>NC_079189.1:162737530-163411280 GCF_029499605.1 Hyla sarda
TTTGCCCTCAGATCACTGCATATACTGAATGTGAGAGCACCCTGACTCCGCCTTTCACAAATATAAAAAAAATTTACTTTGTTAAAGCACACGTGTCATATCCTAAAATAAAAATTACACATACTCAGTACTTAATCCTGATCATGTACATATAATATTTTGTACCTATATTTCTCATAAATTCCTTCTATCTGTTGCTCACTTCCTTTGTCATTCTAGGCTTTGCAGGAGACGTGTCTTCACTCTGCATGACTTATCTTCCTCCCTGAATGCTGGGTTTCTTGGTCCAATCACTGCATGCTGCTCTGTAACCCCTTCCTCTCTGTTTTTATGCTGCAGTCTCATAGGATAGGATTGAGCACAGAGAAGTGCTAGTCCCACCTTCACTTACCCGAATTTGTCCATGCCTGTGCTTCAGCTTGGACAAAGATGATGCTGCAGCGAGACAGCATTATGTTCTGGATGGTATGGGGTGTTTTATTATTATTACTATTATTGTGTTATAAAGGTTATTGTCTACCTAGAAACGTTTTTGAATCTGACAGTGCATTAAGCATTAAAGGGGTACTCCAGTGGAATTTTTTTTTTATTTTTTTAAATCAACTGTTGCCAGAAAGTTAACATATTTGTAAATTCTATTAAAAAATCTAAATCCTTCCAGTACTTATTAGCTGCTGAATACTACAGAGGAAATTATTTTCTTTGTGGAACACAGAGCCCTCTGTTGACATCACAAGCACATTGCTCTCTGCTGACATCTCTGTCCATTTTAAGAACTGTCCAGAGCAGGAGAAAATCCCCATAGCAAACATATGCTGCTCTGGACAGTTCCTAAAATAGACAGAGATGTCAGCAGAGAGCACTGTGCTCGTGATGTCAGCAGAGAGCACTGTGTTCCAAAAAGAAGATAATTTCCTCTGTAGTATTTAGCAGCTATTAAGTACTGGAAGGATTAAGAATTTTTAATAGAAGTAATTTACAAATCTGTTTAACTTTCTGGCACCAGTTGATTAAAAGAAGATGTGCAGTGCCAAGAAATATATCCTTTATCCACAAGATAGGGGATAAATGTCTGATAGCGGGGAATCTGACTGCTGGGACCCCCGCAATCTTCCATAAGGGGCCCAGAATCAGCCCCAGCTGAGCTGCTGTGTGTGATGTTTTGTACAAACACGCCCCCTCCACTCATCTCTATGGAAGAGGTAGAGACACAGCATTCCTATGTCTCTGTCTCTTCCATAGAGATAAAGGGAGGGGGCGTGTTTCAACCAGCCAACGTGCTGGGTTCAAAACACGCTCTAACAGAGCAGAGCCGTTGCCGAGCTTGGCCCTGTATGGGAGATTGTGGGGTTGGATCCTCCGCAACCAGACATTGATCCCGTATCCTGCGGATAAGGAATACATTTCTTAGCGATGGACATCTTTAAAGTTGTATTATGGGCTTCCTTGTTGTCTCTAACCTGCTACAGACATGTCTTCAAAATTGGGCTACCTTTTTACTGGCTGTCTTCTAATGTATCATTTATTAATCTCATCAGGGAACTTGTATAATTAATAACTTATTTAAAGGTGTACTCCACTGGACTATATATTTTTTAAATCAACTGGTGCCAGAAAGTTAATTAGATTTGTAAATGACGTCTATTTAAAAATCGTAATCCTTACACTACTTATCAGCTGCTATATGCTCCACAGGAAGTTCTTTTATTTTTTTCGATTTCCTTTCTGTCTGACCACAGTGCTCTCTGCTGACACCTCTGTCCATTTTAGGAAGCTTCCGGAGCAGGATAGATTTGCTATGGGGATTTGCTCCTATCCTGGAAAGTTCCTAAAGTGGACAAATGTGTCAGCAGAGATCACTGTGGTAAGACAAAAAGGAAATTCAAAAAGAAAAGAACTTCCTATGGAACATACAGCAGCTGATCAGCACTGGAAGGGTTAAGATTTTTAAATAGAAGTAATTTACAAATCTGCTTAACGTTCTGGCACCAGTTGATTTGAAAACCAATGTTTTCCAGTGGAGTACCCCCTTCCCCCACTAGTACCAATAGGACACCTAATAACCATTTTTACAGATGCTAACTAATCAGACACTTTCTTTCAAAAAAGGACACACATATACCCTTGTTTCCTTTAGCCATAAAATATTTTGGCTTCTGAGTAAAATATTAAAGGGTACCTTCACCTTTTATAACATAATATGTAACCACATCTACCTCATAAATTGGTCTATATGACTAAATAGGGATCAAACCTTGGAATCTCTTTCTTCCTACAAAATTTGGCTTCACCATTAGCCTGGCAATTGATATTTCCCATGATTTAAATAATTGTGAATTTTCCCAAAATAAATTTGCTTAACCCATTACGAGTTATCTTACATTCACCACTCTTATAATGACAACTGCTGAAGGGGATGTAATCGATGTTGCTTTTAAAGGGAATCTGACACTGGAATCTTTGGACTAACATGAAACCTTCCAGTATGTATGAGCTTCTGTATACTCAAACTGTGTAGTTCTTCCCAGTCTGACCACAGTGCTCTCTGTTGACACCTCTGTCATCAACTGGCTCTAGAAAGTTAAAAGATTTGTAAATGACTTCTATTAAAACATCTTAATCCTTCCAATAATTATCAGCTGCTGAAGTTAAGTTGTTCTTTTCTGTCTGGCAACAGTGCTCTCTGCTGACATCTCTGCTTTTCTCGGGAACTGCACAAGCAGTTTGCTATGGGGATTTGCTCTGGGCAGTTCCCGAGACAAGTGTCATCAGAGAGCACTTAGACAGAAAATAACAACTCAACTTCAGCAGCTCATAAGTTCTGAAAGGATTAAGGACCATTTTCACCTTAAGGATCCGGGCATTTTTTGCACATCTGACCACTGTCACTTTAAGCATTAATAATCCTGGGACGCTTTTACTTTTCATGCTGATTCTGAGACAGTTTTTTCGTAACATATTTTACTTTATGTCAGTGGTAAATATTTGTTGATACTTGCATCATTTCTCGTGAAAAATTCCAAAATTTGATAAAAAATTTGAAAATTTAGCTTTTTACTAAATTTGAAACTCTCTGCTTATAAGGAAAATACACATTACAAATAAATGATATATTTATTCACATAAACAATATGTCTACTTTATATTTTCCTCATAAAGTTGAAATGTTTTTACTTTTGGAAGACATCAGAGGGCTTCAAAAGTTCAGCAGCAATTTTCCAATTTTTCACAAAATTTTCAAAATCTGAATTTTTCAGGGACCAGTTCAGTTTTGAAGTGGATTTGAAGGGCCTTCATATTAGAAATACTCCATAAATTACCCCCCTAAAAAAACTACACCCCTTAAAGTATTCAAAATGACATTCAGAGTGTGTGTTAACCCTTTAGGTGTTTCACAGGAATAGCAGCAAAGTGAAGGAGAAAATTCAAAATCTTCATTTTTACACTTGCATGTTCTTGTAGACCCAGTTTTTGAAATTTTACAAGGGGAAAAGGAGAAAAAGCCCACCAAAATTTGCAACCCAATTTCTCTTAAGTAAGGAAATACCTCATACGTGTATGTCAAGTGTTCGTCGGGCGCAGTAGAGGGCTCAGAAGGGAAGGAGCAACAATGGAATTTTGGAGAGTGAGTTTTTCTAAAATGGTTTTTGGGGGGCATGTCGCATTTAGGAACCCCCTATGGCGCCAGAACAGCAAAAAAAAAAAAAAACAACATGGCATACTATTTTGGAAACTACACCCCTCAAGGAACGTAACAAGGGGTACAGTGAGCCTTTACACCCCACAGATGTTTGAGAAATTTGGAAGTTGGATGTGAAAATGAAAAATTAAATAGTTTTAACTAAAATGCTGGTGTTACACCAAATTTTTCATTTTCACAAGGAGTAATAGGAGAAAATGCCTCCCAAAATTTGTAACCCCATTTCATCTGAGTTTGGAAATACCCCATATGTGGATGTAAAGTGCTCTGTGGGCAAACTACAATGCTCAGAAGAGAAGGAGCGCCATTGAGCTTTTGGAGAGAAAATTTGGTTGGAATAGAAGTCCGGGGCCATGTGCGTTTACAAAGCCCCCCGTGGTGCCAGAACAGTGGACCCCCTCCACATGTGACCCCATTTTGGAAACTATACCCCTCACAGAATTTAATAAGGGGTGCAGTTAGCATTTACACAGCACTGGCATTTGATGGATCTGGCATTTGACAGTGGATTGTGCAAATGAAAAAATTAATTTTAAGTACCAAGGAGCCAGGGAGTAGCCATACGCCCTTGGTCCTTAAGGGGTTAGTAACCATTAAACAGTTTTTTTTCAGGTCACCTACACTATTAGTCTATACAAACAGGTAAGTGCTGGTGATCCTGGTGTCACATTCTCTTTAACTTCACACCAGGTGAGAAGTCCCCAATGACTGTATATTTTGGATCATAGTTTTTACTTTCATCAACTTCATTTTCCAAGAATACTAGCCCTTTGCTTTCTATAGAGAGTAACCTCTTGGGGACACAGGGCATTCCCGATCCTTACGGACTCAGGGTGTATCTGTACGCCCTGAGTATTACCGGACCCCACCGCTCACCAGGCGGGGAACAGTGTGGGATGCCTGCTGAAATCATTCAGCAAGCACCACGTGGCAACGCCTGAGGGGGTCCAGAGACCCCCCTTATGTCGGCGATCTCCACAATCAATTCAGATCAGGAATTTGGGGCAATTACGAGTCAATCGGGTCCCGGTGACCTGGAAAAAAAGGATGATAGGTGCCGTCCGAGATGGCACCTATCATCCTTTAGCAGCAGGAATGAGGAGGCACTGGTGCCACCTCATGACGTCCTAATTCAACGGCCATTACCGGCCAAGGAATCAGGACCCCTGCTGTGGGGGTGTCCCTAACAGCACCTGCTCTGCTCCTGTTCAGGAGGGCGAAAGCGGGTGCCGTGATCCCTCACCTGAGGCTGGGGCCCCCGATCCCTGGCATCGGTGGCGGGACCAGGGCCCCAGCAGCGAAGGCGGTGGTGACGGCAGGCAGATCTTCACTGTGCAGCAGCAGGAGGTAAGGCTGGCCTCCTGCTGTTGCTAAGCAACAACTCCCAGCATGCACAAAAGGGCATGCTGGGAGTTGTTGTTATGCAACAGCAGGAGGCACAAGTACAACTCCCAGTATGCCCTTTGATAGTTTGTGCATGCTGGGGGAGATAGTTATGCAACAGTTGGAGGCACATTTTTGCACCTCCAGCTGTTGCATAACTACAACCCCCAGCATGCACGTACAGCCAAAGGGCATGCTGGGAGTTACAGTAGTGTGCAACTCCCAGTGAGGGGGAAACTCGCTGTAAACCTCCACCAGTGTGAATGTACCCTAAAAACACTACACTACACTAACACATAATAAAAAGTAAAACACTACATATACACATACCCCTACACAGTTACTCCTCCCCCCCAATAAAAATTAAAAACGTCTAGTACGGAACTGTTTCCAAAACGGAGCCTCCAGCTGTTGCAAGACAACAACTCCCGGAATTGCCGGACAGCCATTGACTGTCAAGGCATCCTTGGAGTTTTGCAACAGCTGGAGGCACCCTGTTTGGGAAACACTGCCGTAGGGTAATTTTGGTATCGGAGGCAAGTGTAATTCTTGCATCCGGGATCTGTCCCTATGCAAATCCCTAACTTAGGCCTCAAATGCGCTTGGCGCTCCCTCACTTCGGAGCCCTGTTGTATTTCAAAGCAACAATTTAGTGCCAAATATGGGGTATTTCCCTACTTGGGAGAAATTGCCTAACAAATTTTGTGGGGCTTTTTCTCCTTTTACCCCTTATAAAAATGTAAAGTTGGGGTCTACACTTGCATGTTTTTGTAAAAAAAAAAAAAATTTTTACACTAACATGTTGGTGTTGCCCCATACATTTTCACAAGAGGTAAAAGGAAAAAAAGACCCCCAAAATTTGTAACGCAATTTCTCCTGAGTATGAAAATACCCCATATGTGGACTTAAAATGCTCTGCGAGTGCACAACAGGGCTCAGAAGTGAAAGCCCACTATGTACATTTGAGGCCTAAATTGGTGATTTGCACAGGGGTGGTTGATTTTACAGTGGTTCTGACATAAATGCAAAAAGATAAATACCCACATGTGACCCCATTTTGGAACCTACACCCCTCCCGGAACTTAACAAGGGGTATAGTGAGCCTTAACACCCCACAGATGTTTAACAATTTTCGTAAAATTTGAATGGGAAAATAAAATAAAAATATGTTCCACTAAAATGCAGGTGTTACCCAAAATTTTTTTTTTTACAAGGGAAAATAGGGAAAAAGCCCCCCAAATGTGTATCACCATTTCTTCTGAGTATATAAATACCCCATATGTGGATGTAAAGTGCTCTGCTGGCGAACTACAATGCTCAGAAGAGAAGGAGCGCCATTGGGCTTTTGGAGAGAAAATGTGTCCGGAATTGAAGGCCACGTGTGTTTACAAAGCCCCCATGGTGCCAGAACAGTGGACCCCCCCCACATGTGACCCCATTTTGGAAACTACACCCCTCACGTAATGTAATAAGGAAAAAGTGTCTGACAGATTTTTGGAACAGTGGTCCGTGAAAATGAAAAATGTAATTTTTCATTTGCACAGCCTACTGTTCCAAAGATCTGTCAAACGCCAATGGGGTGTAAATGCTCAATGCACCCCTTATTAACCCCTTAAGGATGCAGGGTTTTTCCATTTTTGCATTTTCATTTTTTATTCATCACCTTCTAAAAATCATAACGCTTTCAATTTTGCACATAAAATTCCATATGATGGCTTATTTTTTGCGCCACCAATTGTACTTTGCAGTGACATTAGTCATTTTACCCAAAAATCCACGGCGAAACAGAAAAAAAATTCATTGTGCAACAAAATTATTATGTAGGTCAATACGGTTAAAATTATACCCTATTTATATTGGTTGGATATTGTCGTACTTCGGAAAAAATCAAAACTACATGCAGGAAAATTTATACGTTAAAAGTTCTCATCTTCTAACCCCTATAATTTTTTTATTTTTCTGCGTGCGGGCTGGTATGAGGGCTCATTTTTTGTGCCGTGTTCTGAAGTTTTTATCGGTACCATTTTTGCATTGATCGGACTTTTTGTTTGCTTTTTATTCATTTTTTCATGATATAAAAAGGGACCAAAAATACACTATTTTGGACTTTGGAATTTTTTTGCGCGCACGCCATTGACCGTGCGATTTAATTAATGATATATTTTTATATTTAAGACATTCTCGCATGTGGCGATACCACATATGTTTATTTTTATTTTTATTTACATCGTTTTTTTTTTTTTTTATGGGAAAAGGGGGGTGATTCAAACTTTTACTAGGGAAGGGGTTAAATGGCCTTTGTTCACTTTTTTTTCCACTTTTTTTTTTGCACTGTTATAGCTCCCATAATTTTGCTTTTTTTCCTCCCTTTTTGGTTTAGTTCCAATACACACAAAGGGAATAAACATGTGTATAGCAAAACATGTGTTACTGCAATCCTTTTCTGTGAGAAATACTTCATTTTCTTGAAAAATTTCAGGGGTGCCAACATTTATTGCCATGACTGTATACACACACACACACATATATATATATATATATATATATATATATATATATATATATATATATATATATATATATATATAAAACTTAATGGACCTGATTTACTATTGTAAAACATAACATGTTTTGTGGGGTTGTGCACAAGAATTCTGTCTCACTTTGCCAGAAATAAAAAAAAAACAACCAACTCTTCATTTTACTGAGAGAACCCGAAAGGGGGCGTGGTCAATTGGGAAACGGGGCGTGGTCTCCAGGAAAAGGGGGCGTGGTCCTAGAATTTTCACAAAAAAAACAAAATATATCCTAAGGTTTCCACAGAAAATGTGGCGGATTTGAACAGAGGAAATCCCCACAGCTCATAGCATGTGTAAAAAAAAAGCAAAATGTAGGGAAAAGTGTAAAATGTAGGGAAACCTTTAAAAAATGGTAGGGAATTAAAACCCACAAAGAAAACTAGACAACACTCAGTAAATCAGGGCCAATGTGTGTGGATGTTTCAGCATCTCTTTCAAATGGCTGAAGATATTTTGATAAAACTTGGTACACATGTTACTTATATATCAACTACAAACATAGGATAGATAAATTAACCATTACCCACCCCCATTTGCGAGGGCCAGGGTTTTGTTTAACCCCTTAACGACGCAGGACGTATATTTACGTCCTGTGCCGGCTCCCGCGATATGAAGCGGGATCGCGCCGCAATCCCGCATCATATCGCGTGGGTCCCGGCGCTAATCAACGGCCGGGACCCGCGGCTAATACCACACATCGCTGATCGCGGCGATGTGCGGTATTAACCCTTTAGAAGCGGCGGTCAAAGCTGACCGCCGCTTCTAAAGTGAAACTGAAAGTATCCCGGCTGCTCAGTCGGGCTGTTCGGGACCGCCGCGGTGAAATTGCGGCGTCCCGAACAGGTGATCGGACACAGGGAGGGCTCTTACCTGCCTCCTCGGTGTCCGATCGCCGAATGACTGCTCCGTGCCTGAGATCCAGGCAGGAGCAGTCAGGCGCCGATAATGCTGATCACAGGCGTGTTAATACACGCCTGTGATCAGGATGAGAGATCAGTGTGTGCAGTGTTATAGGTCCCTATGGGACCTATAACACTGCAAAAAAAAGTAAAAAAAAAAAAAAGTGTTAATAAAGGTCATTTAACCCCTTCCCTAATAAAAGTTTGAATCACCCCCCTTTTCCCATAAAAAAAATAAAACAGTGTAAAAATAAATAAAAATAAACATATGTGGTATCGCCGCGTGCGTAAATGTCCGAACTATAAAAATATATAATTAATTAAGCCGTACGGTCAATGGCGTACGTGCAAAAAAATTCCAAAGTCCAAAAAAGCGTATTTTGGTAACTTTTTATAACATTAAAAAATGAATAAAAAGTGATCAAACAGTCAGATCAAAACAAAAATCATACCAATAAAAACTTCAGATCACGGCGCAAAAAATGAGTCCTCATACCGCCCCGTACGTGGAAAAATAAAAAAGTTATAGGGGTCAGAAGATGACATTTTTAAACGTATAAATTTTCCTGCATGTAGTTATGATTTTTTCCAGAAGTGCGACAAAATGAAACCTATATAAGTAGGGTATCATTTTAACCGTATGGACCTACAGAATAATGATAAGGTGTAATTTTTACCGAAATATGCACTGCGTAGAAACGGAAGCCCCCAAAAGTTACAAAATGGGGTTTTTTTTTTCGATTTTGTCGCACAATGATTTTTTTTCCCGTTTTGCCGTGCATTTTTGGGTTAAATGACTAATGTCACTGCAAAGTAGAACTGGCGACGCAAAAAATAAGCCATAATATGGATTTTTTAATGGAAAATTGAAAGGGTTATGATTTTTAAAATGTAAGGAGGAAAAAACGAAAGTGCAAAAACGGAAAAACCCTGAGTCCTTAAGGGGTTAAAGTCCCATACAAGTCTGTGGGGAATATATGTTCCAGCATAACTTCCAAATGGGTGGAGATATTTTGATGAAACTTAGTACATGTGTTACTTTTATGTCAATAAAAAATATATGGTAGTAAAATTAAACCTAACCTACCCTCTTATGTGGAGGATGGGGTTTTTTGTCTTAAAGGGGTACCCCGGTGGATAACTTTTTTTTTTTTTTTTTTAAATCAACTGGTGCCAGAAAGTTAAACAGATTTGTAAATTGCTTCTATTAAAAAATCTTAATCCTTCCAGTACTTATCAGCTGCTGTATAATACAGAGGAAGTCTGTCCACGTTGCTGTCTGCTGACACCTCAGTACAATCAGATTTCTTCTTTCATTTTTAACAAGGCCTCTGCAAAATAAAAGAAGCAATCTCATTGGTTGCTATGGGCAACTGGGCAACTTTTACTCTGCACAGGTATTGATAAATCTCCCCCAGGAACTGTCCAGAGCTGGAGAGGTTTAAATAATGAATAGATTGTACAGAATGTATAAGAACAGTGATGTGTTACAACAGCTAAGAAAAAAATGCTTCTGTAAAACATTCTTAGATAAAGTAACAATGTAGGTATAACAGTTACAAAAAAAAAAAAATATGAAACCTGATTTAGATACATTTATGTATGAGGGTTCAAATATGTGGGGGAGGAAAAGCAACATAGGAGGAAGTACTTGTCCTCATATTCCGCCCTCATATCCCGACCTCATATCCCGTCATCATATCCCTATCCTCATCTCCTGTCCTCATATCCCGACCTCATATCCCCATCTTCATATCCCTGACCCCATATCCCAACCTCATATCCTGACCTCATATCCCGTCCTCATATCTTGTCCTCATATCCCATCCTCATATCTCCTCCTCATATCCCATCCTCATATCCTGTCCTCATATCCAATCCTCATATCTCGTCCTCATATCCTTTCCTCATATCCCATCCTCATATACCATCCTCATATCCTGTCCTCATATCCAATCCTCATATCTCGTCCTCATATCCTGTCCTCATATCCCATCCTCATATCCCATCCTCATATCTCGTCCTCATATCCCATCCTCATATCCTGTCCTCATATCCTGTCCTCATATCCCATCCTCATATCTCGTCCTCATATCTCGTCCTCATATCCTGTCCTCATATCCTGTCCTCATATCCCTTCCTCATATCCCAACCTCATATCTCGTCATCATATCTCGTCCTCATATCCTGTCTTCATATCATGTCCTCATATCCTGCGCTTACATCCTGTCCTCATATCCCCTCCTCATTCACTTGTCACTTTCACTTGACCTGTCTGTGGTTTAATAATATTATGGCTGATTTTATACACACATATATATATATATATATATTTGCACTTGTCTTGTAAAACAACTATATTTCTATATTTCACACATTTGTACGCTGGTGTTAAGAAAAAAAAAAGCACACATCCGTTGAGATTTTCATTCAGAGCTTTATTCCTTCACTTTAAATTATGCATGCATGAATAAGAAAGCAGTACTTCATCCTCCCCTCCAATTTTTCCTGTCAACACTAGCCCATGATATGGACAATATTACTTATAATACTTTGAAGTGGAGTAAGTGTCTTTAGATTGAACTCAGTGTGACCCACATATATCTGTTTCCTCTTCACTGGTTGAACTAACAATTATACTATTTTGATGAAGTACTGGAAAAGGGAAGCACATCTTTGTACTTGCTGTCAAGATACTGTGTCATATTAATTCAGAAGCCTTAAGCAAAATATGTCACATTTAAATATAGTTCTTTAAAACGAATTGCTGATTAACTATTCTTCATTACTGTGATATAGAAAATCTTTGTAGTTTCTTATTATTTCTTAATTCCTAATCACTAGGAAATGATACATCCTATTATATGAGTTTTATAGGGTAGTGCTAGCTTCACATGATCTGTAAAATCAACCATTTTGACATAATGCCTTACTAGTACATTGCCAGTGGAAATTCATTCTCACACAGTAACAGATGGTGCTTAAAGGGGTACTCCGGTGGAAAACTTTTTCTTTTTTAATCAACTGGTGCCAAAAAGTTAAACAGATTTGTAAATTACTTCTATTAAAAAAATCTTAATCCTTCCAGTACTTATTAGCTTCTGAATACTACAGAGGAAATTATTTTCTTTTTGAAACACAGAGCTCTCTGCTGACATCATGACCACAGTGCTCTCTGCTAACACCTCTGTCCATTTTAAGAACTGTCCAGAGTAGGAGAAAATCCCCATAGAAAACATATGCTGCTCTGGACAGTTCCTAAAATGGACAGAGATGTCAGCAGAGAGCACTGTGGTCATGATGTCAGGAGAGAGCACTGTGTTCCAAAAAGAAAATAATTTCCTCTGTAGTATTCAACAGCTAATAAGTACTGGAAGGATTAAGATTTTTTTAATAGAAGTAATATCCAAATCTGTTTTACTTTCTGGCACCAGATGATTAAAAAAAAAAAAAAAGTTTTCCACCGGAGTATCCCTTTAAATCATGTAGTCAGGTATGAGAGTGCAGCTGTCAATGGTAGTCTCACTCTGGCTCGTGTGCTTTATGGAATAAATGAGTAAAAAATAATAAGAATTTTAACTAGATAGATAGATAGATATTAGGTTAAAGATTTTACATAAATGATGATTAGTAAGCTAAGGACAAATTGTGATGGCTAGAGGAGTAGAGCAGAAAATATTCAAAACAGCACGTCTTGTACGGTGATCCTGTTATGCAGTGGTCAGTACTTTTTTAAATTGCCCAGTACAAAGGCTAAACCATCAAGCCGAATTGTTGATAAAAAAAAAGGTTTTTGCTTGAAAAAAAATGGCCTCTAGAGGACTTTTGGAGTCCAGAATAGAGCTGCTTTGAGGCATAAGAAGCAACTATGCAATATTAGGCACATGGTTTTATATGCTTTTTTGTTTCCACAACCTCAATAGAGGTGAATAGAAAGAACCACACACATGCAGCCGAAATTGGTCCAGGTGTCTTAATAAAAAAAAAAAAAGGGAATCACATTTATCAGACATTTATGACATATCCTGTGTATATGCCATACATATCTATCTTGAAAATAAACCTAGAAGGAGTGAATTTTTTTTACGTGCATATAATTTCATGTTACATGTTGTTACGCCGAGCGCTCCAGGTCCCTGCTCCTCCCCGGAGCGCTCGCAGCATCCTCTCATTCGCAGCGCCCCGGTCAGACCTGCTGACATATCCTGTGTATATGCCATACATATCTATCTTGAAAATAAACCTAGAAGGAGTGAATTTTTTTTACGTGCATATAATTTCATGTTACATGTTGTTACGCTGAGCGCTCCGGGTCCCTGCTCCTCCCCGGAGCGCTCGCAGCATCCTCTCATTCGCAGCGCCCCGGTAAGACCTGCTGACCGGGTGCGCTGCAATATCACTCCCAGCCGGGTTGCGATTCGCGACGCGGGAGGCGCCCGCTTGCGATGCGCATCCCGGGTCCCGTACCTGACCCGTTCCCCGTCTGTCTTGTCCCGGCGCGCGCGGCCCCGCTCCTTAGGGCGCGCGCGCGCCGGGTCTCTGCAATTTAAAGGGCCACTGCGCCACTGATTGCCGCAGCAGGCCTAATCAGTGTTATCACCTGTGCACTCCCTACTTATACCTCACTTCCCCTGCACTCCCTCGCCGGATCTTGTTGCCATTGTGCCAGTGAAAGCGTTCCCTTGTGTGTTCCTAGCCTGTGTTCCAGACCTCCTGCCGTTGCCCCTGACTACGATCCTTGCTGCCTGCCCTGACCTTCTGCTACGTCCGACCTTGCTCTTGTCTACTCCCTTGTACCGCGCTTATCTTCAGCAGTCAGAGAGGTTGAGCCGTTGCTGGTGGATACGACCTGGTTGCTACCGCCGCTGCAAGACCATCCCGCTTTGCGGCGGGCTCTGGTGAATACCAGTAGCAACTTAGAAACGATCCACCAACACGGTCCACGCCAATCCCTCTCTGGCACAGAGGATCCACCTCCAGCCAGCCGAGTCGTGACACATGTTTTGCTACTATCTGAAAACACAGTGAAACTTTTTTTTAATTTCCTATTTTAGCTGTGTTTCTTTTTTTTCATTGGGTCTGCAGGCTGGAGGGCAATGTGAGGAGGCACTGGCTAGGGGCAATGTGAGGAGCCAGTGTCTGAGGACAGCTTGAGGAGACACTGGCTTGGGGGAATGTTAGGGGGCAATGTGAGGATGCAATGGCTGGGGGCAATGTGAGGATGCAATGGTTGGGGGTAAAGTGAGTAGGCAATGTCTGGGGGGAATGTGAGGGGGCATGGCTTGGGGAAATGTAAGAGAGAATGCTATATGAGGGCAGAAAGCGGACACTATTACTGTATGGAGCAGTACACATGGATAGTTTGTATAAAGGTAAGAACTGTGCAGAAAGAGGTGTCTAAAATGTTTATCCAACTGATTCCATGAAGATGAGTTGTAGCTGGAGATATTTTCATGACGGTCTGGGCCAGATGAAGAAGAAAAAGAAAAATTATTGACTCTGATCAGAGAAGACATCAGCTGTGAGTTTCAGCTGTGAGTATCTATAATCACTTAAATGGTCTGCAGAGACTCTGTAAAGCCAATATCTATCACTAGGGTCCCTGTATGTGGGAATAATAGGGGAGATTTATCAAAACCTGTGCAGAGGAAAAGTTCACCAGTTTCCCATAGCAACAAATCAGATTCCTTCCTTCATTTAAAAAAGGGCCTCTCAAAAAGTTAAAAATCAAAGATTGGTTGCTATGAAAAACTGGTAACTTTTCATCTGCACAGGTTGTGATAAATCTCCCCCATTGATCTCTCTATAATAGATTTTATTCAGAAACAGTATGCCCCCCCCCCCCTCCAAAAAAAAGTGCAAACAAGGGTCATGGCCAATGGGGCAGAGCTTAGGGACAGTTAGATTTTTGGCTAAGAGGGCAAAAATCTTTGCACCAGCCCTGCCCATGAATTCTCAATTGGTAATAAATCTGGTGACAGGGCAAGACAAAAGTGTTTCAATCTAGTAGAGACATTCCTGAATAACCCATGCTCTTTGTGCGTGAGCATTAGCTTGCTGGAATATGCCACTTGGAATCCCTGCCAGGAGAGGAAACACATGTGGCCACAGGATATCCTGCACATTACGTAACTGTTAGTGTCCCTAGTATCACTACACAAGGTGACCGACTGTAATATGTGCTGGCTACCCAGATCATCACACTAGCGATTGGTACAATGTGTTGATCTAGAGCAAATACAGATTTAAAGCAAACAAGACCACAAGGCTTCAATTAGAGATGAGCGAATCAAATCGGACAAAGTCGAATTTGTTCCGAATTTCATGAAAAATTAGTTTTGTACAGAATCCGAACATCGACTCGATTTGAAATAACAAATTTCTTCATTAGTGACATCCGCTGCAATCATCCTGTATAATGTATAGATGTGAGCGGCTTTCTCCTGTGCTTGCATCTGCAGGTACTATTGCTCCCAACATGGAGCACACTCTGCTCCATGTTTGGAGCTGTAGTACCTGCATTAATTGACAGATCACAGTGGGTGTCACTTCTGACATCCGCTGTGATCGTCCTGTATAATGTTTAGATGTGGGTGGCCGGGCACTCTTCTCTGGTCCCACTGTAGTATGAGTATATGCAGTATATATACCTATTATTCATATTTCCCGCAGAGAGATGTGATTGGCTGGAATCATCTGGCCATTCACAGCTCTCTGCGGGAAATATGAATGGGTGATGGGAATTCTAATCACATCACTGGCTGGCCGGAGTATAGTGCAGACATGCGGGCGCAGGAGAAAGCCACTCCATCGCTGCAATAGAAAGTACAATCGCATCCGGTGTCATGAGTGACACCCGGGGCTATCTGTCTATTATTACAGGTACTAGAGCTCAAATCATGGAGCAGTCTCCAATCATGGAACTGCGGGGTCAGAGATGAACCGAGGACAGGGATATCAGTAATATGTATAATACAGTAGGAAAAAAAAGGCTGAGTTTCCATAATTTAAAAAAAATGTATCCATAAATTTACAGAGGCCTTCTATCAGAAATCAAAGATATTTCAAATTGTAATTTGTGGAGGCAGAGGGGTGGGACAATAATGTATGTATGTATTTAATGTAATTAGGAAGGACAATGTCATTGTAATTATACAGTATGAGCTGGTTTTAAATGAGAAATTGCTGCAAAACTCTACTTGTAGTTACTTACAATGTCTCTGCATATGCAGGAAGACATGGATGGAAGCTATAATTTCAGAAGGATGAAAAGGACTTTTTCATTGCTGTAAGCTGTAGAAGGGAATATGTAACCATGGATGTGGGATTACCCTTTTACATATGTGAAAATTTTTAACATTTTTATGTAGGGGATGATGGGAGTTGTAATTCTTGAATTCCAGTTGTCCCTGCTTGAAATCACAGTTGTTGCAGCTGAGACTGGCAGGGAGTCCCCTGGGGCCATATGAATGGTTTTGAAATATACAGAAGCTGCACTAATTGGAGCAAATTAAGGTTATGTATATATTACTATGTACTATGGTCAGTAGCAAGTAGGGAAGTTAATAGGTTAAAGATATGAATGGGGTTCCTTTCTTCTCCCCACTTACTTTTCCATCGATGGGAACATGGGGGACCGATGAGTTTTCTTGGCACCCAATGACCTTTAATTCTGCCAGGCTGGGTATCTACTTGTCAGTTTTGGGAAACTGCCACCGCAGTTTTTTAGTCAAAGACAGAAGCGAATCCAGCAGTAATGATAAGTATTAGTCCTTTCTTTAAATTTACTATTGCTTTTGAATCAACTTCTGGCTTTGGCTCAAAAACTGCAGTGGCAGTATTCCAAAAAGGTGCTAAGTGAGAACTCAGCCTTAAGAGAATGTTGGTTCACTCAGTGAACAAGAAGGGTAGCATTTTCTTCCCTGCATGATCAACACATGTTACAGGAAACGGCCAGAGGAGAAAATCCTGCCACAATGCATACAGTAGGTCAGCTGCGAGCCTTTCAGCATCCCATAAAAAGAATATTCCCATCCCATAATTTTGGTATTTATACATTTCTAGAAGCAGTCATAGAGGAACATCACAACACAATGTTTTATATAGTGTTGGGCGCGAATATTTGCATTTCAAATTTTTATTGCGAATATCGCAAATTCGCAAATTGGCGAATATTGTGAATATATTCGCTATATATTCAAAATTGCGAATATTCACTTTTTTCCCGCAGATGCGCATATTCGCATATGTTAATATTCGCATATGTGAATATTTGCATATTCCTTCTTTTCACTTGTGGGCCAATTAGAATGATGTAAATACACTTGTCAGAGGTTATCAACAAAATCCCTAGCAACCAATAGTAAAGTTGCCCACCCCCTCACTGTTTTCTTCCTCCAATACGCGAATATTCACATATGTGAATATTCGCATATGCGAATATGCAAATATAACGAATAGGCGAAATTTGCGAATATAGGACGAATATACGTCTATATATTCATGAAATATCGCAAATTCGAATATGAGCAATGCCGCTCATCCCTAGTTTTATATTCCATGGATAATACAAATAGTATAAGAAAGATCAGGATAGTTGACAGGTCGTCTGTAACTGTTGTATATTTTTCATGTGACTGTCTCTAATCAGTGCTATATGCATTTGTATAGTCTACAATGTAAAATACTTTCTGGGTGCCTCTGTAGACCTACTATCTGACCACTATTTGGGATTCATGCACCAGGGCAGTGTTATTGTCCCAGTCCAGCCAGAGAGACTTAACCCATTGCTACACGGGAGTATTACAGTATATTATATGTAATCTTACTTAAAATGAGAAAAAAAGCTTAGACAATTATTAATAATAGAAAAATATATATTATTTTAAAAAATGCGCACATTGGGTCATGTGAACTGACAGAATGCCCGACTATGTTCTTTACTTCTTGAGAGCAAAATGCTCTACCTTGACGTCCCACATTTTGCTTGAAGTACTTAATGTAATAGCTGAGAGGAGAGAAAGGGGTCTGTTTGTTGCATTTGATGCTGCTTTAAAGCTGCCTTTCTCTGGCATGCGGGTCTCCTTTTTTCTGGGGAAACAATGCATGTGGTGCAGAGGTGCAGCTTCCGTAAAAATGTTTTGAAGATGTTCCAATGAAAGCGATGTGAAGAAGCAAAAATTTTATGTTGTGCTATGAGTATTCTTTCTACAACATACTTTTATTGACTGGATATTAACTACTTGTGTTTAGGATATTGTAATAACTGACTATACATGATACAATACATTTATTAACCTACCATCTGTTATGGCATTGTGAGAGAAATCTGAATATCACTTATCAGAGGGCCTTTTGCTTAATTAGTTCATTGATATATAATCACATGGGAGCGTTTCAGTTTTTTATGTTATATTGTGAAAGCAAATGTGGGTAAACATAAACATATATTTGAAGCTGTGTCAATTAGTTATAGAGCACTTTAAAATTATATGTTATTTTATAGACTTAATAAAATATAGCTTTGGATGAAAAAGTTCTATGACTGTAAGCCATGGAACAGTCACTGCTTCAGGATTACATTAATATTATTATTATTTTAAAGTACAGTTTAAGAATGGAAAGATGAAAGTTATAAGGTCATGTCAGATAAGAGACACATTTGTTTGTTGAGGATAAATTTTGAATATTTTTAAGTATTACAATGGAGTTCTTAACTATTACAGATTAGCAAGAGACTCTGTGGGTTGCTGTACAGTCTCTTGCACATAGCTCTGCCTTGAGGCTTTATGGAG
This sequence comes from Hyla sarda, assembly GCF_029499605.1. NCBI lineage: Eukaryota > Metazoa > Chordata > Amphibia > Anura > Hylidae > Hyla > Hyla sarda. Next base: position 162,755,886 of record NC_079189.1, read on the forward strand.
CTATTTAAAAATAAAATGGACAGATGTAGATGAGAAAATGTTATATTCCTTAAACCAACTCAAAATCTAAAAGAAATTCCAGTAGATGTAAAATTATATAAATATGTGCATCATATTGTCACATCTGCATAGGTGTATTGAGGTAGCATGTATATGTACCAGTTGGTGTCATCAGTTTAGGCTGTGCACAAAGACACAGAAGTGCAGGATCCCCTCCGTGTGTGTACAGTGGAAGGAAGATACCATAGGCATTAGGCTCCACCCATCAGCTTTATGAGAACTGAAAATTGGAAAATACCCCATACCCCATTATATAATGGTAATAGATAAAATTGCTTTCCATTTACACACTTAAGACAGTTTGTCCTGAAAAGCCACCTAAAATGACAGGTTCATTTACCATAAAATATGTGAGGTTTTACTCAATCTTGACCAAAAATTTTAACAAAAATGCTGCAAGACTGCACCAGATAAGTAACATTTTAACACAGTACCACATTGCTAGTATATATACTAGTTGTGCCATGATAATTGTAGCCCAGCTGTAGCAAGTACCGCGGAAGCACATACTGTAGTTTGCATCTGCTTTAACTCCATTTGCCTCTAAACTACAGCGACCAGTGGTAAAGTGCATGCTTTGTTTGGATTTGGTCGCATCACAACAATTATTCTAATTGCTGAGAAACATTCTAGTGGTATGCATAAATTACTTTTATTCATACCTTACCATTGAGCTCATTTTCCTTCTATAGGCTCCTTCAATTTAATCTCTAATTGTTTGCTTTCAACATTGTAATCCTGTTACTAGTTCTGACTCATACTAGTTCATGACGTATAGTTAATATATTTTCTCCATTTTTCAGTAATGCTATACTAATCACTGTGTGGATTGAACGCCTTACTATCTGCTTGTAGTTACACCTGGCACATGGCACTCATGTGAAAAGTTATTGAACTTAAAGTGTGCTCATTTATTGTATAGCTGACATTTCTTCTAAGCATATCTGTCAGTTTATTTGTGGTATCCAGTTTTCCAGCAACCAAAAGACCTCTGAAACATATTTCATGATAAAATGGATTTCAGTAACAAATAAATAGGCAGAAGTGCGAAAATATTTCAGAATAATCTCTTACAAATGTATTCAAAATGCACCATAATTGTTTTTGACTATTTGTGTTCAGTTTGCATTTTAATGAGGAAAGATAGTTAGGCAGCAAAGATACAGCAAACAAATGAATGATTTGACTTGACTATGATAATGATAATACAAAATAAAACATTTCCCATTTCAGGAAATATTGGTAAATGTGATCAAATTAAGCATTATGATGTAAGGCAGAAGAATACTGGCATTCATTAACTGCATTTTCACATGGAACACAATGTTGAGTCAATAATATAAAAACAGACACTGAAAACTGTTCCAGAAAATGTGATCCTCTGAATTGTTGACAGCTTCTTGAAATTTTCTTCTTTAATTTTTTTTTCATTTTAATATTTCTTTACATGGCCAAGTTTAGAAGTGATCAAATCAACAATTTGTTACACCTTTAAAAGAAGGAAAGCACTGTCAAGTTCAGCAAGACCAAACTGTCAATCTGGGCAGTGATAAGTGCAACCCGGAACTGACACATACCCTCTGTCCCTGACTTTAGGGGTGTTTGCCTCCTAATAGGGTGGCCCCAACCATGCTGCTGTTCTCTATGCTTCTAAGGTGCTGGGCATAGCAAAGTCAAAGTAACAAACAAACACAGTAGTCAGGGATAGGTTAGTGCAAAATAAGGTTAACCAACAACAGCACAGAAAAAATACTAACAGATAAAGCACATGCAAATATATAAACAAGCCAAGCCGGTCACAGATAGATCATTACAGTACATATTCAGTATGTAAACGTTGAGTCAAAGAAAATAGATGTAGATATAAGGAATATAGCAAAAACTTAAGCCAGGGATAAAGAAGATTCATTCATTTTAGTAGGGTGTCTAGAAGCACAATTAGATCAGCTTGCTGCACAATTAGATCAGCTTAGAAAGGTGTGGTCACAAAGGCTGGACACAATTGGCTGGTAGACCACTCTTACTGATTATCCTGGACATCAAGCAATGCTACAGCTGAACAGGAGGGGCTGGAGTTACTGTCAGAGTTACTTAAATGTCCTAGCAAAGCATGAGCAACAACTGGAGTTGATGATGTTGGATGCCTTCATGTATGTAAATAAAGAGGGGCTAAATAAAACTTTTCAAGAAGACATCTAAAAAACTGTTAGTCAGTTCTGGAGCTAGATTCTTTGTACAGAGAAAAATAAAATGAGAGGAAGAAGAGTTTAAAAAAATGTCCTAGAAATGTAGCAAGACTTTGAGGAGCACAACTAGATAATTGCTTAATTGCCAATAAAAAATAGCAATTTTACAATGTAAAAGCTCTAAGGTTGCAGTACATACTGCATAACAATAGGAGGCTATAGAGACACAGCATGGATAAAGACAGTTAAAATAGATTGAATTCATTTAAAATAAATTATATTTGTATATTTACCTAGCTAATTTTTACATGAAGTGATTACACTAATCTTAATGCCATTTAACTTACTCCACTGGAAAACATTTTTTTTTAAAATCAACTGGTGCCAGAAAGTTAAACAGATTTGTAAATTACTTCTATTAAAAAAAATCATAATCCTTCCAGTACTTTTCAGGTGCTGTTATGATCTTTTTGAATTTCCTTTCTGCCTGAACACTGTGCTCTCTGTTGACACCTCTGTCCATTTTAGGAACTGTCCAGAGCAGGATAGGTTTTCTATGGGGATTGGCTCCTGCTCTGGACAGTCCCTAAAATGGACAGGGGTGTCAGTAGAGAGCACTGTGGTCAGACAGAAAGGAAATTCAAAAAGAAAATAACTTCTTGTGGATCATAACAGCAGCTGATAAGTACTGAAAGGATTAAAATTTCTTAATAGAAATAATTTACAAATCTGTTTAACTTTCTGACACCAGTTGATTTAAAATAAAAATAAAAATACTAGTGGAGTACCTCTTTAAGGCTCAAGCAGGCTTATTTCCCTCCTTTGAGGTTAATTGATGTCTGTTTAGTTCAGAGTATATTTGTCTTCTTCACAACCAAAATAGAAAAAAAAAGAATGAACTCATTGCATGTGTGTCTTGTCTAACATCCTGTTAGATCAAATTAATGTGGTAGCCCATGGGGGGGTGTATGGTAGGGATGGTATGATGTTGGTATATGAGGGGTTAATATTAACCCAGTCACTAGTGACGCCAGGGTGAGGGCTGGTATGCTGAATCTATGTTCCGGCCTATCGCAGCCCTTCCCAGAAGCGATAGGTGCAATGAAATGACTGAAGGTCCTCAAGCAGATTTAACTTGAACTTGAATAACTTTACTGTAGTGCTTGCAATATCCAATGCGTAGTAACAGTCTCATATAACAGTTCTTAGGTCGCTTAGCGACTGGCAGAAGTTGCGGACCTTGCATTAAACTTATAGTCTCTGAATTTAGGCAGTGATGTGCAGATCCGTCTGGATTTAGGGGAAATATTTGGGTCTGGTGATACTGCAGAGTGTTTAGGGGATGACACACTCTATAATTTAGATCATTCAGCCGTTGCCGCAAGGCTCAGGCCCAACTCACTGCGATTACTGCTTAATAGGTCTTGCTTGCTTGCTATCCCAGGAACAAGAGAGAGATAAGATGGCCGCCGCTCCCTTAAATGGGCAGGGGGCATGGCGATTTTGATTGGTTCGAACGTCTGCCACTCACTTTACATGGTATCATGGGATTGCTTACATCACAGGATCTATATACATTGAAAAACCCAAAATGAGGCTAGAGATACCAAAGTGAGGCCTGGAATGCATCCAGAATGAGGCTTGGAACGCATCACATGACCCGAAGGCCCTGCGACACCATGGAAACAAGTAATTAACCATTTATATACAGAAATAATACTATTTACGTTATTCTATGGATAAATTAGGAATATATACACTATAATAGAGGCGACTAGGGGCGGACTGACTAACAGATATTACTAAGCCCTAGGGACTCTGGCTATGGGGACCCATAGATAAATAAGTACCGCATGAAATGCGGTACTGGGACACCACATTAACATCAAATTATGCCACTATGGGGTTTCAAACATATGGCAATTCATACATTAAATTGTAGTATAATAATAATAGGTAGAAAAAGAAGAAGAAGATGAAGAAGAAAAAGAATAGTAGAGCACTTAAACAACACAATGTAACTACAAGTCAATCACACTTCTGTCCATTCAGGAAGCGAAACTGATTGGCAATCAATTTCACATGCTGTTGTGCAAATGGAACAGACAGCAGGTGGACATTATAGGCAATTAGCAAGACACTCCAAATAAAGGAATCATTCTGCAGGTGGTGACCACAGACCACTTCTGAGTTCCTATGCTTCCTAGCTGATGCTTTGGTCACTTTTGAATGCTGGCAGTGCTTTCCCTCTAGTGGTAGCATGAGACATAGTACACAACCCACACAAATGGCTCAGGTAGTGCAGCTCATCTAGGATGACACAGAAATGCGAGCTGTGGCAAGAAGGTTTGCTGTTTCCGTCAGCACGGTGTACAGAGCATGGAGGCGCTACTAGGAGACAGGCCAGTACATCAGGAGACATGGAGGAGACCGTAGGAGGGCAACCACCCAGCAGCAGGACCGTTGTGCAAGGAGGAGCAGGAGAATCACATCCAGAGCCCTGCAAAATGACCTACAGCAGTCTACAAATGTGAATGTGTCCACTCAAATGGTCAGAAACAGACTCCATGAGGGTGGTATGAGGGCCCAATGTCCACAGGTGGGGGTTGTGCTTACAGCCCAACACCGTGCAGGATGTTTGGCATTTGCCAGAGAACACCAAGATTGGCAAATTCCCAACTGGTGCCCTGTGTTCTTCACAGATTAAAGCAGGTTCACACTGAGCACATGTGACAGATGTGACCGAGTATGGAGACGCTGTGGAGAACGTTCTGCTGCCTGCAACATCCTCCAGCATGACCGGTTTGGTGGTGGGTAAGTAATGGTGTGGGGTGGCATTTCTTTAGGGGCCGCACAGCCCTCCATGTGCTTGCCAGAGGTAGCCTGACTGCCATTAGGTACCGAGATCAGATCCTCAGATCCTTTGTGAGATCATATGTTGTTGCGGTTTGCCCTGGGTTCCTCCTAATGCAAGACAATGCTAGAACTAATGTGGCTGGAGTGTGTCAGCAGTTCCTGCAAGAGGAAGGGATTGATGCTATGGACTGATCCGCCCATTCCCCAGATCTGAATAAGATTGATCACATCTTCGACATCAAGTTTCGCTCCATCCACCAATTCCACATTGCACCACAGACTGTCCAGGAGTTTGCAGATGCCTTAGTCCAGGTTTGGGAGGACATCCCTCAGGACACCATCCGCCACCTCATCAGGAGCCTGTAGGAAGCTCATACGGGCATGTGGAGGCCACACACACACTACTGAACCTCAATTTGACTTGTTTTAAGAACATTATATCAATGTTGGATCAGGCTGTAGTGTGGTTTTCCACTTTGATTTTGAGTGTGACTCTATATCCAGACCTCCATGGGTTGATTTGGGTGTCTCTTTCTTTGTACACCATAAACTAAGTTGTAAGTGTACTCTAAGGTACTGTTACAGAGTTTACAGATGCCATACCCTGCCCTCTTGCTGGTGGAATAAAAGCCTCAAATTTGGTTGTAAAATGATCAATGGTCGACCTACATTTGAACATATGTCATATGCAAGATCATATGGGGGAAGGCACATTGAATTATCATTACAATGAAATACATAGAAACTTTAGGGTGGTTTCAAAGCATGTCTGTGTCATGGCCATACAGTTAATTAAAGTATTGCTCAAAACATCCCCATTCTAGTACATTAAAATCTTTGCTTTTCTACTAGGCCATAATGCAGCACAAGTCTCTAAAATGGTATGATCTCTGTGCCATCGTCATAGGTCCAACTCAGGGTCTAGCATATGAAAAAAGTGGGGTTCTGGCCAAAATTGTTGGGTGGTTTTAGCCACCATCAAATTTCCAAAATTTTCAGAGAAAAAATATCTCGAAAAAGGGCTCTTTCTGTGAGTCCTAAGGGGTCTAAATTGATTCCTAGGTAGCCCATTTGTATTTTTTGAGGACTGGGATTCAAAGTCACTTGTATGGAGGGCTTCCACTGGCATTGTCCTGCAGTATTTTGCTGGGGGCTTATCATCACTGATGGGGAGGGGAAGAAGGAAAGGAGGGATGGGAGATATTCTTCTCTCACACTGATCAAATTGGTGTCAATGGCAATCATGGTGTATGCTTCATTGGCTATAAAGGACCTTTGAGTAATTTTGAGTTTTTATAGGTGATGTGTATGTTTGTAGTGTTTTACATGTGTGTTTATTTATTTTATTTCACACATGTGTATAGGTATAGCATTCTTGTACTTATTTGGAGGGGAAAAATAATCTTTTAAAAATAAAGCAGAAGGCACACAACAAGATAAAAATAAAAATAAATTCACCCCCCAAAATGCAGAAATATTGATTGTTTAACAGACTCTCCCTGCCTCTAATCTTTCTCCTTCAACACACACCAACAATCAGGAGTAGGGCCACTTACAGGTTGAGCACAGTATCAAGATTGTTGTCAGGATAACAAGCTCTAGTGAGTCCTGGTTGTTCCAATTGACTTACCTTTAAGAATTATGGAGGCTACAGTGCTCTTTGAGCTTTACAGATAGTCCTTACTCCACATGGCTTGGTTTTATGCTCTTATATGCATTCTCAGCTATGAGACCTTATATAGACCGGGCTTTGTCTTTACAAATTCTGTCCAATCAGCTGAATTTACCACAGGAGACTCCAATCAAGTTGTAAGAACATCTTAAAAAATGATAAAGAGAAATGGAAGACACCAAAGATAAATTTCAAGTGCCATAAAAATAGTTTGAATACTTGAAATTTAAGTTTTTCCTTTTTGATAATTTTTTTAGCAGAAATGTCTAAAGTTCTGTTTTTATATTCTCATTATGTGGTATTAAAAAAAAATAATGATTGTTAAAGAATCATTATTTAGAGGTATAATTCTTTAGATAAACTATTTGTGCATAATACATTTTTTTTCAATGTTAAATTCTATAGTCAATGAGCAATAATTATATAAATGTTTACTGGCTAAAATATTAAATAGCAAACAATGGTTAGTTGTTTTTTTACATTTTGTTTGATTAATTGATTGTATTTGAATTACTATGATATTTTGCACTACACACATTTTATTTGACTATCACACAGTATATTACTTTCTTACAGGAATGTTCAGACTCTTGGTTGTTCATAGACACCCTTCTTGGTCCTTTATTGATTCAATTAATCGTACAGCGCACAGTGTCCTTGGAGAATTTCTGAATGAAGAACTTCAAAGAGTTTTATTGCCAGTAACTGTTAAAGGTAATGAGTATTATTTACTTAAAGAGAAAAGAGAATGTTTTCCCATGTGCAATTACTGAGAGTGGATTCATTATCCATAACAAAAGCTCAATCTGTTTAATATAGTTCAGTTATAATTTACAATTTGTTAAACAATGGCCCAGATTTATCAGTCGTCCTGAAACCAAACTTGGTTTACCCACAGTTTTCAATGGCAGTTTAGCTGGGGTTGCTATGGGAGAAAGCAGACAGTTTTGGCTTTAGGTAGATTCATAAATCTGAGATAATGGGGGACATGTGCAAAAACTACTGCAATTTCTGTTACAGCAAGAGGGTTATTTAGTTTAGAAAAAAGAAGGCTTGGGGCGACCTAATAACTATGTATAAATATATCAGGGGACCTTACAGAGATTTCTCCCATGATCTATTTATACCCAGGACTGTATCTATAACAAGGGGGCATCCTCTACACCAGCACAGACAGGGGCACTTTACTGTAAGAGCAGTGAGAATATGAAACTCTGCCAGAGGAGGTGGTCATGGTCAACTCTGTAAAAGAGTTCAAAAGTCATCTGGATGCATTTTTGGAAAGTAATAACATTGCTTGTTATAGATTCTAGATTTATAGGGACAGAACGTTAATCCATGGTTTTATTCTTACTGCTATATTTGGAGTCGGGAAGGAATTTTTATCACTGACTGTGAAAAAAATATTATCATTTGCCAACAATTAATATTTAAATTTCAATAATTGATTAAATAACCCCCTCCCTCCAAAAAACAAAACAAAACAAAAAATATTTTTGCGATTTTGACACTAACAAAGAGCTGGTGTGATTTTTTTTATGTAAAATTGACTCTCACCCTTTGAAAATATGGTGTAAAGCATTTCAATGTGTTAATTCAATTGTTAAGATTTCATTTAGAATGCAGATATGGAGTATACTTATTTACATCCGATACAAACAAAACATGTAAAATGTTGATATTATTATAACAGGTAAAAGGAATATAATGCAATGGAAATGAATACATTTGAGCACATTGTTTAGCTGGACTGTTTGGAAAATTTCAAGTGCAAGTCACAGATTTATGGAACATGATATGTCTGATATTGACTCCCATTGTCGAAAAAAATAGATAACTTTCTACATGTTGACATTTTTTTTCTTGTGAAATATGACTTCAATTTCAAATGTCACTGGAAATTACAGTTTCTAACTATTTAAATATTTATATGAAAATCTTAATTACTCCGATATAATTGCATAATCTTTTCATTTCCTGAAATATATTACTTTATTGAAGGATATGGAGAAAAGCTATGATATACACTAGTTTTAAACTCTGTTATGTGAAAATGAAATTCACCGAGCTTTGTTTATATAAGACATGTAAAATAAAATTATAAATATGTCCTAATCTATACACACTATGGATTTTTTAGAGGGCTTTTCAAGCAGTGTGCTGTAACAGGTTTCTCTATAATATTCACAGCACATTTTATTTAATAATTATATTTTCTTTCACAGCTTTTACCTTCAACTAGCTTGATTTTTTTTAATCCCTATTCTGTGTGGTAGTGGATGAACAAAAGGTCAGAGTTTGACATTAACATTTAGACGACCAGAAAAAGCCGAAGATAACTCTTTAATATGCTCAGAGAATATTGGTAGAATAATAAATGTGTTAAAGGGATGCTCCGATGGAAAACTTTTTTTTTTTTAAATCAACTTGTGCCAGAAAGTTAAACAGATTTTTAAATTACTTCTATTAAAAAAATTGTAATCTTTCCAGTACTTATTAGCGTCTGTATACTGTATGGGAATTTTTTTCTTTTTTGGATTTCTTTTCTGTCACAAACACAGTGCTCTCTGCTGACACTTCTGTCCATGTCAGGAACTGTCCAGAGCAGCATATGTTTGCTATGGGGATTTTCTCCTGCTCTGGACAGTTACTGAAATGGACAGAGATGTCAGCAGAGAGCACTGTGTTCGTTACAGAAAAGAAATTAAAAGATTTTCCTCTGTAGTATACAGATGTTAATAAGTATACTGGAAGGATTAAGATTTTTTTTTTTTTTTTTTTAAATAGAAGTAATTTACAAATCTGTTTAACTTTCTGGCATCAGTTGATAAAAAATAAAAAAAAATTAAAAAGTTTGCCACCGGAGTACCCCTTTAAGTTTATCTCCAACCATTTTGTAATAATATTATAGTACTTAGCTATGTTCTAAACATTTAACAGAAGTGTTTATATTTTATTTCTTACATGTAAACCCAGTTACATTTATAGAATGTCTAAGTGCAATAACTTTTATGGGTATGCTGGATGGACTTTTAACCATGCTACAGGAAAGAGGAGTTTTGAAGATACAGTTAGACTAATATTTCCTTGACTTCTGCTTCATCATTTTTTATATAACCACCAAAGAAAGAACTGATGAAAACACTGACAGTATTTTGGTGTTGTTGCAGATACAACATTCATGAAATGAATAAGTCACAAAGGATATGAAGAACTAGGGTTGTGCATAAAAAATAAAAAAGGCCCCACAGCACATGGTTAAATTGAAAGTGTTGACATGTCTAGCTTTCACACAGTCAGTGTAAATGCTACATGTTATATGCCAAAAATTGCATTAGATCCATCAAGGGAAAGCTATGGAAAGCTGTAAGAAAGGTTTTCCTATTTTCACTGATAATTTTTATGGCATTTTCTGTTGCTAACAAATATAGCATGACTTTTTAATGCTGACCCTCATGAATAGACATTTATCAGATCTTAAAGGGGTACTCTGCCCCTAGACATCTTATCCCCTATCCAAAGGATAGGGGATAAGATGTCTGATCACGGGGGTCCTGCCGCTGGGGATCCCCGCGATCTTGGCTGCAACACCCCAAATATCCGATGCACGGAGCGAACTTCACTCTGTGCTGGATGATCGGCGATGCCGGGCGAAGGCTCGTGACATCACGGTCGAGCCATGCTCCTGATGTCACGTCCATGCCCCCTCAATGAAAGTCTATGGGAGAGGGCGTGACGGCCGTCATGCCCCCTCCCATAGACTTGTATTGAGGGGGCGTGGCCATGACATAACGAGCGGGGCACGGCTGTGACATCAAGAGTATCTGGCTCTGCACTCGATGCTCTAAACAAACGCCGGGTTCAGCAGGGAGATCACGGGGGTACCTGCAGCAGGGAGATTGCAGGGTCCCTTGGATAGAGGATAAGATGTCTAGGGGTGGAGTACCCCTTTAACAAATGAGGAGAGCACACAGTTGGTCGCTCACAATTATGTGCTACCAACTGTGTGTTGAGAATAGGGACCACTTTTTCTTCAGATTATTATGGCTCCCATGGCACAATAACTCTACTTATAATATGTCTTAAAGATTAATTGTGGAAACACATGGAAATCATTTTTATACATTTATATTCCTCTTATTTAGTCACTTTGCATATTAGGAGTTATTCAATTTAAATTATATTCTACTGCACTATGTACCATAAATATCCAAAAAAGCATATACTCCAAGTTGAAGTGTTCTGCCATTTCTTTTAAATTTCTCTTCCTCAAACGTAAAGCTAGAGAATGAGTAGCAGGAAAAAATTCTAGCAATATGACAATGTTTTAGGCTATTTACAATATTAATAAATGCCACTACCTAAGCGAGTTTATTTTGCCTAGCCAAACTCATCTAGCAAAATTGTCAGGAATTGGTTTCATTTAAATGGAAGAAATGGTTTCCATGCTTACTCTATAACACTATGTGGGATGTTGGAGCATGACACACCACCTTTATCCAAGCTCATGGTATGCCAGTGTCTGCACAACACAATTATTAGGTTAAAATGGCTGCTCCAGTTTGTCTACCCAGAAGTTACTGCCTCTTGAGATTTACTAGTGCCTGCATGCCATGTGAGCAAGTGTGTTGTTTGTGTGTCGCGGTAACTGGGAGCCAGATGTTCATTACCATTATGGTTAATATAAATAGTCCAAAAGAATGTGTTTCTAATGTGTTGTATTCTTGTGCCTTGCATATTCATTAACCTCTTAAGGACCCATGACGTAAATGTACGGTACGTCCTGAGTCAGCTCCCGTTCTATAACGCAGGGCCATGTCATAGCGGGTCGGGCCTGGCCTCTAACAATGGCCGGGACCCGTGGCTAATAGCGCTTCGCACTGATCGCGGTGTCACGCACTCAAAGTCTAAAGTGAAAATAAGTCCTTGCCGGTTAGCTCAGGGGGCTGTTCAGGATGTCTGCGGCAAAATCGTGGCATCCCGAACAGATGTAAGACAGCAGGAGGGTCCCTTACCTTGCCTCCTGTTGTCCGATCGCCAAATGACTGTTCAGTGACTGAGATCCAGGCATGAGCAGTCAAGCGGCAGAATCATTGATCAATGCCTTCCTATGAGAAACCATTGATCAATGTAAAAGATCAGTGTAAAAAAAATGTAAATAAAAATAAAAATAAACATATGTGGTATTGCCGCATGCGGAAATGTCCGAATTATAACAATATATCGTTAATTAACCCCTTAAGGACCAAGCCCATTTTCAACTTAAGGACTGGGACAATTTTATTTTTGCATTTTCGTTTTTTCCTCCTCGCCTTCTAAAATCCATAACTCTTTTATATTTCCATCTACAGACCCATATAAGGGCTTGTTTTTTGCGGGACCAATTGTACTTTGTAATGAAACCTCTCATTTTACCATAAAATGTACGGCAAACCTAAAAAATATTTTTTTACGGAGGAAATTTAAATGAAAACCACAATTTTGCACATTTTGGAGGGTTTTGTTTTCACATAGTACAATTTACGGTAAAAATAACATGCGTTCTTTATTCTGTGGGTCAATATGATTAAAATGATACCCATGGCTAGATACTTTTATATTTTTGTGCCGTTTAAAAAAAAATCTAAAACTTTTTGTACAAAATCAGTAATCTAAAATGGCCCTAATTTGACCACCTATAACTTTTTCATTTTTCCGTATATAGGGTGGTAGGGTGCTAATTTTTTGCGCTATCATCTGTACTTTTTATCAATACCACATTTGCTTATATAAAACTTTTAGATCATTTTTATTCATTTATTTTGAATAAAATGTGACAAAAAAGCAGCATTTTTGGACTCTATTTTTTATTTTTTACATTTACACCGTTCACCGTACGGGATCATTAACATTATATTTTGATAGTTCAGACATTTACACTAGTAAAATGGGAAAAACGGGTAATTTTCATTTTTATTGGGGAGGGGATTTTTCACTTTTTTTTCCCTTCAAATTTTTACATTTTTTTTACACTTTTTATGTCACCATAGGGGACTATCTATAGCAATCATTTGATTGCTAATACTGTTCAGTGCTATGCATAGGACATAGCACTGATCAGTATTATCGGCTATGTCCTGCTCTGGTCTGCTCGATCTCAGACCAGAGCAGGAGACACCGGGAGATGGACGGAGGCAGTTGAGGGGACCTCCGTCCGTCATTACAGATGAATGGATCTATGCGGCAGCGCTGCGGGCGATCCTATCATTCATTTTAACCTGTGCATTGCCGCAGGTGCTGTGATCTGTACAGATCACGGCATCTGAGGGGTTAATGGCGGACATCCGTGCGATCGCGGATGTCGGCCATTACCGGCAGGTCCCCGGCTGCCGGAACCTGCTGTGTATGACGCAAGCACCGCTCTGATGCTCTCAATCATACACAGGATGTAAATGTACATCCTGGTGCGCGAAGTACCGCCAAACCAGGATGTACATTTACATCCATGGTCGTTAAGGGATTAAACCAGATCCAAAATAGTGTATTTTTGGTCACTTTTCCGGTCACAATCAATAAGTCCTATCAATACAAAAAAGATACCGCTAAAAGCTTCAGATCATGGCACAAAAAATGAGCCCTCATACCGCCCCATACATGGAAAAATAAAAAAGTTATAGGGGTCAGAAGATGACAATTTTAAATGTATACATTTCCCTGCATGTAGTTATGATTTTTTTCCAGAAGTACGAAAAAATCAAACCTACATAAATAGGGTATCATTTTAATCGTATGAACCTACAGAATAAAGGGAAGGTATAATTTTTACTGAAAAATGTACTGTGTAGAAACGGAAGTCCCTAAAAGTTACAAAATGGCTTTTTTTGTCAATCTTGTCTCACAATGATTTTTTTTTCCATTCCGCCGTATATTTTTGGGTAAAATGACTGATGTCATTACAAAGTAGAATTGGTGGCACAAACAAAAAATGGATTTTTAGGTGCTAAATTTAAAGAGTTATGATTTTTTAAATGTAAGGAGAAAAAAAAACAGAAATGTAAAAATGGAAAAACCCCCGGCCCTTAACCCCTTAAGGACCAAGGGCGTACAGGTACACCCTTGGACCTGCTCTCCTGATATAACGCGGGGTTACACAGTAACCCCGCGTCATATCACGGCGGGCCCGGCGTCATAGTGAAGCCGGGACCCGCCTCTAATAGCGCGCAGCACCGATCGCGGCACCGCGCGCTATTAACCCTTTAGCCGCGCGCTCAGAGCTGAGCCGCGCGGCTAAAAGTGAAACCGAAAGTGGCCGGCTAGCTCAGTCGGGCTGTTCGGGATAGCCGCGGCTAATCGCGGCATCCCGAACAGCTGACAGGACAGCGGGAGGGCCCCTACCTGCCTCCTCGCTGTCCGATCGCCGAATGACTGCTCAGTGCCTGAGATCCAGGCATGAGCAGTCATGCGGCAGAATCGTTGATCACTGGTTTCTTATGAGAAACCAGTGATCAATGATGAAGATCAGTGTGTGCAGTGTTATAGGTCCCTATGAGAGACCTATAACACTGCAAAAAAAAAAGTGAAAAAAAAAGTGAATAAAGATCATTTAACTCCTCCCCTATTAAAAGTTTGAATCACCCCCCTTTTCCAATAAAAAAAAAAAACACAGTGTAAATAAAAAGAAAAATGAACATATATGGTATCACCGCGTGCGGAAATGTCCGAATTATAAAAATATATCATTAATTAAACCGCTCGGTCAATGGCGAACGAAAAAAAATTCCAAAGTCCAAAATAGTGCATTTTTGGTCACTTTTTATATCATTTAAAAATGAATAAAAAGCGATCAATAAATCCTATCAATGCAAAAATTGTACCGTTAAAAACTTCAGATCACGGCGCAAAAAATGAGCCCTCATACCGCCCCATACACGGAAAAATAAAAAAGTTATAGGGGTCAGAAGATGACAATTTTAAACGTATTAATTTTCCTGCATGTAGTTATGATTTTTTCCAGAAGTCCGAAAAAATCTAATCTATATAAGTAGGGTATCATTTTAATCGTATGGACCTACAGAATAAAGATTATGTGTCATTTTTACCGAAAAATGTACTACGTAGAAACGGAAGCCCCCAAAAGATACAAAACTGCGTTTTTTTTTTCAATTTTGTCGCACAATTATTTTTTTTTTCCATTTCACCGTAGATTTTTGGGCAAAATCACTGACGTCATTACAAATTAGAATTGGTGGCGCAAAAAATAAGCCATCATATGGATTTTTAGGTGCAAAATTGAAAGAGTTATGATTTTTTAAAGGCAAGGAGCAAAAAATGAAAATGCAAAAACGGAAAAACCCCCGGTCCTTAAGGGGTTAAGGGGTTAAAGCATCATGTCAGCAATCTGTTTATTAAGATATGAATGAAGTTCAGTTGCCCAGGGAAAGAGCCAAGGATTATGGCTTTCCTCCCTGATGAATAATAGAAAATGGGTTGGTTAACCCTGGGCTATTGTCATGGGGAATGTCCTCTAGGCACTTGAGACTTATTTACATATTAATAAACAGGCTGTTGGCAAGTCTGCTTTACACTCTACATGAAGGTAAGCGAGCAGTGTGTCATAATTGTCAAAGGACTGAAAGACAGAGTACTGTAGTTGAATAATTGTGCACTCTCCTTTGTCTCACTTCCTATGTTTATTTTTCCAATCATACAGTGACAACCTGTATCTAGACTTGAGCAGTCTGCCCAAGAAAATACACTTGCAAAATGTCCTTTATTTTTCCTCTTAAAGGGAATTCCAATATTCTAAAATACACTTAAAAACTTCAATACCACCAAGTTAAGCAAAAGTAGAGCGGAAAGTGCATGTCAATTTGTTCCAAACAAGGGCCAATGGAAATATTTTTGGCAAGGTCAATACATTTCTGATTTTGAGAAAGTGGGGGAAATCTTTTTGGTAAATTGCTATCAAATGTACTATAGCAATTTGTTTATTCAAGACTAATACCATTGAGGATGTGTTCAAACATATTTTGGTCAATATTTTAGGAACTGACTTTAGAAAACTGTAATGAAAATGTTTGCACGTTTTTTCTATGTTTTACAATCACTCCTGGATTTGGCTAAATAAAATACTAACTAAAATACTGTATGGGAAAACAGCCTGACAGTACACATGTCGTAGTAATGTGTACAAGCATCAAGGAACTCTGTTGCAAGAAGAATGAGAAGCAATCACCACAATGGTTTTGACTGTGGGTTTTATCAGGGTGACTAGATAGTACAATGCTTCATAGATATTTATTAGCATTTGTTACAGTAACATTGCGGTTTTACCAGATTTGTGAGCAATGTCATGTAACAATGGAGCATTATGCACGGTCAACAGAATGGAACCAGGCGGCAATGTAACCGAGCCCTTAGTGTTATGGTAGTCTGGATATGAGGCCTTGTTTAGAGAAAATGGTGCATTTTGTAGGGTTAGAAGAATGTAAAAAAATAAAATAAAAATAAGTAACAACAGTAAAAAAAAAAAATGGCATTAACTTGATACCTGCTACTTTTATAGTACATATTGTACATATTAGATGCAATGTTTTAAATGTGCAATGAATTTGACATTAAGCAAAAAAAGATAATATTCAGGGATATCAGGTAGACCACCTAAAATTCTGTGTAAAGTCTCATTTTGTCCTACACTAGAAAGGTTATTTTATTCAAATCTAATTTATTTTCAATTTTAAGAACTCACTTATCTTTGCTGTTTTCATCAGACAATGGGATCTATTTCTGACTAAACCTTTTATGACATTTCAATTGTGCTTCCTAACCATTTTGAACTCTATAAACCTTTTAGTTATTAAGCAATAACCTACAGCAAACTCAGAAGTATAAATGGGTTACAGTAAGCAGAAAATCTATTGTCTGATGAGACCTATTACCATCCTAAATAATGTCAACTTATATGGTACTGTCATCTGTTCAGGCACCATGAGGAGGTCATCATTCTCTGAGTCTGACATTAGTAGTGACTAAATTATTGGAAATAGTATCAAAAGAGCTATGCAATATCTGGAGACTGACATTTGAAAATGATCCAAGCCTACATGAAATGTCTCAAGAGAGAACATGCAAAATGACTGCATGTTAATAGTGAGAAAATAAAATTGGTATGTTTTTATAATAATAGAAATGTTTGCATTTTGGGTTGGTTAAATATATTAACATGTATTATTATTATTATTATTATTATTATAGAGTAAAACAAACAATAACAACAGTAATATCAGTATCTGAAGATGTGAGATTCTGTGAATATTTTAGACTTTGTGCAATTTCTTGGATACAGATGTAAGATATCAAAAAGCTTGATTTGTGTATAGCACAGTTTAGAGATACCATATATAACATTAATACAAGTTCATAAGCACATCTTAAAGGGGTACTCCACCCCTAGACATCTTATCCCCTATCCAGAGTGTTTTCCAACCAGTGTGCCTCCAGCTGTTGCAAAACTACAACTCCTAGCATGCCCAAAGGCTGTCAAGGCATGCTGGGAGTTGTAGTTTTGTAACACCTGGAAGCACCCTGGTTGGGAAACACTGGTGTATGCCCTACAGAGGTGTGTTGAACTACAACCCCCAGGAGAATACAGAAGCAGCATGCTGGTGTTATACCACAGACTGAAGACTCCTGAATGACACATGCTGCGAGTTGTAGTCCCTTTTGTGTGTGTATGACAGTGTATCCCAACAAGGGCTGATTTATATTAGTGTGTTGTGTATAAGGGGGCCGACCCGGGAAAATAGTAGGGTGGGTAAAGGGCGGAAAAAACAAACAAAAAAAAGGAGCCGCCCCAAACCAGCAAGGCATGTGGCATGCTGGGATTTGTAGTTTTCAGCACAGCAAGAAACAGAAAATAGAAGCAAAGATAGGAAAACAAAGTGTGGGAAAAAAGACAACAAAGAACGCAAATAGAGTAGGCTAAACAACAAGAATAGAAATGAAACAAAACGAATAAGTCACAAATGGAAAAACACGTTGACCACCGGAGTACCCCTTTAATTATGTTTATTATATAATTTAGCATCTTCTGAACCAGTTCAGGATTAATGTGATATTTATCTCAAGTGCATTTATGGGGGGAAAAAAATTGCACTCAACAGAGTAACATATATCCTAGCATGTAGGAAAGAAACCTATATCTCGGGTTATAGAAATATTGAAATCTGTACTTTACAATGTCCAAGTGAAATAGGGCTATAAATCAGTTTAAATTCATATCAACAAGATTGAGGTTAGAGGATAGGTCAAGGGAAGTGAAATCCCTTCTTGTATTCTGTATGTTTTCTTCAAAGGTGCATTATTGACAATGTATAATATATAACTAAATAAGTAAAATGTGCTTTTTTTGATAACTTATATGTAAAAAAAGAATGTATTGTCAAACAATAAAACTATACATACAATTTAGAGCTTTATGTTTCTTAAGAAAATTACCAAATTTTGTAAAAACAGGATATGAAACCAATTTTTGCAATAAGCTTATGTTAATGTTTATACATCCTCTCAATGGTGCCCGAACCTATGGTGTAAGTAAAACCTAATTGAATAATGATAATAATTTTCTAGTTTTTGGAATTATATAAGGCAGTAAATAACCTCTGGTTTAATGTAAACAAAAGTCAGTCTCATGTTAGGGTTGTATATCAAACATATATGCCCTGATTTATTATTGTAAACCTGACCTGTTTTGTGGGGTTGTGCACCAGAAATTCTGTCTGAGCCAGAATTTGTGTCAGAATTGAAAAAAACTGACTAACTCTCCATTTTACTGAGAAAACCCAAAAAAGGGACATGGCCATCAGGAAAACGCGGCGTGGTCTCATAAATGTCCCCAACATTTTGGAGAACTCCAAACATATTTACTAAGGATGTGGTGGATTTGAGGTGAGGAAAACCTCACAGCTCAGAGAATTTGTAAAAAAAAAAAAAAATAAATCAAAATGGAGAGAAAAGTACAAAATGTAAGGAAACAGTAAATACTGTGAAAAAATATGAAAATCTGTTGGGAAAAAGAACCACAAAGAAAACTATACTCCACTCTTAGTAAACCAGGGCCAAACTGTTTGACCACCATCCTGCCAGTTGCCTTTTTCACATCCTCTGGTCACCCTTACCTTTTATTTATAGTCACATTACTTTTTTCAGTTTTTTGATTTGTAAAAGAGGTGTTTAAGCTCACAGGCCATACAAAATCTGATATTCTGTACCCTGAAATATTCATCTGTGTAGAAATAAGGATATACAGTATATCAGAACACACAAAAACAGCATATACAGAATATGAAGAATTTTAAACATGACACAAACTTTATGGCTGCTGCATTTCTTGTTTGTTTTGCATGCTGTTTTTTTGCCACCACATATTCCAACAAGCATCATTTTATTATTTTTTTTGACTTGAAAAACAACAGCTATTTTTTAAACAGTGTGTCTACTGGATGATAATGTCTAGTGGTGCCTTAGCTGTTTGAGCTTTTCAAGTTTCGAGCCTCAGAAAAGGATTACACTCAATGCCTTCTAACATGTTTATTAAAACAACCATTTTGTCCAACATTGAACAAAGTCTGTCAACTGGGAAAAATGTTTTCAAGTCCGTTATAGAGACTTGTCTAGTAGTCAAGAATTTCTCACTTAGATGTACACTACCCAATAGTAACCTCTGAGTGCCCTATTTATAGGACAGCAGAGGAATCACTTTTACACCCCTCTGTGGCTCGACTCAGATCACACCTGTGTCTAATCAGATCACACCTGAAGTAATTTACATATCTGCCTGAGACATAGCTGCATACCTACATACACACATATGCTGTACATACACAATACACATATACATATACACTGCACATATTCTGCAAATAAATATCCATTGGACATACACACACTCTTCACACACTGTACCTAACACATACATACACAAAAAGCTTTTTTCTCTGCTAAAATCCTGCAAAAATAACAAGCATCTAATCAAACCCTGATGCACCCCATTAAAGTGAATTTGACCTGTCTAGATCCATTAGTGTCCCGTGTCAAAACCTCCCTCCCAACCCCTTTATCACTGTTTGTAACAGAGTTTCCTAATGGAGGATTGCAACACTAATATGGACATGTTTATACACACATACTTTACACACATATACACAGTCACTGTTTGGGAACTGTCTATATGCTAAGCTAATTCTGTCTCTGTGAAGTAGACATCATGCTCCTTCCTATAGACATGAATGGAGGAAGCGTGGCGTGACGTCATGATCACGGAAGCCCCAGGGTTCCATGATGGTAACACCACAGCACCAGGCAAGAGATCCCCTTCAATCAGACATGTTATCACCTATCCTTTGCATAGAGGATAACATGTATAGGGGCGGAGTACCCTTTAAAAATCATTAAGGCTATTTAAAAACTTCTTTGTTTTTGTTAAAAAGTGCATTCATAGCTCCCTAATCCAGAGCTATTGTTTTGCGTCCTCTTTGTTGGTGCATCTGAATGCTGGGCTACAAGAATGCACTGATTGGTCCAGGACCTGACAAATTAGGGAGCGCCTCCGAAACGCGTTGTCTGCACATGTAACATACTTTTTATGAATTCTAATAAAAAGTATCACTACTGTACACCTGACTCCCGTATCATGTCAGTGTAGCACTACCTGCCGAATTCAGATTTTTCCACTGGAAGAAAAGGAAACCCATGCGGGGATTTCCACCTATCCACATCTGTTTTCTTCTTCGACTCAATGGTTGACTACCAACAGGGTGGTTGTTGATTGTTTCTGTAATAAGGCCAAATTTTTACTATTGTCTAGGTAACCCTCGGTCCTCCTATTGGCCAGCAAGATTTAAAGTGCTATACTTTAAGGGCACCATTAAATGTTTTTACCATGTGTATATGTCGAAATCAGTATTGAAACTGTTAAACTGTGTGGTATTTTCAAGGTGTTTGAAGCAACCCGTGTTTAAACAACCAGTGTTTATGATGTCTCACTGGTGCAGCATTTTGTTGCCACAGTGTAACAGCACAAAGGGGGAGATTTATCAAAAACATGTACAGAAGAAAAGTTGCTGAGTTGCCCATAGCAACCAATCAGATTGTTGCTTTCATTTTTCACAGGCCTTTTCAAAAATGAAAGAAGCAATCTGATTGGTTTCTATGGGCAACTCAGCAACTTTTCCTCTGGACAGGTTTTGACACATCTTACCCAATATTTTATGCTGGTCACATTTACATAGTGCACACACTGCAGCATTGTTCACTCAAATTGGTCCCTGTCCCCACAAGGGCTTACAATTTATGTTCACTTCACAGTATGCTTTGAAATGTGGGAGTAAATCCATGCAAACACCTTGAGAACATACAAATTCATTGCAGATTTGTCCTTGGTGGGATTTGGACTTAGGACCACCTAAAAGAGGTGTGCCATGGGAGCAATTTTTCACATCTGTAGTGACTTTTATGCACTCTCAACACAGAAAAAAGTGTATTTTGACAACCTAACATATTTAATAGAGATGAGCGAATTTTTGAAAAATTAGATATGGCCGATTCGCCGAATTTTCTGAAAAAATTTGGTTCAGTCCAAATTTGTTCACAGTGAATCTGTATTGTAATCTTCTATTTTTGGCCTACAGAGAGCCTCAATAGGGGTGTGAACACTTTGTATTGCTGTAACACGCATAGGGTGTGTGCTGGGTGATTGAAATAATACTGTTATTCAGTATGACATGCAGATTAGAGGCATCGCTATTAGAATCACTGTCGCAGAGCAGCACAATGACAGAGCCTGGAAGTGGCATCAGTATTAGGAGACCATATAGTGGCTGAATGACACAGCGTGGAGGTGGCGGCCGCGTGAGGAGACCAAATAGTGGGTGAATTACCCAGCCTGTAGGTGGCAACAACCTGACGAGACCATAGGGCCTTACAATTGAAAAGAATAAAGATATTTTTTAACATTTAAATTGAAGATTTCAAGTAGATGAACCTAAAAAGTTTTATGTAATGTACCAGCAGCATGAGGAGACCACATGGCGGTACAGTGGCACAGCCTGGAGGTGGCAGAAGCATTAGAAGACCATATAGAGGCTGAATGACACAGCCTGCAGTTGGTGGCAGCAAGAGCAGACCACATAGTGGCTGAATGACACAGCCTGGAGTTGGCGGCAGCATGAGGAGACCATATAGTGGCTGAATGACAGCCTGGAGTTGGCAGCAGCATGAGGATACCATATAGTTGCAGAATGACACAGCCTGGAGGTGGCAGAAGCATGAGGAGACCATATAGATGCAGAATGAGACATCCTGGAGGTGGCAGCAGCATGAGGAGAACATATGGTGGCAGAATAAGACAGCCTGGAGCTGGCATCAGCAGCATGAGGAGTCCTGAAAGTGACCCGGTGACATAGTGGGGCGGTGGATGGTAATACCAGTACCCGGTGACGAAATTGGGTGAAAAAAGGAGAACTTGGCATCAGATGTGTGGCATCAGATGTGTGGCAGGATCAGAATAATAGCTGAGGCAGGTAGGCAGAAGAAAATGGTCTCTTTTGTAAAAGTGTTAGAGTGCACAACTAAGTATTGATGATATGGATTATGTAATTATGTAAAATTTTACTTTTAATAATATTCTTAGGATAAAATATATGTTCCCAAAATGTTTTTGAAATCAAACAAAAGGAAAGGTGTGCAAAAAACACCATGTGCCACCTACACCACCAAGACAAAGACCTCCAAAAAGGTGGGAGGGAACAATGTATGGTTCATTCTAACTGGTGGGGTGTAAAAACTTCCCCTGTAAGGCCCTACTCTAGCATTATTAATTCTGTTCATGCCAAGAGATACTCACCCTAAAAAGGGCTGCTCCACACAGGAACCTCTCCCTATTTCCACCTACAAACACTGCCATTTCTCAGGGTTTTTAGGTGGAAATAGGGAGAGGCTCCTGCAGGGCTGCCATCAGAAATTTTGGGGCCCCTTACACAGCTTACGGAGCACAGATGAAGGAAGCCCGGGCCTCTTGTTGGTGTCTGCATAATGTGGGTGGGCCACGAGAGTGATTGACAGGGTGAGGAGCCAAAGGATCTTCGCTCTGTCAATCAGCCAAACCCGAGCGCCGCATTGAACTATAGACGCGCTTATAGTTGAATGCGTCCTGGACTGGCCATGGAAGCAAGACACTGCTGTGTAGACAGTGGTCCCCTGCTTCTGTGCTGTGGAAGCTGAAGGGGAGCGCAGCGGGAGCTCGGACCCCTCACTGGAGTACTGGCTGTACCCCCCTGACGGCAGAGAAAAGGTGGAAGGGAACAATGTATTGTCCATTGTAGCAGGTGGGGGTAAAAAATTTCCCTGTAAGGCTCTACTCTCGCCTTATTAATTCCCTTCTTGGCAAATGTTACTTGCCCTAAAAAGGGCTGCCCCACACAGGAAACTCTCCCTATTTCCACCTAAAAACCCTGTGAAATGGCAGTGTTTGTAAGTGGAAATAGGGAGAGGTTCCTGTGTGAGGCTGCCCTTTTATGGCGAGTAACTCTTGCCAAGAAGGGAATTAATAATGTGAGAGCAGGGCCTTACAGGGGAAGTTTTTACTCCCACTGGTTACAATGGACCATTCGTTGTTCCCTTCCACCTTTTAGAGGTCTTTGCATCACATCAATACTTGGTGTTGTAGGTGGCACATGATGTTTTTTTGCACACCTTTCCTTTTCTTCAATTTCCAAAAAATTTTGGGTACATATATTTTATCCTAAGAAAAGTTAAGTTGTAGCTAATGCATATCCTCAATAGTTACTTGTGGTCTGATGCCAAGGAATGTCTGTGACTGGGGAGCAGTGCCTTAAATATGTTTTGCACTATCCATATTTGTGAATTGTTTGCGTGGCACCAGGTTCATTCTACTCTGATGCATCAGGCATTGGTGGGTGGAAATCTTGACTGATCCATGCCTGATTCATCTTACATAGGTCAGTCTCTCCACATTTTTCGTGGACACACAAGTTCTCTTTGGGGTTACTATGGCCCCCGCCGCACTAAACACCCACTCTGATGGCACACTACTGGCCGGGCAGGACAGCTTTTCCAGGGCAAACTCTGCTAGTTGCGGCCACAAATCAAGTTTGGCTGCCCAGAAGTCCAGCGGATCTGCAAGGTGTGTTGGCATGGTCATGTCAAGGTATGAACCTGCTGGTTCAGGTCCTGCGCCAAGTCTACCTGCTGCTGATAAGTTGCTTCACTATGCGGGTAAAGAAAGCTACTCATCAGCGACGGTAGACTCAGGTTGCTGATGATGGAACTGGTACTGCTCCTGCCACCCCTCCCCAGCAGCCACTGCTCCACGTCACTGATGTCCTCCTCAGGTTCCTCAACAGTGTCTCCTTCAGGAGCCTGAATGCTGGCAACACCACCTCCCATACCACTCTCCTCATCACTTCTTGCCCGCCTAGCGGAGTAAGCAGCTGATGTCTCCTCCACTTCTTGGCTGGGCAGTAGCTGCTGACTGTCCTCTAGTATATCGTCCTCACTAAATAGTGGAGCTGAACCCACAGAATAAAACACTTCTGTGGGGAAGGGAACAGAATAGGACAGAGGCAATGGAACTACAAGGACTGCTCCCCGGCCATGCCATCTGACAGTTGTGTCAGAGGAACCCACCGACTGTTGACTGGGGTGTCAGATGTCACTTGTGATGAAGTGGATGACCGTGTTAACCAATTAATGATGGTAGATGGGTTGCTGGTCAAGACAAGACCCCTAGCTGATATCTGGAGTTCAGGCCTCTTGCTGCGACTCCTGCTGCCACCCGCCCCTAGTCGGCTGTGACCTCTGCCTGATGAATTTATGCCTCTGTGCACGTCCTGGCACTTCTCTGCCTGACATACTTAGTGCGTATATGAGGGGAGCACAATACTCTCCACTGCGCTTAAAACAGTATTTGTCTACAACACCAGCAGGTGTGTACTTTTGGCTGGCCTTTCACAGTATCTAGGCCTTTAAAATTTTAACAGGAACAAAATGGTACACCCCTTAGATTTATGTATGTTCTATACACTTATGAGGGGAGGACAATGCGCCCCAGTACGCTTAAAACAGTATTTGTTTACAACACCAGCAGGTGTGTACTTTTGGCTGACTTTTCACAGTATCTAGGCCCTTAAGACTTTAACAGGAACAAAATGGTACACCACTTAGATGTACGTATGTGGTATGCACTTATGAGAGGGGGACAATGCGCTCCAGTACAGTTAAATCAGTATTTGTCTACAACACCAGCAGGTGTGTACTTTTGCCTGGCCTTTCACAGTATCTAGGCCCTTAATTTAACAGGAACAAAATGGTACACCACTTAGGTGTACGCACAGGTTACACTTCATAGAGGACAATACGCTTTTAGTGCTCTGCTCACTCTAACTGTCTGGCTACTATTAGCTTTTCAGTTGTTGTACACACCAGTGCTGCAGCACACAGTCGCTGTGTACTACACCTAAAATTGCACTCTCTCTCTCAATCTAACTCCCTTCCCTATCGGTGCTTCTAGGCTGGATTTGGGCTTGAGGGGAATCGCTGCTGTAAAAAAACTTTTATGTGCAACACACTGCTCTCTGTCCCTCTCTGCAATAGAATGCTGATATGACTGGAAGGGGAATCACTGCTGTAAAAATGCTTTTCTGTGCAACACACACTTCTCTGTCCCTCTCTCTATGCAATAGAAGGCTGATGTGATTGGGAGGTGAATCACTTTTGTAAAAATACTTTTTTGTGCAGCACACACTGCTGTGTGTCCATCTCTCTCTGTAATATAATGCTGATGTGACTGTTTGCAAGATGGCTGCCAATTATATAGGGCTGTGACATCACAGGGGTGCCTGGCTGCATATAGACTGCATGCTGCATGTGATTCAGGGTCATCCCGCCGGCCCTCGTTCTCAGCTTTCCAAGATTCATTGCCCCATGTCCTCACATGTGGAATCGCCAATTTTGATGCCTGGCCCCTGAAGCCTGGACCATACTAAATGGAGTTTAATGTAGCTATTTGTTCAATCGAATCGTGGCAATATTCCCATTTGTTACAAATCAAATTTTTCCTAAAATTCGTAATGAATTCGGATTCGTCAGATTCGTATTCACTCATCCCTAATATTTAACTCTCACTTTACTTCCTCTGTACACTGGACCCCAGATGAGTATAGAGTTGTGTTTTTTTTATCAGTCAACAGAAATAAAGATAAATATACTTTGCTGTAGTTATGCTGTCAAGCAGTCAGATTTATTTTCTTCTTAACAATTATTAGAATAGCATTTTAAATTGTTTATTCTCAAATATCTTCAAATTGATTAATATTTATAGTCAGAAGATTCTTACTTCCCAACAACAGTGACTTCATCTTTATCAATCAAACATTTAAAATATTAAGTTAATATACAGTATCTTAGCTAAAAGGTCTAGAACAGTCACTATCTATATTTTGGATTGTGTAATCCAATAAAATATAAACCACATAAGAAAGTGATCTAATGCTGTTGTATAATCTTCTATAATTAATTTTATGATAGACTTCTAATTTGCTATCCAATGACTAAAAAACGTTAGTTTAAAGTGTACCTTTCATAAGCCAACTTTTTTTATACTCTAGAAAATAACATTAGATGTACCGTACAGACCAAAAGTTTGGACACACCTTCTTATTCAAAGAGTTTTCTTTATTTTCTTGACTATGAAAATTGTAGATTCACCCTGAATGCATCAAAACTATGAATTAACACATGTGGAATTATAGACATAACAAAAGAGCGTGAAACAACTGAAAATTTGCCATATTCTAGGTTCTTCAAAGTAGCCACCTTTTGCTTTGATTACTGTTTTGAACACTCTTGGCATTCTCTTGATGAGCTTTAAGAGGTAGTCACCTGAAATAGTCTTCCAACAGTCTTGAAGGAGTTCCCAGAGATGCTTAGCACTTGTCGGCCCTTTTGCCTTCATTGGGTTCAGGTCTGGTGGAGGCCAGGTCATCTGGCGCAGCACCCCATCACTGTCCTTCTTGGTCAAATAGCCCTTACACAGCCTAGACGTGTGTTTGGGGTCATTGTCCTGGTGATGGTCCAACTAAACGCAAACCGGAAGAAATAGCATGCCGCTGCAAGATGCTGTGGTAGCCATGCTGGTTCAGTATACCTTAAATTTTGAATAAATCCCCAACAATGTCACCAGCAAATCACCCCCACACCATCACACCTCCTCCTCCATGCTTCACGGTGGGAACCAGGCATGTAGAGTCCATCCGTTCACCTTTTCTGCGTCACACAAAGACACGGTGGTTGGAACCAAAGATCTCAAATTTGGACTCATCAGACCAAAGCACAGATTTCCACTGGTCTAATGTCCATTCCTTGTGTTCTTTAGCCCAAACAAGTCTCTTCTGCTTGTTGCCTGTCCTTAGCAGTGGTTTCCTAGCAGATAGTCTACCATGAAGGCATGATTCACACAGTCTCCTCTTAACAGTTGTTCTAGAGATGTGTCTGCTGCCTGAACTCTGTGTGGCATTGACCTGGTCTCTAATCTGAGCTGCTGTTAACATGCAATTTCTGAGGCTGGTATGAACACAACTGAGGGTAACAAAGCCCTCAGACTAATCCCCAAACTAAGATGCGCCCCAGAAACGTACGGTGGCCAGGCTCTCCGGCCAGATAGCGGGTGTCGACCTCCGCACGAAGCGGCGGCTGACAGGCCCCCTCAATACATCTCTATGGCAGAGCCGGAGATTGCCTAAGGCAGCGCTTCGGCTCTGCCTTAGAGTTGTATTGAGGGGGCGTGTCGGCTGCCGCTTCATGCCGAGGTCGACACGCCCCCTTCCAACGGGCTGTCGGGGCTCCGTACAGGAGATCGCAGGGGACCCCAGCGGTCGGACCCCCCGCGATCTCAAACTTATCCCCTATCCTTAGGATAGGGGATAAGTTGTTCACCACTGGGTCACCACTGGACTACTCCTTTAAGGACCGAGGGTTTTTCCGTTTTTGCATTTTCGTTTTTTCCTCCTTGCCTTTAAAAAATCATAACTCAATTTTTCACCTAAAAATCCATATGATGGCTTATTTTTTGCGCCACCAATTCTACTTTGTAATGACTTCAGTCATTTTGCCCAAAAATCTACGGCAAAATGGGAAAAAAATCGTTGCAAGACAAAATTGAAAAAAAAATGCTGTTTTGTAACTTTTGGGGGCTTCCGTTTCTATGTAGTACATTTTTCGGTAAAAATGACACCTTATCTTTATTCTGTAGGTCCATACAATTAAAATGATATTCTACTTATGTAGGTTTGATTTTGTCGTACTTCAGGAAAAAAAGTTAATACGTTTAAAATTGTCATTTTCTGAACCCTATAATTTTTTTTATTTTTCTGTGTATGGGGCGGTATGAGGGCTAATTTTTTTGCACCGTGATCTGAATTTTTTAGCGGTACCATTTTTGCATTGATAGGACTTATTGATCGCTTTTTATTCATTTTTTCATTATATAAAAAGTGACCAAAAATGCACTATTTGGGACTTTGGAATTTTTTTGCGCATACGCCATTGACCGTGCGATTTAATTAACGATATATTTTTATTATTTGGACATTTTCGCATGTGGTGATACCATATATGTTTATTTTTATTTACACTGTGTTTTTTCTTTTTTTATGGGAAAAGGGGGGGGAGTTCAAACTCTTAATAGGGAAGGGGTTAAATGATCTTTATTCACTTTTTTTTGCAGTGATATAGCTCCCATAGGGACCTATAACACTGCATACGCTGATCTTTTACATTGATCACTGGTTTCTCATGGGAAACCAGTGATCGATGATTCTGCCGCTTGACTGCTCGTGCCTGGATCTCAGACACTGAGCAGTCATTCGGCGATCGGACAGCGAGGAGGCAGGTAGGGATCCTCCAGCTGTCCTGTAAGATGTTTGGGATGCCGCCGCTATCCCGAACAGCTCCCTGAGTTAACCGGCATGCTTTCACTTTCACTTTAGACGCAACGTTCAATTTTGAACGCCACGTCTAAAGGGTTAATAGCGCGCAGCACCGCGATCAATACCGCGCGCTATTAGCCACGGATCTCGGCACTGGTTAGAGGCCGGGCCCGA
Source organism: Hyla sarda (assembly GCF_029499605.1). Lineage (NCBI taxonomy): Eukaryota > Metazoa > Chordata > Amphibia > Anura > Hylidae > Hyla > Hyla sarda. The sequence continues at coordinate 162,784,814 of NC_079189.1, forward strand.
CCTCGGATACTCGGCTATAGATCGGGAGCGGACTCATGACGTACCGGTACGTCATGGATCCTTAAGGGGTTAAAGTCTGGTGTCGGGTGATACCGATACCGTAGTGGAGAAACAAGCACTCAACTGTGAACTTTGTACCGTAAGTAAGTAGATTGGGCACTCTGCTAATTAAAACAACAATGTTAGTCGGTCCAACGTTTCACTGACGAGGTTGGCTTTGTCAAGGACACATCGGCTAATGAGCCGATGTGTCCTCGATAAAGCCGACCTCGTCGGTGAAACGTTGGACAGGTTAACATTGTTGTTTTAATTAGCAGAGTGCTCCTTACTTACAGTACAAAGTTCACAGTTGAGTGCTTGCCTCTCCACTACGGGATCGCTGTCACCAGACACCAGACTTTAATAGTAATCAGCGTACCATATGATGATATAGGGAGATATGTATAATCACTCACTGAATCAATAGTGCAGTTGCACAGGATCGGAGGCACTCTGTGTTTTTAACATAGTTTGCATTTATTGGGTTTTAATGCTCTAAGGAGCTTTATAAAATTTAGGAATAAGATAAGTTTTTGGGGGGCATCTTAGTTTGGGGATTAGTCTGAGGGCTTTGTTACACTCAGTTGTGTTCATATAATATTACCCCGGAGCCTCTGGGAGATTGTTTTTGGATATTCTGAGGCTGGTGACTCGGATGAGCTTATCCTTCACAGCAGAGGTGACTCTTGGTCTTCCTTTGCTGGGGCGGTCCGCATGTGAGCCAGTTTTTTTGTAGCTCTTGATGGTTTTTGTGACTGCACTTGGGGACACTTTCCACCTAAAATAGGACATATTTTCAGTTGTTTCACACTTTTTTGTTATATCTATAATTCCACATGTGTTAATTCATAGTTTTGATGCCTTCAGTGTGAATCTCCAATTTTCATAGTCATGAAAAAAGAAAAACTCTTTGAATGAGAAGGTGTGTCAAAACTTTTGGTCTGTACTGTATATTTGCAATTTACATTGGTTAAAAGTGTGTACATTTTTTATCCCTGCAGCCATTGCCTGTGTGTCTCTGTAAGGAGTGCAAATACAGGAAGTGGGGGTTATCAAGCAGGGCTCTGTGCTATTGATAAGCGGATCAAAGCTTACAAATCCAAATTCGTTCCAAATTTCAGGAAAATTGTGATTTGCAACGAATGCGAATATCGCAGCGATTCTATAGCACGAATCTCTTCATTAAACTCCATTTAGTGCGGTCATGGCTGCAGGGCATCTAAAATGGTGGATCCACATGTTAGGACATGGGACAAGGAACTCTGGGAAGGCGGGAACAATGGTAGGTGGGTTGACCCTGAAACCAATGCCAGATGCAACCTATCAGCAGCCAGTCACCCCTGTAATGTCACAGCCCTATACAATCGGCAGCCATATTCTGGCTAGTCACTTCATTCATTACACTGCAGAAAGATAGGACGTGTGTGTGTTACATAAAAAAGCTTATTACAGCAGCGTTTCACCTCCTAGTCACATCAGCGTTCTGGTGGACAGAGAGCAGTGCTTTTTTTCACTGAAAAGGATTTTTACCGCAGACATTAACCTCCCAGTCATTTTCTACAGCATTGTATTACAGAGAGGGGCACTGAGCTGTGTGTTGCCTCATACATTTCAACAAGCTGCCTCAACTTCATAAACCTTAGCAGAAGAGGCAGGAATAATTTTTTTGCGCAATTCTGTGTCTTTATTCCACAACAAATCCTCTGCTGGTTATATAAGACTGTAGACGGTATAACACCCAGTAGTCCAATCCTAATTGTTTTAGAGAGAGTGCAATTTTGGGTTTAGTACACAGCTTTTGTGTGCTGCAGCACTGTTTTGTATTACTGGGGTTGTGCATAAATGTGTTTCAAGCGTACTGTAGCGCATTTTTCTGCCCTCATAAGTGAATTCCACATACCTACATCTAAGTAGTGTACTATTTTGTAGCTGTTAATCTGTCAAGGGCCTTGATACTGTGAAAGTACAGGCAAAAGTAATCACCGTTTTTTGAAGCGTACTGCCATGTGCTGCCATGTGCTGATGATACTGCAAAACATAATTAACCTGTCAAGGACCCAGGGCGTACCTGTACGTCCTGAGTCCACTCAAGATCTATAACGCGGGGCCAAGGCGTGGCCCCGCGTCATAGCGGGTCGGGCCCGGCCTCTAACCACGGGTCGTTGATCGCGGTGCTGCGCGCTATTATCCCTTTAGACGTGGCGTTCAAAGTTGAGCGCCGCGTCTAAAATGAAAGTGAAGCCATGCCGGTTAGCTCATGGTGCTGTTTGGGATAGCTGCGGCGAAATCGCGGCATCCCGAACAGCTTACATGACAGCTGGAGGATCCCTACCTGCCTCCTCGCTGTCCGATCGCCGAATGACTGCTCAGTGCCTGAGATCCAGGCATGAGCATTCAAGTGGCAGCACCATCGATCACTGGTTTCTTATGAGAAACCAGTGATCAATGTAAAAGATCAGTGTGTGCAGTGTTATTGCTCCCTATGGGAGCTATAACACTGAAAAAAAAAGTGAAAAAAGTGAATAAAGATCATTTAACTCCTGCCCTATTAAATGTTTGAATCACCCCCCTTTTCCCATAAAAAAAAAGGCAATAAAAATATACATATGTGGTATGTGGTATCGCCGCGTGCGGAAATGTCTGAATTATAAAATTATAAAATTATATATTGTTAATTAAACCGCATGGTCAATGGCATACGCACAAAAAAATTCAAAAGTCCAAAATAGTGCATTTTTGGTCACTTTTTATATCATGAAAAAATGAATAAAAAGCGATCAATAAATCCTATTAATGCAAAATTGGTACTGATAAAATATTCAGATCACGGCGCAAAAAATTAGCACTCACACCGCCCCATACGCGAAAAATTTAAAAAGTTATAGGGGTCAGAAGATGACAATTTTTAACGTATAACTTTTCCTGCATGTAGTTTAGATTTTTTGCAGAAGTACGACAAAATCAAACCTACATAAGTAGGGTATGATTTTAACTGTATGGACCTACAGAATAAAGATAAGGTGTCATTTTTACCGAAAAATGTACTGTGTAGAAACGGAAGCCCCCAAAATGGCATTTTTTTCCCCATTTTGTCTAGGGGATATGATGTCTAAGCACCGGAGAACCCCTTTAAATAATGCATATCCTCAATACCTACTTCTGCACATCAATACTTTGACAAAAAAAAACTTTTTCTGACGTTTTTCGCCTGATGCCACACATCTCATGTCAATTTCTCCTTCTTTCACCCACCTTCATCACCGGATACTGGTATTGCCACCCACCGCACCACTCTGTCACCGGGTCACTTTCAGGACTCCTGATGCTGCTGCTGTCACTTCCAGGCTGTCTCATTCAACCACTATATGGTCTCCATGCTTCAGCCACCTCCAGACTGTGCCATTCAGCACCAAATTGTCTCCTCATGATTCAGCCACCTCCAAGCTATGCAATTCAGCCACTATATGGTCTCCTCATACTTCAGCCAACTCCAGGCTGTGCCATTCAGCAACTATTTGGTCTCCTCATGCTTCAGCCAACTCCAGGCTGTGCCATTCAGCAACTATATGGTCTCCTCATGCTTCACGACCTCCAGGCTGTGCCATTCAGCCACTACATGGTCTCCTCATACTTAACCCCCTCAGGCTGTGCAATTCAGGCACTATACATTTTCTGTGGAAACGTAGTAAATGTTAGTGATGAGCAGCAGGGGCCATATTCAAATTCACAATATTTCGCGAATATAATGACGATTATTCGTCCTATGTTCGCGAAATTTACATATTCCCTATGTTCGTTCATAAAAATTTGCATGGGATATTTGCATAAAAATTTTCATGTGAAAAAAAAATATATTTGTCATTACGAATATATAGCCCTATATTCTAAATATTTGCGAAATCGAGAAGTACCGATATTCCTGATAAAAAGTAGCATTACGAATATTCGTGCTCAACACTAGTAAATATGTTGGGTTTTTGGGAAAATGCTGGGGACATGCCCCCTTTTACCAACGGCCGCGCAGCTTTTTCTGGTTTTCTCATTAAAATGGAGAGTTAGTCGTTTTTTTTTTTAAATCTGGTGCACAACCCGACAAAACATCGGGTTTACAATAGTAAATCAGGGCCAATGTCCACATCCTTACCCAGATAAAATCTAGGAATAACCTCCTCATAGAAGTTAAAAAGATTAGTCTGACAGGACCGATCCCTCATAAACCAATGCTGGTGCTGTGATAAGTTGGGTTTACATATATCAGGCATAGTTTTCCTTTGGCGGGCATCGGAGGGAAACTGATGCTAGAACTGATACCATTCATTTGACTGGGACAGTTCATAATCATCCAGCATCTCAATTTTGATGCCGGATGGTTTAACACGCCGAAGGGCACCAAACAGGGGAACGCGTCTTGCGGGGATTAAGGGGTTAATTTACATTTATTAACTTTTTTTAGTCCACATTTGATGGAGGACTATTAGATGCAAACTTCTGAATGCATACACTGTTTAATACCATAGCATAGCATTAATAAGTGTTATCGGTGCTCTGCTGCGCCAGCCTGCCATGGCTGACTAGAGCTTCAGAGCAATGATCAGATGGCAAGAAGGCAGGTAAGGGCCCTTCCACCATCCTCTATGTTGATCGGGACACCGCGGTTTTACCGTGGTGGTCCCAATCAGCTCCAATAAGCTGCTGGGACAGGTTTTTTATTTTATTTTAGACAAAGCGATCAACTTTGATCGTGGCATCCAAGGGGTTAATGCCGGGCATCACCACAATCAGTGATGTCCGGTATATGCCACTGGTCCCTGCGACTACAATTGGTGGTGCAAAAAAAAGCCCTCATATGGGTCTGTAGGTACAATATTTAAAGTGCTATGATTTTTAGAAGGTGAGGAGAAAAAAGGAAAGTGCAAAAATGAAAAATGGCCCATCCAAAAAGGGTTAAAAATGTATTGTTTAGTATACCTCATAAAAGGTGGCTCTAAGCTGTATGTATTTTTTGCATGCTTAAAGTGTACTTGTTGTTAGCAAAAACTTTTTATATAATGTAGATAATACCATTATGGATTTGAGCAGAGGGAAAACCCCACAGATCAGAGCATGCGTAATTAAAGCAAAATGTAGGGAAATCTTAGTAAATACCGTGGAAAAAAAAATGTAGAGAATGAAAACCCACAAAGGAAACTACATTCCACTCTTAGTAAATCAGAGCCATTGTGTATCTAAACTTTTCAAAAGCATTTCATACTATATCACATAAAAGGTTAATACATAAAATGAGAATGTTGGTGCAGAGAAAGGCGAAAAGAAAATTAATGTTAGCCTTTTGGGAATGGAGGGCGTATAGATACGCCCTTTGCGTCCCGGTATTTAAGGACTGAGGGCATACCTGTACACCCTCGTCCCCTTCCTGGGGTTTGAAGTGTGCTAACTAAACAGAGTGCGCATCAAACCCGGTGGGTCCTGACTGCTATCAGCAGCCAGGACCCAGGGTTAATGCAGGACTCTGCCAAACGGGCTGATGCCTGGCATTAACCCTTTAGACGCCACGATCAAAGTTGATTGTGGCCTCTAAAAACGAAAGTAAAACGTCCTGGCAGCTCAGCTGAGCTGATCGGAACCATTGCGATGTCCCCATCAGCTAACTGGACAGCAGGAGGATCCTCACCTGCCTCCTCGCTGTCCGATCTGTGATGTGCTGCTCCATGCCTGCTCAGCAGGCTGGAGCAGCAGAGCACCAATAACACTGATCAATGCTTAGAAATGATCAGTATAGGCAATCAAAACATGGTAGTTTAGTAACCCCTTGTTTAATTCCCCCCCCCCTTTCCCATTTTTTAAATAAAATAATAAAACAAAAAAATAAAAAATAATCATATGAGGTACCGCCGTGTACGTAAATGTCTGAACTATTAAAATATAAGGGTAGTTTAACCACATTAATAAAAAAAAAAAATTATGAAAACCAATCAAAAAATTAATAAAAAGCAATCAAAAAGTTCTATGAAAACAAAAATTATACTGATAAAAACTGTACATACATACTGTATGTCAGTACAAAGTTCAATTGGTGATGCAAAAAACATGGATCTGTAGATGGAAAATTGAAAGCATCATGATTTTTTAGAAGGGGAGGAGGAAAAAATGAAAGTGCAAAAATGAAAATTGGACTCGTCCTTAAAGGGGTACTATAGTATCACAGTTTTATGGTTATCTAGCGTGCTTGTAGTGAGTTTAGCACTTTTGTAAATCACATGTTATACATCTGTCCACAGCATGTCTGTTTTTTACTGACCTCTTTTCTGTGATGGAAGTTCAGTAGTTTTTCTGGTTGCTTTTAAAGGGGTACTCCGGTGCTTAGACATCTTAACCCCTATCCAAAGGATAGGAGATAAGATGCCTGATCGTGGGAGTCCCGCCGCTGGGGACCCCCGTGATCTTGCATGCGGCACCCCTTTTGTGGGCCCTGTGGTCGCCGGTAATCAGACCCAGAGCGAACACGCTCCGGGGACTGATTACAAACGGGATGCCGCGTGCAAGATCACGAGAGTCCCCAGCGGCGGGACTCCCGCGATCAGGCATCTTATCCCCTATCCTTTGGATAAGGGATAAGATGTCTAAGCACCAGAGTACCCCTTTAATTGTCGTCCACACCTGCGGCCATGTTTTTTCACTGTTGAGGACAAGACGTCAGTGCTGCAGGCGATGCTGTTTTTTTTCTTCTCCTGAAATGGATTTGCCCTTTCCACACCCCCATGATCAATATTCATTGAATTGTTGTGGGAGGATGGATGTCTCCTCCCGCTGTCAGCCAGCCCTGTGCCCGTGGCTCACAGTGTACTGAATACTCTGTATCAGCACTGCGGCTGACATGTAACCCCTTTCCCGCCATGGGGACCGTGTTCCGGCGGGGGAATCAGGGGAATTGGCCATCATGATTCCCCCCACGGGCGAACGGTCCCCATGGCGGGGGAATTAGTAACATGTCAGCCGCAGCGCTATCATGATTCCCCCCACGGGCGCACTGTCAGCTTCTCACCACGCAGTCCCCACATCAGGGAATAAATTAATTGTCAGCCACAGCGCGCTGTCCCCACATCGGTGAATTAATCATATGTGACCTGCAGGCGCTGCTCTGCTTCCTCCCCTTCCCCCCCCCCAAAAGGCATGTCACCAAATTGGGGAAAGGGTTAACTGTGAGCTACAGCGCTGAACATTCTTCCCACGTCGGGGAATGAATGATTTGTGAGCCATGGGCGCAGGGCTTCTGTTCTCTTCTGATCGGACAACAGAAGCTGTCATCTCCCCCCAGCAAGCTCTGAAAGTTAGTGAGCCGCAGGCACTGCACAGCAGGAAGCTAGTGTGAGCCATGGGCGCTTCAGAGCAGAAGCTGATCACTGGCTTTCAGCGCTTGCAGGGGGAGGTGACAGTTTCTGTTCTCCGATCAGAAGAGAACAGAAGCCCTGCGCCGGCGGCTCAAAAAGCATTCATTCCCTGACATGGGGAGAATGTGCAGTGCTGTGGCTCACAGTTAACCCTTGCCCCGATGCTGGGACATTACTTTTTTGGGGGGGAAGGGGAGGAAGCAGAGCAGTGCCCACAGGTCACATATGATTTGTTCCCTGATGTGGGGACAGCACGCTGCGGCTAACAATATATTCATTCCCCGACATGGGGAGAATGTGCAGCACTGCTGCTCACAGTTAACCCTTTCTCCGATGCGGGGACATTGCTTTTGGGTTGGGGAGGGGGGGTGAGGAAGCAGAGCAGCGGCGGCTGACAATTCATTCATTACCTGATGTGGGGACTGCAGGGTGAAAAGCTGACAGTACGCAAAGGATACTAATGAGCAGGGTGGGGAAAGGGAAAAAAAAAAGCCGGCCACAAACAGAGCTGGGCGGCAACCAAAACAAGTTGGGCAAGGCATTGAAAGGGGATAATAGATTTCTGGAGGTGGAACATTAACCTAGGGATTTATTTTGATTGTTGTGTTTGAAATCGGGAAGGCATTTTCCCTCTAATTGATACCTTCCTCCATAAGGGTTTTTTGCCTTCCCTTTGATCAAAAGAGTAGGGCTATCACCATCTACTATAAACCATCTACATAATGATGTAACCTTATGTAAATATTCATATATAAACCAAATGTGGATTCAAAAGGAATGGGAAATATAAAGGAAGGACTTATACTTCTCCATCCTGTTGGATTGACTTCTGGCTTTGGCTCAAAAACTGCAGTGGCAGGATTCAAGAGAACTTTTGTGTATTACAAAGGCTTAGAGTTATGGGTGGGTGAAGACTTCTATCCCTTGCTAGCTTCTTTTTACATCCCTTAGTTACCCTCTCTCTTTTTTTACTCATGGCAACATTTTTATTAATTTTTTATGTAGGCTTGTAAGTGAGCTACGAATAAGTATCAGAACTGTAAGGATGATTTTAGACCACCGGCAGTTATTGTGCAAATGTACAGTACATATTTAATGTATTTTCTTGCACATATAAGACAATTTCTGCTAACAAGTTATAAGAATGCAACTACTATTACTGTGTTCATCTGCACAATAACTAAAAAAATGTCATTCGCCAAGAAAGCAAAAAACATGGCAAATCTGCATAAAAAAGATAATACAGCACACTGATATTACCGTAGTTATACTAGCTGTTTTAGTAATAATACTGGCATGAATGAAATAGCACATCATTCATCATGTTAATGATCTATATTAATGTTACAGCACAAAAGTAGCAGAATGTAATATTTAGAAAATTCTTAAAAGGTTAATAAGAATCCACGAAAATACTTAAGCATCATTTAATATATGTGTTAACTTTCTATAACAAAATGAAATGTGGGGTCAACAAGGGTCATTTACGAATTTTAATTAGTCTGAAGTAGCACTTGTAAGATCTAGTGCACTTATCACCCATACAGAATTATCAGGATCCTGATGAAGTAACTAGTGTATGTGTAATATATTTGTATTTGTAACAAAGCAATGTAATAACCACACAATAGAATAATTTGTTAGTATTCTGGATCATATACATGCTAGTAAGATTAGATGAGATTCATCGAAGGAAGATACAGCTACTGAGGAAGTGTCAAAGGTACTTGAAATATTATGGATTCAAAATTAGGTAACCTAAAAAATAATAAAAACAAAACTTCCAGTAAATTTAACTTGCATCACTCACACTATTTAAAGAGGCATTCCAGGATTTTTTTTTTATTTGACTATGCTACAGGGGGTGTAAAGTTAGTGTAGTGATGATATAGTGTCTGTACCTGTGTTTGATGGATGGTCTCGCAATTCTTATGTGATCTTTGTCACAATGTTTATTTTTAACAGCATACAAAATTTTCCCAGGTTGTAGTGCGGCTTGAGACATAACATTACTAGTCAGGTGATGACAGGGAGCCTGTCTGCTTCAATGGGTGGAGCAACTGCTGGGTGGAAAGGAGATCATTCTGCAGAGAATTGTTGTTTTGCAACAGCTGGATGCACCCTGGTTAGAGAACACTGGTCTATTGTTCACAGCAAAGCATGGAAGGCAGCACACCTGTGCTTCAATGGATGGGGCGGCTGAGGTGCGGGAGGGAGAAAAGTGACCTCACACTTACAATGAAGGTATTATGGGACTGAGGTATTTTCAATAAGAAATAGCCATTTCACAAAAAGATTATGAAAAATGTGTTATGGTAATCTCACAACATAGCCATTTAGCCCTAAAACAAGCGCGGATCCTTCCTAAGCATGTCCATTACTGTCTGGCAGGTAAGTGCTAAAATCACCTTATGGTGGATAACTTAACCCCTTCAGGACGGAGCCCATTTTGGCCTTAAGGACCTGAGCGTTTTTTGCACATCTGACCACTGTCACTTTAAACATTAATAACTCTGGAATGCTTTTAGTTATCATTCTGATTCCGAGATTGTTTTTTCGTGACATATTCTACTTTAACATAGTGGTAAATTTTTGTCGATACTTGCATCCTTTCTTGGTGAAAAATCCGTAAATTTGATGAAAAATTTGAAAATTTTGCATTTTTCTAACTTTGAAGCTCTCTGCTTGTAAGGAAAATGGATATTACGAATACATTTTTTTTGGTTCACATATACAATATGTCTACTTTATGTTTGCATCATAAAATTGACATGTTTTTACTTTTGGAAGACACCAGAGGGCTTCAACGGTCAGCAGCAATTTTCCGATTTTTCACAAAATTTTCAAACTCAGTATTTTTCAGGGACCAGTTCAGGTTTGAAGTGGATTTGAAGGGTCTTCATATTAGAAATACCCCATAAATGACCCCATTATAAAAACTACACCCCCCAAAGTATTCAAAATGACATTCAGTCAGCGTTTTAACCCTTTAGGTGTTTCACACGAATAGCAGCAAAGTGAAGGAGAAAATTCACAATCTTCATTTTTTACACTCACATGTTCTTGTAGACCCAATTTTTGAATTTTTACAAGGGGTAAAAGGACAAAATTTTTACTTGTATTTGTAGCCCAATTTCTTTCGAGTAAGGACATACCTCATATGTCTATGTAAAGTGTTCGGCGGGCGCAGTAGAGGGCTCAGAAGGGAAGGAGCGAGAAGGGGATTTTGGAGAGTACGTTTTTCTGAAATGGTTTTTGGGGGGCATGTTACCTTTAGGAAGCCCTTATGGTGCCAGAACAGCAAAAAAAAAAAACCACATGGCATACCATTTTGGAAACTAGACCCCTCGGGGAATGTAACATGGGATAAAGTGAACCTTAATACCCCACAGGTGTTTCACGACTTTTGCAAATGTAAAAAAAAAAAAATGCTTGTTTTCCCAAAAATTTTTTATTTTTAAAAAGGGTAATAGCAGAAAATACCCCTAAAAATTTGAAGCCCAATTTCTCCCGATTCAGAAAACACCCCATATGGGGGTGAAAAGTGCTCTGCTGGCGCACTACAGGTCTCGGAAGAGAAGGAGTCACATTTGGCTTTTTGAACGCAAATTTTTCTCTGGGGGCATGCCGCATTTAGGAAGCCCCTATGGTGCCAGGACAGCAAAAAAAAAACCACATAGCATACCATTTTGGAAACTAGACCCCTCGGGGAACGTAACCAGGGGTTAAGTGAACCTTTATACCCCACAGGTGTTTCACGACTTTTGCATATGTAAAAAAAAAAAAATTTTTACCTAAAATGCTTGTTTTCCCAAAAATTTTACATTTTTAAAAATTGTAAAAGCAGAAAATACCCCCCAAAATTTGTAACACAATTTCTCCCGAGTACGGCGATACCCCATATGTGACCCTAAACTGTTGCCTTGAAATACGACAGGGCTCCAAAGTGAGAGCGCCATGCGCATTTGAGGCCTAAATTAGGGATTGCATAGGGGTGGACATAGGGGTATTCTACGCCAGTGATTCCCAAACAGGGTGCCTCCAGCTGTTGCAAAACTCCCAGCATGCCTGGACAGTCAACGGCTGTCCGACAATACTGGGAGTTGTTTTGCAACAGCTGGAGGCTCCGTTCTGGAAACAGTGGCGTACCAGACGTTTTTCATTTTTATTGGGGAGGGGGGCTGTGTAGGGGTATGTGTATACGTAGTGTTTTTTACTTTTTATTTTATTTTTTGTGTTAGTGTAGTGTAGTGTTTTTAGGGTACAGTTGCACGGGCGGGGGTTCACAGTAGTTTCTCGCTGGCAATTTGAGCTGCAGCAGAAAGTTTGCGGCAGCTCAAATTTGCAGCCAGATACTTACTGTAATCCTCCGCCCATGTGAGTGTACCCTGTACGTTCACATTGGGGGGGACATCCAGCTGTTGCATAACTACAACTCCCAGCATGCCGTTGGCTGTCGGTGACTGCTAAGAGTTGCAGTTTTGCAACAACTGTAGGCACACTGGTTTTGTATCACTGAGTTTGTGACCTAACTCAGTGTTTCACAACCAGTGTGCCTCCAGCTGTTGCAAAACTACAACTCCCAGCATGTACGGTGCATGGTGTACGGTGACTGCTGAGAGTTGTAGTTTGCAACAGCTGGAGGCACACCGGTCGTGAAACACTGAGTTAGGTAAAAAAAAACTCTGAGTTTCACAACCAGTGTGCCTTCAGCTGTTGCAAAACTACAACTCTCAGCAGTCACCGACAGCCAACGGGCATGCTGGGAGTTGTAGTTATGCAACCAGCAGATGCACCACTACAACTCCCAGCATGCACTTTAGCTGTTTGTGCAAGCTGGGAGTTGTAGTTATACAACAGCTGAAGGTATACTTTTCCATAGAAAGAATGTGCCTCCAGCTGTTGCAAAACCATAAGTCCCAGCATGCCCATAAGGGAATGCTGGGAGTTGTGGTGGTCTGCCTCCTGCTGTTGCATAACTACAGCTCCCAGCATGCCCTTTTTGCATGCTGGGAGCTGTTGCTAAGCAACAGCAGGAGGCTGTCACTCACCTCCAACGATCCAGACGCTGCAGGTCAGTCCCGCCGCCGCAGCTGCTCCTGGGGCCCGATCCCAACAGGGGCGCCGGGGATCAGGGTCCCCAGCACCCGGGGTGCACGTCCCGCACCCGCTCACGTCCTCCAGAAGAGGGGCGGAGCGGGTGCGGGAGTGACACCCGCAGCAGGCGCCCTGATTGGTCGGCCGGTAATCCGGCCGACGAATCAGGGCGATCGTGAGGTGGCACCAGTGCCACCTCACCCCTGCAGGCTCTGGCTGTTCGGGGCCGTCAGAGACGGCCCCGAACAGCCAGTAATTCCGGGTCATCGGGTCACTGGAGACCCGATTGACCCAGAATCGCCACAGATTGCTGGACTGAATTGGGGGGGCATAATGTCCCCCCTGGGCGATATGCCGGGATGCCTGCTGAACGATTTCAGCAGGCATCCGGCTCCGGTCCCCAACCGGCTAGCGGTGGGGGCCGGAATTCCCATGGGCGTATGGATACGCCCTCGGTCCTTAAGGACTCGGGATGCAGGGCGTATCCATACGCCCTATGTCCTGAAGAGGTTAAAAGTATAGATGTAAATATTGATAAAGAAAACATCCAGTGTTGTGATATAAAGTGAGAAAAAATGCATGTTATGGCATAATTTGAAACTTATCTTTGGCATGCAAGTGTAGAATATGAATCTGGAGCAAAATGTGTATATTTCTATAGAGTATTCCATGCCTCTAAACAGGGGCATTGCTAGGTCTACAAAAGACCAGGCGCTAGAGCCCATGGCACAAACCACGCCCATAACCATACCCCAGTCACAACCTAACCATGCCCTCATTCACACCCAATCGCACACAGTATACCAGTATACACGGAGAATTATCACCATACATATTACTGTCATACTGTTAGTGACCATATCTAACCAAAACTAAGAACAATATTACCAATAATACCAGTACAAAAAACAAACATTTTTAGCATCTCCAAACAAATGAAACACATGCACAGGTGCACACTGCTAGTTTTGTGTATTACCAGTAGGAACAAATAATACCGCCATACAATGGCCACCACCACCATTACCACTGACTAATAACTGAAATGTTACTGAATAAAATAAACTATACAAAAGACCATGGGGGACATTTATCAAAGCATTTAGTAGGTTTTTTTTTTTTGTTTAAAATTGTCGCAAAAAATTTGCATGTGCGACTACTCAATTTTATGTGCGACTTTTTGATGTGCAGTGCCCTAAGCAAAACAAAAAAAAGAAACTTGCTTACCAAAGCAAAAAGTGATTTTTTACTTGCAGTGGTCAGAAATTTATCAAATGTGAAAGCAGAAAAAAAGTCGCATCACATGAAAAAACCTACTAAATTTACTCCAGTTCAGACATGAAGCAGAAAAAGCCACTACCAAAGCAAAAAAAAAAATTGCTTACATGAAAGAAATTTATCAACAGGCTGAAACCAGCTGATAAATAAGTCGCACATAAGCAAAAAAATTGTAAGAAAAAAATAACTAAAAAAAGGAATACCGTATATACTCGAGTATAGGCCGAGTTTTTCAGCACGATTTTTCGTGCTGAAAACACCCCCCTCGGCTTATACTCGAGTGAACTCCCCCACCCGCAGTGGTCTTCAACCTGCGGACCTCCAGAGGTTTCAAAACTACAACTCCCAGCAAGCCCGGGCAGCCATCGGCTGTCCGGGCTTGCTGGGAGTTGTAGTTTTGAAACCTCCGGAGGTCCGCAGGTTGAAGACCACTGCGGCCTTCAACATCATCCAGCCCCCTCTCACCCCCTTTAGTTCTGAGTACTCACCTCCGCTCGGCGCTGGTCCGGTCCTGCAGGGCTGTCCGGTAAGGAGGTGGTCCGGTGAGGAGGTGGTCCGGGCTGCTATCTTCACCGGGGAGGCCTCTTCTAAGCGCTTCGGGCCCGGCCTCAGAATAGTCACGTTGCCTTAACAACGACGCAGATGCGTCGTTGTCTAGGCAACGGCTCTATTCCGGGCCGGAAGCGCGGAGAAGAGGCGCCCCCGGTGAAGATAGCAGCCCGGACCACCTCCTCACCGGACCACCTCCTCACCGGACAGCCCTGCAGGACCGGACCAGCGCCGAGCGGAGGTGAGTACTCAGAACTAAAGGGGGTGAGAGGGGGCTGGATGATGTTGAAGGCCGCAGTGGTCTTCAACCTGCGGACCTCCGGAGGTTTCAAAACTACAACTCCCAGCAAGCCCGGACAGCCGATGGCTGCCCGGGCTTGCTGGGAGTTGTAGTTTTGAAACCTCTGGAGGTCCGCATGTTGAAGGCCGCAGTGGTCTTCAACCTGCGGACCTCCGGAGGTTTCAAAACTACAACTCCCAGCAAGCCCGGACAGCCGATGGCTGCCCGGGCTTGCTGGGAGTTGTAGTTTTGAAACCTCTGGAGGTCCGCAGGTTGAAGGCCGCAGTGGTCTTCAACCTGCGGACCTCCGGAGGTTTCAAAACTACAACTCCCAGCAAGCCCGGACAGCCGATGGCTGCCCGGGCTTGCTGGGAGTTGTAGTTTTGAAACCTCTGGAGGTCCGCAGGTTGAATGCCGCAGTGGTCTTCAACCTGCGGACCTCCGGAGGTTTCAAAACTACAACTCCCAGCAAGCCCGGACAGCCGATGGCTGCCCGGGCTTGCTGGGAGTTGTAGTTTTGAAACCTCTGGAGGTCCGCAGGTTGAAGACCACTGAGGGCGAATGATAAGAGGATGATGAAGGGGGGGGGTGTGGGGATGATGAAGGGGGGTGGGGATGATGAAGGGGGGGGGTGTGGGATGATTACAAGGGGATGATGAAGGGGGGATGTGTGGGATGATAAGGGGATGTGTGGGATGATGACAAGGGGATGATGAAGGGGGGATGTGTGGGATGATGACAAGGGGATGATGAAGGGGGGATGTGTGGGATAAGGGGATGTGTGGGATGATGACAAGGGGATGATGAAGGGGGGATGTGTGGGATAAGGGGATGTGTGGGATGATGACAAGGGGATGATGAAGGGGGGATGTGTGGGATGATGACAAGGGGATGATGAAGGGGGGATGTGTGGGATGATAAGGGGATGTGTGGGATGATGACAAGGGGATGATGAAGGGGGGATGTGTGGGATGATGACAAGGGGATGATGAGGATGTTAATGACGGGTCTGGATGATGACAGGGGGGGATGAGGTATTTCCCACCCTAGGCTTATACTCGAGTCAATAACTTTTCCTGGGATTTTGGGTTGAAATTAGGGGTCTCGGCTTATACTCGGGTCGGCTTATACTCGAGTATATACGGTACATAAGCAAACATTGATAAATGTCCCCCCATATTTCCAAATACATTCACCATACAGAGGCACACACACACAGGCACACTCACCTGGCAGCGCTTCTTTTCTCCGGCAGCGGCCTGACGTCACTGATGTCCTCCTTTGCGAGGCAGCGAAGGAATGTCACTTGTGCAATGTTTCTCGGCACACCGGGTCCGGCAGCCTCACTGTCTTAAAGGGGTCACTGCGCTATTGTGCTGTGGCTGCTTTAAAACAGTGAGCAGCAGCGGTGCAGAGACCCGGGCTATTGGGGTTCCACCCTGGGCTATAGCCTTGTTAGCCCCCCCCCACGAGAAGCCCCTACCTGGAATAACATTTATAGCCATTTGGCTATGCTAGGAATCTACTTTGGGTTAACAAAATTAAGATTAGTTTTATTTTTGTTTTGCCACAGAGATCAACATACCTTCATGGTACAGTTTTCCAATGGTTTATAATGAATGTTATAATATTTCATATGTGCTGTGACCTTTACTAAAAAGGAATGTTTGTTGACAAGCCACATATCTTAAATGATGATTATTATTTATAAAATTACAAAGATTATTATAATTTTTTTTTCTAATTATTGTTATTATTATTTTCTATATGAAAGGGGATTGCGTCATCCTTGCAAAGTTCTTAGATGAGAAATTATCAAAGCATGCACCAGCAAGCCTTAAAGGGGTATTCCGGTGAAAATTTTTTTATTTTTTTTTTTAAATGAAATGGTGCCAGAAAGTTAAACAGATTTGTAAATTACTTAAAAATCTTAATCTATCCAGTACTTATTAGCGGCTGTAGACTACAGAGGAAATTCTTTTCTTTTTGGATTTCTTTTCTGTTATAACCACGGTGCTCTCTGCTGACCTCTGCTGTCCATTTTAGAAACTGTCCAGAGCAGCATATATTTGCTATGGGAATTTTCTCCTGCTTTGGACAGTTCATAAAATGGACAGTAGAGGTGGCGGTGACAGAAAATAAATCCAAAAAGAAAATAATTTATTCTGTAGTATACAGCCGCTAACAAGTGCTGGAAGGATTAAGATTTTTTTTTTATAGAAGTAATTTACAAATCTGTTTAACTTTCTGGCAACAGTGGATTTAATAAAAAATGTTGTGTTTGGTGGAAACTGTTGTTCTTATTGTATCAATGAGTGTTAATCTGTCCTGACCAATAAGAACTCAGTCTGGGACAGGGTGTCTTACCAAGAAGGGAAGTGCTCATATTTATACTAAGTTCATAACCAAATCTGTGATGCCTACAGTGATGATTTTGGGAGATAACAGACTCCTACTATGTTGCTGTTCTTAAAGGAAAGGTCCATGCCTCATATTGGCCCATAAAAAAAGAATCTAATGAGTCTCTGCCCCTGTCAGACTGATGAATTTGTGCCGAGTATCATTCTGCTAGGACAAGTCTAGACTGTCTTTAGAAGAGTTATCAGATGCTTGTGTGTTGATGAGAGTGCATGTCTTATTCTTATTTTTATATGCAGACTTTGTAAGAACTATCTTGCTTGGGATGACTGCCTTATACAACAAACTAAGTTTTCGAAAGCTAGCTTAAACGGGTACTCCGGTGAAAACCTTTTTTTTTTTAAATCAACTGGTGCCAGGTGGCATCGACATATGATGCTGCTGGGTGTTGGGGCCATCGTACAAACAGCTATCTGACAGCGCTGACAACTTCAGCAACTGACAGATAGTTGTTTAATGTGCCCCGTGTGCCCGTTCTGCCTCCTGTTACTCACATGCTGTCGTGCTAACTCCGGCATGCTTCCACTGTGAGCTCCGTGTAAGCCCCCCCCCCCCCCCAGTGCAGCCATAGCCAATAGCCTGCAGCATCTTGCTGCAGGCATCCAATGAGCTGCTGGATGCCCTCCCCTTCCTTTCCTATAGAGCTGTAGTCGGCAGGATGGTAATGGAGGACTTTCTGTCCCCCCTGAAGGTATTTAAAGAACTGTACAGTACTGTATGCGATGTCACACATCACATACAATACATATACACACTATACACCCCATACATCAATGTTTCCCTATCAGTGTGCCTCCAGCTGTTGCAAAACTATAACTCCCAGCATGCCCAGACAGTCAATGGCTGTACATGCATGCTGGGAGTTGTAGTTGTGCAACAGCTGGAGGCACCCTGGTTTGTTAAACACTCCCCATACACTCCACATACAATGGTCATCCCAGAACCAATTAGCAGTTTCCCATAGAGATATGTATTCAACATACAATGGTTCCAAGGCACCAGAACCAATCACCATTTTTACATAGACATATGTACTCGACATATGATGGTTTCAACATATGATGGTTCTCCTGGAACCAATTAATATCACATGTTGAGGGACCACTGTATCAGTGCAGGATCGCTAACAGATCACTAAGCGCACTTGTAAAAACCACTTATGGTCCTTCAACTTTGTTGCTTATAGCTATCAAACTATGCTGTTTTTTTTAGAAACACGCGCAGTAGGCAATAATCTATTTATCTGAATGGGCATCACCCATAGCAACCAGCCACACGGACGGTGTCAACACACACAATAGCTGCTAAGCTGCGTAAGGTATGGGACCAACACACCAGCAGTACATCTATAAGTATAAACAGTAAGAATTATAGACCATCCATTAACAACCATCCACTTTTTTGTAAGTTTAATTCAGCACAATCAAGCCTTCAGTCTGACCTCCAGCACTACTCTGCACACCTGTTTCCTAGTAAAGTGTCAGTACTGAAACATCACTCTGTCCTACAGAAACAGGTATTCTTTTCACTTTTATCTCTCTGTATTAACCACACACCCTCTCCAGCAGCGCATACCACTAATATATATATATATATATATATATATATATATATATATATATATATATATATATATATATACACATATATATATATCTTATCTTCACTTATTGCACAACATACGGGGACGTGTGCTGATTTGGTTTTGCTGCAGCTAGAGATATATACTCCATTCAATCCATTCCAGTGCTGGTGATATCCAGATATAATTTAGATTTGTAAATCACTTCTATTAAAAAATCTTAATCCTTCCAGTACTTTTTAGGGGCTGCATACTAAAGAGAAATCCAAAAAAAGAAATGCATTTCCTCTGATGTCATGACCACAGTGATCTCTGCTGACCTCTACTGGCCATTTTAGGAATTGTCCAGAGCTGGAAAACATCCCCATAGCAACTATATGCTGCTCTGGACAGTTCCTAAAATGGACAGCAGAGGTCAGCAGAAAGCACTGTGGTCATGACATCAGAGGAAATGTGTTTGTTTTTTTGGATTTTTCTTTAGTATACAGCCCCTAAAAAGTACTGGAAGGATTAAGATTGTTTAATAGAAGGAATTTACAAATCTGTTTAACTTTCTGGCACCAGTTGATTTTTGATTTAAAAATAAGGTTTTCCACGGGAGTACCCCTTTAAATGGCATGTGTTAAAGTGACAGCAGCCCAAAACTTTGTGTTTGGAACTATGTCTGTTTGCCACTATTCCACTGTAAAGAATAGCATAGGTAATATGGTTGAAAAAAGACACATGTCCATCAGGTTCCTCCTAATATTATTTTGTTCTATGAATTTGTCTAAGTCCGTTTTGAACCCTTCAACTGTTTCCATTACAAATAGCTCCTAAGGCAGACCATTTCTGCCCCATTTATCTTGTGGATGTGTTGCTCTCATGAAAAACTGGAGTGAGTGTGTACATATATGTCTCTGAAAACCCCCACTTGATATCACTGGGTACCTACCTCTTCCATTATCAGAAAGTAACGGGACTGGAAGCCACTCCAGAAAAGGTTCCACCACATTCCTACACAACACACACACACACATAGTGCCACCTGTAACTCTTCACAAAGCACCATTATAGGCTCAATGATTTGTGCTAACTACAAAGAGACAGTGTAATACAGGCAAATGAAACACTTCATACAAAAAGATACCATATATTAGGTAATAGCTCAGCCCATACAAGCTTACTATTAATAAGGAATAGGAATAGTTGAAAGGGTTGAAGAATGGAGTAAGCAGCTCTAGACATGACAGTGGGACTTGCATGCTAATTGATGTAGACTTTAATTGAAGTTATAAGCTTATTAGAGATAAGTTTCCAATGTGCATTTAAAGGGTTGAAGGATGGAATGAGGGAGGGAGTTCCAGAAGAAAGGGAACAGAGCGAATGTATTATACATTTTAACTATATATTTTTTTTTCCAACAGTAGAAGTTTATTGTAAATATTCAGTATAAACAGTACAAACAGTACGAACACTGTGTAAGGCACATGTATAGTTTAACACACAGGATAAGATAAGCAGGAAATACGTGCGTGCCAAGAACCGTAAAAAGATCCTAATCATATGTAATGAAATGAAAGCTCCACCGTAAGGGTAGCGAGGGACTGTCCTAGCTGGATCTCAACTGAGTAGGTATGATGGAGCGCTGCATCAAAGAGTCAAAGAGGAGGACAGAAAGAAAAGGAAGGTGGGGTAGAAAGAAAGATAGACAAATGAGAAATGAGAAGAAAGCGAGAGTAGAAGGCAGCAGATGAGAGCGAGGAACAAAGGTATAGGAAGGAGAAGGCTTACCTAACAACAGGGTGCACAGGCCAAGACTCTCTGACATGGCGTGTCGATTTCAGGTAGGCATTAGATATTGAGGAAGAGAAGGGTGTGAGTATGCCTCGAGTTTGCAGTCAACTCGGGGGGCCCTGATGTTCCAGGTTTATAGACCTATATTCAGGGGAGGACATGAAAGAGACCCAAGGTCCCCAGATCAGATGGTGTCTGTCCATTGATCGTCTGGAATCGGCTATTAACTCCTCCATCCTATGGAGATGCGAGAGTTCTCGCAGCCACGATGAGAAAGAGGGTGGGGAAGTGGATTTCCACAGTCTAGGAATGACTGTCCTAGCCGCTAGTAGCATGAATCTAGCTAGTTGGGCGGGCCATTTAGGGAGGAGGGGGGAGAATGGATAGTAGTAGGGGTCCCGGGTCTTTGTCCAGTCTTATGGATGTTAATCTATGGATCACATCCAGCACCTGGGTCCAGAAGGTGCAGAGTCTTGGGCATTTCAACCATATATGAGTCATGGTGCCCCCCGTCTCTCCACATCTCCAACACACATCCGGGGTCCCCGGGAAAATCTTGGACAGTAGAGCCGGGACTCGATACCACCTGGTAAGGATTTTGAAGTTAGTTTCCTGGGCCTTGCAGGAGGTAGCGACGTTATGGCAGTAGCGTAGGGCTCTGTTCCATTCCTCATCCGAGTATTGAGTCATCAGTTCCCTCTCCCAACCCCTCTTATATGGCAAAGGACCTTTACTGAGTTCATCAAGGATAAGTGAGTAAATACCACTAATCGGACGGGTCGGACGGGAGCCAGACGTGCATAGCTTCTCGAATGGGGATAGAGAGCGATGGAGATGGAGTGTACGGTGATGCTTCAAATAAAAGTGACGCAATTGGGTGTATTGAAAGGAATGCATGAAGGTGGGGGGTGTATCACCCAGTAGGTCATCTAGAGGTCTCAAACCGCTAGGAGTCAGGAGAGTGAGAAAAGTAGGTGAGGTATGTTTCGACAGGCCAAGGAATGAAGAGGCAGAGGAAGTTGAGGGGAATAACGAGTTATTGAACACCGGCGTCAGCGGACCATCTGGGGTAAACAGACTTGAAGAAGATAGGTAAGTGTGTCTTGTCTGAGCCATCGTGGCTAATACTGGGGGTAGATCGGATAATGTGTGGGAGGAGTGCGGTGTGGAGGGACGCCACATAAACGTTTTAGGGTCTAGGGAGCATGAGTCACGTTCCAGGGATATCCAGAGCCTTGTCCTCGCGGAATCCTGACAATCCAAGACCCTCGTGAGGACTGAAGCTAGATGGTAAGCAAGACAGTCCGGAAGGCCTAGGCCTCCCTCAGACTTGCGCCTAGTTAAAATTGTGCGAGCTAGTCTCGGGCGTTTATGGACCCACACAAAGCCAGATAGGAGCGCAGAGAGTCCCCCAAAGAAGGATCTGGGCAGAAGAGCTGGCACAGTGGAGAATAGATAGAGCAGGCGATGAAGAACGTTCATTTTCAGCACGTTAATTCTTCCCAGCCAGGAGAAGTCTCTGCGCTCCCATCTAGCCAGGTCGGATCGCAGGAGCTGTAAGAGAGGTGGGTAATTAAGCGTGAAAGTGTCAGCTGGGTTAGAAGGGACCTGTATTCCCAGGTATGTGAGTGATCTATGACACCATTTAAAGGGAAAAGAGGAGCGGAGCTGTGCGACTACATGGGAGGGAAGGGTGAAATTGAGAGCTTCACTTTTGGAAGGATTTATCTTGTAGTTACTGTATTGAGAGTAAGTGTGTATGGTGGAGAGAAGAGAGGGGAGGGTCGTGACTGGAGAGGAAAGGAAGAGCAAAATGTCATCCGCAAAGGCCGAGCATTTGCAATGACACGAGGCAGTTTGCAGGCCCTTAATATTCTCGTTGTCTCGAATTGAGCAGGTGTTCCATGCAGAGCACGTAGAGGATTGGTGAAAGAGGACAGCCCTGCCTCGTGCCATTGCGAATGTTAAATGGAGGGGATAACTGACCATTGACTCAGACCTGTGCTTGGGGGTCGGAATAAAGAGCCATGATTCGAGCCTTCATCATAGGGCCCAGACCTATCTGGGACAGAGTAGCATCCAGGAAGCTCCAGTCCACCCGATCAAAGGCCTTCTCGGCATCAAGAGACAATAGGAAGAGAGGACTAGCGTGTCTACGGGCATAGTGGATAGTGGATAAAGCTCTCAGGGTGTTGTCTCTAGCCTCTCTTCCTCTGATAAACCCAACCTGATCTGGGTGGACCAAAGACTCCATGTGGGTAGCTAGTCTGTTAGCCATTAATTTTGCAAAAAGTTTGGTATCCACATTCAAGAGTGAGATGGGGCGGTAATTCTGGCAGAGCGTGTGGTCCTTACCTTCTTTAGGGATCACCGTGACGAAGGCTCTCAGAAAGGAGGGGGGAGGTTGTGGAAATTCAGGGATGGAATTGAAGGGCGTGAGGAGTGGGGACGCCAGCTCCGACCGGAGGGCCTTATAAAACTTGGCAGTATATCCATCCGGACCCGGAGATTTACCCGCTGGTAGGTTGGATATAGCAAGTTCCAGTTCCTCCGGAGAGAACGGGGACTCTAGGGAGGAGACAACATCTGGCGAGAGAGTGGGTAGGGCTGTGGAGGAAATATATTGTTGCAGAGACGGGTGTGGAGGGAGGGGGGTGAGGTGGGAGGTCTTGGCAGATTATACAGGTCTGAATAGTATTGTCTGAAGGCGGATAGTATGTCCGGCGTCAGGTGGGATAGCGTGTTAGATGAGTTTTTGTTGGAGGAGACAAAAAGTGAGGATCTCTTCTCTCTCAAGGCCTTAGCTAGAAGTTTACCCGATTTATTGCCCCATTCATAATAACATCGACCTGTCAGTTGCTTATAGTACCTGTGTTTCGAGTTCAGAACAGACAGGAGTTCCTGACGGACTCTAATCAGGTCTCTAAGTGTCTGCTCTTGCAGATTTCTCTTGTGTAGAGATTCAAGTGCAAGAAGTTCAACATGGAGAGAGGCCAGTTTGGCTGAGTTCTCTCTCTTTAACCTAGCCCCATGCTTGACCAGTACACCACGCAGAACACACTTTAGAGCTTCCCACTTAATGAGTGGTGGGGAGTCGTCGTTCGCATGGTCAGTCTGGAAATTAGAAATTGTGAGCTTGAGCTCTTGGGAACACAATGTGTCCAGTAGTAGGGTTTCGTTCAGGCGCCAGGTGGCATGAGGCTTGGAAAGAGAGGCAGTCGAAATGAAAAGAACGTGGGGGCATGGTCAGAGAAGGTGATGGGGCCGATAGAGGCAGAAGTGACATAGGGTAGCAGGTGGTGAGAGCAAAAAGCGTAGTCAATGCGGCTATACATTTGTCTGGGGTGGGAGAAAAAGGTAAAGTCACGGCCCTGTGGGTGTTGAGTGCGCCATGTGTTGCTGAGTTGCAGGGAGTGAAGGTGTTGGCGGATAGCGCGAAGCTGACGGTATGACATGTAGGAGTGACCCGTGGAGGTATCAGAGAGCGGGTGCAGGGGGATGTTAAAATCTCCGCAGAGGATAATATGTCCAACTGCAAAGGAAGAGAGGGTTTCAAGTGTAGTGCACAGAAATGAAGTTTGGCCCTGATTAGGGGCATATATGGAGGCTATGGCGAACTTTTGGTCTGAGATTTCGCAGTTGACAAATAGGTAACGCGTGTTAGGATCGCTCATAGAGTCTAAGATTTTAACGGGAAGAGATTTATGGAATGCCGGTGTCACCCCTTTAGTTTTCGCTTCAGAGTTTGCACTGTTAACCCAGGTTGGGTAGTACCTATTAATGAACTGCGGAACATGTCCCTCCATAAAATGAGTCTCCTGTAAAGCCAGGATTTGTGTCCTCTGTTTATGTATGGAGGGAATATAAGATTTGGCTACGTTTTTCGGGGCCGTTCAGCCCTTTAACATTAAATGAGGCTACCTTAATTTCGACCGCCATGTGGATCAGAGAGAATGCTGAGTAGTCTTACCGCCATATGAAGAGTCCGCCTGTGCAGCCACTGTCCGAGGTAGAGATGGTTGTCATGAGGTATACCTAGGAGAAAAGGAGCAAGAAGGAAAAAGGGTGGGGTTAGGAAAGAAAAGAACAGCAGCAACCTAAAGGAGATAGCTACACAGGGTCTAATAGCGGTGGTCATAAGGACCATAAACAAGGTCAGTACCAGTCTGACCGTGTCCCTAATGGGGGTGAAGTGGAAGGGGCGCCAAAAAAGGAACAGAACTGTCGTCAACAATAACAACCTCGACAGTGGGGAATTCAGAGGGCTCGCTACAAGAGCCTGGATGAGATCAGATGGTGTCTCCCGGAGGGAGAGACTCACATGGCAAGGGCCGTTGTTAAACAGGGGTGTCAATGGTCACCCGTGAATGCTATGGGCAGGGCGTCATGTACAAGACATCTATTAGAGGACAACAGTCTAACTATATTAGGGTAGTGAATCTATGAACCGTGAACATAAATGTCAATAACAATGCTTTAAGGACATCGAGGGGACCCAGCCGGGTCAGCATCCACCTCTAGGGGAACCGCAAAGAGAGGCATATCCATGACACCAGAGTCCTTGGGATGGGTAGGTCAGGTTTTGCGCTTCAGCCGTTGCGGATGAGGTGTAAATGGAGTGGTGTCCATGTTCTGCGGTGAAGACATCTCATCCCGGGCAGGTCTTGGGCAGTTCGGATATGAGGGCAGGTAGAAGGATTCCCACTCTGGCAGGGTGATTCGTGGGAGCTTGAAGGTGGACAAAAAGTGTGGAAGGTCCCTAGGGGAACGTAGAGTGGCCGTGGTGGAGCCGTGTCTGGCGATCAATGAAAAAGGGAATCCCCATCTATATAGTATGCGGGCATTTTGTAAGGTGTGAAGGAGGGGTTTGAGTGAGGCCCGGAGGCGCAGGGTGCAAATCGAGAGGTCGGGATAGAGTTGGATGGGAGTCCCGTTGTATGTCAAATGTTTGAGATCTCTAGCTTTCCTCATGACCGTGTCTTTGGTGGTGTAGTGATGTACTCGGCATATGACATCTCGGGGTTTGGACGGGTCCGGATTTTTCGCTTTCAGCGCTCGGTGGGCCCTGTCCAGTTCTATCGGATTATCTGCGGGTTTTTGTAGTACTTCATTGAAGATCCGTTGAACCACTCCCTATAGTTCCTGGGAGGACACCAATTCTGGGAGGCCCTTGATTTGGACGTTGTTACGTCGATTGCGATTGTCAATGTCATCTAAGTGGTCGATCATTGTCGCTTGAGATGAGTAGAGTGTTGCAGTAGCTGATTTAAGGTCTTTGATGTCAGCAATCATATCCGTATGAGAAGTCTCCAGAACCTGAACTTTGGTAGTTAGACTAGCAACTTCTGTTTGTACCGGTTCTAGGTCTTTCTGCCAGGCGGTTTTTAGGTCCGCGGCCAAGGAGAGCATGTTCATTTTTGTGGGTAATAGGGCCAGAAGCGCCTGTAGTTCCGGGTAGCTTTTTAAAGTGCGTACCGCCATTTCTGGTGTTGGAAGTGTGGGTTCCACAGGTAAGCGGAGAGATGCAGAGTCAGTAAGCAATACAGGTGGAGGTGAGGATGAAGTGGAGCCAGCATGGCGGCGAGGGCGCTGCTCTCCCCCATGCGCCTCTTCCGAAGAGGAGTAATCTGTGTAGGCTCGGAGTGATGGGGTACCCCTTTGAGGTGTCCGGAACAACTTCTTTTTTGCTGGAGGACTGGCCCCCCAATATTCGGGGGGACTGTCACCCTCAGTGGAGCCCCAGCTTGAGGCTGACGTGCCTGAGTCGGTGTGGTTCTGGCAGACAGTTCAGGTGGGGGTGAAGGTCCAGACAACAGGGGGTTAAGACTGCATGGGGAAGATGTCTGATCAGGCTGATTGTGGGGAGGTGAGGGAGATCGCTTGTCCTGCAGGCCTGGACAGACTGAGGTAGCTGGAGGCGTCTTTAACATTTTCACCGCTTCCAGCGCGTAAGAAGCAGTCTCAGCTGCTGGAGACATATTGGCTTTCTCAGTCCGGCCGGCAGCTCCCAGCGTGTGGGGCTGCAACAAGGGAGAGGAGGCAGCCGGGGCAGAGCGGTCCGCCATTTGTAGGAGAGCAGCGCTCTGTGTGGGGGCCTCAGCAACAGGTAAGTGCTCACGTCTAGGGGATGGTGTACTTGCCGGTCTTTGAGGTGGGGATCGTGCGGCATCGCCTCCTATATGGGGAGCTGGAAGGTCCGGCATCGCTGACAGGATGGTGGCGCCTTTTGCATGTAGCGCTTCTGAGGGAGCAGGGTGTAATGGCGCCGGCGTCCGTGCGCGGGGCTGAGGCCTCTGACTGTCCAGGCTCTCCTCGGCTCGCCTGGGCTGAAAGAACGACGTAATGTGTGCCACCGAGGAGTGGGGGAGCTGCTGTGTCTTCTGTCTGCGTTTGTTCTTGTGCTTGTTGCCCATAACCACACTTTACAGCCCTTGGTAGCAGTGGCTCTGCAGGAGCTCTAAGGAGAAGCAGCCATCTTCCAGCGTGCCCAAGCCACGCCTCCCATTTTAGCTATATTTTATCTTAAAGTATACTTCACCTTTCACACATTATAATTTTAGAAGTTTCCTTAAGTTGCCATTAATGCAACCAATTCATGTTTTTCTCATACATACCTCTTTTCCTGTGATAGTGCCCAATAATTAACCACACTGACATTTTCTTACTTCCTAGATAAAGCAATTTTCCTGCTTCGGCCTCTAGGGGCCATGCCCAAGCGCTTTCTGCAGCTTAACCCCTTAAGGGGTTTTTGCATTTTCATTTTTTCCTCATCACCTTCTAAAAATCATAACGCTTTCAATTTTTCACATAAAATTCCATATGATGGCTTATTTCTTGCGCCACCAATTCTACTTTGCAGTGACATTAGTCATTTCACCCAAAAACGGAAAAAAAAAATCATTGTGCGACAAAATTGAAGAAAAAATTTCATTTTGTAACTTTTGGGGGCTTCCGCTTCTACGCAGTTCATTTTTCGGTAAAAATAACACCTTATCTTTATTCTGTAGGTCCATATGGTTAAAATGATACCCTACTTATATAGGTTGGATATTGTCGTACTTTGGAAAAAAAATCATAACTACATGCGGGAAAATTTATATGTAAAAAATTCTCATCTTCTAACCCCTATAAATTTTTTTATTTTTCTGCGTATGGGCTCATGAGGGCTAATTTTTTGCGCCGTGGTCTGTGTTTTGTACTGATTGGACTTTTTGATCACTTTTTATTCATTTTTTCATGATATAAAAATGAACCAAAATACACTATTTTGGACTTCGGAATTTGACCGTGAGATTTAATTAACGATATATTTTTATAGTTCGGACATTTCCGCATGCGGCGATACCACATATGTTTATTTTTATTTACACAGTTTTTTTTTTTATGGGAAAAGGGGGGTGACTCAAACTTTTATTAGGGATGGGGTTAAATCACCTTTGTTAACTTTTTTTTTCACTTTTTTTGCATTGTTATAGCTCCCATAGGGACCTATAACACTGCACACACTGATCTCCTATGCTGATCCCTGCAAAGCCATAGCTTTGCACGGATCAGTGAGATAGGGGCTTGATTGCTCAAGCCTGTAGCTCAGGCTTGGAGCAATCAATCGACGATCGGGTGCTGCGGAGACAGGTAAGGAGACCTCCGCCTGCGTCCCAGCTGATCGGAACATCGTGATTTTATCGCGATGTCCCGATCAGCCCGACTGAGCTGCCGGGAAGCGTTTACTTTCACTTTCAGATGTGGCGGTCAACTTTGATCGCCGCGTCTGAAGGGTTAACAGCGCGCGGCACAACGATCGATGTCGCGCCCTGTTAGGCTAGGGTCCCGGCTATGACCGGGTGTAGGGCGTACAGGTACGCCCTTCGTCCTTAAGAGACTAAAGGGTCAATATGTGCTTCTGTAAAGTTTCCCTTACCAATCCCTGTCATTCACTACTTATATAAAGTTGCTCCACCCATCTTCTAGTGCCTAAGCAATATTATAGCTTGGTTTGCCCAAACCGATAGGTGGCAGAGTGAGTCCACACCCTTTCAGGCATTACAGGTATATTTAGATGTAGAGCAGTGTGGGAATTCACCCAAGATATGCATTCAAGGGCTGGTCCTCAGGACTTCTGCTAATGGGAATGGTGTTTTTGCTGTGGAAAAAGTGCAGGAACTCAGTTCCCATGCGTTCCTGCCGAACTTGAGCCCTGATGTAGAGTATATGCTCAAGATTTTTTGCCTTAGGTTATATACTGTATTCATGTTTTATTTACATAGATTTACTTAAAATATATAGCATATTTGCAGTGTGCGCACTACATTTATTATTAATGCACATGGGGGGGGGGGGGGGAAATATAATTTCGTCCACTAGCGCAGAGTGGCAAATTTGTGCATTTTTTTTTGTTTACAAAAACAGAACTTGTGCAAAAATGTTAAAGGGGTTCTCTGGTGCTTACACATCTTATCCCCTATCCAAAGGATAGGGGATAAGATGCCTGATCGCGGGAGTCCCGCCGCTGGGGACCCCTGGGATCTTGCACACAGCACCCCGTTTGTAATTAGTCCCTGGGTCTGATTACAGGCGACCACCGGGCCGGTGGCGTGTGATGTCACGCCTCTGCCCTCGTGTGACGTCACGCTCCACCCCTCAATGCATGTCTATGGGAGGGGGCGCGACAGCTATCATGCCCCCTCCCGTAGGCTTGCATTGAGGGGTGGAGCATGACGTCACACGGGGGCGGAGGCGTGACGTCACACGCCGCCGGCCCGGTGGTCGCCTGTAATCAGACCCGGAGCGAACACGCTCCTGGGACTGATTACAAACGGGGTGACGCGTGCAAGATCCCGGGGTCCCCAGCAGCGGGACTCCCGTGATCAGGCATCTTATCCCCTATACTTTGGATAGGGGATAAGATGTGTAAGCACCGGAGAACCCCTTTAAGCAGTTACGCCACTCTGTGCTGGCAAAGAATGATACATTTCCCCCATAATGTTTTCTTTATACTTAATTTTCGCATTAATCATGCATATTTCACTAAATGTAATTATTTGCATCGCTGTAGTTTGTACATCTTTTGAATGAATATGAACATGCACTCAAAGACAAACGATAAAAGGAATATCTTGAAATTAGTTTAAATTCTATTTTGTTTTTCCTTCCATTTGCAGTAATCTGTCACCTATTAGGTTCAGACTCAGAATAGAAACATAAATTATAGATAGAAGAAAATAGACAGGCTATGGCCATTAAACTGTTTGCCATTTGCAGATGGAATTCTGCCTATGTAGAAAAATTGAAAGAGGAAAGAAGTTAAAATTGCTGCCGCATCTCATTCAATTGAATGCCATCACCAATATGACTGCTACAGGCCATTCTATTATTTGTTTTGCTCTTTGGTAAAAGGTAAAATTTAAAGTTTATCCCCAACTAGTGCAATACAAAAGATAATTCAACAGCCTCATGAATGGAACCTTGACAAAATATTTAACACTGCAACACTATAAACATTTCTTTTGTTCACCATATTTATCTTAGTCTAAGTAAATATTGCATTTGTCTTAAAGGGGTTATCCAGGAAAAAATTTTTTTTATATATCAACTGGCTCCAGAAAGTTGAACAGATTTGTAAATTACTTGTATTAAAAATCCTTTCAGTACTTATGAGCTACTGGAGTTGAGTAGAAGCAAATCCCAATAGCAAACCTCTTCTACTCTGTGCAGTTCTCGAGACAAGCAGAGATGTCAGCAGAGAGCACTGTTGTCAGATGGAAAAGAACAACTCAACTGCAGCAGCTGATAATTATTGTAAGGATTAAGATTTTTTTAATAGAGGTAATTTACAAATCTATTTAACTTTCTGGACCGAGTTGATATATATATATACACACATATATATATATATATATATATATATATATATATATATATATATATATACATATACAGTTTTTTCCTGGAATACCCCTTTAATCTGACAATACATAATAATGTCATTTTTTTTCCCCCAAGGTGCTATCAGTTTATTTTTTATATAAATTATAAATATCTGTTAACAAAGATACCATCGGTATTAATGTACTGAGTAGGGGAATTCCTAATAGAACAATTCAACAATTTCAACAATTAGCTGGCAAATCACATGTTACAATTTTATTTGCTGAGACATATGCAAAAATTCAGGACCATGATGTAAGTAGCAAGGTCATCTGTACACAAAAAAACTTTGGATCTTCTATAAAGTGAAGGGAGGTGACTGCTTCTTTACCCCCACAGACCATAGTTCATATTATACATAGCAGTTTATTATTAATTGGTTAAAAAACATTTTTTTTGATGAGTAAATGTTTTGAAAATGAATATATATATATATATATATATATATATATATATATATATCAAAAGGAAGAGGTTCGGGGAGCACTGTGTAGCAGGATTCCAGATCCACGTGGGTGCCAAGCTTCGGGAACAGACCAATTCCCCACGAAGTACAGAAAAAAGGTAGAAGCAGCACTCCGGCTTGTAGGTGAAACAATCACAAAGTTTTATTCACACATCTGTGCACGCAACGTTTCGGCTCGATTAAATATATATATATAGTGGTCCCTCAACATACGATGGTAATTCATTCCAAACGACCCATCATTTGTCGAATCCATCGTATGTTGAGGGATTTGTGCAATGTAAAAAGTGCATTTAATACTAACCTGTCCCCGCCGCTCCTGTCCGCGTCCTCACCGCTCTTGATGCTGTCCCAGGGGCTCCCGATGCTGTTCCGCTGCTCCGTCGTCTTCTTCAGGATCCTCCGGCTTCTTCCGCATCTTCTCCGGGGTCCGGGCCTCGCTTTCTGGTGATGTTATTACGTTGCTGCGCCGGGACAGCGTGCGTAGCGACGTAATAAAGACGCCGGAAAGCGAGGCCTGGACCTCGGAGAAGATGCTGAAGACGCCGGAGGATCGCAAAGTGGACCCGGAGCAGCGGGGATAGGTAAGTGAACCTGTCCGGGATGCTTAAACTGCTATCCGACAGCAGCTGAAGCATTTTGCGCTGTCGGATAGCAGTTAATGTGATGGCCCCGACATATAAAAGCATTGTATGTCGATGCTGACATCGACATGCGTTGGCCTCTGAGAGGCCATCATATGTCGATTTGATCATATGTCGGGGCCATCGCATGTCGGTGAGTTACTGTATATATATATATATATATATATATATATATATATTGAAGATCCCTCACAGCTGCCATTCCTACAATGCCTGGCTCTCCACCAATATAACTGCCTGTCCATGCTGTATGTGCTTCCTGTGATCCATCCCAGCATACAGGAAGCAATCACTTAGCCAATCACTGGCCAGTGATATGGTGAGCGAGAACTTCCTATGTGTCAGGAAGGAGAACAGGAAGTGCTAACATAAAGGACCAGCACAGTACAAGCGGATTCAATGTTTTTTAAAATTTATTTTACTTAAACCTTAAGCATTATTTTATTACACATAAACATATTTCCCCAGAATACTGTTTTAGGGTACGTTCACACGTGCGGATTTACTGTGTATTTTACACTGCAGATCTGCCGCTGAAGGACCTCTGTATGGTGCACTTAAATGTGCCTGCTCGGAGCTGCAATACGCCACTCCGAGCAGACACACTGCGATGTGCGAGTCGCCGCGCATGAGCAGTGTACTCGCACACATAGCGGCCCCTTCCCCTGCTCAATGAGCTAGGCCGAGAGCTGCCGCGATGTGCGAGTATCCTGCGCATGTGCGCGGCGACTAGCACATCGCAGTGTGTCTGCTTGTAGCGTCGTATTGCCGCTCCGAGCAGGCACATATAAAGGCAGCATATAGGAGGTCCTTCAGCGGCGGATCCGCAGCGAAATACGCTGCGAAAATTTACACGTCTGAACGTACCATTGAACATACAAGTCTACTATTTTTTTTAGGTCCTCCTCATGCCACCTAACCAGTTGAGACTCATTGACGCTTGATGCTACACAACCTCAGACTGGAACCAAGTCAACACCTTGAACTCTTCATCATATTCCCCAAATCATGAGCCTGAATAGTTATTGTAGTGAGCCAAGTACTAAAAGTGGCCACTGCCATTATGGAAGCATGTTGCCAAAAAAAAAAAAAAAATGTAAATTTGTAATAATATTTAGGTAGTGGTAAATAGTTACATAGATAGTATGACTGAAAAAGACACCATACATAAAAGTTAAAATCCAAGATTTCCCAGCAGAACATTTCCTAGAACATCACACTGCCTCTGTCAGCTTATCTTATACCCATAGTGCATCCTGGTTCCATCTATTCCATGAGTGATTTACTCTACAACAGTTAGCCATCTGCATAATATTTAATAAATATTTTCCATTGCTCCATGGTCTATTTAGGCCCACGTAGATGTGTGCAGAGGTAACCATGCATACTTTGACATACATATTAAGCTGCAATGCACTTTGTGGGCTCTGACACCTTTTGTTTAGCCAACACAATGACCCTATGAAAGTTGGACACATTTGTGTAACAGACAATTTTTTTTGCTTCCTACACATCAGCTTTAAGAAGAGACTGGTTACTTGCTGCCTAATATACCTCACCCCTTTAATTAGATAATTATTGTTATTCATTTAATTGTATGTGTTCCTATAGCTACTAAGTAGAGATGAGCAAATTTTTGAAAAATTCGAATCAACTGATTAGCCCGAATAAATTTCATCCGAATAAATTCAAGGTGTGTGTGTTTTTACATTTTTTCACTTTTTTTCTTTATGTTTAACATTTTTTTGAAAGTACTATTACTCTCAGCATGGAACAGAATGACACTCATTGCGATCCTCCTGTATAATGTATAGATGCGGGGCAACCGACCACTCTTCTGCACGATCCTGCACTATGTTCTTCACATCACAGATTCCTATTTCCTGCAAAGAGCTGTGATTGACCAGATGGTTCCAGCCCATCAAAACTCTCTGTGGGAAATATGAATAATAGGTATACACATATATATATATATATATATATATATATATATATATATATATATATATATATATATATATATATATCAACGTGTGTGTATATGTATGTATGTATGTAGGTATGTGTGTTTGTTCCACAAAAACTTTCAAACGGCTTAAGATATTAACATGAATCTTGGCACACATGTTACTTATATCTCAACAACAAACATAGGGTAGGTAATTTAACCCTTACTCACCCCCATTTGCCAGGGGTGGGGTTTATGTTTAAAGTCCCATACAAGTCAATGGGAAATATATGTTACTGCATAACTTCCAAACGGTTGGAGATATTTCGATAATACTTTGTCACATGTTACTTAAAATATAGGATAGTAAATTTAACCCTTAACTACCCCCATTTGTGAGGGTCGGGGTTTTTGTTTAAAGTCCCATGCAAATCAATGGGAAATGTATGTTCCCATATAATTTCCGTAGGGCTGGAGCGATTTCAATACCTGGTACACATATTACGGGTCGGGATAGGAGGTCGGGATAGGAGGTCGAGATATGAGGATGGGATATGAGGATGGGTTAGGAGGTCGGGATAGGAGGACGGGGATAGGAGGTCAGGATAGGAGGTTGGGATATGAGGACAGGATGGAAGGTCAGGATAGGAGGTCGAGATAGGAGGTCGGGATAGGAGGTCAGGATAGGAGGTCGAGATAGGAGGTTGAGATAGGAGGTCGAGATAGTAGGTCGATATAGGAGGACGGGAAATGAGGGCAGGATAGGAGGTCGGGATAGGAGGTTGAGATAGGAGGTTGGAATAGGAGCTCGAGATTGGAGGACGGGATAGGAGGTCGGGATAGGAGGTCGCGATAGGAGGTCTAGATAGGAGGACTGGATAGGAGGACGGGATAGGAGGTCAGGATAGGAGGTCGGGATATGAGGACGGGATGGGAGGTCAGGATAGGAGGTCGAGATAGGAGGTCGGGATAGGAGGACGAGATATGAGGATGAGATATGAGGTCGGGATAGGAGGTCGGGATAGGAGGATGGGATAGGAGGACGGGATAGGAGGTCTGGATAGGAGGTCTGTATAGGAGGTTGGGATAGGAGGTCGATATAGGAGGTTGAGATAGGAGGAAGGGATAGGAGGTCGAGATAGGAGGTTGAGATAGGAGGTTGAGATAGGAAGTCGAGATAGGAGGTCGAGATAGGAGGACAGGAAAGGAGGACAGGATAGGAGGTCGGGATAGGAGGTTGGGATAGGAGGTCGAGATAGGAGGACTGGATAGGAGGACGGGATAGGAGGTCAGAATAGGAGATCGGGATAGGAGGTCTAGATAGGAGGACTGGATAGGAGGACGGGATAGGAGGTCGAGATAGGAGGACGGGATAGGAGGACGGGATAGGAGGATGGGATAGGAGGTCAGGATAGGAGGTCGGGATAGGAGGTCGAGATAGGAGGTCGAGATAGGAGGACAGGATATGAGGATGGGATAGGAGGTCAGGATAGGAGGTCGGGACAGGAGGTCGAGATAGGAGGACGGGATAGGAGTCCCATGACAACAATATATGAGGACTGGATATGAAGTCAAAAGCTTCCTCCTTTGTTTATTTTCCTCCCCAACAAGGATTAGAGAGGAAAAACCGGGCAATGCCGGGTACTCAGCTAGTATATATATAAAACTCAATGGGAAATGCATGTTCCCATATAGTTTCCGTAGGGCTGGAGCGATTTCAATACCTGGTACACATATTACGGGTCGGGATAGGAGGTCGGGATAGGAGGTCGAGATATGAGGACGGGATGGGAGGTCAGGATAGGAGGTCGAGATAGGAGGTCGGGATAGGAGGACGGGATATGAGGACGAGATATGAGGTCGGGATAGGAGGTCGGGATAGGAGGATTGGATAGGAGGACGGGATAGGAGGTCTGGATAGGAGGTCTGTATAGGAGGTTGGGATAGGAGGTCGAGATAGGAGGTCGAGATAGGAGGAAGGGATAGGAGGTCGAGATAGGAGGTTGAGATAGGAGGTTGAGATAGGAGGTCGAGATAGGAGGTCAAGATAGGAGGACGGGAAAGGAGGACAGGATAGGAGGTCAGGATAGGAGGTTGGGATAGGAGGTCGGGATAGGAGGTCGAGATAGGAGTTTGGGATAGATGGACTGGATGGGGGGACGGAATAGGAGGTAGAGATAGGAGGTCGAGATAGGAGGACAGGATAGGAGGTCGAGATAGGAGGACGAAATATGAGGATGGGATAGGAGGATGGGATATGAGGAAGGGATAGGAGGATGGGATAGGAGGTCGAGATAGGAGGTCGAGATAGGAGGTCGGGATAGGAGGTCGGGATAGGAGGACGAGATAGGAGGACGGGATATGAGGACGGGATGGGAGGACGGGATAGGAGGTCGGGATAGGAGGTCGGGATAGGAGGTCAGGATATGAGGACGGGATATGGGGGTGGGATATGACAACAATATATGAGGACGGGATGTGAAGTCAAAAGCTTGTTTATTTTCCTCCCCAACAAGGATTAGAAAGGAAAAACCGGGCAACGCCAGGTATTCAGCTAGTATATATATATAACTCAATGTGTGTGTGTATGTATGTATGTATGTATGTATGTTCCACAAAAACTTCCAAACGGCTAAAGATATCAACATGAAACTTGGCACACATGTTACTTATATGTCAACAACAAACATAGAATAGGTGATTTAACCCTTACTCACCCCCATTTGACAGGGTCGGGGTTATTGTTTAAAGTCCCATACAAGTCTAAGGGAAATATATGTTACTGCATAAATTCCAAACGGCTGGAGATATTTTGATAATACTTGGTCACATGTTACTTATATGTCCACTTAAAATATAGGATAGTTAATTCAACCCTTAACTACCCCCATTTGTGAGGGTCGGGGTTTTTGTTTAATGTCCCATGCAAATCAATGGGAAATATATGTTCCCACATTACTTCCGTACGGCTGTAGATATTTCAATACCTAGTACACATATTACAGGTCGGGATATGAGGACGGGATGGGAGGTCGAAATAGGAGGTTGAGATGGAATGTCAAGATTGGAGGACGGGATGGTCGGGATAGGAGGTCGAGATAGGAAGTCGAGTTAGGAGGTCGAGTTAGGAGGTCGAGTTAGGAAGACGGGATAGGAGGTCGGTATAGGAGGACGGGATAGGAGGTCGGGTTAGGAGGTCGGGATAGGAGGATGGGATAGGAGGTCGGGATAGGAGGATGGGAAAGGAGGTCGGGATAGGAGGTCGAGATAGTAGGACGGGATAGGAGGATGGGATAGGAGAATGGGATAGGAGGACGGAATAGGAGGTCGGGATAGGAGGTCGGGATATGACAACAATATATGAGGATGGGATATGAAGTCAAAAGCTTCCTCCTTTGTTGATTTTCCTCCCCAACAAGGATGAGGAAGGAAAAACAGGGCAACACCGGGTATTCAGCTAATATATATGTATATATATATATACATGTATATATATATATGTATATATAATATACAGCAGTGCAGAGGACCAGAGAAGAGTGGCCGGGCCCCACATCTATACATTATACAGGACGATTGCAGTGGGTGTCAGGAGTGACACCCGCTGTGATCTTTACTTTACTGCAGTTGCAATCTGTCTATTAATGCAGGTACTACAGCTCCCAGCATTGAGCTGAGTGTGCTCCATGTTGGGAGCAGTAGTACCTGCAGTTAAAGCGCAACTGTCACAGATTTTAACCTCCATGAACTAGCCCCAGGATGACAAAAATGCGGGCTAAAAAATGCTTTTTATGAAAGTCAACAACAGTCAAATATCCCCTGTATGTCAGCAATGGGACTGCTGTGTGATTGACACACAGGTCCCAGCGCATAGGCCCCTTATTCTTCTTATATGCGGGTGGCGCATAAACAGTGCCTGTTCTTCTGTGCCCAGCAGTTATGCAATATGGGCGGCCACAGCAAGCGCTCGGTCCCTAAGGCCCTATGCGGGGTGTTATGCAGTAGCGAAATGAGCCGGCTGCCCATTCTCCTGTCTTCCTAGAGTGCACAGCAGTGATGCGATGCGTGCGGCCAGCTCATTCTGCAACTGCATTATGCCGCCCATGGCGCTTGCTGTGAGAGCTGCCTGCATCTCATCACCGCTGTGCACAGCAGAATAGACACTGTTTATTCTTTTACAGTAGAAAACTCGCCACCCACATATAAGAATAAGGGGCCTGTGCGTCAATCACTGTTACTGACTTTAATAAAAAGCGTTTGTTAGCCTAATTAAAGCTGCTAGAAAGCAGCAAAAGGTAAGCTTGAACTGTAACTTCTAACAATTTTGTCATCCTGGGGTTAGTTTATGGGGGTTAAAATCCGTGACAGTTGCACTTTAACTGCAGGTACTACTGCTCGCAACATGAAGCACACTCAGCTTCATGCTGGGAGCTGTAGTACCTCTATTAATAGACAGATCGCAACAGGTGTCAGAAGTGACACTCGCTGCGATCTGTCTATTAATGAAGTTACTAACACTCCCAGCATGGAGCTGAGTGTGCTCCATGTTGGGAGCAGTAGTACCTGCAGTTAAGGACAGATCACAGTGGCTGTCACTCCTGACACCCACTGCGATCGTCCTGTGTTATGTATAGATGTGGGGCACAGCCGCTTTTCTCTGGTCCCCTGCACTGCCGTATATATATATATATATATATATATATATATATATATCATCCTTGCAGCACATCTGAATAGTGCAAAGTAGTGAAGGTTTATTAACCCATAAGGACGATACAACGTTTCAGCTGCATTACGCTGCCATTCTCAAGAATGCGTGATGCTGCTGAAACGTTGTATCGTCCTTATGGGTTAATAAACCTTCACTACTTTACACTTTTCGGGTGTGCTGCGAGGATTATTTTGTTCTGGATCAACTTTCATGGTCTGCGATTGGGACAGTGTACCTCACTTGCCTGCACCCCAAGAATTTCCCTGGACTCTGTTTGGTTGTGCTGCCTCTACCTTGCTGTATATATATATATATATATATATATATATATATATATATATATATATATATATACTAGATGAGTACCCTGCGTTGCCCAGTTTTTCCTTCCTAATTCTTGTTGGGGGGAAAAGAAACAAAGGAGGAAGCTTTTGACTTCACATCCTGTCCTCATATATTGTTGTCAGATCTCAACCTCATATACCGTCCTCCTATCCTGACCTCCTATCCCCCCTCCTATCCCGTCCTCCTATCCCGTCCTCCTATCCCGACCTCCTATCCTTTCCTCATATCCCATCCTCCTATATTCCTATTTCAACCTCCTATCTCGATCTCCTATTCAGACCTCCTATCCTGACCTCCTATCAAGTCCTCCTATCCCGTCATCCTATCCCGACCTCCTATCTCGACCTCCTATCCTGACCTCCTATGCCGACCTCCTATCCTGACCTCCTATCCCGACCTCCTATCCCGACCTCCTATCCCGTCCTCCTATCTCGACCTCCTATCCCGTCCTCCTATATCGACCTCCTATCTCGACTTCCTATCCCGACCTTCTATCTCGACTTCCTATCCCATCCTCCAATCCCATCCTCCTATCCCGTCCTCCTATCCTGTCCTCATATCCCATCCTCATATCTCAACCTCCTATGCCGACCTCCTATCCTGACCTCCTATCCCGACCTCCTATCCCGTCCTCCTATCTCGACCTCCTATCCCGTCCTCCTATATCGACCTCCTATCTCGACCGCCTATCCCATCCTACTATCCCGACCTCCTATCCCAACCTCCCATCCCGTCCTCATATCGCATCCTCCTATCCCTTCCTCCTATCCCGACCTCCTATCCTGACCTCCTAAACCGACCTCCTATCCCGACCTCCTATCCCGACCTCCTATCCCGTCCTCATATCCCATCCTCCTATATCGACCTCCTATCCTGACCGCCTATACTGACCTCCTATCCCGACCTCCTTTCCCGTCCTCATATCTCGACCTCCAATCCCGACATCCCATCCCGACCTCCTATCCCGACCTCCTATCCCATCCTCCTTTCCCGTCCTCCAATCTCGACCTCCTATCTTGACCTCCTATCCCGACCTCCTATCCCGACCTCCTTTCCCTTCCTCATATCCCGTCCTCCAATCTTGACCTTCTATCTCGACCTCCTATCCCGACCTCCTATCCCGACCCGTAATATGTGTACCAGGTATTGAAATATCTCCAGCCGTACAGAAGTTATATGGGAACATACATTTCCCATTGATTTGCATGGGACTTTAAACAAAAACCCTGACCCTCACAAATGGGAGTAGTTAAGGGTTAAATTAACTATCCTATATTTTAAGTGGACATATATGTAACATGTGACCAAGTATTATCAAAATAGCTCCAGCCGTTTGGAAGTTCTGCAGTTCCATGTAATTTCTATAGACTTGAATGGGACTTTAAACAAAACCCCCGACCCTGGCAAATGAGGGTGAGTAAGGGTTAAATTACCTATCCTATGTTTGTTCTTGACATACAAGTAACATGTGTGCCAAGTTTCATGTTAATATCTTTAGCCGTTTAGACGTGATGCTGGAACATACACACACACATACACACACACACATACACATACACACACACACATTGAGTTTTACACACATATATATATATATGTATATATATATATATATATATATATATATATATATATGTATATATATATATATATATATATATATATATATATGTATATATATATATATATATATATATATATATATATATATATACACCTATTATTCATATTTCCCACAGACAGCTCTCTATCTATACATTATGTAGGAGGATCGCAACGGGTGTCAGACCCCGGGGCAATCTGTCTATTAGTACAGGCACTACTACTCCCATCGTGGAACAGTCTGTTCTGTGCTGGGAGTAGTAGTACTACTTAAAAAATGTAAAAAATAAAGAAAAAAAAGTTAAAACACACACACACTTTATTAAACACATTATTGCAATAAATTACTAATAAAAAGTTTAACAAAATGAATTCTAAAAAATATATTATTTTTACATTTAAATGGCCCTTTTCTAAATTTTTATTATTGTTGGTTACATTTTTAGGTCACTGCCGCCCACATAAATTGGTCCCTGTTTAAAAATGTATTAAAATTTTGTTAAATACATTTTTTTACTGCAAAAACTCAGTGAAATCTTAGCCTTAAAGTAATAACAAAATGGAGTGAATGAAGAAATTTGTTATTTTGAATCGATTGGAAATTCAGATGGGGTCAGAATAACATTTTTCATGAAATTCGGAATGATTTCGGATTCGTCCGATTCCATTCGCTCATCTCTACTGATAAGCATAGATCTTAGATTGGTTTCTTTGCATTTTATTTAATATATTGTAGATATACAGGGCCAGCGATACTATAAAACAGCTAAGGCAGCTGCCTTAGGGTGCTGGCGGTGGTCAGACAGAAAAATCCTAATCCCCAGCCACTGTCAGAGGATTCATATCAGAGGTGCGTTCACCCCCTGCCCCCAAGAAGGTACAATAAGTAACATGTATGCATTGCCACTTTATTTTTCAGAGTCCTTTTTTTGATCAGGTTTTGATAAATTGTGTGTGCTCTATGGTGCTGCATGGAAACCTGTTTTATTTAGTGAAACAGGATAACAACGCTAGTAGTCTCACAGTGTTTTTCTCTTCTATCAAATCCACTACCTACTAAATGACACTGACATTTGAGACACAGAAAAAGTTTAAATTCCAGCCTATTGTGTGTACTCTAATGGCTGTTGTTAAAACTGGAATATTCCATTATGTAGATAGTTGCAAATCACTGTATAACTATAATGAAAATACGATCTACAATGTTCTCAGGATGGGTTCCCTTTAATGGTTTATTCACATTCTTCTAAAGAAAGAATTCTTAGCAATTACAGATAGGCAAATGTTCGTATCACTTTTTCATCATTGCAGTTATTTTTTATGGATGTGCCTTTCAAGGAAGAGGGCAAAATATCAGTTTGCTGATGCTATATCAATTATGCCTTATATTGTATCTCTAAAATGTATCATCTGTCTTTTCCATTGCCTTTTCAATTTGATTATTCTCTTCCAAGGTTTAGAATGACATATGGTTTTGAGGAGTGCATTTCAATTTTAAGAAATTACTTTGGAATCAACTTTTCCCCATTTCTAATGACATAGAAAATCCAATAGAAAACAATTTGTACAGTTACCTGAAATAGCTTTCTACGTATAGTCTTTCACCTCTAGAATTTAATGAGCTGTCCAGACAGAGATGTGTTATTTACCCTTGACATAAATTCTAAGTCTCTTTATGACTTTAATGAGATGCACTGTAAAAGCATCATCAATTTATATTAGATATTCCCCTGCTCCCTTTACACACTGACTCCTAAACTAAGTAGCATCAGCCTCCATGAGTCTTAATGCTAATTTTTATTGATGGGATGCATCATTAAATTAGCAAACAATGCGCATAAGTTTCTTGTGATGGAAAACATAGACAATAAAATAATGAGCAATTTGTTTTTACTGTATTAGAGAGTGGATTATTTTGCAATCTTTTGTAATAACTTTAAAAAAAATTGAAAACATAGAAAAACACTTCCAAACAACTAGCACTTTGCAGTAAAATATGGAGACATGTTAACAATTATATTCATACAGAAAATTAAATCGGCAACTGTCGGCTTACAAAAATCATAGTTTTCTTTGATAAAATTGGCTTCCCAAGAGAGACAATTGGCCAGTCTTGAGTTTAGCCATAAAACCAGGTCATTGATAGAGTTCAGTAAAAGAAAGGTTTTTTTTCTATTACATCCAAGGCAAAAATGTCATATCAGTCACCTCATTCCATGTACTGGTCTTGCTTTCTTTGGACCTCCTTCAATGTGGCACATTTCACAAGTATTCTATAAAAATGCAGCTTTTGCCATAGAGAAGGATTCAAGGATTGTGCAAGAGGTTATCATCCTATTTAATAAGA
This sequence comes from Hyla sarda, assembly GCF_029499605.1. Lineage (NCBI taxonomy): Eukaryota > Metazoa > Chordata > Amphibia > Anura > Hylidae > Hyla > Hyla sarda. Next base: position 162,827,208 of record NC_079189.1, read on the forward strand.
TTGTATGGTACCAAAAACACCCCTGGATCAGGAGCACCAGCAAGGGTTGTCTACCATGGCCAGGGCCGGACTGGGACCAAAAATAGGCCCGGGCATTTTAGAATAAGCAGTCCATTTTGGTCATGGGTGTGTCTATGAGTAGGCGGAGCCACAAATGGGAGGGGTCAGATGTTAATCATAGTCGGGTATAATAGGGTACATAACGGAAAAAATATACAGTATATTATACCTACATGCTATGCAGACTATGGTCACACAGTGTATCTCAGTCGTATTTCATAAAAAAAATGCATCCACAAAATGGCAAAAAGAATTGCGTCGGTATTTTTAATAATAAAGTGCTTTATGTAAGTGTAGGGAAAAGTAGTTGCCTGTGAACACAGTATGTGACAATGACATTGTTATGCCGAGCGCTCCGGGTCCCTGCTCCTCCCCGGAGCGCTCACGGTGTTCTCCTCTCTGCAGCGCCCCGGTCAGACCCGCTGACCGGGAGCGCTGCACTGACATTCATGTTGGGGATGCGATTCGCATAGCGGGACGCGCCTGCTCGCGAATCGCATCCCAAGCCACTTACCCGTCCCGGTCCCCGGCTGTCATGTTCTGGCGCGCACGGCTCCGCTCTCTAGGGCGCGCGCGCGCCAGCTCTCTAAGATTTAAAGGTCCAGTGCACCAGTGATTGGTGCCTGGCCCAATCAGTCTAATTAGCCTCCACCTGCTCCCTGTCTATTTAACCTCACTTCCTCTTCACTTCCTTGCCGGATCTTGTTGCCTTGTGCCAGAGAAAGCGTTTAGTGTTGTCCAAAGCCTGTGTTCCAGACCTTCTGCTATCTCCATTGACTACGAACCTTGCCGCCTGCGCCGACCTTCTGCTACGTCTGACCTTGCCTCTGTCTAGTCCTTCTGTCCCACGCCTTCTCAGCAGTTAGCGAGGTTGTGCCGTTGCCGGTGGATACGACCTGGTTGCTACCGCCACAGCAAGACCATCCCGCTTTGCGGCGGGCTCTGGTGAATACCAGTAGCAATCCTAGAACCGGTCCACCGACACGGTCCACGCCAATCCCTCTCTGACACAGAGGATCCACCTCCGTTTTTTTTTTTTTTGGGGGGGGGGGTTACATTTTGGATGCACAAACAACCACTTTCCCATAGACTTACATAGAGCACATTAATGTTAAACCTACTGATGCAACTGTTCTGCGATTTTGTGGACAGATTTTTTTATAATAACATATGCCTGAAAAGACTCAAGCCTGTTAAGGTAAGACAATTTTCCATGATAAAAAAGGCCTCTAAATAAATTATATAGTTACCAAATAAGACCGGTTTATAACGAGTAAATATTATCATCATACCGTTACTGACCAAATCCTGTATACTGAGACCAATATTACCAATAATATCAGTATACAAGGAGGAAATATTATCACCATACATATTATCATCATACCGTCAGTGATCAAATCCTGTATGCTGAGAGCAATATTACCAATAATACTAGTATACAAGGAGGAATATTATCATCATACATATCACCATCATACTGTTGTAGTCAGTAGGGTTGTAGTCAGTGCAGTCAGTCAGCAATGTCCTGAGCATCACACTATTCTACAACAAAGTTACACTTCTATCTAATAGTGGTACCTCTAAATCTGTACTCGCCGTAGGCTCTCTCACACTTCTTATGTCAATGGCAGCTCTGGCAGGCAGTGGCACAGAGGACCAAAGTGTAGCATATGTTCACAGCAAGTTCTCCAGCAAAAGAGTGAATATAGCTCTGGAGTATAATACAGGATATAACATATATACATATGCATCTATATATATATATATATATATATATATATATATATATATATATAATTCATGTATATTTTATGCACTGTAAATATTGTATATATTGTGTGATGCCACTTGGGGTTTAGTTTAGGTTGGGTGGTGGGTTAAAAGGGGGGAGGGGGTTTCCATGGGACTTTGATATATATATATATATATATATATATATATATATATATATATATATATATACAGAAAGTCCTGGACTGGTTCATGGACGTCTGGTAACATGTACTGGGGGCATGAGATGCGGGACCAGCTCAGGGCCAAAAAAAAAAAAAAAAGTGGTGTTATTTGGTTTGTGTTAGTTTGTATTATTTTTGTATGTATATATTATTGCTATTGTTGTTGTGATTCATTTTGGTATTGGGTTTTGCTTAATTATTTGGTTTTTGGTATTGCAACTGGGCCACGGAATTCACATTTAATAGTAGTGTATATAGTTTATTAGTATGCTATGGGTATTATAGGAAAATGCCTTGTAAATATTGTATATATTTGTTTGTGTGGAGGAATGAGTGTGGGGTGGACCGATGTTGTATTTTATGCTATGGTGTTGGTTTTATGATTCATTATATTGATATTTTCTGTCAGATATGGTATGTTTATGTTTTGTACTTATTTATAGTTATGTTTAAAATGTAATAAAAGATTTACAGGATATAACTCAGTATCAGAACAGGATAAGTAATGTAATGTATGTACACAGTGACCTCACCAGCAGAATAGTGAGTACAGCTCTGGAGTCTGGCCACTAGAGGGAGCATCTTCCTGTTTGGGCTTCCTGTGAGCGTTTGGTGTGCTCGACCTTGAGAGTGATCCACCTCTCTCCCAGGAGCGACCTTCCTTTCCCCAGAAGGAGGGTTCGTTTCCTGGTATGAGCGAGGAGCGGAGAACCCCAACACCTGCCCCCCGAAGTAGGTCCGCGGGGGGCAGGGGGAGCCAGCGACCAGTTGCAGAGGGACCAGCATCAGGAACTGCACCAGATGTGTCTGGGTTAAGGCGCTCTGCCAGGAGATGCAGCGATGTATCTCCAGCACCTCCTGAGCCCATGGAGACGAAGAGTAGCCGCAAGGCTGCTCCAACAAAAGGTACTACAGGTACTATGGACTGTGATACTCCTCCTGGAGCAAAGCCAAATGCCCATGGAGGTGTGGAGGAGGATTGGGCAATGCCCAGGGCCCAGGAGCCTGGAACCACCTATGGATCCTGTGTTGCAGAGATACTTCAGGGATATAAAGAAGCAAGGAGCAGCTTGTATAGGCTCCAGGAGGAGGTACAGGAGGCAAAAGCTTTAATGGAAACTGCGTCAAAATGCCAGAAGGCTGAGCTGTCAGCAAGGATTAAACAGCTAAAAACCAGCATCAGCAATCTAAAGAAAAGGAAAACTTTTATTTTGGAGAACAGCGGGCCATTTAAAGAAAAGCTTCAGAATGAAGATCGCTTTGCAGAAAAGGAGAGGGAGAAGCAAAGAAAGCTGAGGGGGCTTCAGCCACGGGTGGAGGAGGAAGGAGACGTTGCGGAGGCCGATAATGTTGAGCCAAATCCACCCGGGGGTCTGCAACATCTCACCCCATACAGTGGGCTCCCTGCAGGGCAAGTGGCAATGTCATCTGGCTGCGGCCCTGGCGGTTCGGGGGATGAAAGTAGCACCAATCACCAGGGAGGGGCGCTGATGGCCCAGATCCAGCTCCTGGAGTCCCCAGGTCGCCTCCAGGACTTCACATTTGGACATGAGTTACCAGAGGAGGCACCTGGGGGAAGGAAAAAGAAGAAGTCAAAGAAGACCAAGCTCCAGGAGCAGGTAACATTTGTATATACCCCCCTCCCTGAACCCCCCGGACTGGCCGCAGGGTCAGCTCACTGTGTGAACCCCATTTCTCAGCCCAGCCTGAGTTCTGCTGTGGACTCAGTGCAGGAGAGTGGGGAGAGTATGGAGTCTAGTGTGGCGGTGAGCTCCATAGCTGTTTGCAGTAACAGTTGTGGAGCAGACAGTGTATCGGCTGTGAGGTCGGACAGTGATATTTGCCCAGCGATGGGCAGTAAAGGCTCTGGCACATTGGGTTGCTCCCTAACGGGAGGGGGGGGCGATTTTGTGCCAGAGTCGGCTGCGGGAGCTCCGGTGGCTCTGAGCGTTGGCACTGCTGTTCCTTTGGAGCAGCGGTGTCGTCGTGGAGGAGCTGCCGGGGCTAAGATGTCTTCGCCTCCCAGAAAGACTGGACTTAAACCCCTATTTTGTATTGGCGCCGCTGATCCAGATCAGCGGCGCCCAGGAGCAGGAAACTCCAGTACTGATGAGGCGGAGGGTACCAATAAAAACAGGGCTGGGGCCGCTAATAAGCAGGCTAGGCAGGCTTCCCGGTCCTTGTATAAGGGACCGGTGACCTGTCCTGTGGTGGTGGCTCCAGCTCTGGTACCCAGTGATGCTGATGGTACAAAATCTGCACCAGAACGCACCGGTCCAGCCAGTATGAGTGAGAAAGTTAATGTAATAGTGAATGAAGGAGTGAATGTATCTGTTAATAATCTGTCTGGGGCTTTGAATGGTGGTTTAGGCTGTAGCACGGGTGGAGGTATGGGGGGCACATTAGCTAAAACATGTGACAATGGTTTGGGTATGGATTATGTGGAGGAGGGTGGTGAAGGGGCGCAGATTAGTGGTAGGGATGTAGGGCCTGGTCCAGTTGCACCCCCAGCGGTGGCAGCACCGGTACGCAGCTACGCAAATGTCACCGCTGGGGGGAGGGGGGCACCTTCCTCGTCCTCTGGCTCTGGGGAGAGCAGTTTGCAGCAGTGTCTCCTGGGGGCCTTAAGGAGAGGGGAGAGATCGATCAATGTAGAGGGTAGGGAGGTTGATCTATCCTTCTGGATAGAGAGACATGGTCTTTCAGCCTTCCGAGAGGAAAGAGGGGGGGATAATGTGTGGTCCCTCCCTACAGCCGGGCCAGGTGGTCTCCGTAGGAATGTGGTCCGGCTGAGGTGGAGAGGCAGTGATACATGTCCTCCAAGATCTAAAGTTGTTGAGCTTCTGCTGAAGTTGGGCTTTAAGGCAGCTGACATCTACGCCTTAATACATCCTTATGGTACTCCTGAGTTCGATATCAGCTTTGTTCGGCCGGAGGGGCTTGAGCTCTTCTGGTCGAATTATGAGTTGGTAAAGAACGAACCCGGCTGGCGAGACTTTGCCATTCAGGCGGTGTCTCGCCAAAATAATGTCAAGAAAGTGACCGTTTTAACCCGTAACGAATCACTCTCTTGTATTGACATCATGACGTGGCTAGGTCGGTATGGAGAGGTGGTGGAGGTCCCAAAAAAGAACAGGGATGAATATGGCATCTGGTCAGGGGCCTGGACGTTTATGGTCAAACTGAGGCGTTCAGGAAACACCGTTACCCATATACCATCTGCGACCTTCCTCGGAAGAGATCGTATCCAGATCTTCTACCAGGGTCAGCCGAAGCTCTGTCACAGATGTGGTGACCCCACACATTTTAGTGCCAATTGCACTGTGCAGAAGTGCACTCTGTGTGGGGAAATAGGTCATCTCGCTGCATCTTGTGCGGAGATTAGGTGTCACCTGTGTGGTGACTTAGGTCACCCATTCAGTCGCTGCCCTCGTTCCTTTGTCAACGCGGTTGTTGCCCCGGTGGGAGTAAGCCTTGAGGTGGATTCTGCTGGGGCGATGGCCGCCGGGGATGAAGGGGTGCAGGGGCCAGGGAAGAAAAGTAAGCAGAAGACGCCTGCCCAACTGAGGCGTCTCAAGAAGCGCCAAAGGGATAGGGAGATTCAGGACTCACAGGAGCATCAACCAACTGGGGTGACTCCTGATCCTGTCCCTGCGGCCAGTCTTACTGCTGAGGCCCTGGGGGATAGTGAACTGGATGAGGAGATTGGGAGGATCCACAAAGAGGGGGATGCTGTCTCCTCACTGTCCTCCCATGGTGAGAGCGCGGATGAGGACAGTGGGGGATGGGCAGAAACAAAGCGGGGTACTCGGAGGAATAAAAAAAGAGGAGATGTAATATCTTCTCCCACCCGCCAGATGCCAAAGGAAGGTACAACTGATCTCCCTCTGATTGGTCTCTCCAACCGGTTCCGAGCCCTCCGCGACATTTCCTCTTCGGAGGGGGAGGAGGCGGTGGGTGAGGTTCCGGATGTTGCGGGGGGGCTCACAGGAGATGCTGAGTCCTCTCTCCCTGGGGAATCTAAGTCTTCAGGGGGGGAGACTGGCCCAGAGTCAGGGGACGAGGAAAAAGTATATAATGGGAAAATGGACACATCCATCTCACTAAAAAGGGGTAAACCATCATCTGATGAGGAGGGTGGTGGGGTGGATGGGAAGGATGGTGGGAAAAAGAAAGCTGTCTAACTCAATCACCCTTGATGGCGGCACCCTCTCCGTTGACTCTGGCATCCATTAATGTTGCCAGCATTAAGTCAGATACAGCTCGATTTGCGGCCTATGATTTTTTTGCCCATATTAATGCTGATATTTTATTTTTGCAGGAGACCAAGCTAACAGATATGTCATCTATCTACAAGGCTAAAAGAGAGTGGAGGAATGGGCCCTCCTACTGGTCTCTTGGGGCCGAGCCGTATAGCGGAGTGGCGGTCCTTTTTACCGCAGCGGTAGAATGCCGACGGGTTATCGAGTTAGAAATGGGGAGGTGCCTGATCTTAGATGTCCTCATGAAGGGACAAGAACTTCGCCTTATTAACATCTACGGCCCACAGTCTAAGTGGGACCGGAAGTGTCTCTTTATGAGGATCAAGCCCTATCTTTTTACAAGTCGGCAGGTGGTCTTTGGAGGGGACTTCAATGCTGTCACGAGGCCCCAAGACAGGGGAGGTTCCAGAGACAAGCTGACTTATGATAGCGTCGCCCTTAATAGCATAGCAAGTGAGGCTCGCCTGGTGGATGTCCACATCCGGTACACCCCAGGCCACGCGGGATTCACCTATCATAGGGGTAGTTGTAGGTCTAGGATAGACAGGTTTTATTTGAAGGAGGAAGCCGTCTCTTCAGCAGTGTCTGTTGTTGAGGTGGAATTCTCCGATCACTGTTTAATTTTGTTTTCTCTGAATGTCACAGAGACCCCCCGGATGGGCAGAGGCTATTGGAAGCTGAATTCGTCCCTCTTGGAAGAAGCGGAGATAAGACAGTCCTTTGAGGATTTTCTTCAGATCCAGGTACCATTGCTGGGCCTTTGTAGCAGTAAGTCAGAGTGGTGGGAGATCTTCAAGAAAAGGGTTGCAACATTCTTCCGCCAGCTCTCGGGCCTCAGAAGCCTAAACAGGTACCGTTTGTACCAGGGCCTGAGGAAGAAACTTGAGAACCTTGTCTCGACTGGAGGTAGTCGTGATGATATCTCCAGAGTGAAGTCCTTGCTGATGAAGTGCCAGTACGACAGACACGCATCTTTGGTTTTTGAGAGGGATTACGGGAAGTACCGCTCGCCCGACCCTTACAGAAACTGCAAGATGTCAGTGAATAGTAAAATAGTCTCAGGACTGATTGATAGTACGGGATCCTTGAAAAGGTCCAGATCAGGGATCCTGGAGGTCGTCAGATCCTTCTACTCGCACCTCTTGGGAAGGAAGGATCTAGATCGAGATAAGGTATCAGCTTTCTTGGCTGAAACCATCCCTGAACCAGGAGTAGACCCCTCTCTTGACGTTTTGACAGAGATGATCCGGGAAGAGGAAGACAGGATGGCGATTGATGGGCTTGCCCTCAAGAAGTCACCCGGTCCGGATGGCTTAACATCTGAGTTCTACAAGACCTTTAAGGACACTTTGGTTCCCCTCTTGACTGTGGTTTTTAATGAGTGTCTATCCTCGGGCACTCTGCCAAAGACAATGAGGAGGTCAGCGCTGATCATCTTGTCAAAGGGTAAAGACCCGTCCCACATTGAGAATTTGCGTCCCATAGCTCTTCTCAATGCGGACAGAAAGATTCTGGCAAAAGTGCTGTTTAACCGGCTGGTGGAGTTTGCACCCCGGCTCCTTTCGGGGGCTCAGCATTGCTCTGTTTCGGGCCGCAGTACATTTAGTGCTGTGCTCAGTGTCCGGGAGGCTGTGGAGCAGGGTAGGGCTGGCCACTGGAAGGGGTACTTGCTGTCCTTGGATCAGGCAAAAGCGTTTGATCGGGTTAACCATGAGTACCTCTGGTCTGTTCTTCTGAGATATGGCCTGCCGGGGGGGTTTGTTGATTGGCTTAAGACCTTGTATGCAGGGGCAGAGATTTTCCCGCTTGTGAATGGTTGGATTGGTCGCTCCTTTGAGGTTGGATCTGGTGTCCGTCAGGGTTGTCCTTTAAGCCCTTTGCTGTACGTGTTTGCAATTGATCCTTTCCTTAGGAGGATTGATTGTGGACCGTTGGCGGGGGTGAGAATGGACCTGGCGGTGCCGGATTCGGCTCTGAGGGCGGTAGCATATGCTGATGATGTCACTGTGTTTGTCTCCTCACAAGAGGAGGTCAGATGGGTGATGTCAGAGGTGGACCGCTACTCAGAGGTATCCGGGTCCAAGATCAACCAGGATAAGTGTGAGAGTCTCTGGCTGGGAGGGGGAGATCCTAGTTTTGATCTCCCGGACGCCCTTCCAGAGCCCCAGGAATCTGCAAAAGTTCTCGGCATTGAATTTGGCCAAGGGGATTACCCCAAACAAAACTGGGACAGCAGGCTTAAGATCGCCGCTCAGAAGGTGGATCAGTGGAAGGGTTGGTCTTTGACCCTCCGGGAAAGGGTTAACCTGATCAAAACATTCCTGCTCCCTTTGTTGATATATCTGGGCAGTGTATGTATGTTGCCAGAACCTCTCTGGACCCGGGTCTACAGTGTGTTCTTCCAAATGTTATGGGGGAATAGACTGAACCTAGTGAAGAGGGAGGTTACTTACCGTACAAGGAGACTAGGGGGGTTGTGTATGGTCAACCCCATGGTATTCCTAGTGAATACCTTTCTTAAGACCAATATAGCAAACCTCTGGTCAGAGAGGGCTCCTCCGTGGGTATCCTCCTGTAGGGGATGGTTTCGGCCTTTCTTCCAGGAATGGGAGACAGGAGGGCAAGTGAAGGATCTTCGCACACCACACGGGCATCTCCCGGCTTATGCTACCCCGGTTCTGAAGGTTATTCGTCGGTGGGGTCTGGGGATGGGGGAGATTAGGACTCTGTCGAGGAAATTCCTTGACAAGGGGGTCCTGTCTTCCCATTTCCAGAGGCCATTGGCGCTCAAGGACTGCCCAAGTCGGGATCTGGAGGAGGGTTCAGAGCTTTTGAATTCTATCAGGATCCCCTTGAAGTTTTGGGACTTGACTTGGCGCTGCTTCCATGGGAAACTGTGTGTGAGGGACAATCTGAAGTGCAGGAGCTCTGATGACCGGGGATGTCCCCGCGAAGAGTGTGGAGGCATGCTGGAAAGCATGGAGCATTTTCTGCTTCATTGTCCCTTTAACACAGAGGTTTACACCAGGGTGGGCGCTTCCATTGGTTGGCCTTGGCTGGCCAGTCTCTCCTATGCGGAATGGGCCTATGGGGCATTCAGAAACCTTGGAGGCTGGGACCGGTGCACTTTATTCCTAGTCAGCTCAGTGATCAGGTACTACACGTGGAATGCACGGTGTTTAGTGTCGACGCAGCGTAAAATCCTCCCTGTGGATGTGGTGGTTAGGAACATTCTCGGTGACCTGGTGAAGGTGCGTTCTCTGGAGTACGAGAGGCTGGGTGCTGGCAGGGCCTCTCGTCTGTGGAGGGGCTCTGCCTTTAAAGTGCCTTAGCCCGTTGTCTCCCCCTGGTGGTGGGCTGATGCTGGCACATTAGTCTTTTTGTTTTGAGCAGTTGGTTTATGGTAATATAGGGCTTGCAGGCACTGAACTTGAGCTTTAGGGGTTTGTTGTTTGACTTATAGTGTTATATGTATTTGTTATTGTATTTATTGTTGTAGTCTATTTGTATACTTATGTATTGTATATATTGTTAGTCTGTGTATATTGTTAGTCTTTTATGTAATGTATATACTGTATATATTGTGTGATGCCACCTGGGGTTTGGGTTTAGTTTAGGTTGGGTGGTGGGTTAAAAGGGGGGAGGGGGTTTGTATGGGACTTTTATATATACAGAAAATCCTGGACTGGTTCATGGACGTCTGGTAACATGTACTGGGGGCATGGGATGTGGGACCAGCTCAGGGCCAAAAAAAAAATAAAAATAAAAATAAACAAAAAAAAAAAAGTGGTGTTATTTTGTTTGTGTTGTTTTTTTTATTATTTTGTATATATTATTATTGTTGTTGTTGTTATTCTTTTTGGTATATTATTGGTATTGGGTTTTTGGTATTGCAACTGGGCCAGGAAATTCACATTTAGTATTAGTGTATATTAGTGTATATAGTTTATTAGTATGGTATGGGTATAATGGGTATTATAGGAATCTGTCTTTTGTAAATAATGTATATATTTGTTTGTGTGCAGGAATAAGTGTGGGGTGGACCGGTGTTGTATTTTGTGCTATGGTGTTTGGTTTTACGATTCGCTATATTGATATGTTCTGTCGGATATGGTATGTTTATGTTTTGTAATTTTTTTATTGTTATGTTTGAAATTTTAATAAAAGATCTACAGGATATAACTCAGGATCAGTACAGGATAAGTAATGTAATGTGTGTACACAATGACCCCACCAGCAGGATAACAGAGGGGTCTGGAGAACAATAGAGGGGTCAGGAGTGGACAGAGAGGTCTGGAGGAGAACAGAGGGGTTTGAAGGAGTACAGAAGGGTCAGGGATGGAAAGAGGGTCTTGTGAATTACAGAGAGGTCAGGAATGGACAGAGGGTTCTGGAGAATTACAGAGAGGTCAGGGCCTGGAGGAGTACAGAAGGGTCAAGGATGGATAGCAGTCTGGCGGAGTACAGAGGGATCACGGATGGACAGAGGGGTCAGAGATGGACAGGGGGTTATGGTGGAGTACAAAGGGATTAGGGATGGACAGAGGGGTCTGGTGGAGTACAGAGGGATCAAGGATGGACAGAGGGGTCAGAGATGGACAGGGGGTTATGGTGGAGTACAAAGGGATCAGGGATGGACAGAGGGGTCTGGAGGAGTACAGAAGGGGCAGGGATAGACAGAGGGGTTTGAAGGGGAAAGGGGGAGCTTGGGAAAGGGGAACTAAAGGGTTTGGAAAGTGCATAGTGTCTGTCATATAAATACCTCTATAAGTTTCCCCTCTCCCTTCTCTGGTTGCTCCTGTCAAACAAGATGTTATAGGAAACCAGTATTTCCTGTAAAAAAAAAAAAAAAAAAACAGCTATAAGATTTTGTTTATTGAAAATCTTCAATTAAATTGGATTTGTTAAAAAAATTTATCTAAGGAAAAAAACTGTGCAATATCTGGCCAAATACACAGCAGAAACTCCTAGGATAACTGGTGAAATGTATTTGCACAGTTCTTGATCATGAATTTCGTAAGAGTTTAAGAAGTGTGTTATCCCATTTCATTCAAATAAGCTGTATCCTGGATTTTGATGTGTTCTTCATGCAGAATATATGCAGAATGAGTAACATATTACTTTTTTCCACATATTTAAAATATGTGCTTAATAATTTATATTTTAGTTGACATGTAGGTGAATTATGGCTTTTATTCCCATTTGTATCTTTGTGACCTGCATCTAAACACTCAGAAAATAGGGCCCTATGATTTAATTATTTCAAAATATAAAATAGATTACAGAAAAAAAGTAAACAATTTTATTGTTTATTGTTAATATTCATGGCATTTTTTTTACAATAATACCTAAACTATTTAGGCTATGTTCACATACCATAAAAAAGGGCCACGTTTAGTTTTGCTGCCATTTTGTCAGCCCATTACAAGTGAAAAAATGAACAAAATACAAAAAATTGCAGTTTTTTTTTGCCATCTATGTCCTTTTTTATTAACAGTGTGTCAACATGACCTTTATGTGAACATAATAAACTAAACATAAAAATTTAAGGTTAATATAATATAAAACAAAATCATGAGTAAAATAACAAACAAATAAATAGAAAGGATGTATTAAGTAAAATCATATAATGACATTAAATTGTGTTATGAATATTTCGAGAATCTTCCAAGAATAAACATAACACAAATGAAAGGAATTGTTGTGGAACAGTGGGTTCTCAAAATAAGAAATACATTTTAGATCCAGGACTAATAACATTCATTCTACAATCTTCAATAGCTAGTGCATTACTTGATTCAAAGCAAAAAAAATATATATAAAATAAAAAAATAAAAAAATACAGTTTTTGTCTTATTCATCTTCAAGTAAAGATGAATAGGCTTTCATCATGGACCTTGTCTTGACAATACAAATAAATGACTGTGATTTCTGAACACTTTCAAGGAGACCTGGAGATTCAATATGCAAAATTGTCCATTTTGTCTTTGAAAGTACTACAATGTTTTATTACTAACAGCTAAATGTAGTTGTGGAAAAGGCCACAAAGTCAGCTGACAATAATTTGGTATATTTACAGAAAGTAATGTAACTTTTGTAGTAGCTGAAACAATGAAACTTTGTGTTTTATTATTCAGCTCTAGTATAGTATCTGTCACCATTTTAGGAGATGTATTGAATTTTGTGCCCCTCTCATCAACTCTATTTAGAGATCTATACATATGATCTATTGATTTATAGAAAGTCTGTGTATAAACAAATGGACAAGGTTTAAGATTAAAATATTTAATAAGATGACAAAGTCACATTCTGCCTCATGAGCTATGGGGCACTTGTAGATACTACTAACTTTGGTTTAAAAAAATGAAGTTTTCTAAATTTTATATGTGCTTAAAAAATCTGCCACTAGGTTTCTCCCTACTTGTCCAGGGCACCTTCCCCCCATCTCCTGTTCTTGTACAGACTTTGAACTCCTGCTGGCCTAGCAGAAGTCTAAACACATGAAATGCAGTCTGGAGTGCTGAGGGGGGTGGGGGGGGTGTCCAGCCTTAACCAGTCATAGCTCATCACACACTTAACTGCCGTTTCCTGTTGGTTGCAGAGTAAGGGAGGAAGTTATCCCCTGTATGGCTTCAGATGATGGTACACCTACTGGGTAACGCCCCTTTCCAGTCTGTGAACCTGAACCTTAGGCTGAGCAGAAAATACAGAGCAATATCAAGGTAGAAAACTAAAAAAATGATAAAAATAAAGGCAGGGGTGGTTTATCATGATGGGGCAGTGAACTGGGAGGATTATAAAATGTATTAAAGTTAATGAGAGGTACTCTTTATCCATCACTTCCCATGCATATCAATGAGCCTTGGGTGTCCATTAACCCGTAGCCTTCACTGGTTGTGCTTTTTTTAACTACTTGAGTACCACTTAGGTACTAACTAATTTCAGGAATACCTCACAGGCCCCGCTGTTTGTCAAATGCCCCAAGCAATTTTTTTTAGCCATTACTATTCAATCAATTTGCTCCTTGTGAAAGTTGTTCAGATCCATATGCTTGACCATTTGCAAGCACTGACTGTTCACTTGCTCCTTAATATATCCCACCCCCTAATAGGTGCTATTATCATGAGATTATCACTGTTATGCCCCTTAACATTAAACATAACATTAAAATAATTTACAGGTGAACTTCAGTAACTGTCTCTTCACTAGAGATAAGTGAGCCAAGCCCGTAGAACCTGGTTTTGCTCAGAAGCTTAAAATGCTGTTCAGCAAACATTGGGAAGAGGCATGAGAAACGCTTGGCATTTCATAATAGGATGAAGAAGAAGGAACCCTGAAATGACATCAGGGTAACCCAACATACTTTGCAGCTAGCAGCAAGATCACATTCCCCATCTCATTATAGCATCAGACTGGTCAATGACAACATCAGAGGCTCGAACATTTAACCCCTTCAGAGCACAGCCATTTTAACTTTTTTGCCTTTTAATTTTTTTTTCAGCTAACCTTCAAAAAGCTTATTCATTTTAATACAAAAATGACAGCACATTTCACCTTTTGGGGGTTTCATTTTTATGCTTTGTCCTGTAAAAATGACATGTCTTTATTCTTACAATACTCAATTTATATAGGTTTTTATTTTATTTGTTTGTTTGTTTTTTGTTTTATTATATTACATATAAGCTATAAAATGGCACTCAAAGGTGGTGGCAAACTTTAATTGTACTCGTACCTTTAATGAAAAAAAATGTATCCATATGTTGACTTGATACCATTGACTCATTTCTTTTTATGCCTAAGACAAGGCAGACCCACTGTAATGTTCTTTCAGTCATAAGTGAAAAGTATTAATGTTGTACCTCATCACTGATCACCTCAGCGTGCAGCACATTTTAACCTCCTGCTGTACTAGAAAACAACCATTGTGAAAGATGTTGGTATTGATGCAATCCAGCAGAGAACAGCCAAGCATGAAGCAAATTGCTGCTTAGATGCTGAAGCTGTTCAATATGGTTTTAAGATCAAAAGAACAGCTCTTCTTTAGTAACAAAGGAATATTGCCACTTACTGAGGAATCTGCATCATTGAATAGTGTGTTTCCTGCACTTGTATCTGCTAGAATGTGGTTTTTAAATGGACATCAGAATGCCAAAGGATCCTCTGGTGAACCTCGGATTTAATATAACAATGGACCTCAAAGATCTTGCAGAAGACAATCTAATTTGGAGATGACTCTGGTGACATTGGCCAACAGTTAAAGGGGTATTCCAGGCAAAAACTTTTTTTTATATATATCAACGGGCTCCAGAAAGTTAAACAGATTTGTAAATTACTTCTATAAAAAAATCTTCCAATAGTTATTAGCTTCTGAAGTTTTCTGTCTAACTGCTCAATGATGATGTCACGTCACGGGAGCTGTGCATGATGGGAGAATATCCCTTGCATGATGGGAAAATATCCCCATAGGAGCTGGACAGCTCCCGGGACGTGAGTCATCAGAAAGCAGTTAGACAGAAAACAGCAACTCAACTTCAGAAGCTAATAACTATTGGAAGGATTACGATTTTTTAATAGAAGTAATATACAAATTTGTTTAACTTTCCGGAGCCAGTTGATATATATAAAAAACGTTTTTGCCTGGAATACCCTTTTAATATTACTTAGTATTGAAAATGTGCCAACATTTTGGTTCAATGTTAGCAAAAAAGAAAAAAAGAAGGCTTACATGCTGTTCAGCACATTTATTATGTTTTTTAGACTAAAACCCGTTTGGCAAAAGGGGGAAAGATGGGTGGGGTTTAAGATGCAACACTTTGTGCCAAAAGTGTGCCAGAATTCTGGTGCAAGACTTAAATAGTAACTCTCATGATCTTGTTAAATGTAATAATCTTCCCAGTTCACTGCCTCCATCATGATAAACCACCCCCTGCCTTTATTTTTATTATTTGTTAGTTTTCTACCTTGATATTGCTCTGTAAATTCTGCTCAGTCGCTGTCAGATTCACAGACTGGGGAGATGTGTTCCCCAGCAGGTGTAATATCATCTGAAGCCATATAGGGGAGAACTTCCTCCCTCACTGTGCTATACACATCCCACAGCAGTTCAGAGAGAGATTAGCTATGATTGGCTAAGACTGAACACACACCCCTCATCACTCCAGACTGCATTTCCTGATTTTGGACTTCTGCCAGGCCAGCAGGAGTCCAAAGTCTGTGTAAGAGATGTGGGAAATGTGCTTTGAACATGTAGGGAGACACCTAGTCCCAGCTTTTTTAAACACAAATAAAACATAGAAAAAGTAATTTACAAGTACATTAGAAAGATTTTTTTATTTACCATAAGGAGTGCAATAGCAAAAATAAGTTTTAATGAGAGTGCTCATTTAAAGGAGTACTCCACCCCTAGACATCTTTTCCCCTATCCAATGGACAGGTGTTCTGAACCTTGGCTGACATTTATCATTGTCTTTAGACAGTTATTTGTGTCTAGAAAAGGTGCAACAAAAGGTGCAATCAGGGTTTATTTGCACCTTTTTTGCGCCTTTTGGTTTACACATTTTTACTGATTTTGAGTTGCAATCCACAGATTTTGGCAATACACATGATATGAAAGGGTTTTATGAACTGCGCCTTTTTGTGAAAGGGCACAAAAAAGGCGCAAAGCCACTGAAAAGTCTCTAAAACTACACCAGCCCAGACTTAGCTTAGCTTTTTGGTGTATGAGAAGAGAGAAATTTCAGAAAATGTGTACCTTCACAAGTGGCCGTGATAAGATGTCTATGGGCGGACATAGAAGGGTTATTCAACATTATGGCCGGCATTTATCATTGTAGGTGTAAGTGAAGGATTTTTCTATACCTTTGTTTTATGTGCTGGCAATGTGTAGGAGCACCAAATTGTTAAATTGCTGCAGAGCATTTGACAAATTTTGTGCAGGTCACATTTTCTGAAATTTCTCTCTTGATATACACCAAAAAGCTAAGCTAAGTCTGGGCTGGTGTAGTTTTAGAGACTAAAATGTGTATTGCCAAAATCAGTGGATTGCAACTCAAAATCAGCAGAAATGTGTAAAACAAAAGGCGCAAAAAAGGCGCAAATAAACCCAGCCTTTTCTAGACACAAAACCAGTATAAAGCCAATGATAAATATTGGCCTCTGAGAGGTGAATTTAGACTGTGTGCCCCAAAATACTTAAGTACATTCAAAGTTTTGTTTTTACTTTCTTATAAATTAGCATAAAAATTCATTAATTCTGTTTTTCCACTCTCATAATTAAGTGCAGAATGATAGGAAACTTTTTTTATTGTTATTTTTGTTTTATTTTAGCACAAGGCCTCAACCTAACAAAATGTGAAAAAAATGAAAGGGCCTGAAGACTTTCTGAATGCATTGTATAAATAAATATAACACATAAAAATATACAGTTTCTCCTAAAAAAATATTTGTTTTTATATAAAATATAAAAAATACATACATTTGGCATTGCCATATCCATAATCCATGATGTCTATAAAATTGTTTCATTATTTATTCAGCACGATGAATATTGTAAGAATTGATGGCTATTTAAATCATGCCGAAGATACTGTATAATGCTATGCCATGGGCATAGCATTATACAGTGAATGCAATCTATTGATTGCATATAAAAGTCCCCTATGGGGTCTAAAAAAAGTGTAAAAATTATATAAAATCCCCTCCCCTTATAAAAAATAAAATTACCCCTATTTTCCATTAAAAAAAAAAGGAACACATTTGGTATCTTAACGTATGTAAATGTCCAAACTATTAAAATATAGTGTTTATGAGTGTTCATGCATAGTAAATGGCATAAACGTAAAAAAAAAAAAAAAAAAAATACCAAAATACTGATTTTTAATCACATCACAAACAAATAATAATAAGTGTTAAAAAAAAGTCCCATCAAAAGAAAATAGTACCAATAAAAACTACAGATCACATCACAAAAAATTAGCCCTCATACATCCCCATATACGGAAAAAAAAAAGTTACAATTGTCAGAAAAGAACAATTTTATGCAAACCAATTTTGGTAAGAAATGTTAAATTTTTTTTAAAGTAGTACAAATAATAGAAAAACTTTATAAATTGGGTATCGTTTTAATCACATTTATCTACAGCATAATGGTAATGTGTAATTTTTACCATAAAGTGCACTGTGTAAAAACCAAACCCCCCAAAATTAGCAAAACTGCAGTTTTCTTATAAATTTCCACCCACAAATAATAATAATTTTTTTGTTTCATGGTACAATTTATGTTAAAATGTAAGGTGTCATTATAAAGTACAAATAGTTGTGCAAAAAACAAGCCCTCATATGGGTCTGTAGGTGGAAAAATATAAAAGGTATGGATTTTAAATGGAAAGGAGAAAAAGAAATGAAAGAGCAAAAATGAAAATTTCCTGAGTCCTTAAAGGGGTACTCCACAACATTTTGTTCCGAATGCTGGGTGCGGCTGCAGGGTTTTTCTTGTCACGCCACGCCCCCTAAATGCTAGTAAATGGGAGGGAGCATGGCATGACATCATGAGGGGTGTGACCATGATGTTATGACCCCCACAGCCCGCACACAGCTTTCGGAACAAAATGTTCCGAACGATGGGGCAGTGGAGTACCCTTTTAAGGCCAAAAAAGGCCCTAAAGTCCTCAAGGGGTTAAAGGGACTGCTTAAAGACATATATTATTTTCCTGCATTCCCTGCATTTGCTGTTGACAGTGATTGGCTGAGCATACAATTCCTGCTGAGACAGCTTGTCTCAGATACAGGAAGAAGCCATGATGAGCTGGGACGACATAACGTTATACCGAGAGCTATGTGAAATCAGAAAAGTTCATTTATTTTTTCACCAACACCAGTCATATATATAAACTTTTGTGTCTCTTCAAAAATAAACATATGCATGTGATATTGCTATAATCATACGGACCCAGAGAATAAAGTTTAACTAAAAGTTTATCACCTAGTGAATGGTGTAAATTTTGAAAGCAAAAAAAAATTTAAACTGGAAAGTCACACTTTTACACACAATTTTATGCAATTTATCCTGCTAAACAAGCGTTTATTTCGCTATGTCACAAAAAAAAAATTTTTTTTTGAAGTTATAGAAATTAAAAATGAAAATTGCATGGTCATAACGGCTGGTCTTTAACCCTTTCCTATGTATACATCCTATCTTTTGACAGGTTTTTGCAATAGGACTTTTGAGGAGATTGCCGGTGAGACCCAGCTGTTAATCCTGCCACAGCTGATGAGACCAAGATTGTACTGATCTTGGCAGCATTAACCCTATAGATGCCGTGATCAGTACTGATCATGGCATTTATAAAGTTGACAGGGGAAAATTTACCCCTGTTCCCCAACAGCAACCCTGCCATGCGACTGAAGGGACCTGATGGTTGCCATGGTTGCAGGAGTCCTCCTGTCTGCCAAGCCTGGATCTCATAGGCTGATTGTCAGTGTAATACTGACAGTTGTGCTGTGTTGCAGTCCTGTGTTGCAGTGTGCTGCACATATACTGCAGCATATTTTAACAGGAAACAATAAAAAAGTATAAAAATAAAAGGGTTTTCAATAAATATGTATTATCACCTCAAAAAACAAACCATTAAAGGGGTACTCCGGTGAAAACCTTTTTTCTTTTAACCCCTTAACAACGCAGGACATATATTTACGCCCTGCGCCGGCTCCCGCGATATGAAGCGGGATCGCGCCGCGATCCTGCATCATATCGCTTCGGTCCCGGCGCTCATCAACGGCCGGGACCCGCGGCTAATACCACACATCGCCGATCGTGGCGATGTGCGGTATTAACCCTTTAGAAGCGGCGGTCAAAGCTGACCGCCGCTTCTAAAGTGAAACTGAAAGTATCCCGGCTGCTCAGTCGGGCTGTTCGGGACCGCGGCGTCCTGAACTGCTGATCGGACACCGGGAGGGCCCTTACCTGCCTCCTCGGTGTCCAATCGACGAATGACTGCTCTGTGCCTGAGATCCAGGCATGAGCAGTCAAGTGCAGATAATGCTGATCACAGGAGTGTTAATACATGCCAGTGATCAGCATTAGAGATCAGTGTGTGCAGTGTTATAGGTCCCTATGGGACCTATAACACTGCAAAAAAAAAAAGTTAAAAAAGTGTTAATGAAGGTCATTTAACCCCTTCCCTAATAAAAGTTTGAATCACCCCCCTTTTCCCATAAAAAAAATAAAACAGTGTAAAAAAAAAAAAATAAACATATGTGGTATCGCCACGTGCGTAAATGTCCGAACTATAAAAATATATAATTAATTAAGCCGTACGGTCAATGGCGTACGCGCAAAAAAATTCCAAAGTCCAAAAAAGCGTATTTTGGTCACTTTTTATACCATTAAAAAAATTAATAAAAAGTGATCAAAAAGTCAGATCAAAACATAATCAAAACATAATCAAAAACAAAATCATACCGATAAAAACTTCAGATCACGGCACAAAAAATGAGTCCTCATACCGCCCTGTACGTGGAAAAATAAAAAAGTTATAGGGGTCAGAAGATGACATTTTTAAACGTATAAATTTTCCTGCATGTAGTTATGATTTTTTCCAGAAGTGCGAAAAAATCAAACCTATATAAGTAGGGTATAATTTTAACCGTATGGACCTACAGAATAATGATAAGGTGTAATTTTTACTGAAATATGCACTGCGTAGAAGCGGAAGCCCCCAAAAGTTACAAAATGGCGTTTTTTTTCCGATTTTGTCGCACAATGATTTTTTTTTCCGTTTCGCCGTGCATTTTTGGGTAAAATGACTAATGTCACTGCAAAGTAGAATTAGCGATGCAAAAAATAGGCCATAATATGGATTTTTAGGTGGAAAATTGAAAGGATTATGATTTTTATCTTAATCTTTCCTGTACTTATTAGCTGCTAAATACTACAGAGGAAATTATTTTCTTTTTGGAATTCTCTCTGATGACATCACAAGCACATTGCTCTTTGCTGACGTCATAATAATAATAACTCTTTATTTATTGTAGTCCTTAGTGGGATTTGAACCCAAGGCCCCAGCGCTGCAAGGCAGCAGTGCTAACCACTGAGCCACCATGCTGCCCTTAGCATACATCTGCTATGCACTGTTACTAAAATGGACAGAGAAGTCAGCAGAGAGCACTGTGCTCGTGATGTCATCAGTGTTCCAAAAAGAAAGGAATTTCCTCTGTAGCATTCAGCAGCTAATAAGTACTGGAAGGATTAAGATTTTTTAATAGAAGGGGGGCGGAGCCTGACCGCTGAGCTGGATGGCCGCATGAACGCGCTGCTCTCCACAGCCTAAGTCCTAAGCTGACCTACACGGCTCATAAATACCTGCCAAAATGGGTAAACATGATGACACAAAGTCCGGTACCACTCCTGGACCGACCAAGACCCGAAATAATCAATCGGACATGGCCGCATTTCTGAAAAGAAAACCGGAGCAGAGCCCAGCACGGCCCTCCAAGATGGCGCCGACCGCCGCACTTGTAAGCGATGCTGAAAAAGAGGACGGGTCCGATAGGGAAAGCCTCCCAGGGACCTTCAACGACTCTGGTGGGGAAGATACGCGACTGTCGGTCACTAAGGCCCTCATAAGGAAGACGGTGCAACAAGCAGTGACTAAAGCCATACAAGCAGCAATGGCGCCGTTACTACAGGAACTCGTGGAGATCAAGACAGATGTGAAACAGGTGGGCTATCGCACCGAACACCTAGAAAATGCACTTACCGACACTGTCTCTTTCTGTGACTCTGCTTCTCACCACCTAAGGGCACAGGAAACCCAGCTTAATAGGGCACTCTTGCTCCTTGAAGATCAAGAGAACCGCAGCAGGCGCCGGAATATCAGAATAAAAGGGGTTCCGGAGACGTTCGCGGCGGACTCCCTACCAGCAGTGACCCGCCAGATTTTCGCATCCTTGCTGGGGAGCGAGAGGGCCGAAGAGGTGATCATAGAAAGAGTGCATAGAGCGCTGAGGCCTAAGCCGAAACCGTCCGAACCACCCAGGGATTCTTAGCTACCTGGACACGGCTGCGATCCTGAAAGCAAACAGAGAAGCCGACTCCATACTCCACGAGGGTGTGGCGGTGAAATTATTTCAGGACATTGCACCATCTACACTGGCTAAACGCCGACTACTGAATCCCCTGCTTCAACGTCTCAGGGAGATCAATGCACCCTATACCTGGCTGTATCCTTTCGGTCTCTCAGTGCTGAAGGATGGAAGACGTCTCGCTATACGCGATCCTGAAGAGCTGGAGAAGCTGTGGCCTTTCTTGGGAATTGAAAAGATTGAGGTCCCGTCGTGGCTACCGGTCCAGCTCAGCCACACACTACCTGCCTTACCCAAGATGTCGCAGTGGTCGAAAGTGGAACGCTTCAAGTCTCCCAAGCAGAAGAAGCAACAAAAGGCTCACCAGAGATCTGACTGCTCCTCTACCTGAAGAACACAGATAAGGACACTTGCCCTAGTTTTACAACTCCCTGCATTAAGGTACCGTCCTCCGGTTGACTGATCAGTAGCTCCCTACCTTCTCAAGATACGTACCGGACTCTTACGGTTAGTAGGTTTATCTCTTTATTACCCCTCTGGCTAAAGTGGCTTTGCTGGACTGTGGTGGCTGCTGTGGTGTACCGGGGCAGCACCATCTCGGAGGGGCAAGGTGGATTGGGATGGACTGCAGGGGTTGAGATCTCATGCCAGCTTCAGTGTTCCTGGATTCCCATAAGTCATTTTTATTATGTTGCCTGCCACCGCGATGTGGACTTTCGCTGACTCACATAAATGCTACCATCTATCAGTACCCACAGGACTGCTCGAGCTTCCTATAGAGGATTTAGGGCACTAGTCAATTGCTTATTAGTCCAAGACCCGATGAGGAAATGTTCCTGTTCATCCTGTGGTCGATATGCGGAGGTTCCTCATACCTGACTAACATTGCTGTGGGAGACTCTCTGAGGAAGTCCACATTGTGAATATTTTATAATGCTATGCTAAATGTTTATTGTTTTCTCTATATTATGTATAATTTTTTTTTTTACACTGACCACTTGCGAGCCTGGCGGCCCTAACCCCTCCCCCCCCTCCTCCTCTGTTCCCCCCCCTCCATCCCCCCCCTCCATCCCCCCCCCCCTATTTTCACCTCCTCCCCTCCCCCACCAACCTCTCCCCCACTCCTCTCCGTTACTCGACCCTCCGCCTCCCCCCCCCCCCCCCCCCCGGTGACCATAGGCCACTGCGTGGTCACTGCACGCACCTCAGGGGCTACTTCTAATGATGGTTCCCACGGAGTGACAGTAGCCCAGCATTAGTTGTAGGCAGATGTTTATTTGATACTTTTCATCGTATGCCGTTGTTTTATTAAAGTTTATATGTAAGCAGAAAGATTCACGGTCGGCCTCGGACCGGCTGTCGGTTCAGGAATCCCTCCGTCTCCCACCCACTTGAATTTTTGGCCTTGGCTGATAATTCATTGTTCAGTTCTAATTTTGGCACTATCACGGTCCCACCTCTCTAGAAAGGACCGCTTGTCTTACTGTTTTCTTCCTCTGTCCTTGCTTTTCTCTTTCCTCCTTTCCTCATTCTCCACTCTCCTACTCGCACTCACCCACTCCTATCCTCAACACCCTACCCTACTCCCACTTCCCTACCCACATACCCAGCATCCTCCCCGGGTCGATAGATATCCTAACCACCTGAGGAAACTGTAGATTTCTTTTCCAATGAACACACTAAAATTCCTCACATATAACTTGAAAGGGTTCAACTCACCATGCAAGAGACATAGCATCTTCACGTTGCTAGCTAGAGAAGGGGTTGACTTCCTTTTTTTACAGGAGACTCATTTCAAACAGGGAAGGGTCCCTAAACTACCCACTAATAACTTCTTGCATTGGTTCCACAGTTGCAGCTCCAACTCTTCCTCCCGTGGGGTTACTATCGCAATACAGAAGGATGTCCCATTCACTTTAATCGCTGTCCATGACGGAGGAGATGGCAGGTCTCTATTTGTTAAAGGTAAGGTTGGATCCATGACATACACCTTAGCCTCATTGTACACCCCTAACAAAAAACAGGTCCCCTGGTTGTTAAAAACCCTTGATAATTTGAGGTCCTTTGCTGAAGGCCCCATAATACTTGGTGCGGACTTAAACCTCCCATTAGATCCATCTCTTGACACCTCGTCTACTAACACTTACACCTCAAGCCTTGCTATCCGCACACTTCGCAACCGATTACATGACATGGAACTGACTGATGTGTGGCGAGCGATGCACCCGACGGAACGGACATACTCATTCTACTCTGCGCCCCATAAGACCTCTCACCGACTGGACTACATCTTCTGTCATCATAGCCTACTTCCCACGATCCAATCGTCCGACATAGGATCGCGGACGTTATCTGACCATGCCCCAGTACAAGCAAATCTCGCCCTACCGCACATACCCAATAGGACCAGGACATGGCGACTGAATGAGTCGTTGCTATCTGACAACATAGAACTTGCTAAGCTCTCGTCTCAAATAGCTGAATACTTTGACATAAATACCACACAAGATGTCTCCCCTACAATCACTTGGGAAGCCCATAAGGCCTATGTGAGGGGTCTCCTCATATCACTGGGCTCCAAGGTAAAGAGAGAAAGGACGGCGCGAATCACTCAATTACTGGCAGACATTACTGACATGGAAAAGTCTTCCTCTCAGTTAACTGGAAATTCCGATGTTGACGGAAACTACACGACTTTGACTTCCCTTAGGGAACAACTAAAAGACATATTGTCAAAACAGCATGGCGACCAGGTCATACGTTTTCAACAAAAATTCTTTTTACATGGGAATAAAGGGGGACGACTCATGTCGGCCATGATCAAAAAACGTAGAGAGAAAACACACATTGATAGGATTGTGGAGCCGGATGGTACCCAACACGTAGATACTGGCCCTATAGCAACGGCTTTCCGGGACTTCTACTATTCTCTTTATAACATACACCCAAATAACCCCACGCCATCGCCACGCACGCAGGCAATCCAAACTTTCTTGGATCGATTGAATTTACCTACCCTCACCACACTAGAAGGGGAGACATTGCTGAAGCCTTGCACTGCTGAGGAGGTTGAGGCAGTAATAAAGTCCTTCCCCATAGGGAAGAGCCCGGGACCAGATGGCTTGAGCTTACAATACTATAAAAAGTTGGGCGCAGTTTTGCTGCCTCGGCTTACTCAGTGGTGCAACGCGTTACTTGGCGGCACCCATTTGCCACCCCAATCTCTAGAGGCACACATCACTATTCTACCAAAAGAAGGTAAAGATCCCCTAATGTGCTCGAGTTATAGGCCCATTTCACTCTTGAATATGGACCTAAAGATCTGGGCTAAGCTGTTGTCCATGAGACTTCGCCCTCTCCTCCCTGACCTTATTCATGTGGACCAGACTGGTTTTGTGAAGGGCAGGGAGGGGAAGCATAACGCATTACGAGTCATGCACGCTATTCACTATGCCACACAAAAAAAGATCCCTCTACTCCTTCTCGGCACAGATGCTGAGAAGGCGTTCGATAGGGTAGCGTGGGACTACATGACCAAGGTGTTAGCCAAATATCGCATCCCTGATCGCTTCATCCGAGCTATCATGTCCCTATATAGTGAACCCAGCGCTCGGGTTAGGGTCAATGGCACTCTTTCTGAATCTTTCCCCATATGTAATGGGACGCGACAGGGGTGCCCCCTATCGCCGTCACTGTACGTCCTCGTGATGGAGACTCTTCTCCAGGCCTTGAGACAGGATGAGGCGATTAGGGGATTGCAAATAGGGGATAGGACTCATCTTACGGCAGCATTCGCTGATGATCTACTCATAATGATCACTAATCCTACTGAAGCCCTGCCTCGTGTCCAAGGCGTTATTGAAGAATATGGAACCCTATCCAATTTCAAAGTAAATTATAGTAAGTCGGAGATACTGAACATCACGATACCCCCTCGTGTAGCCTCGAGTCTACAATCTTCCTCGTCTTACAGATGGCCATCTAAACACATCACATACCTGGGCATAGCTCTTCCCTCGTCGCTGAGCAACTTGTTTGACCTTAACTATGTACCCTTACTGACTAAAATGAGGAATAAAATTGACTCCTACAAGTTACCCTTTCTTTCATGGGTGGGGCGACGCAACCTCCTACAGACATACATTGTACCGTCCATACTCTACTTACTACGCATGGTACCCATAGAGCTACCTAAATGGTATCTCATGCAGTGGAAACGGCTCTTTGGGGCTTTCCTTTGGTCAGGGAAGCGCCCACGTTTAGCACATTCCCTTCTTACTAGATCTAAGAGGAGCGGTGGCATAGGTATGCCAGACATTACTATGCTTTATACAGCTAACCATATTCACAGATGGGTTGAGATCTCTACTGGAACTAGCCTACTGGGTAGCTCGGAACTTGAACGCTCCCAAATGGCTTCCCGAGGCTATGGGGTGGACCGTCATGTCTGGCTGCCTACACGTCGCTCCCTCTCACATGTTAATAACCCACTGTTGAAAGGTACACTCACTACCAAAAGGGCTTATGATAAAGGCACAACACAAGGAAACCACGGAAAAACACTGATTTCTCCATGCTTTCCAAGTTCCCTGATTCCTTATGCAGTTCACCCTGAAATACAAGAGGCGGACGACTTGTGGTCCCACTTTCAACACGTCCCTGTCAAAACCCTTTGTGCCAGAAACCAACCACCCACAGTTGAGACACTATCCACGATAGTCCCACACCTTAAAACTAACTTTCTACATCTTCATATGCTCAGGGAGACGTGTGTTGAATTTCTAAAGGTGTATGTCATTGGTGAAAACCCGACCTGGATAGATAAGTTGATGCAACTTTCACCGAACTGCAAGCCAAAATTTTCCACATTTAATGCCTGTTTGAGAGATGAGAGGCAAACTTCTGACCCGTTGTACTTGGGATCCTGGGAGGAGGAGTTGGGACGCAAGTTCACGGACCAAGAGAGGAAATCCATTCTAACAAGCTCCCATGGCTTCTCTAGGTGCGTCAAGCTACAAGAAGGTCATTTTAAACTAGTAGCCAGATGGTATAGGACGCCTGAGTTATTATATCATTGGGGTCTGAGTGCTTCCCCTACATGCTGGAGATGCCATGGGGGCGTGGGCTCTTTGTCTCACATCTGGTGGTCGTGCCCCAAGATAACGTCTTACTGGAATGAGGTAAATCTCATCATAGATAAGGTAGTGGGAAGGCATGTCCCTCTCTCACCTGAGGCGGTTCTTTTGGGCTTATCGACTAGGGATTGCACCTTGTCGAAGAGATCTCTGATTGCACATTTGCTAACTGCAGCCAAGGCATTAGTCCCACTACATTGGTTAGATGAAACACCTCCTACAGTTCAACAGTGGATCTCTAAGGTTTCCCAGTTGTGTAGAATGGAGGAACTCTCCAGTTGGAGTGATCGCTCACATGACAGATACTGGAATATATGGGCTCCTTGGCTGGGCTTTCGTGATGCTGACACTGATCTCTCGCAACTGGGTTCCAGCAAATGACCCCATAGACAACTCCCCCCCCCCTCTTTCCCAACCCACCCTTCCCCCTTCCTCACCTCCCCACCCACGTCCAAAAACCTTGTATCTATTCTTTATCCTCCACTTGTCTCTCTTTCTCCCTATTTTCTCTTTCTTCTGCCTCCCACCTTGGAGAATTCCTACGCCTTTTCATTTCTCCTCTTTCTTTCTTCTTTATCAGTACTCTGACACACTGTACCCATGTTCATTGGCCCTATTATGTTCAGTACCATACTCATATTACAGTTCAACCTAATTAACTGGCCTCCTAGGTGACAACACCTCAGACTTATTGGATGCTTATAGGCATGTCTGACCTTCTGTTTTATGTATGTCCTGAGTAGATGTTGGCCAATACTTCTCTTGATAGATTTATCTTATTGATTTTATAATGATACATCAACACAGGAGCCCAATGGTCTTTTTAAATGTTGCCTGGGGCCTAGCCCACACAACCCCTTTATCTTGCTTTTCTCTCCTTTTCTTTCTTCTTGATTAGCATTATGTAATGTACTTCATATTACATTTGTATGTTCTGTCGTATTGTAATACTCGAAAATAAAGAATTGATAAAAAAAGATTTTTTAATAGAAGTAATTTACAAATATGTTTAACTTTCTGGCCCCAGTTGATTTAAAAGAAAAAAGGTTTTCACCGGAGTACCCCTTTAAGATATTGCCCGGTCCATAATGACTTGTACAATGAAATTAAATGTTGTTTGTCCCGTATAGTGAATGCACTAAGAAAAAAAAAACAACTAAAAAGAGCAAGAATCACTAATTTCGGTCCAAAACGTGGAATGAAAATGATCAAAAAGTAGCAAGTATCACAAAATGGTGAAAATAAAAATTACAGCTTGTCCTTCAAAAAAGAAGCCCTCACACAATGCGGTCCGATGAAAAAAAAGTTTTTAAATTATGGCAATACAAAAAAGGATTTTTTTTTTTTGTGAACAGGAAAAAGAACATGAAAAGCTATATAAATTGGGTATCACCATAATCATACTGACCCACAAAAATAATTTTAAAAAAGTACAGTACAATAAAAAATAAATGTATAGTATCAACAAAAAATTACCACTAATATAAAATATAATATGTCTCAAAAAATCTCTCAATCCCTTACTCAGTCAAAGCATGTCAAAATTGAAAACTTGGGCTTTGTCATTAGAGAGGAACTCTGGTACATAAGTACATATGCCCATGATAGGATAGGGAACAAGTGGATAGGGAATAAGTGTCTGATCGTGGGTGTCCGACCGATGGGACCCCCACGATCACCTACATGGCACTCCGGCTCTCCACATGCATCTGGAGACCTTGGGGGCATTCAACTGGACAACTACAATCAATCCACTTTCCAGGAAACTGTTCATCTAGGAATGCTCGGACCTGACACCCATAATGTGGTGGTGCACCATCTTGCTGGAAAAACATGGAACTTGCCAGGTCCGAGCATTCCTAGATGAACAGTTTCCTGGAAAGTGTATTGGCCGTTGTGGGCCAGTTGAATGCCCCCCAAGGTCTCCTGATCTGACCCCCTTAGACTTTTATCTTTGGGGTCGTCTGAAAGCAATTGTCTATGCTGTGAAGATACGAGATGCGCAGCACCTGAAACTACAGATACTGGAAGCCTGGCCTAGCATTTCTCCTGCGGTGTTGCTCTCAGTGTGTGAAGAGTGGGAGAAGAGGGTTGCATTGTCAATCCAACACAATGGGCAGCACATTGAACACATTTTATAAGTGGTCAGAAACTTGTAAATAACTCATGAAAGAATAAAGCTACATTAAAATCAATCACACCATTGTTTTTCATGTGAAATTCCCAATAAGTTTGATGGGTCACATGACCCTCTTCCTATTGAAAAACAAAAGTTGGATTCAAAATGTCCGACTTCAAAATGGCCACCATGGTCACCACCCATCTTGAAAAGTTTCCCCCATCACATATACTAATGTGCCACAAACAGGAAGTTAATATCACCAACCATATCCATTTTATTAAGGTGTATCCAGATATCCATATAAATGGCCCACCCTGTAGATGTAGTCTTGGTAAAATTACCATTGGTCACCACATTTGGTCACTGGTGCATCATCAGCAAAATCAGTATGGACAACATGAAACCGAGACAAAAATGACGGATGACCTAAACTTTATACAACCTCTTTGTATAGTCTATGTGACCCAATATTTTCCCCAACCTACGTTTTATACTATGGATCTCATACTTTAATTCCTAAGAATCCTCCACCAAGACAGAGACTGTGAGGGGGTACTTTGATCAGATGCAGGACATTGAGGATGTGCACCCTTCTCTCTTGGGCTACTCACCCTCACTGACAATGCATCGTTGCTTAATTTATTTATTTATTTGTTTATCTTTTCTGATGGATGGGTGTATTTTCCTCTGTCACAATGATTAAGAATATAAGAAATGTTCTAATTGTATTTTAACTCATTCTAAGAAATAATACATTTCAGACAAACACTTCTTCGATCGTGTTTCTCTTTTCTAAAATTGTATTCTTTAATTATGTCCAAGTCACGAACTGCTTTGTGCAGTTTCCCATTTATTGAAAGAAGAGAAATCAAAATGTGGCAAACAATACTTAACAGGCCATATTGTTGTAAAACTTGACTTTTTTTTATCTGTTGGGAAATGTGAAGAATAGTTCACAGATGGTGAAATCCATAGTTAATTTGATGTCTGTTTCTTTTTTTTTTTTTTAATTGAAAGATTCTCCAGCAATCAATATCCACAGAGAATTTACAAAGGCATATGAACATATTTGTAGAAACATTAGTGTTTGCTGTCACTGTTCAAACATTTCTAGTGGGTTGAAGTGTGATTAACAACATATGCTCTACCCACCTCCCTACAAAATTGGCAAGTAGTCACAGGAAGAAATATGGCGTTTACATACTTCAATAAAAAATGAAATTTAGTGAAATATTCTCATGATTGCTAAAATACCTTTGATTGTACTTGGCTTATGAATATTGCTGTTTGTTTTTAATCTAATTTTACTACTACTGTGCCAAGAGGTCACAGATTCTATAAGAAGCCATATAGTAATTTTCCACATTTAGTAGGGTTTTTTTAAGATTAGAACACAGGGTCTGTTTTTTTATTCTCAAAACAACACAACTCTTGTCCAGGGGATGTCTGTTATCCTTGCTTCATAGAGATCGGGCTAATTTTTAATACACTATATATTTATCTTAAATATTGAATAAGTTTCATGCAGTCCAATGTATAAAATCAAGCACCTAAATCAAGAATTGGTTGTTCTAAATACATCTCCTAGACTGTCCCCACTCAACAGTGAGTAGTATTATTGTAAAGTGAAAAGCACTGGAAAAGACCACATACAATTGGGCTGGGTTCACTTATATCAGGCGTCCAGCATAGTTTCCCTCTGTGTGCAATGAAGGAAAACTGATGCTATAACTGATCTCATTCATTTGAATGGGACAGTTTACAATCATCCAGCATACATATTTTGACGCCAGATGGTTTGACACGCCAGTACCAGAAACAATGGAAGCCAGATGCCATACAACTGATGACAACTGATGCACGTTGTCATCATTAGTGGCATCAGTTGCGTCAAAATTTAGGCCGAGTTCACCTGTGCCAGATGCTGGACATATGTGAACCCTTACAAAGCAGGGTCCCCGATTGCTGAAGAGTATAGTGCATAAGTTACCCACGCTCTGCTGACTCAGTATCTGTAGAGTTTCAAACCTCATCTGGCATTAACACAAAATATTTGTTCTAGGAGGTTCATAGTATGGGTTTCTATGGCCAAGCACCCACATACAAGCGTTACATTGCCAAACACAATGCTAAGTGTCAGTTGGCATTGCTAGATGCTGGAGCAGTGCAAATGTGTTCTGTGGAGTGAATCATGCCTCTTTATCTAGCACTCTGATGGACGAGTCTGAATTTGGTAAATGGCAGAAAAATGTCTTCTACCTGACTACACTGTGCCAGTGGAGGAGGGATAGTGGAGGATGGATAGAGTGACAGGGTTGCTTAGTGTTAGTTTTTCCCTAGGTCCTTTATTTCCAGTGAACTAAAAAAATAAAAAAAAGTATATACAAATCAAAAAATTTTGCAGTATCTTGTAATACCTTCTTTATTGGACTAACAAAATTTTGTAGAGACAAGCTTTCTGTATTACTCCCTTTTTCAAGTCCAAAATAAATCTAAGCTTATAAGCAGAAGGCACAGGTTACATCTCACAAATATGCAGGGGTTAAGAAAATAGATGTGGAGCATTCTCAGATGGGCCATAAATTGTCCTGCTATAGGAACATACACTAAATAGATAAGAATGAGAAAAAGGGGGAGGGGGGAACAGGGGAGAGACTGATAATTAAGCAGGACAAAGTGAGATGCAAAAGAGAATCCAGTACAGCACAGGTTATAAGAGAATCCAGTACAGCACAGGTTATAAGAGAATACAGTACAGCAAAGTTTATAAGAGAATCCAGTACAGCACAGGTTATAAGAGAATCCAGTACAGCACAGGATATAAGAGAATCCAGTATAGAACAGGATATAAGAGAATACAGTACAGCACAGGATAAAAGAGATTTAGGTACAGCACAGGTTATAAGAGAATACAGTACAGCACAGGTTATAAGAGAATACAGTACAGCACAGGTTATAAGAGAATACAGTACAGCACAAGTTATAAGAGAATACAGTACAGCACAGGTTATAAGAGAATACAGTACAGAACAGGTTATAAGATAATACAGTACAGCACAGGATATAAGAGAATACAGTATAGCACAGGTTATAAGAGAATACAGTACAGCACAGGTTATAAGAGAATACAGTACAGCACAGGTTATAAGAGAATACAGTACAGCACAGGATAAGAGAATACAGTACAGCACAGGATATAAGAGAATCCAGTATAGCACAGGATATAAGAGAATCCAGTATAGCACAGGTTATAAGAGAATCCAGTATAGCACAGGTTATAAGAGAATCCAGTATAGCACAGGTTATACGAGAATACAGTACAGCACAGGTTATAAGAGAATACAGTACAGCACAGGATATAAGAGAATCCAGTATAGCACAGGTTATAAGAGAATCCAGTATAGCACAGGTTATAAGAGAATCCAGTATAGCACAGGTTATAAGAAAATCCAGTATAGCACATGTTATAGGAGGATCCAGTATAGCACAGGTTATAAGAAAATCCAGTATAGCACAGGTTATAGGATGATCCAGTATAGCACAGGATATAAGAAATTTTGATAATGAGCTAAAAAGCTCAAATCCACATTGATTCCCCTGTTTTAATAATCAACATAAAAAATTCCAATAAAAACGTTCACAAAATTCTGTTAGTCCAATAAAAAAGGTATAATAAGATACTGCAACATTTATTGATTTGCATCTGCATCACTGGACTAATGCGGCTACTCAAATTTACTATATATATATATATATATATATATATATATATATATATATATATGTTACTCAGTACCTTCTCCAGTTTTCAATAAATTGCAGATATATAAAGTGTCCCTATCATTTCAAAACACTTTGACATGTCACAGAGACATGTCAAACGTTTTGATTGGTTGCACGCTTCTCTTCCCTTGTTCTTTTGGTTGGTGGGGGTTCCAACAGGGAGACCCTGAACAATCAAACCTTTCGACATGTCTCTGACATGTGAAAAGTCTTTTTTTCTTCTTTAAATGACAGAGATGCTTTAAGAAGCCACCATCCAAGTAATGTGACAAATCTACTGAACTCATCCTACCGTGATTAATTATTAAATGTACTAAGGATTGGGAATTGAATTAAATTACGGTTTGAAGACATAAGAAAAATAGTATTTTATTTTATTTATGTTTTCAGAAATAATTAAAATATGAGCATTATAGCGCACATTCACTGTCATTATGGGAATTTTATATTAACAGTTTAACTGCTATAATCTCTGAAAAGTTAGACATCATTAAACATCTAGTATAGTGGTCTCAAACTGTGGCCCTCAAGTTGTTGCAAAACTTTAACTCCCAGCATGCTCGGACTGCCATAGCTGCAGCCAACGGCTGTCTGGGCATACTGGGAGTTGCAGTTTTGCAACACTTGGAGGGCCACAGTTTAAAACCACTGATCTTATACATTGCACTGGTAAGGGGGGGGGGGGGTATGATAACTTTCTTGTTGTTTACTGTGCCATGGTGCACCTGAGACAACCTGATAAGACGCATGATACAATTTTAGACAGCTAAGCAATTACCTTATTTCAGAAGAAATATAATCTGCCAGGGCTTGGTAATTGATTACTTAATGATCAGAAATCATCACCTATCCAATTGCCATTATTCCACATGAGTATAGTGGCGCAGGTGAAGAGAATGTTCGGAAGCAGTAGCAAAGTAGAGTATGGAGAGCAAAAATGAGAGACGAAACTAGAAATGTTAAACTCTGTGCAAACTGTGCAAACTAGTTATACATAACATGATAAATGAGAACTTGTCCATTTATTTCCCCGTGATCTCAAAGTAAGAAAAGATGATTGACATTCAATGAAACTTGAGATTCTGCTGCCAGTAAGCATCTGTACCCAATGAATTATAAATAAGATTCATGTGTCCAAATGTAGAAAATGCCATCTATGTCAACGAATTAATGTGAAGCAGATGTCTTTGAATTAAGGACACACAGGTGCTGCCAGGAAGCCAACAGTATAGAATATGGATGCTTGTTAAACATCTGGCATCCACATACATTACCAGGTGCATTGATTTGAAAGTATATTTTTCCAACTATGAGAAAAACAGGTTTGGTAATTATAGGATATCAGCATTTCTCGAATACAGTTTGGTGTACTATTCCACATAACATCAGTAGAAACTTTCTGTAAAAGAATAAACAAGTATGTTACCTGAGAAATCTCAAGGTTTCCAGCGGTTGTATTTTTCTGTATTTACATCTCAAATCTTAAAACCTAAATTCAGGTTGAGCAGCGAATTTAATGAGACACTAAACCAAGAAATGAATGAGCAAGAAAACAAATAAAACTAGCCTAACAGCCTGGAAGACTTTTGCATTCTCTTGAACAAGACACAAGAAAACAAGTCATTTTTCCTCTTAAGCGTCCCTCTTATGGCTGAAGAAGGGCTCCTACTTTAACCCCTTAAGGACTCAGCCCATTTTGGCCTTAAGGACGTTTTCATTTTTCCTCCTCGCCTTCTAAAAATCATAACTCTTTTATATTTTCATCCACAGACTAGTATGAGGGCTTGTTTTTTGCGCGACCAGTTGTCCTTTGTAATGACATAACTCATTATATCATAAAATGTATGGCGCAACCAAAAAACACTATTTTTGTGGGGAAACTAAAAAGAAAAACGCAATTTTGCTAATTTTGGAAGGTTTCGTTTTCACGCCGTACAATTTACGGTAAAAATTATGTGTGTTCTTTATTCTGAGGGTCAATACGATTAAAATGATACCCATTATTACATACTTTTATATTATTGTTGTGCTTAAAAAAAATCACAAACTTTTTAACCAAATGAGTATGTTTATAATCCCTTTATTTTGATGACCTATAACTTTTTTATTTTTCCGTATAAGCGGCGGTATGAGGGCTCATTTTTTGCGCCATGATCTGTACTTTTTTTTATACCACATTTGCATATAAAAAACTTTTAATACATTTTTTATAATTTTTTTTAATAAAATGTATTAAAAAAGTGGCAATTTTTGACTTTTTTTTTTTACGTTCACGCCGTTCACCGTACCGGATAATTAACATTTTATTTTAATAGTTCGGGCATTTACGCATGCGGCGATACCAAATATGTCTATAAAATAAATTTTTTACGCTTTTTGGGGGTAAAATAGGAAAAAACGGACGTTTTACTTTTTTATTGGGGGAGGGGATTTTTCACTTTTTTTTTTAACTTTTACATTTTTTTTACATTTTTTTTACACTTGAATAGTCCCCATAGGGGACTATTCATAGCAATGCCATGATTGCTAATACTGATCTGTTCTATGTATAGGACATAGAACAGATCAGTGTTATCGGCTATCTTCTGTTCTGGTCTGCTCGATCACAGACCAGAACAGAAGACGCCGGGAGCCGGAAGGAGGAAGGTGAGGGGACCTCCGTGCGGCGTTCTGAATGATCGGATCCCCGCAGCAGTACTGCGGGCAATCCGATCGTTCATTTAAATCGCGCACTGCCTCAGATGCCGGGATCTGTATTGATCCGGGCACCTGAAGGGTTAATGGTGGACGCGATCAGCAGCCGGGATCAGCCACGCATGATACGGGCATCGCTCCGATGCCCGCGGTTATGCACAGGACGTAAATGTACGTCCTGGTGCGTTGAGTACCACCGCACCAGGACGTACATTTACGTCCTGCGTCCTTAAGGGGTTAACATCCTGCCTCTCAGCAAGATTTCAGTCACATTGAAGGTCTGTGAGAGAGAAGCCAAAATAGATGTTACCCATAAAAAGCCTGAAAAAAATGCCACTAAAAAAAAAACCTGTAGCACTTTTTGTGAGCTTCATGCTGATTTTATATGCAATTTAAATAGACTTTATCATCTCAGAAATAGTGGGGGATATATTGAAAAACTACAGTCATTTCTAATGACGCTTTTTTTTCTCCTCACATTTCCAAAGGCCTCTTGTGCTCCTTTAAAAAATATGAAAATATGTGATGGCTAACTCTTGTGCCACTTTTTTTTTTTTTTGGGGGGGGGGGGGGAGGGGGCAGGCCGGAAGAAGCGTCATCTGATGCAAAATGGAGGTTGCCTATCCCCCGCAACCCGCCCCCTCTCCTGCAGCATTTTAGCCAACCTGAGATCTGATGTCTGTAAAACAAGCATAAAACTTTGATCAAGACAACCGTGTGGTGAGTGCCATTTCTTTCGCATGTTCTATCTGGATATATATTTTTTTTTTTGTGCCAAAAATTGTAGAATTACAGAGCTTGGTGCAAAATTGAAAATCCTCCTGGCAGAAGCATCTCATGTAATATTCCATGATTACTAGTGCCCAAACAAGAGATAACTGTGTAGATAAAACATGTCCAGGGGTTAAAGGGGTTATCCACCATGAGGTGATTTTAGTATGTACCTAGCAGACAGTAATGGATATGCTTAGGAAGGATCTGTGCTTGTCTTTGGGCTAAATGGCTATGTTGTGAGATTACCATAACACTGTGGCTAGCTTTTTGTGAACTTGTATTTCCTGTTTGACTTTTCTTTTTTTGACTACAAATCCCACAATTCTATCTTCCTCGCTCCCACACATCAGCCACCACACCCATTGAAACATTAATGAGCTGCATCCATTGAAATCAGTGTGGTTTTCAATCAGGGTGACTACAGCTGTTGCAGATTGATCCATCTCCCTCCAAGTGATCCCTCAACCCATTGAAGCAGACAGGCTCCCTGTCATCAGCTGACTAGTGAGTCAGGTCTCGGCCGCATTGCAAGCTGGGAAAAATCAGAGACAACAGTCATTTTGTATGCTGTTAAAAATAAATAGTGGGGTGAAAATCACATAAGAATTGTGAGAAAATCGTCACACACAGGTACAGACACTATATTATGAACTACACTAACTTTACAGCCCCTGAAGCATGGTCAAATAAAAAAAGAAATCCTGGAATACCCCTTTAAATGTGAGTGCAGGCCCAGTGACCATGGAAAAAAAACTAACATTTGCCAATAATTAATATTTATATTTCAATAATTGGTTTAATAACATCTTACCACCCCCACCCCACCCACCCCAAAAAATAAAAATAAAAAAATAAATAAAAACACACAAATACAAAAAAACAACCATTTTTGTGATTTCTACACTAGCGAAAAACTTGTGTGAAATGTTTTGAAGATATCATGTAAAACATGAAATTAACATAACCACACCCACTTTTGCAAAACTGGTGTGACTAGTATAAACCTTGGATATTTCTCATGTAAAACACTTTGAATATATGATGGGACCTTTTTTGCACCAACATTTTGGCTCAAATGCACATTTTTTGACGTAAAGAGTTTTGAATATGTTCCCCAGAGTGTTTTAGTATATGTTTTTCTGTTGCCTTTTGTCCTGTTGAGTTTTTCCTGTAAGGTAATTCTTTGATCAC
The DNA here is from genome assembly GCF_029499605.1 of Hyla sarda. Lineage (NCBI taxonomy): Eukaryota > Metazoa > Chordata > Amphibia > Anura > Hylidae > Hyla > Hyla sarda. The sequence continues at coordinate 162,864,268 of NC_079189.1, forward strand.
GTGATGTAAGGGTTTCTCGTGAAGATTGTGAAAAACACTATGAAAACACTACATTTATGCAAATAGTTTTTTATTAGAGGTTTATGAGAGAAAAATGGATACAGCAGCTGATAAGTATTGGAGGGATTAAGATGTTTTAATAGAAGTAATTTGCAAATCTGTTTAACTTTCTGGAGCCAGTTGATATGATATAAGTTGTTTTCCACCCATTTTAACACTTGATCCGATTAGGTGTTATAATCCAGGATGTCCTCTTTCTTGGGGATCTTTATATTTTTAAATTTTACAAGGGCAGGGGTACTTATTGTGCATTGTGATTAACAGTTGACCTTAAATCTGTCCTGGATAAAAGGAGATGTAGCATCTCCTGATTGGAGGGAGATTGGTGAGAGATGCCACATACTTCCTCTGTCTCATCTTTCATCCAACCTACACATGTTAAGATCCTTCACCTTTACTTGTAAATGTTATCCTGCAATGGATGTACTAGTAGCTTTTCTATGAACTTTTTTCAATGTAGCTATATCCTTTGCGGAGAAATGGTCTCCAGTACTGTGCACCGTACTCCAAGTGAGGTCTCACCAGTGCTCTGTACAGCGATATGAACTGTTCTATTATATTGTCTGCTGACCTTTAAGTCTGAGGTCTTACTATTTTTCCAGTTTACCCAATTTATTTACCATTTGGTGTATCCGCACAGGAACATCAACCCTGTAAAAATCTTTGGGACACACCTTACCATCAAGACCTTCTTCAATACCACTATTAAACAGGCTCGAGGCACTGTCTCTGTCTTTCCTAGATACTAATGCTGACTGCAATCTCTGCTGGATCAATATGAACTCCTCTGTCCAAACATGCCTGGCCAGGAACAGTTCTTCTCCCCTGCACATCTGTTTACAGCTAGAGATTAGCAAATTTTTAAAAAATTTCATTCGGCTGATCGCCAAATAAAAAATAAAAAAATTGATTTGATCCTAATAAATTTGCGGCAAATTTTTATTATTAATGTTTATTAGTAATTTATTTTAATAATGTGTTTAAGTGGGGGTGTGTGTGTATGTGGGGGGGGGGGTGTTTCCCTTTTTTCTAAATGTTTTTACATTTTTAGGTAGTACTACTACTCCCAGCATGGAAAAGATTGTTCTATGATGGGAGTAGTAGTACCTCTGCTTAAAGACAGATCTCTCAGGGTGTCACTCCTGACACCCGCTGCGATTGTCCTGTATAATACACAGATGTGCCAGCTTCCTTGCATCTCTGTAATAGATAAATCCATTCATAAAAGAATACAAAGGCACACACCACGTACAATGTGACTTCTTCTTTATTGCTTGTAGCTAGACAGACAGGTATATGGTGGCACCATGCCGCATCCTGTGAGTAGACGCCAGTGGGCACTGAGTGGTTACAGCTATTTCTTTCCTTGCAGAACTTCAACAGACGATTTCCTCTGACTCGTGCTCCGTGTCTTGAATACCCTCCTCCTTTGGTGATGTGGAACACAGGTGAGTGGAAACAGTGATACAAATGTGAATATATAAATTAAATATACAACTTTTAGACAGTTCATTCATAAAGTACCAAAAATACAACATTCTAGAGGAAGACTCCCATATCTATTCTGTCATTTTCTTGCGCTCTTGTTCTTAGTATCCATTTAGCCTCACTTTTTCGTAACTTTTTAACAATATCCTGACCTCCTTCTGCATTAACTCTTTGTATACCCAGAAATGTTAATTTATCTGTACATCCATCATGTTCTGTATTGATGAGTTCTATTAATCTCGGTGAGCCTTTGCCAGTGGTAATAGATCAAATATGTTCTCCAAAGAGTACATTAACTGGTCTGATTGTACTGCCTATGTAATACCATTTACATTCGCATGTTATTGCATATACTACATTTTTAGTTCTACAACACATGACCTTGTTTAGGTGTCTATTCACTCCACCTATGGATACAGTTTTACCTGCCGGATAGCAAGCGCACCAATTACAGTGGCCACACTTCTAGTTACCTTTTACTTCAGTTTTCTTCAGCCAATTACTTTTATTATTACTTTCATCAGAGTAACGGCTTTTAACTAGGACGTCTTTCAATTTTTTTGGACGTTTAAATGTGATCATAGGCTTATGCAATCAAAGCGGATCTAATGTAGGGTCTCTTTACAGAATTCCCCAATGCGACAAGATGGATTTTTTAATGGTCTTTGCTAATAGACTGAGTTTGAAAGAAAATGAAATGCGGACAGATGTACTTACAGTGCCTTGTTTAAATCTAGTATGTTTTCTAGTGTGTATGTAATCTAGTGTGTGTGCTTTTTTCAATAGTGTCTTTCGATCAGTTTTTTGTACTCGTATGAATGCTTTTTCCAGTACATCTTTTGGGTAGCCTCTCACGGAGAGTCGCTCCATGAGGGCTGCAGCCTGTAAATCAAATTGATGATCTGAACTGTTAATGCGCTTCAACCACAACTGTTCTCTGTAGGTTATAGCTGTTCTAGTATGAACTGGGTGGTAACTTGAATGATGGGGGATGGTGTTCGTAGCTGTCGGTTTGCCGTATCCTATTGTTTGGAGATGGTCATTGTATAATATTACTTGGACATGAATTTCATGTTCATTTCATTTGTATTTAAAAAGGTGACAAACTGGTCAAATTCGTCCTGGGACCCATCTCACAGCATGAAGATGTGAAGAAATGTAGATAGCATCTTACATGCTTGAGGTATAGGTTCCCGGATGAAAAAACATACTTTTCTTCAAAATATTCTAGAAATAAATTTGCCATCGTGCATGCGACGGGCGTACTCATCGCTGTGCCACCTTTTTGCACAAACCATTTTTCATCACATTGAAACACATGGTTTTTAAAGATGAAATTTAAAGCCTCACAGATAAAATCCACAAGACCCTCACTTTTATTAGCTTTAAAATTTGTTTAATACATTTAATGGCTGTGTCCTGCGGGATGCGAGTGTATAAAGACTCTACATCAATAGAGGTAAGTATAAGGCCCTCAGTAACTGGAATGTCTTCCAGTGCAGGCAAAAATTCATTTGTGTCCTTCTCTAATGCAGGAAGTTGATCCAAAAGGGGACGTAACAGCCAGTCAATGTATTGTGACAGGGTTTCAGTTAATGAACCAACACCTGCCACAATGTGATGACCAGGAGGTGAAATGAGGGTTTTGTGGATTTTGGGTACGCAGTACCACTTTGCATTATTGAGATATAACGGTAAAAGTTTTTCTGCACATTTTTCTGAAATAATGCCTTTTTCTACCTGTGTGCGTAGTAGTGTTTGCAATCTGGACCATAATTTTTTTGTGGGATTGTGTGCCAGTTCAGTGTATATTTCTGTATCCTCTAACTGTCTTTTTGCTTTAGCTAGGTAATAAAATGTATTCAATATAACAGTGTTCCCACCCTTGTCAGCTTTTTTTTAATTATAAGATTGTCTTGTTTTTTTTAAACTATTCTAATGCCTGTATCCCGAAATCACTAAGGTTTTGTACAGCTTTAGGGTATAGAATAGCCCTGATGCCATCTAACACCTTAAGTTGGAATAGATCCAGACTCCCCCCCCCCCCCCCCCCCCCCGGTTGAAGGGGTGGCGAAAATCTGGATCTATTCCCCCCCCCCCCCACAAAATGTGAAAACACCATCATTTGTTCCTCCATTCCACTAGAGTCACCACCTCCAAGTTCAATCAAAGTGGTGAGACATTATTTTACAACTTTTGTACCCTCCCTAATTGCAGTAAAACCCAGGGGTCCTATATTTATAGGGATTTCTCCTTCTTTTTTGCTTATTTCTTTTTTATTTCCAAGATTTTCCTGCACAGCAAAAAAAATATTCTGATTTAATTTGCGTATGCCTTTGAAGAGATCAATTTTGAAATCCTCGAAACTGAAATCTTCAGCTAGGCAGAAATTGAGGCCCCTGGATAATAGCAGCATTACACTATCATCAAGTATGACACTAGACAAATTAACTTCTGCCGGTGCTTCTTTATTGCTCGCAGATTCCTGTGGGAGAGAAAATGTCTCTTCTTTTGGTGCCAAGACACACGTTTGCGTTTTTTCTTTTCCTTTTCATTGTCTTGCATTTTTTCTTCCTCGTCCTTTTCCTTGTTTTTTTTACTGTCGATCACTATAATCCAGTTCGCTTATTTCATCTGAAGTGCTGGAGTCACCATCTGTGGTCCAGAATTCTGACACTGTTTTTTCTTTTTCTTTTTTCCTTTTTCATTCGGACCGTGATAACGTTGTCCTGTTTGTGTCTGATACTGTTTATTGTTATGATTTTTTCTTTTCTGCTTTATTCTCTCCCTCCACTGATAATGGCAATTAGGCAGCGCCTTCTCCTGTCTGATTTTTTGTTTCTGCATATCTCTGCAAATAAAAACACATGATAGTTAACCCCTAATCTACCGCCATATGTGAAGGATGGGGTTTTTGTTTTAAGTCCCATGCCAGGATATAGGACTTCTGGTGCCTTACTTCACAAGCTCCGCTCTGCATCTCCTGTTGAATGCGTCAGTCATTGGCAGGCCACACCCTCCCTGCATTCAATGCCCCATCTTTTGGGCACTTGTGGTCTGCTGCAGGCATCCCCCACTGTATGCATTTTATGCTGGACAGTTGCCCTTAGCAATGGACCACAAGCGCAGGATCTGCTCCCCCAGCATAAATGCACAACTGCATTTGGGGTTGAGCATTTCCTGCCATTTGAAACCACATTTTCTCTTGTTGTTCATGCTCCATCTTGCAAAGACAGTCCTACCCTTTAAGCCACTTCCTTTTTATTTTTAGCTTACAATATCTTTACCACAATTCAGCCCCACCTGAGGACGAGATGTGAGGATTAGAAATGAGGATTAGATATGAGGACAGGATATGGGGATGGGATATAAGGACAATATATGAGGTCGGGATATGAGGACGGGATATGAGGACTGAATATGAGGATGGGATATTGGTATGGGATATGCGGTCGGGATCTGAAGACTGGATATGAGGATGTTATATGCGGTCGAGATATGAAGATGGGATATGAGGATGGGATATGGGTCAGGATATGGGGAGGGGATATAGGGGCAGGATATGAGGTTGGAATATGAGGTCGGGATATGGGGATGGATATGAGGTCAAGATATGAGGACAAAATATGAGGACAGGATATGAGATTGGAATATGAAGAGGGGATTTGGGGTAGGGCTATCAAGGAGAAGATATGTGGTCAGGATTTAAGGACGGGATATGAGGACAAACGTTTCCTCCTTTGTTGCTTTTCCTCCCCCACAAGGATAAGGTAGGAAAAACCAGGCAGCGCCGGGTACTCAGCTAGTATATATGTAAAAATCAATGTCTGTGTGGCTAAAGATATTAACATGAAACTTGGTACACAAGTTATTAATATGTCAACAACAAACATAGGATAGGCAATTTAACCCTTACCAAAAGAGCACATCTGCTGCTGTTCTAGACAAATACAGTTTTTAGCGTAGTGAATCGTATTGTACTCCCCTTATATACGCTCTAAGTATGTGAGGCAGAGAAGTGCCAGGACTTGCACAGAGGAGTGTCAGAGGCCTAAATCCTTCAGGCAGAGGTCGCAGCAGACTAGGGGCGAGTGGCAGCAGGAGTCGCAGCGAGAGGCCTCAGCCCCGTTATCAGCTAGTGGTCGTGTCTCGACCAGCAACCCATCTGCCACCGTCGATTGGTTAACAGGATCATCCACTTCATCACAAGTGACATCTGACACTTGTGGGTTCCTCAGACACAACCCTCAGTTGTCATGGCCCGGGAGCATTTATTTTGTTCTATGCTGTTCCCTCTCCTACAGAAGTATCTTATGCTGTGGGTTCAGCTCCACTATTCACTGAGGACGATCTAATAGAGGATAGTCAGCAGCTACTGCCTGAAGCAGACACTGTTGAGGAACCTGAGGAGGACATCAGTGATGTGCAGACACTTGTTGATGATGATGAGGAAGCCGATCACAATTGGGAGCCGGGTGCAGAAGGGGCTTCATCATCATCAGGAGAAGAGAGTTGCAGGTTGCCCGTGAGGCAGCAGCAAGGCGGTAGCATGGTTGGCAGTCAACATGATGGCAGAAGTGGAAATTCTGGACCCAAACGTGCCCGGGGGAGACCACCTGCTTTGCGGCAGCCAATCTTCCCGGGAGGTAGTGGAAAAGGGGTTCCTGGAGATGGCGGCAGTAGCAATCAATTAGTGTGGACTGTTGATGGGAAAATCAGCTACTCGGCGGTGTGGCAGTTTTTCATCAAACATCTGGAGGAGGTTCAAAAAGCCACATGCAGGATATGTCAGCAGAAGGTGAAGCATGGCCAAGGTCCCAATGTTGGCACCACAGCCCTGCGTCAACATATGCTTCGCCACCATAAAGCGGCCTGGGAGAACCGTGGCTACAATGTAGTGGTCCCGTCTGCTGCATCATCCAGCCAATACTCCACCACCTCAGCCGAAGTGAGCTGTGTGTCATACCCTCCCTCCTGTCGCTCCAGATGCTCCTACTCCTCCCACTTTTAGTCAGCCATTCCACTGACAATCCATCCGCGAAGCCATGTCCAATAGACAACAGTAATCGCCCACTCATCCAATGGCGCAGAAGCTGAATGTGCTCCTGTCTAAGTTACTGGTGCTGCAGTCCTTAGCATTTCAAGTGGTGGACTCTGCACCTTTCAGAGAACTGATGGCTTGTGCCGAGCCGTGGTGGAGAGTGAAAAGCAATCATTTCTTTGCGAAGAAGGCTGTACCAGCCCTACCCAATTTTGTGGAAGAGAAGGTGGTCCAGTCCTTGAGCCTGCAGGTGTGTACCAAAGTACACAATACATACACCAAAGGGACAATACATTTCCTTTACGGCTCACTGGGTGAATGTGGTTCCTGCAGAGCCACAACCCCAACTTGGAGAGGCCACACCGCTTCCTCCTCCACGCTGTCACACCGTTGGTCCTATGACAGTGTGCGACTCTGCCTCCTCATCCTCCACCATGTCCTCAGCCTCCACTGAGTGCCTAGACTAGTCTCAGTGGCCCTTCAGCATACCATGTGTGCAGGGTAAGGCAGTGTCACGCTTTTCTTCACATGGTTTGCCTTGGCGAAAAGAGTTACACAGTGGAGGAACTGCTAAAATTTATTCATCAAGAAATTGCTGCATGGCTTACCCAACAAAAACGGGAAATTGGAACTATGGTGACCGACAATGGGAAGAACATCATGGCCGCGCTTCGACAAGGAAGGGTGAGCCATGCGCCCTGCATGGCATACATGTTAAATCTGGTTGTCAAGCAGTTCCTGAAGTGTTCCCCCCATTTGCAAGACATCCTAACAATGGGAAGGCAACTTTGCATGCACTTCAGCCACTCGTACACCACAAAGTACACCCTCCTTGAGCTGCAGCATCAGAATGGCATTCCCCAACATAGTCTGATTTGTGACATTGCCACACATTGGAATTCCACCCTCCATATGTTGGAACGACTATACGAACAGAGAAAAGCCATCACCGATTTCCTGATGATCCAAGCGATAGGGGTACCCGACGCTCAGGACCCAATGCTCAGTTCTGCCCCCCTCTGGCTGCACAGACTACATTTTGGTTTTCAGCTCTTTTTTTTAGCCAGGGAAATCTTTCAGTGGTCTGAGTGGCCGCCATCTTGCTGTGTGCATTTAGTTGTGTAAATTTAAAATTGTATATTCAGTGTAACTTCAAAGTGAACCAGTGGCAGCCTTACGTGACACTTGCCGTTTGCTCAGGCCCTTGAGGAAGCTACATTTTCAGTAAGTCGCCAGGATTACGGGATGAACGATGTCATTCCACTGCTTCATTTCCAACAAGAAGTGTTGGAAATGATGATTAGCCAGGGCAATGAAGATGTTGCGCCTACATCTCACGGTCACATGAGCCCTGTGGGGGCTGAACTGGGGGAGGAGAAGGAATATGAGGGGCACAGTGGAGCATAGTTTAGGTTTTATGAGATGGGTGGTGCTTGTAGTCTTCTGACATGAGAGGAGGAGCATGATCAACTAAAGGAGCTAGAGGGTTATGAGGAATGTGAGACAGAGGACCCAGACACACTCTGGCAGTATGCAGTGGAGATGGAGGCAGGGAGTCCCTCCGAGTCACTTGCACAAATGGCACGATGCATGCTCAGTTGCTTGCGTAGTGACTGCCGAATTGTCAACATTTGGCAGCGGGATGACTTCTGGGTCTCATCCTTATTGGACCCTTGCTTCCGCCACAAAATGGGTGCCTTTTTTACACCCACTGAGAGGGAGGACAAACTGACCTACTGCAGAGAAATCCTACGTAGTCAGTTGATTGATGCCTATCGGCGCCATCGTCCATCCACTCGCAGGTCTTACTGGGGGGGCCCGCTGCACTCACCTTCCACTGCCATGGCTGCTGGGGAGGGGTGGGGTGGCAGGAGCAGTTCCAGCTCCATTAGCAGCACCTTGAGTCTACAGACGCTGATGAGTACCTTCCTTCACCCACATAGTGAAGCAAATCTTCATCAGCAGGTAGACCTGGAGCAGGATCTGAACCAGCAGGTGGTGGCATACCTTGACATGGCCATGCCATCAAACCTTGAAGATCATAATAATTCCCAAAGGAAGAAAAGGACGGCACTTGGCAGTGTAGATGCAATGTTTTGTATTCACTGGTAAACATCAGCAGGTGTAGGGGTACAGAGAGGGAGCAGACAAATGGAACAACGCCATTGGGAGGAACCAGTAGAAGCGGTGTGCTACCGTGAAACGGTGTTGTTCCATTTGTTTGCTCCCTCTCGGTACCCCTACACCTGCTGATGTTTACCAGTGAATAAAAAACATTGCATCTACGCTGCGAAGTGCCATCCTTTACTTCCTTTGGGAATTATCGTGCATGTACCTACAACCTTGTGGATTGAGCACCGCTGAAAGTGGATTACTTTAGCAGCTGAGTGTGCCAGGCGTGTTTCCTGTTGTTTCCAAGTCCGGATCAGAACAGGTAGTGCCGACCCCTACCTTTTTTTGCTTGCAAACCTTGAAGATCCGCTGGACTTCTGAGAAGCCAAACTTGATTTATGGCCGCAACTGGCAGAGTTTGCCCCTGCCAGTAGTGTGCCATCAGAGAGGGTGTTTAGTGTGGCAGGGGCCATAGTCACCCCAAGGAGGACTCATATGTCCAAAAATGTGAATAGACCTTTGTGAAGATGAATCAGGCATGGATCAGCCAGGATTTCTACCCACCAATGCCAGATGTGTCAAAGTAAATTGACCATGGTGCTACACCAACACGTCACAAATATGGATAGTGCCAAACAAGTCACTGCTCCCCATTTGCAAACATTCCAGCCACCTTCATCACTGGGTACTGGTATTGTCACCCACCGCACAACTCTGTCACTGGGTCACTTTCAGGACTCCTGATGCTGCTGCCACCTCCAGGCTGTTTCATTCAGACACTATTTTGTTTCCTTATGGTTCTGCCAACTCCAGGCTATGCCATTAAGCCACTATATGGTCTCCTCATGCTTCGGCCAACTCCAGGCTGTACCATTCAGACACTATATTGGCTCGTTATTATTTTTCCACCTCCAGACTGTGTCATTCAGCCAGTATATTGTTTTCTGATGCTGCTGGGACTGTCTTGGATATTAACTACCATTTTTTATGGTAGCTCTAGCAAACATACATGCTCAATGGAGATTTCAGTATTGATCTTTTAATGTTAGAGGGTGTGAAGCCCTCTTATGTACGCAATCTGCCGCCTGATCCAGGCTGTGTGTTTCAGGAAATACTTGGCTTACTGATGCTGCTGGGCCTGTGCCTAAATTCTTTTGATGTTAGCACTAGCTAACATACATCTTCTATACAGATTTCAATATTCACCTCTTCATGTTAGGGGTTATTAGACCCCTTGTGTACTTCTGCCTCTGCCTGATCCAGGCTGTGTGTTTCAGCAACTATATATGGTTTAGTGATGATGCTGGGCCTGTGCCTAAATTTTTTTGATGTTAGGACTAGCTAACATACATCTTCTATACAGATTTCAACGTTAACATTTTAATGTTAGGGGTTGTGAAGCCCTCTTGTAAACTCATGCTGATGCCTGCTCCAGGCTGTGTTTTTCAGGAACTACTGTGCTCAGTGATGGGTTTGGGCCTTAAATTATTTGATGATAGCACAAGGTAACATAGCTCTTCAATAGAGATTTCAATATTGATCTTTCAATCTTAGGGGTTATGAAACCTTCTTGTGTACTGCTGATGCCTGACTGTGTGTTTCAGGAACTTCTTGGCTTACTGATGCTGCTGGGCTTGTGCCTTAATTTTTTGGATGTTAGTACTAGTTTACATTTACGCTTCATTGAGATTTCAACATTTATCTTTCAATCTTAGGGGTTATGAAACCCTCTTGTGTACTCCTTACTCCTGCTGCTGACTGCTCCTGCCTGAGTCATTCAGCAACTGATGCTGCTGGGCTTGGGCCTTACATTTTTGGATGTAAGCACAAGCTAACATGTATCTTCAATAGAGATTGCAACATTCACCTTTTAATGTTAGGGGTTGTGAATCCCTCTTGTGTACTCATGCTGCTGCCTGCTCCTGTATGTGTCATATAGCAACTACATGGTTTAGGGATGCTGCTGAGCCTAGGACATTACCTAAATATGTTTATGGTAGCACTAGGTACCATACATCTTCAAATGAAATTTCAAAATTCCTCTTTTATTATTAGAGATTGTGAGGCCCTATTGTCTCCTCATCTGCCGCCAACTCCAGGCTGTGCCATTCAGACACTATATGGTCTCCTCATGCTTCAGCCACCTCCAGGCTGTGTCATTCAGACACTATATGTGGCTATCCTTGAGTTACTCTCCCAGCATTATTGCCATGTTGATACCAGACCAGTAATAAAAGGAATATTGCCAAAGACTAGAAGAAACAGGGAACTTTGGATACTGATCACCGGCTGTTGGAATTGACTGACTATCCCAGATGGTAGATTTACCATTCTGAAGTTGCTCAGTTCCAGTAGGCTTTAAGTCGTTTATTCTTTTGTGTGGTTCTTCAATTGCAGAATTAAGTTGTATCATGTTTTCCTGTTCCTCCGATGAGCTAATGTCACTGGAACACACAATACTCATATTGTCATCTAATGAAGGATCCTTTTCTTTAGAGAACATATCTATCATTTTATTATTTTGAAGTCAGGTGGTTTTCTGATAATTTCTGATTTTGTATTCTGGGACACAGAATTTTGTAATCTGGGACACAGAAAAAAATAAGTATTTTTAAGCGTACTGTAGCACATTTTTATGCCCTCATTAGTGCATACTACATACCTACATCTAAGTAGTGTACTATTTTGTACCTGTTAATCTGTCAAGGGTCTATATACTGTGAAAGGACAGTCAATAGTACACATCTGCTGCTGTTCTAGACAAATATTGTTGTAAGCGTTGTGAAGCTTATTGTACATCCCTCATACACGGAATAAGTATGTCAGGCAGAGTAGTGAAATATCAATTACGAAATCCATGATATCAATTTCAAAAATTAAAAAATCATAGATTTCAATGGTCTCGTCCTGCTGCTGCCAACTCCAGGCTGTGCCATTCAGACACTATGTGGTCTCCTCATGCTTCAGCCAACTCCAGGCTGTGTCGTTCAGCCAATATATGGTTTACTGATGCTGCTGGCCTGGGAATAAAAAACAATGTTATGGTAGCACTAGCCACAGAAAAGCTTCAGTTTAAATTTCAAACTTCGTAATTTTTTTCTTAGGGATTGTGAAGCTCTGGGGTCTCCTCATGCTTCAGCCAACTCCAGGCTGTGTCATTCAGGCAATATATGGTTTAATGATGCTGCTGGACCTGGGAATAAAAACTATTGTTATGGTAGCACTAGCTAGCCAAAATCTTCAATTTAAATTTCAAACTTTGCCTTTTTTTCTTAGGGATTGTGAAGCAATGGGGTTTCCTCATGCTTCAGCCAACTCCAGGCTTTGCCATTCAGACACTATATGGTCTCCTCCTACTGATGACACCTCCAAACTCTGTCATTGTGCTGCCATATGACATGTGACTCCTTGTTAGATGAGGTCCTTTGTTTTCAATTTCAATTTCAAAATCCTCAATTTCAATATTTTAAATTTAAAATTCTTAAATTTCAATGGTCTCCTCATGATTCAGCCACCTCCAGGCTGTGTCATTCAGCCACTATATGGTCTCCTCGTGCTGCCACAAACTCCAGGCAGTCATTCAGCCACTATATGGTCTCCTCATACTGATGCCATCTCCAGGCTCTTTCATAGTTCCTTGTGATATGTGACTCCTTGTTTGATTTGATCCTTTGTGCCCTTACACCGGGGCCCGGGACACTAAAACTTGTGAGTTAAAAGTTCCACTTCAAAATCCTCAATTTCAATTTCAAAATCTTGGATTTCAATTTAAAATTCTTATATTTCAATGGTCTCCTCATGCTTTTGCCAACTCCAGGCTGTGTCATTCAGGCAATATATGGCAATCCAGGCTGTGTCATTCAGGCAATTACTGATGCTGCTGGGCTTAAGTCTGGGAATAAAAATTTTGTTATAATAACACTAACTACCCAAAATCTTTGGTTTAAAATTCAAACTTCGTCTTTTTTTCTTAGGGATTGTTAATGCCCTGGTGTCTACTCATGCTGCTGCCAACTCCAGGATGTGCCATTCAGGTAATATATGATTTACTGATGCTGCTGGGACTGGGTCTGGGAATAAAAAAATTGTTAAGGTAGCACAAGCTACCCAAAGTCTTCAGTTTAAATTTCAGAATTCATCTTATAATCTTAGGGATTGTGAAGGCCTAGTGTCTACTCATGCTGCTGCCAACTCCTGGCTGTGCCATTCAGCCACTATATGGTCTCCTCATGCTGCCAACACCTCCACGCTGTGTCATTCAGCCACTATATGGTCTCCTCATGCTTCAGCCTCATCCAAGCTGTGTCATTCAGCCACTATATGGTCTCCTCATGCTGCCAACACCTCCATGCTGAGTCATTCAGCCATGTGTAAAACCGCCAACAGCCGCCTCTGAGTGCCCCATGCTACCTTGATTATCTTACCGGAGGAGTAGCCCGAGATGGGAGCCGATTGGCCAGAACATGAGCGGTGAGTGCAAGACCTGTCTTCTCTTTGTTTTGTACATTATTTACAAATCTATTTAACTTTCTGGCTCCAGTTGATTAAAAAAAAAAGAAACGTTTTCCACCGGAGTACCCCTTTAAAGACCTCGGTCAAGAGGGGAGATAAAGACTCCTTAAAGGTCTTGTACCACTCAGATGTTATGCCATCCGGACCTGGCAACTTCTTAGGGGCGAGCCCCTCAACCGCCAGACTCACTTTCTCTTGCCTGATTTCCTCAGCCAAAATGTCAAGAGAGGGGTTTACCCCTGGTCCAGGAACAGTTTATGCCAGAAAACCCGACATCATGTCCTGATCTAGATCCTTCCTTCGCAAGAGGTGTGAGTAGAAGAAGAGGCCTCCTTGTCTTTGGCACTTTTTTTATTTTGACTGATCCATTATTGGGAGCAGGAGGAGATGTTTTCAAGGATGGAGTACCGTTTTGACAAGTCAATCGGGGGGGGGGGGGGGGGTGCGATAGGCTGCTGCTTGGCACCCGGTCCGCAGCGCGGGGCTTTACAGAGGGCACCGACCTCTTCTTCCCCTATTAATTGTCCTTCACTTTTGGCCTCTCTTCCCTCTCCTCATCCACACTTTCATATTGGAAGGAATCGGAAAGAACGGCCCCATTGCCTTCCTCTTTAGACATTCTCCTCATCTCCTCATCCAGAACGTCATCCTCCAGGGCCTCAGCAAATACAGGACTAACCTAGGGAGCAGGAACAGAAGCCCCCTTAAGTTTCCCACCCCTCCTACATCATCCTCCCTCCTTGGCTTAGTGGGATCTTTCCTCCTCACTGACCCTGTTGCCCCCTCCCCCGCGCTCGTGCCCTCTGCAGCTGGGGCAACATTACCACTCTCCCCGGCTGAAGCGACAGTCGCACGGGCAAAAGTGCTAGGACAACAAAGAATCGGGTGTCCTAAGGCACCACACAGGTGGCACCTGATCTGCCTACAGGAGGTGGCAAGATGACCTACCCCACCACATAAAGCACAGACCTGTACAGTACAGGCTGCACTAAAGTGGGTGGGGCTGTTGCATCTGTGACAGACCTTGAGCTGCCCTTGGTAGAAGACCTGTATCCTGTCTCTTCAAAGAAAAGCAGCTGAAGGGATGTGGGCAACAGAGCTCCCAGAACATTTTAATTTGACGGAAAATGTCCAGGCCCCCGACCAGATCCCATACTAATCCAAATTCTTTTTAGGCATGTCCGTCACATCGCCGTATCTCCCGAGCAAGGTCATGATATCATAGCAAGAAAGTGACTCGTTACAAGTCAAAACTGTCACTTTCTTGATCAGGTTCTGTCGTGACACAGCCTTTACGGCAAAATCATGCCAGCTGGGCTCACTCTTCACCACCTCATAATTTGACCAGAAGAGCTCCAGCCCCTCTGGCCGAATGAAGCTGATGTCGAATTCAGAGGTACCGTAGGGGTGAATCAGGGCAAAAATAGCCCTTGCCCTGAATTCTATCTTGAGGAGGAGCTCAGCCACCTTAAGCCGAGGTGGGTAAGCATCTTTGCCCCTCCAAACCAAGCTGACCACACTCCGACGGCCACTCTCCAGCCCGGGTGTTGGGAGGGACCAGACCACCTCCCCATTCTGCTCTCGGAAGGCCCCCAAACCGTGTCTCTCTATCCAGAAGGACAGGTCAACCGAACCCCTCCTCTCTACCTGGATCGACCTGTCTCCCCTATGCAGAGCCTCCAGGAGACGTTGTTGCAAGTGACCATTCCCAGAGCCAGACCAAATAGGGACCCCCCAGATCCCCAGGCAGTGACACTGCATAGCTTCTTGGAGAAGCAACTGCCACCTGGGGTGCAGTCGGACCAGACCCCAAACCTGCACCCACATGAGAAGCCTCGCTAATCATTTTCTTCCTGGTGGCATCACAAACACCCCTCTCATTCACTCCACTAGCACCCCTCTCATTCACTCCACTACCACCTCTCTCATTCACTCCACTAGCACCCCTCTCATTCGCTCCACTAGCACCCCAAATGTAGAGGAAACTCCGTAGGGCCAATGCCAGCTGCCCAGGCACTCCCCCCCTCACAGAGAAGCACCCTGCAGCATCAGAATAACTGCCAGAAACCTTACCAAGGGGATCACCCCCAAGCGGGTAATGCCATGACCAGCACTACTTTTCTTACCCATTGCAACAGACTCTGCTTGATCTTCTCCCACCGACCGGAATGTTGGCTGTAGCAGGCTGGTCTCCCCACCTGTCAGCCCAGAATGGGAAGTGGAGACTCCCTGGACTCTATGCAGGATGCCCTTCCCAGGATGCTGCCGTATTCCTGGGAAGAGGCTTGGTGGAAACTATGCTGGCTCTGGCCTGGTTCCTTGAAGTCTGGAGCTCTTAGTAACACACAACCTCCCTCTAGCAGTTGGAGCTGGAGTTACCGCAGCTGCTCGCACCAGACTTGCCTTCCAATTGGTCCTCAAAAAAGGATTTGAAATTTGCTCATTCCAATTACCAGGCTCTGTCATTGTGCCGCCATGTGATCTCCTCATGCTGCTCTCACATTAAACTTGTGAATCTATTCAAAAGCTTCAATTAAAATTTAAAAAAAAATCTATGTAATCTTTTCAAGACTGAGGCCCTATGGTCTTGTCATCATATATTACCTCTGGAATTACCACAAGAGTCCAATGAAACAGGTTGGAGCGATAAAAATGAACCATGACTGATTAAATGAAACATTTGCAGTTCCACACAGAGTAAGACAGTTGGGGGGGGGGGTGGATAGCTCACCTCGCAGCGGACCGCCAGCTCGATCCTCACCAAAATGAATCCTCGAAAAAATTTAGAGGTTTACTCTGGTTGAAAACTTTTGAATTTTATATCAACTGGCTCCAGAAAGTTAAACAGATTTGTAAATTTCTTCTTTTAAAAAATCTTAATCCTTTCAATAATTATCAGCTGCTGAAGTTGAGTTGTTGTTTTCTATCTGGCAACAGTGCTCTCTGCTGACATCTCTTCTTGTCTCGGGAACTGCACAGAGTAGAGTCGCTATGGGGATTTGCTTCTAAACTGGGCGGTTCCCGAGACACGTGTCATCAGAGAGCACCTAGAGAGAAAAGAACAACTCAACTTCATCAGCTCATAAGTACTGAAAGGATTAAGATTTTTTATAGAAGTAATTTACAAATCTGAAGAAAAGGAAAAAAAGGGGTGCAAGTGCAGCTCACAATTAATGTGTAGACACTGCCTGAGGTCAACAGGGCATGCAACTATACCACAGCTGCAAAAAATAACAAAATATGTATAGAAAAAATATTGCCCGGACCTTCCAAGGTAGTGTGATTTGATTGAATAAACAATAGATAACTGGGTCGTACTCCAATAATAATTCAATGGTTATTTATTTAAAATGTATAGTGCATTACTCCTCACAGGGCCCTTGTGAGAAAAAACACATATGATAGATATACAAAATTAGATATACAAGATTAAACGATCTTGAAATGTAAAAATATTATAAAAATATAATAAAAGTATATCACTGGCATATAAAATAGCTCTATATAGACGAATTCATATAACGTCTTTAGGGTATTGTAAAGGTATGGTATAAATGTCCTTTTGTGTGGCAATTATAAATCAAAGTGGATACTCTGTTACCGGTCCTGAGTGATGTGGCTCTGTCAGCTCCCGTGCCCGGATAGCGGTCAGCGGTCTTAGATAGTGCTGTGGCTTTAACTCTCAAGGTCCAGGTGTTATGCGGTAGTGGTCGTCCCAGGCTGGTGGCACTGGCAGGCGCCGATGGTGAATTCGCCGGGAGGCCGTGCGCTAGCAAGCGCCGATGGAAGATTTGTCAGGAGACCAAGCGCTGGCAGGCGCTGATGGTATCGATCTCCTCACCGCTGGACTTGGAAGCCGGAGACTACATGCTGGGTAGATGGAGCTTGCCTCGTGTAGATGGCGTGTGACGTCAGCTTGAGCCGGAGCTGACCAGGTAAAATCAGGACCGGACACTAGTCTAGATCGACTAATGCGTAGGAGATCCACAATGTGATGAATTTGCTCCGTGAGCTAGAGCTTAAGTTCATGGAGAGCATAAATGCCAGTGAGCAAGATTAGTGCATAAGACTAGACGCGTTTCAGGGTTCTCAAATACGACCCTTTCCTCAGTAGTCATGATGGTTAAAAACAATGCTTGTCTATTTATAGGAGTACGAATCCCATGATTCAACAGTATTCTAAGTGATAACAAAAACATGAAATGGATAATCAAAAGGAATTGCCTAGAGAGCAAAAGTAAATGATTGTGTGTGTGAATACCGTCAGAAGACGGGAAATGGACATATTGGATTACGTGTATGGGTGAAACTGACTAAACTATTTGTAGGATTGCAATGGAATATCTTTCCCACAATTGCAATAAAAGTAAACATTATTAATAGAATGGAAATGTAAATAAAACATAAAAATAAAAATAAAAGTGAGGGTAAAATTAAAAATAAAAATAAAAATAAAGATAAAAAATAAAATAAAAATATAAAGATAAAAAATAAAAAAAAAATGAAAAAGAGATTAGATAGAATTAAATGAAAACTAAAAGGTAAATAAATGAATTAATGATAATAAAATAAATATAAAAATGGAAATAAAAAATAATAAAAAATAAATAAAAATATAAGTGCGAAATAAAAGAAAATGTGATGAAGTGAAAATAAAATGTATAGGTAAGATGTCATTGTAGAGGATGGAGTCAGTTCATGGGGCACCCCCCCAAAACACTACAGGGGTGATCCCATGGGCCAAGTGCATCCCCTACAAAAATCCAAATAGTTCAAAACTGGAGTTGAGTCCCCCTGGTTCTAAAGTTGCAAATTCAAAGATCTTCTTACTTTCAGCCTTGGACATCTTAAGCAGATAACTGCCACCACGCCAATCTTGTTTGACTAATTGGAAACCAGTGAAGGAGAGAGAAGACATATCGCTGTTGTGGATGGTAGAAAAGTGAGCTGATAACGGATGTTTTAAGTTTTTATTTTTGATGTTATTGAGGTGTTCAGCTATCCTCATCTTAAGGGCCCTTTTGGTACGACCCACATACTGCTTTTTACAGCCGCATTCGATTATATATAGTACACCTTTTGAATTACAGGTAATTAACTCTTCTATTTTCCATTTGAACGTGTTAATTTTAGAACAGATCTCTAGAACTTTTTTGGGGCCCTTAATTTTTATACAATTAGCACATGTTCCACACCTCACAAATCCCTTTGTGTTTAACCAGGTAGTGTTCTGTTTCCTTGGGGGAGCTTTTATGGATGGTGCAACGGTAAGGCCCAAATTTGGGGCCCGAGTATATACTATCGGGGGACGTGATGGTAAGAGTGCCCCCACCTCACGGTCTTGTTGTAGCAAATGCCAGTGTTTCCGTATTATTTTTTCTACTTTTTTATAAGAATTATTAAAGGGAATTACCAATTTTCCTCCAAAATCGGCTTCTTTTTTTTTCCCTAGTGTTTTCAAAAAAAGTGGTTCTGTCTAATAGTTTAATATTTTCAAGAGATTGTTCCAGGAGCTGATCGGGATAGTGTTTCTCCTTAAATTGATTTGTAAGGAGGTTGGCCTCGACCAAAAATTGGTCATCTGAGGTACAATTTCTTTTTAACCTTCGATATTGTCCCTTTGGGACGTTCATTAGCCACCTAGGTAGGTGGCAACTCGAAAACCCTATATAGCTATTTTTAGCCGTTGGTTTATAATAAGTCTTGCAAGTAAGACCATCCCGATCAGCGCTGATGACAATATCCAAAAAATTGATGGATTCCCTGCTAATTGTGGATGTGAAGTGTAAATTATAATCTTGTGTGTTTAAACCTAAGATAAAGTGCTCTAAACTAATCTTGTCACCCTCCCAGATTAAAATAATATCATCGATGTACCGCTTCCAGAGCACCAGGCCTGCGCCAAGATGGGGTATGATGTTACTTTCCTCCCAAGCTGCCATAAAGAGATTGGCATAACTTGGCGCAAACCTGGTGCCCATAGCGGTACCAATTAATTGTAAATAATAATCCCCTTCAAAATAAAAATAATTATGTGTCAAAATAAATCGGATGGCTGAAGTGATAAAATTAATCTGTGATAATTTAATGTGCCCATGTTTCAAAAAGTGTTCGACTGCTGCTATCCCTAAGTCATGTCGAATAATCGTATAAAGTGAAGAAACGTCCAAAGTGGCTAATATGTATTTATTGGACCACTCAAATTTTTCAATGATGTCAACAACTTGAGTGGTGTCCTTAAGGTATGTGTGAGTTTTTTGCACAAATGGTTGAAGAAATCTGTCTACATATTGGGACAGGTTCGAGTTGATTGAGCCTATCCCTGACACAATGGGACGCCCAGGGGGATTGATCAGGCACTTATGTGTCTTCGGGAGACAGTAAAAAATCGGCAAGCGGTCTAGGGTCCCTATTATAAATTGATGTTCCTTCTCATTGAGGATACCATCTTCCACTGCCTCCAAAAATAAAAACTTAAAACATCCGTTATCAGCTCACTTTTCTACCATCCACAACAGCGATATGTCTTCTCTCTCCTTCACTGGTTTCCAATTAGTCAAACAAGATTGGCGTGGTGGCAGTTATCTGCTTAAGATGTCCAAGGCTGAAAGTAAGAAGATCTTTGAATTTGCAACTTTAGAACCAGGGGGACTCAACTCCAGTTTTGAACTATTTGGATTTTTGTAGGGGATGCACTTGGCCCATGGGATCACCCCTGTAGTGTTTTGGGGGGGTGCCCCATGAACTGACTCCATCCTCTACAATGACATCTTACCTATACATTTTATTTTCACTTCATCACATTTTCTTTTATTTCGCACTTATATTTTTATTTATTTTTATTATTTTTTATTTCCATTTTTATATTTATTTTATTATCATTGATTCATTTATTTACCTTTTAGTTTTCATTTAATTCTATCTAATCTCTTTTTCATTTTTTTTTATTTTTTATCTTTATATTTTTATTTTATTTTTTATCTTTATTTTTATTTTTAATTTTACCCTCACTTTTATTTTTATTTTTATGTTTTATTTACATTTCCATTCTATTAATAATGTTTACTTTTATTGCAATTGTGGGAAAGATATTCAATTGCAATCCTACAAATAGTTTAGTCAGTTTCACCCATACACGTAATCCAATATGTCCATTTCCCGTCTTCTGACGGTATTCACACACACAATCATTTACTTTTGCTCTCTAGGCAATTCCTTTTGATTATCCATTTCATGTTTTTGTTATCACTTAGAATACTGTTGAATCATGGGATTCGTACTCCTATAAATAGACAAGCATTGTTTTTAACCATCATGACTACTGAGGAAAGGGTCGTGTTTGAGAACCCTGAAACGCGTCTAGTCTTATGCACTAATCTTGCTCACTGGCATTTATGCTCTCCATGAACTTAAGCTCTAGCTCACGGAGCAAATTCATCACATTGTGGATCTCCTACGCATTAGTCGATCTAGACTAGTGTCCGGTCCTGATTTTACCTGGTCAGCTCCGGCTCAAGCTGACGTCACACGCCATCTACACGAGGCAAGCTCCATCTACCCAGCGTGTAGTCTCCGGCTTCCAAGTCCAGCGGTGAGGAGATCGATACCATCAGCGCCTGCCAGCGCTTGGTCTCCTGACAAATCTTCCATCGGCGCTTGCTAGCGCACGGCCTCCCGGCGAATTCACCATCGGCGCCTGCCAGTGCCACCAGCCTGGGACGACCACTACCGCATAACACCTGGACCTTGAGAGTTAAAGCCACAGCACTATCTAAGACCGCTGACCGCTATCCGGGCACGGGAGCTGACAGAGCCACATCACTCAGGACCGGTAACAGAGTATCCACTTTGATTTATAATTGCCACACAAAAGGACATTTATACCATACCTTTACAATACCCTAAAGACGTTATATGAATTCGTCTATATAGAGCTATTTTATATGCCAGTGATATACTTTTATTATATTTTTATAATATTTTTACATTTCAAGATCGTTTAATCTTGTATATCTAATTTTGTATATCTATCATATGTGTTTTTTCTCACAAGGGCCCTGTGAGGAGTAATGCACTATACATTTTAAATAAATAACCATTGAATTATTATTGGAGTACGACCCAGTTATCTATTGTTTATTCAATCAAATCACACTACCTTGGAAGGTCCGGGCAATATTTTTTCTAATTTACAAATCTGTTTAACTTTCTGGAGCCAGTTGATATATGACAAAAAAGTTTTGTTTCCTGGATAACCCCTTTAAAAAGTGCACAGCCTAAATGTTTGTCTGGCAGGTTCTGTAGAAACGAGTTGTGGTTGATGGTCTGAGCCGGAGGGAGAAGAAAAGGGAAAGTGACCAAGATCAGAGAAGACATCACCTGATACAACTGTATTTAATCACTAATACGGTCTCCAGTGCCTGTGTATAGTCGGGTCACCACTATAGGGTCCCTCTATGGGGGAATATTATGTATGGGATATAGAGTGGTGTTATTGGTGATACTGCTCTGTGTAAAGTGATGTAATTGGTGATATTGGTGATATTGGTCTGTGTATAGTAGGGTTATTGGTGATATTGGTCTGTGTATAGTGGTTTTATTAAGTATAAGTTTGGTAGCATTTTCCCATCACTACATGGGGGTAATGGTAGTGGTCATGGTATGGTGTGGCAGAATTATTTGTTCCTTGTATAGTGGTGGTATTGGTGATACTGGTCTGTGAATAGTGGCGTTTATTTAGTATCGTATCAGTATGACAGTATTATCCCGTCACTATATGGTGGTAATGGTAGTGGTCATGGTGCATTACAATTATTTGGTGATAATGGTCTCTGTATATATATATATATATATATATATATATATATATATTTTTTTTTTTTTTAATTTTTTTATTTTTTTTATTTTATAACAGTATTAGTCAGTGCAATAGTATTACGTCGTCCTGGTGTGGAGGTATTTATTTAAGTGAACATTTCTGATGAGCAATGATGCAGACACTATATGCATCACCATTTTCATACATTTACAGGCAATACAAAATATTCTGTATTGCCTGGGTGCTTCCAACCCTTGCTACATCAGTGATGGGGAAGGTGGGGGGGGGGGGAGATGGGGTAACCAAAATGCCTTGTGTAGACAAAAATCTTTGCACCAGCCCTGAGTATATATTGGAAAAAAATGCAACTTGGATCCAAGGATTGCAAATACAAACATGGACTTCTTTAATCCAACCTACATACAAAAATTATTAGACAGCTGTAACAGCTATGACTCATTTCTAGCGCCTAGGCACCCTTAGTCTCAACCATGACTAAGGGTGCCAAGGCGCAAGAAACATGTCAGTGTTAATGATGTCCTCCAATTTTGGTATGTCTACACAAGTTGATAAAAGAAGTCTGTGTGTTTACTTGCAATTGCTTGATCCAAGTTGCATTTTTTCCATGATGTTTACCATGATTTTTCTATGATGTTCACAACTAAACCATGGGAATAATAAAATGTTATTAATATTCCCAAAATTAGCAATAAAAAAACACTTTTAAAGCACCAGTTCATATCTAAAAGAAATAAAACTGAGAAGAAAAAAAGAAAGTAAGACAGAAAGAAAGAAAAATGTATTCAAAATATATTCCTTTTTTATTAGAGTTCAGAAAATGTTAAATCAATACAAAGACACCTGACCATTTTAACTTGCTTATTCATCTAGTCATCATGTTCTCACTCAATATTTTATGATAACTAAAATATGTGAAGCTCTCTAACAGCACTCCTGAAATAATTAGCAACATGCTGTCTCTGTGGCACATTCATTGCACTCTGACATGATACAGATAACATGCGACAAATTGATCAGTCTGTTCTCTAATAAAGAAGACCAATTAAACGCATTAGTTACAGCATCCTACATGTCTTTCCTGTTTAAAAATCTTAAATATAGAATAATGTTCTAAGTGCTTTTGCTGTGCATTAATATTAATTGTCTGAATCATATTAAAATATTTCATCAAATTATGGAAAATACATTTTAATCTGAATGTGTTCCTATCCATAAAATACATTTTAATTGTTTCCAGCATCACAGTAAAATGTTTAAATAGTTTAACACACTTCACCTTTGTTTCAATTAAGCAAATAAATGGTGTTTTTATGTTTGGTTTAAAAGGGATTTAAAGCTTATACTTTATTGTGACTTTTATTGTAATGATATCATATGAAACTTCACGATATGCGCAAGCAATAAGGCAGAACCTGGTCACAATTATTTTACAACTATTTAACGGTTGACATAGTAAGTATGACTATATCCCTTACTTTTGTATGTCTTAATATATACCATAATGCAGTGGGTTATTAAATCCCAGCACTGACAGCATAGGGGTTCACTGGCCAGCACTGTGACCTTATCTAAGTCTTTAACATATTAAACCCCTAAGGACAATTGACCTAAATGTACATCCTGGTGCGCTGGTATTTAACGTATCAGGACGTACATTTAAGTCTTGCACATGAAATGAGCACAGGAGCTGCGCTTGCGTCATGCATAGCATGCTATCAGAAGCCAGGGACCAGCTGGTAATGGCAAACATCAGTGATTGTTCTGATGCCCACCATTAAAGGGGTACTCTGCCCCTAGACATCTTATCCCCTATCTAAAGGATAGATCATATCTGATCGCGGGGGTCCGATGGGACCCCCTGCAATCTCCCTGCAGCATCCAGCATTCCTTTAGAACAATGTCTGCCGTGCCAGAGGCTCATGACATCATGGACACACCCTCAATGCAAGTCTATGCATCATGAGGGGGGGGCGTGGCAATGGCGTGACTCCAGAGCCACATCGCTAGTCATCAGGTTCGGAGCAAATTTCGCTCAGCGCAGGATGACTGGGGTGCCACAGCAGAGATCACGGGGGGTCCCAGTGGCGGGAGTCCCATGATTAGACATCTTATCCCATATCCTTTGTATAAGGGATAAGATGTCTAGGAGCAGAGTACCCCTTCAATCTTTCAGAGGCTGTGATCAATACTGATCAAAGCATCTGCGGCATTGGAGGTGCTGAAGGAAACTGATCAGACTACCCACGGCGAATTGGGGACATAAAAATGTAAAGTAAAAAAAAAACTGTTTTTAATAAAAATGTAAATAGGCCCTTCCCCCCAAAAAATAAAAATATATTTTTTCCATTTGACAAAAAAATACAAGAACGAAACATATTGAGTATTACAGTACATTATACATTGCTATTGAAAAAGGGGTCTCCCTGAAACGCGTCTAGCCAGTATACCCAAGTCATACAGACCACCTACTGCAAGTTCAACTACCCTTATTCACAACAGTTGGAACCCCTAAAAACAGGACCACTGTTCAGACGTGCGCACTGAGCCACGAGGACGCCGACCGGTAATACCACTGCTTGTTTGAATACTGCCATCTGCCCGCATCCACTCACCACCTCCTTTACCTCATTTCCACCACCACAGCCGTACGAATTTCCGTGCCATATCAGGAGGATACCCGGACATCGGGATTCACTGCGCAGACTTCAATATCGAGCCGGTAGCCCAGTCGTAGCAGCCTGCAAGACGGAGCCTAGATCCAACAAGGCTACCATCCCGGGACCTCCAACGCTAGCGGTGCGGTGAGTGGTGCAGAGCACCAAACATCTTCTTCTCTTCTGTGGATTACTGTCAAACTATGCGCAAACAGATACTTTGAAACTTTGATCCTTTGAAACATTGATATCTTGTTACAGTGAATGACTGGTCAAATAACTAACTACTACATGAACTATTCCTATGCAATTGAGGTGGCTTTTATACGGACTATTTATATTTTTTCAATTTACTTTATTTTAATCTAATTTTAGTGTAATATATTTTACGCATTACTATATATATATATATATATATATATATATATATATATATATGTACATGAATATGTACATATGTGTGTATGTATATACTTTCTAAACCTAGTCCATAGCAAGGGCCCTGCTTGGACTACCTCTAATATTGTACTGTATTTTATCTATTAATAAATACCATTTGCTGTTACAACTACTCTTATATATGTTTTAAACATACCGTATTTTTCGCCGTATAAGACGCACTTTTTCTTCCCATTATATGGCGAATACACACCTATCAAGGTGGTCCCTGCGGCCATCAACGGCCGGGACCCGCGGCTAATACAGGACATTCCCGATCGTGGTGATGCCCTATATTAACCCTTCAGATGCAGCAATCAAAGCTGACTGCCGCATCTGAAGCGAAAGTGAAACTAACTCGGCTGCACCGGGAGGGACCTTACCTGTCTCCTCGGTGTCTCCTCCGTGCCGGGATCCCCTGCATGGCCGGCGCTCTCCTTCGTCGTCATCACGTCGTCGCACACGCCGCCCCGTCATCCAATAGGAGTGACGTGCGTAGCGACGTGATGGCGGCGACGGAGAGCGAGGATACCGGGCAGCAGAGACGTTACGGAGCGACGGGGACATCCCAGGGACGTGGCGACAGCGATGGAGGGCGACATCCAGGGCAGCGTTGATGAGCATTGACTGGTCCGGAGCGGCGGGGACACGTGAGTATTACCTCCTATTCAGTGGTCTTCAACCTGCGGAACCTCCAGATGTTGCAAAACTACAACTCCTGGAATGCCCAGACAGCCAACGGCTGTCCGGGCATGCTGGGAGTTGTAGTTTTGCAACATCTGGAGGTCCGCTGGTTGAAGATCACTGTGACCTATACTTTACATTGTATTCTAGATTTTCCTCATTTAAAATAGGGTGCGTCTTATATGCCAGAGTGTCCTATAGGGCGAAAAATATGGTACATATATATATATATATATATATATATATATATATATATATATATATATATCTTGAGGTCTGTAGCCAATATTTTACTATTTAATTGCTTTCAATTTTCATTCTGATTCTGAGATTGTTTTTCGTGACATATTCTACTTTATGTCAGCGGTAAATTTTCGTCGATAATTGCATCATGTCTACTTTATGTTTAATAAGGGGTGCAGTGAGTATTTACCACCCACTGACCTTTGATAGATCTTTGGAACAGTGGGCTGTGCAAATGAAAAATAATATTTTTCATTTTTGCGGACCACTGTTTCAAAAATCTGTCAGACACCTGTGGGGCGTAAATGCTCACTGCACCCCTTATTACATTACGTCAGGGGTGTAGTTTTGAAAATGGGGTCACATGTGGGGGGGTTCCATTGCTCTTGCACTATGGGGGCTTTGTAAACACATGTGGCCTTCAATTCCGGACAAATTTTCTCTCCATAAGCCAAATGGGATTCCTTCTCTTCTGAGCATTGTAGAGCGCCCGCAGAGCTTTTTACATCCGTATGTTATTACTAGAAATGGGGTTACAAATTATTATTTTTTTTTCCTATTTTCCCTTATGAAAATTAAAAATGTATGGTAACACCAGCATTTCAGTAAAACATTTTTTTTTAATTTTCCCATCCAAATTTTATGAAAATTTTTCTAACACCCGTGGGTTGTGGAGGCTCACTATACCCCTTGTTACATTACGTGAGGGGTGTAGTTTCCAAAATGGGGTCACACGTGGGTATTCATTTTTTTTTTGCATTTATGTCAGAACCACTGTAAAATCAGCCACCCCTGTGCAAATCACCAATTTAGGCCTCAAATGTACATAGTGCGCTCACATTCCTGAGGCTTGTTGTGCGCCCACAGAGCATTTTACATCCACATATGGGGTATTTCTGTACTTAGGATAAATTGCGTTACAAATTTTGGGGGTCTTTTTTCAGTTTTACCTCTTGTGAAAATAAAAAGTGCAAGGCAACACCAAATCCCCCCAAAATTTGTAGTGCAATTGCTCCCGAGTACGGAAATACCCCATATGTGGCCTTAAACTGTTTCCTTGAAATACGACAGGGCTCCGAAGTGAGAGAGCGCCATGCCCATTTGAGGACTAAATTAGGGATTGCCTAGGGGTATTCTACGCCAGTGATTCCCCAAACAGGGTGTCTCCAGCTGTTGCTAAGCTCCCAGAATGCCTGGACAGTCAGTGGCTGTCCAGAAATGCTGGAAGTTGTTGTTGTTTGCAACAGCTGGAGGCTCCGTTTTGGAAACAATGTAGTTTGATATGTTTTTCATTTTTATTAGGGGGGACAGCATAAGGGGGTGTACTGTTTTACCCTTTATTATGTGTTAGTGTAGTGTAGTGTTTTTAGGGTACATTCGCACTGGTGGGGGCTTACAGTGAGTTTCCCGCTATGAGTTTGCGTGGGTATGCTAGGAGCTGTAATTCTGCAAGATGTAGAGGGTCACAGTGATTTCCAAACTGTAGCCCTTCAGCTGTTCCAAAACTGAAAATCCCAGCATGCCCAACCAGCAAACAGCTGTCTGTGCATGATGGGTGTTGTAGTTTTGCAACATCTAGAGGGCTACAGTTTAGAGAACACTATATTGTGGTCTCAAAACTGAAGCCCTCCAGATGTTGCTAGGCAACTACTCACCACCTTCCGTAGGATCGCTGCACGTCTTCGCCGCACCAGGGAACCGCATCGCCATCCTCTGCCGCCCACCACTGATTGCCCATGGTAAGTTGACCTCTGGTGCCGGTCACCGTCGGTTCCCGCGTTCTGCCCAGACTACTGTGGGTGGGCAGAACAAGGGAACCAAACTTTTACCCCCCCCACCCCTGATCTGCTATTGGTTGGTCACTTCTGACCGACCAATAGCAGGGATAGGAGGGGCGGCACCCCTGCCACCTCACTCCTATCCCTTCAGGTGGATCATGGGTTTCTTGGACAACCAATCGCCAAAAATTGTCCTTGTGAATTCACCGGCGATTTGCAGCAATCACCAAAATGGGGAGGGGGAGTCTCAGGACCCCCCAGGGCATTGGCACGGGATGCCTTCTGATAGATATCAGCAGTGATTCCGACTGATTCCTGCCCAGCATATGGCGGGGACCGAAATTCCCAGGGGCGTACAGGTGCGCCCTTGGTCCTTAAGTACCAGGGCGTCAGGGCATACCTGTATGCCCGTTGTCCCTAAGTGGTTAAAAGTTACGTTTTACGTAATGCATATTCTCAATACTTACTTGTGCACACTAACACTTTTACAAAATAGACCATTTTCTTCTGCTTACCTGCCTCAGCTACTATTCTGATCCTGCCACCCGCCTGATGCCACACATCTGATGCCAAGTTCTTTTTTTTTTAACCCACCTTCGTCATTGAGTACTGGTATTGCCACCCACCGACCCCCACTATGTCACCGGGTCACTTTCAGGACTCCTGATGCTGCTGATGCAACCTCCAGGCTGTCTCATACTGCCACCATATGTTCTCCTCATGCTGATGTCAGCTCCAGGCTGTCTCATTCTACCACCATATGTTCTCTTCATGCTGCTGCCACCTCCAGGCTGTCTCATTCTGCAACTATATGGTCTCCTCATGCTTCCGCCACCTCCAGGCTTTGTCACTGTACCACAATGTGGTTTCCTCATGCTGCTGGCACATTAAAAAAAAACTTTTTATGTTCATCTATTTGAAATCTTCAATTTAAATGTTAAAACAATGTATTTAATATTTTTAAATGTGAGGCCCAATGGCTGTTGCCATCTCCAGGCTGGGTCAGTCAGCCACTACATGGTCTCCTCATGCTGCGGCCACCTCAGCGCTGTGTCATTCAGCCACTACATGGTCTCCTCATACTGATGCCACCTCCAGGCTCTGTCATTGTGCCACTCTGTGACAGTGATTCTAATAGCGACGCCTCTAATATGCATGCCATACTGAATAACAGTATTATTTCACTAACCCAGCACATACCCTATGCGTGTTACAGCAAGGCAAAGTGTTCTACACCCCTATTGAGGCTCTCTGTGGGCCAGAAATAGCCAATTTTAATACAGATTCACGGCAAATAAATTCTGACCGAACCAAATTGTTTTTGGAAAATTTAGCGAATTGGCCGAATCAAATTTTTGGCTAGAGAGAATTCACAGGGACTCTTGACACTTCCTAGGTTTGCACAGTAAAGGGGGGGGGTTGACACTATAAATTATGTTACATGTTGTGGCTGGCTATGTTTTGGGGTGCCCTTGCAATACCAACTGATATTGTTTTTTTTTTTTTTTTTTTTGTCATTTGTTTACCATTTGGAACTTGTAAAAAGTTGCTAATTTATATGCAATGGGCCACATTTATGCATTAAAAGTGTCTATGCCATACAATATTTCCAGTCATCACTGATGCTTTTGTGCACAATTCATGAAAGGGTGTGAAACCTATTGATAAATTAGCCCCAGACACGTTAAATACACCACATCCTTTTATTATTTGGTGAAACCAGGCCAGAGAGCAACTATTCTTGATGGTCCATAGGTTCAAAGCCATGCCCAAGTTTAACCTATGGGGCACTAGATGGAGATATCAGAGATGAAAAAGATCCAGTTTGTTACACCAAGCATTCCTGTTTGGGACAGTCAGAGGCAACTGACATATGTGAACTAGCCTTAGAGAAAACTTTTACCCACAGAGAAATGACGACTCAGAAAACTCCTGCCAAGATGCATAAAAAATCAGAACAGCTATAAAATAGTAACCAAAGCTATAAAATAGTAACCAAATAGTTTAGTATTTGAAACCTTCTAAATGCATTTGTTGTCAAGCATGATATCAAAATGGCTTACAACATATATATATATATATATATATATATATATATATATATATATATCAAAATCATCGGTAGTTGATGATAACTACCGATGATTTTGCTTTTTTCATCACTGACAACTACCTCTGATTTTGCTTTTTGCATCACTGGACTAATACGGCTACTCCTAACTAATATATATATATATATATATATATATATATATATATATATATATATATATCTCACTTGAACTGCTACTAAGGAGGGTGTCTCAAATACGGTCGTTTTATTCTACTTTTGTTTTGTTAAAATGGAAACAGCTTTCTTATTCTTCATATGTGTTCTTTTGATTCTTTAAAAGGCATTTACCAAACATCTAACTAATGCCAAGATTTTAACATATATTAACATTTTACATCCATTATGTTTATTTATTGAGCAGTAGAGTCAATAAAACTAATTGCCCTGATACTGTAAAAGTTGAAAACATTTGGTTTAAACTTCATCTTACAACTTTAAGTGGTGTATAATAGGATCTCACTGCTTGAACTGTTACATTTGTACTTCTGATCATTAAGAGCTTCCACTTTTAACATAATACACCCTATTACATGCGCAGCAGTGACTTTTCTCATTGATTGAGCAACATAATGTTTATAAAACATACAAATAAAAAAAAAACAGGCCATTTGTAGACTTTCATGTAATGCTACAATGCAACTAAGGTAGTATACTGACACACACACACACACATATATATATATATATATATATATATATATATATATATATATATGTATATATATATCTGACTTGGACCCTGGGACCCTGGGACTCTCGGATGTGCTGCCTTCTTTTTTGTAATATATATATATATATATATATATATATATATATATATATATACATATATATATATATATATATATATATATATATATATATATATATCCGTGGTTATCTTGAGTTTGTTAACTTAACACAGTGATGTGTTGGAATATATTAATGCACCATGGATCAAGATAAGGCCAGTAATAAAGCAGTAGTGTTAAACTTAGGTTTCAGGAATGCAGTACAATATCTTAACATGCCAGGGATCAAGATGAGACTGGCTACAACTATTCACACACAGGCTATATATAACCCATACATATAAAGAAAAGAAAACAAATAAGCTCAGAAATTAAGTAATGTGTAATAATGTGAAATGACACAGGAAAAACTTATTGAACACGTGAAGAAAGGTGTGAAAGGCATGAAAAGCCAAGACTACAGCTGAAATCTACCAATAAATAAAACGCAATCTAGCTCTTGTGAGTGCAAACTAATATCAGCTGATTCCGACCCAACTGATGGCATACAAAAAGGTCTCACACAAGACACATCTCATGATGGGTAAAAATAAAGAGCTGTCTCAAAACCATCACAACCTAATTGTTGCAAAACATAACTATGGTGTTGGTTACAGGAGCATTTCCAAACTTCTGAATGTTCCAGTGAGCACTGTTGGACTATAATGCGAAATCATAAAGACAATTATTTCACAATGACAAATCTGTATATAAACTCAATGGCCCTGATTTACTAAGAGAGGAGTATGGTTTTCTTTGAGGGTTTTAATTTCCTACAATTTTTTTCCACGGTATCTACTAAGGTTTCAATACATTTTGCTTTTTTTATTACACATGCTCTGATCTGTTGGGTTTTCCTCAGCTCAAATCCACTACATTTTCAGTGGAAACCTTAGTAAATATGGTGGGTTTTTGTAAAAAAATGTCACAGAGACACCCCATTTTAGTGAGCACACCCCCTTTCCCATGGCAACGCCCCTTTTTAGTGTTTTCTCAGTAAAATGGAGAGTTAGTCCGTTTTTTTTTTTTCAATTCTGGTGCACATTCTGGTACAGACAGATTTTCTGGCGCAGAATCTGGTGCACAACCCAACAAAACATGTTGGGTTTACAATAGTAAATCAGGGCCAATATGTATGTGTGTGTGTGTTCCAGCATCACTTCTAAACGGCTGAAGATAT
Organism: Hyla sarda; assembly: GCF_029499605.1. Classification (NCBI taxonomy): domain Eukaryota; kingdom Metazoa; phylum Chordata; class Amphibia; order Anura; family Hylidae; genus Hyla; species Hyla sarda. The sequence goes on from NC_079189.1 coordinate 162,896,180, forward strand.
TTCGATAAAACTTGGTAAACTTGTTACTTATATGTCAATAACAAACGTAGGATAGATAAATTAACCAAACCCACCCCCATTTGCGAAGGTTGGGTTTTTTGTTTAAAGTCCATGCAAGTCTATGGGAAATGTATGTTCCAGCACAACTTCCAAATGGCTGGAGATATGCTGATGAAACTTAGTACACATGTTACTTTTATATCAAATAAAAATATTTGATAGTTAAATTAACCCTAACCTACCCCCTTGCGTGATGGATGGAGTTTCTGTCTTATGAGGACTGGATATGAGGACAAAACATGAGGATGGGATATAATGACGGCATTTGAGGCAGGATATGAGGACGGGATATGAGGACAGGGTATCATACAACAGTACCAACAGGCCCGGAGCATCAAAAATTGCACTCCTGGGCCTAGGCGGTAACAGGCTGGCATTATTTAGGCTGGGAAAGGGCCAGTAACAATGGCCCCAACCCACCCTGGTAACGTCAGGCTGTTGCTGCTTGGTTAGTATCGTGCTGAGAATGAAAATACGGGGAAGTCTATTTTTTTTTTTAATTATTTATGCAAAAAACTTTTGTGGTTCCCCGTATTTTCATTCTCAGCACGATACCAACTAAGCAGCAACAGCCTGACGTTACCAGGGTGGATGAGGCCTTGGTAATTGTCCTCCCCGGCCTAAATACTGCCAGCCTGTTACTCCCTAGGCCCAGGAGCACCATTTTTGATGCTCCGGGCCTGTTGGTACCAGGACTTCCCAGCACCCCTGTGGCGGTGGGTACTGGGGTAATAATTGGGGGTTAGCACTAGCTGTTTTTGGGGCTAATGCTAAGCCCGGCTTAGTAATGGATTCCGTCTATTAGACGGCTTCCACTACTAAGCCTGTTACAAAAACAAAAAAAAACTCAACACGTTAAAAACAAATTATTCCAAAAAACACTCTGCTTGTGTCCGTAGTCTGTAGTAGTCCTTTGCATACACAGAACTGAAATGAGAAAAAAAAAAACATACAAAAAAATGGGTTAGTACATTTAGGGGGAAAAGTGGTAAAAAATTAAATAAATACAAATATATTGCACATTTTTTTTGTCACAAATGCGGCTTTAGAGCAGAAAAGTCACAGAGGGGAAGAGGTGGTGTTACAAAGTGGTGTTCTGAAGTCGTTTTTTGGTTTTTGCTTATGTATGCCAAATTTATCAACCGCTCTGTGAAGGTATGATAAATGTGACACATGGAAGAAACACTTACACCCTGGAAAACAGTGTACATAAGTCATTTATGTAAGCACAGCTTGATGAATTCCCCCCAATGTGTGTGTGTATGTTTGTGCATCACTTCCAAACAGCTGAAGATATTTCGATAAAACTTGGTACACATGTTACTTATATGTCAACTACAAACATAGGATAGATAAATCAATCCAAATCTTTTGCAAGGGTCAGGGTTTTTGTTTAAAGTCCCATGCAAGTCTATGGGAAATGTATGTACCAACATAACTTCCAAATGGCTGGATATGTTTTGGTGAAACTTAGTACATGTGTTACTTTCATGTCAAATAAAAATATATGATAGTTACAGTAACCATAACCTATCCCCTTACATGAAGGATGTAGTTTCTGTCTTAAAGGGGTATTGCAGAATTTTTTTATTTATTTGACTATGCTACAGGGGCTGTAAAGTTAGTGTAGTTCATAATATAGTGTCTGTACCTGTGTGACGGTTTTCTCACAATTCTTATGTGATTTTTACCCCAATATTTATTTTTAACAGCATACAAAATGATTGTTGTTATGGAGATTGAAATTATGTGTTTTTACATCCATCATTTAGTATAAATTTCCAGCCACAGTAGGTGGGGCTAAAGAACCTGTTTTTCCAGGTTATGTAAGGAGAGCAGGCGGACACTGGGCCAAAGGGGTGGGGTATTAACAGCGGGATTTCACAGGAAACCATATGGCCCTCTGTCTCTTTCTTTTTGAATTTTCCTTGAAGAGAGGAGCCTCTCCTGCTCCTTAAGCCTGGGAGGGATAAGTATATTGATTGTATCATTTCTACACTAAATATTCATGTATCACTTGCGTTGATTCATTAGAATATGAAAAACAAAAGAGGGACAATGCGCCCGTCTCTGTGCCTTTACTCCCAACCAACAAGGGGGATAGGGTGCTCACAGGAAAGAATGTGCTCACCTGGTGATGATATGCTGAGAGCATAACATCTATAGCCGCTTCAGGAGCCCAACTGGTGTGGGTCAATTGTCACGGTGTGCTGCCTGGATCCTCCCGTCTGGCAGGACGGTCTACATGAAGCATTCAGTAAAGTAAAGAAACAATCCTGTTACGGCGCTCACCCATGTGGCAGAATGGATGTCATAAGCCGATGGTAAGTAAAGGCATACTTTACTTTCAACGTAAAACGGGACTACGCGTTGCGAAGGGACACGCTCCCCTCTTCCTCAGGTCCAGGAGTGTGTCCCTTCGCAACGCGTAGTCCTGTTTTACGTTGAAAATAAAGTATGTCTTTACTTACCATCGGCTTGTGACATCCATTCTGCTACACGGGTGAGCGCCGTAACAGGATCGTTTCTTCCCTTTACTGAATGCTTGCATTGATTCATGCTAGTTTGCTAAACATAGAGTATTTACTATTGTATTAATGCTTGTATGTATGTCTTATTTGGTTTAGCTAAATAATGTTTTATTAACCCCTTAAGGGCCAGACCATTTTACACCTTAGGACCAGAGCGTTTTTTGCACATCTGACCACTTTAACTTTAAGGATTAATAACTCTGGGATGCTTTTACCTTTCATTGTGATTCCGAGAATGTTTTTTCGTGACACATTCTACTTTATGTTAGTGGTAAAATTTTGTCGATACATCATTTCTTGTTGAAAAATTCAAAAATTTGATGAAAAATTTTTAAATTTTGCATTTTTCTAACTTTGAAGATCTCTGCTTGTAAGAGAAATAAACATTCCAAATAAATTATATATTGATTCACAAATACAATATGTCTACTTTATGTTTGCATCATAAAGTTTCCATGTTTTGGAAGACATCAGAGGGCTTCAAAGTTCAGCAGCAATTCTCCAATTTTTCACAAAATTTTCAAAATCTGAATTTTTCATGGACCAGTTCAGGTTTGAAGTGGATTTGAAGGGTCTTCTTATTAGAAATACCCCACAAATGACCCCTTTATAAAAACTGCACCCCTCAAAGTATTCAAAATGACATTCAGTAAGTGTGTTAACCCTTGTGTTTCACAGGAATAGCAGCAAAGTGAAGGAGAAAATTCAAAATCTTTTACAAGGGGTAAAAGGAGAAAAATCCACTCAAAATTTGTAACCCAATTTCTCTCGAGTAAGGAAATACCTCACATGTGTATGTCAAGTCTTCGGCGGGCGCAGTAGCGGGCTCAGAAGGAAAGGAGCGGCAGTGGAATTTTGGAGAGTGAGTTTTTCTGAAATGGTTTTTGGGGAGCATGTCACATTTAGGAAGCCCCAGTGGTGCCAGAGCAGCAGAAAAAACCCACATGGCATACCATTTTGGAAACTACACCCCTCAGGGCACGTAACAATGGGTCCTGTGAGCCTTAATACCCCACAGGTGTTTGACGACTTTTCGTTAAAGTCGGATGTGTAAATGAAAAAAAAACATTTCACTACAGTGCATTTTTCCCCCCAAATTCACCATTTTTATAAAGAGTAATGGGAGAAAATTCCCCCCAAAATTTGTAACCCCATCTCTTCTGAGTATGGAAATACCCCATGTTAGGACGTAAAATGCTCTGCGGGCTAACTACAATGCTCAGAAGAGAAGGAGTCAAGACAAGAGTCCATCGAGTTCAATCTAAAACCCTACTGTGTTGATTCAATGGAAAGCAAAAACAAGATGACTATCGGTTGCTAAGCTTTCCAGGTCAGTCATGTACAGAAGCAGTGGTAGGGCCAAATACACTGTCTATAACAAACCTAAAAAGATTTGAGCAAACCATTGAAAATATACCCTATATCAAAAATGTCACCTCTTAAAAAATGTGCTCCAAAATGTTTCATTGTGGAGAAAAATATGATATCAGGTGTAATATATAAGAACGGCCCTTCTGAAAGTGATTTTTTTTTTTTTGGGACAGACCACCTGTCAGCCTGTCAGCTAGTATACAAGACGCAAAAAAGGGCCATAGATTTTTATACTACTACCCAAATTGGGCTATACTGATATCTATATTTTTTATTCTTTTATGAAAGAATTACAGGATTATTTTCTTTTTTGAAGTTTATATGAATCTGTTGTATTGGGTCTGCTATGCCGTGATAAACAGACATAGGTAAAGTCAAGATTCATTGCAATAGGATGTTCTCTTGGATTTCACATTTCACCAGATAATGATTCCACTTTTGGAAAATGAAAACTATTTCCACATAAAGTAGCACATTTCAGGATAGGCCATGAACCATGAAACACAATTTACTCAATCAACGATATATCTGACAGCCAGTCATGTTTCTATACATAAAATCAGAAAATGTAAAGGTGTAAATACAATATAGATTGCCATCTCAATTCAGCCTCAAGAAGTAAAAGCTGAACTCTATAATTTCTTCTTAATAGTTTCACTACTCACAAATGACACACTGAGTGTTGGATTGTCCAGTTCCCTTTCTCTATCAAATCCCTTACTCCAATGTATTACTTTGCCTATTGACCATGTTCTAGCCTTTTCCCTGATTAAAAAAAGAAGTAACAGCATTCATGTTCCCTAAGTAAATTTAAAGTCAGCAATATTAAAGGGGTATTCCAGGCCAAAACTTTTTTTTATATATCAACTGGCTCCGGAAAGTTAAACAGATTTGTAAATTACCGTATTTATCGGTGCCTCCCCCCATACCCGGTGGCATAATTACCTGTTGCCGGGGTCTGGTCCGCGCTGCTGCAGGCCTCCGGCGTGCGTCCCCTGCGTCGTTGCTATGCGCTGCACGGCGCGGCGTATGACGTCAGTGTGCCGCGCCATGCATAGCAACGACGCAGGGGACGCACGCCGGAGGCCTGCAGCAGTGCGGACCCGACCCCGGCAACAGGTAATTATGCCACCGGGGATGGGGGGAGGCAACAGGGCAGCGGTGTCGGCAATGGGTGCCGCTGCCCCTTCTCTGCCCCTGGCTGTCGGCGCCGCTTCTCTCCCCCTGGCTATCGGCGCCGGCATTGGGGCGCCGGCACCGATAGTCAGGGGGACAGAACAGGCAGCGGCGCCGATAGCCAGGGGGAGAGAAGGGCCGGCAGCAGGGCTCTAGACCCCAGGAAAGGCAGGGGAAGAGAAGCGGGCAGCGACGGCCTCTCTACCCCTGCCTTTCCTGGGGGTTTATCGGCGTATAACACGCACATAGGCTAAAAATTTTAGCCTTAAAAGTGCGTGTTATACGCCGCTAAATACGGTACTTCTATTGAAAAATCGTAATCCTTTCAATAGTTTTTAGCTTCTGAAATTGAGTTGTTGTTTTCTGTCTAACTGCTCTCTGATGACTCACATCCCGGGAGCTGTGCAGTTCCTATGGGGATATTCTCCCATCATGCACAGCTCCTGGGACCTGACATCATCATTGAGCAGTTAGACAGAAAACTTCAGAAGCTAATAACTATTGGAAGGATTAAGATCACACTTGCGATTTGCGCCGATTCCGGGTCATTACGGGTCTATGGTGACCAGGTGACCCGGAATAGAAGGGGGATCGTGGTTGTCTAAGACAACTACGATCCCCCTACAGCGATAGAAGTGAAGTGGTAGGGGTGCCACCCCTCCTATCTCTGCTATTGGTGGTCTAGACGCGACCACCAATAGCAGATCAGGGGCGGAGGGGTTTACTTTCGTTTTCCCCATCCTGCCCACCCACAATAGGCGGGGCAGGATGGGAAAAACGACGGGGACTGAACACCGAAGATCCACTTACCCCTCCGGGCGACGGAGATCGGCGTGGGCGGCGTGCGGCAGAAGAGGACGGCTCCCTGGATCCTACGGAAGCCGGTAAGTTGCCTAGCAACATCTGGAGGGCTACAGTCTGAGACTGTACCTCTCCAGATGTTGCACAACTACAACTCCCAGCATGCCCAGACAGCTGTTTGCTGTTTGGGCATGCTGGAATATGTAGTTTTGCAACAGCTGGAGGGCTGCAGTTTGAGACCACTATATAGTGGCCTCTAAACTGTATCCCTCCAGATCTTGCAAAACTACAACTCCTAGCATGCTCAAACAGCTCTTTGCTGTCTGGACATGCTGGGATTTGTAGTTTTGCAACATCTGAAGGGTCACAGTTTGGAAATCACTGGGCAGTGGTCTATAAACTGTAGCCCTCCAGATGTTGCAAAACTGCAAATCCCAGCATGCTGAAACAGCAAACAGCTGTCTCGGAATGCTGGGAGTTGTAGTTGCGTAACCTCCAGCTGTTGCATAACTACATCTCCCAGCATGCCTTTCGGCGATTAGTACATGCTGTGAGTTGTAATTTTGCAACAGCTGGAGTCACACTGGTTGGAAAATACTGTTAGGTAACAGAACCTAACTAAAGGTTTTGCAATCAGTGTGCCTCCAGCTGTTGCCAAAGTACAACTCCCAGCATGCACGGTATGTCAGTACATGCTGGGAGTTGTAGTTTTGCAACAGCTGGAGGCACACTGGTTGGAAAATACTGTTAGGTAACAGAACCTAACTAAAGGTTTTCCAACCAGTGTGCCTCCTGCTGTTGCAAAAGTACAACTCCCAGCATGCACGGTATGTCAGTACATGCTGGGAGTTGTAGTTTTGCAACAGCTGGAGGCACACTGGTTGTAAAATACTGTTAGGTAACAGAACCTAACTGAAGGTTTTCCAACCAGTGTGGCTCCAGCTGTTGCAAAAGTACAACTCCCAGCATGCACTGTCAGTGCATGCTGGGAGTTGTGGTTTTGAAACAGCAGGAGGTTTGTCCCCCCATGTGAACGTACAGGGTACATTCACACGGGCAGCTTTACAGTAAGTTCCTTGCTTCAAGTTTGGTCTGTGGCAATTTTTTTGCCGCAGCGCAAACTCCTAGCGGGAAACTCACCGTAACCCGCCAGTGTGAATGTACCCTAAAAACACTACACTAACACATAATAAAGAGTAGAACACTACATATACACCCCCTTACACTGTCCCCCCCCCCCCCCCCATTAAAAATGAAAAACGTATTGTACGGCAGGGTTTCCAAAACGGAGCCTCCAGCTGTTGCAAAACAACAACTCCCAGCATTTCTGGACAGCCACTGACTGTCCAGGCATTCTAGGAGTTAAGCAACAGCTGGAGGCACCCTGTTTGGGAATCACTGGCGTAGAATACCCCTATGTCCACCCCTATGCAATTCCTAATTTAGTCCTCAAATGCGAAGGGCGCTCTCTCACTTCATAGCCCTGTCGTATTTCAAGGAAACAGTTTAGGGCCACATATGGGGTATTTCCATAATCGGGGGAAATTGCACTACAAATTAGGGGGCTTTTTCTCCTTTTACCCCTTATGAAAAGGAAAATTGGGGGTTACACCAGCCTGTTAGTGTAAAAAAAAAAAATGTTTACACTAACATGCTGGTGTTGCCCCATACTTTTTATTTTCACCAGCAGTAAAAGGAAAAAAGCCCCCCAATATTAGTAACGCAATTTCTCCTGAGTACGGAATTACCCCATATGTGGGCATAAAACGCTCTGCGGGCGCAAAACAAGGCTCAGGAGTGAGAGTGCACCATGTATATTTGAGGCCTAAATTCATGATTTGCACAGGGGTGGCTGATTTTACAGTGGTTCTGACATAAACGCAAAAACATAAATACCAACATGTGACCCCATTTTGGAAACTACACCCCCCACAGAATGTAACATGGGGTATAGTGAGCATTTACACCCCACAGGTGTTTGACAAATTTTCATTAAAGTTGGATGGGAAAATGAAAAAAAAAAATGTTTTCACTAAAATGCTGGTGTTACCCTAAATTTTTCATTTTCCCAAGGGAAAATAGGAAAAAAGCCCCCCAAAATTTGTAACCCAATTTCTTCTGAGTAAGATCATACCCCATATGTGGATGTAAAGTGCTCGGCGGGCGCACTACAATGTTCAGAAGAGAAGGAGCGCCATTGGGATTTTGAAGAGAAAATGTGTCCGGAATTGAAGGCCACATGAGTTTACAAAGCCCCCATAGTGCCAGAACAATGGACTCCCCCCACATGTGACCCCATTTTGGAAACTACACCCCTCGTGTAATGTAATAAGGGGTACAGTGAGCATTTACGCCCCACATGTGTCTGACAGATTTCTGGAACAATGGTCAGTGAAAATGAAAAAATTTATTTTTCATTTGCACAGTCCACTGTTCCAAAGATCTGTTAAACGCCAGTGGGGTGTAAATACTCACTGCACCCCTTATTCAATTCTGTGAGGGGTGTAGTTTCCAAAATGGGGTCACATGTGGGGAGGTCCACTGTTCTGGCACCACAGGGGGCTTTGTAAACGCACATGGCCCCTGACTACCATTCCAAACGAATTCTCTTTCCAAAAGCTCAATGGCGCTCCTCCTCTTCTGAGCATTGTATTTCGCCCGCAGAGCATTTTATGTCCTAACATGGGGTATTTCCATACTCAGAAGAGAAGGGGTTACAGATTTTGGGGGGTATTCTCTCCCATAACCCTTTGTAAAAATGGTAAATTTGGGGAAGAAACTGCACTTTAGTAAAAAAAAATATTTTTTCATTTACACATCCGATTTTAACGAAAATCGTCAAACACCTGCGTGGTAAGGCTCACTGGACCCCTTGTTAAGTGCCTTGAGGGGTGTAGTTTCCAAAATGGTATGCCATGTGGGGGTTTTCTGCTGTTCTGGCATCATAGGGGCTTCCTAACTGTGACATGCCCCCCAAAAACCATTTCAGCAAAATTCACTCTCCAAAATCCCATTGTTGCTCCTTCCCTTCTGAGCCCTCTACTGCGTCCGCCGACATACACATATGAGGTATTTCCTTACTCGAGAGAAATTGGGTTACAAATTTTTGGTGGCTTTTACCACTTGTAAAAATTCAAAAACTGGGTCTACAAGAACATGCGAGTGTAAAAAATGAAGAATTAGAATTTTCTCCTTCACTTTGCTGCTATTCCTGTGAAACACCTAAAGGGTTAACAAACTTACTGAATGTCATTTTGGATACTTTGAGGGGTGCAGTTTTTATAATTGGGTTATTTGTGGGGTATTTCTAATAGGAAGGCCCTCAAATCCACTTCAAATCGGAACTGGTTCCTGAAAAATTTCGATTTTGAAAATTTGGGGAAAAATTGGAAAATTGCTGCTGAACTTTGAAGCCCTCTGATGTCTTCCAAAAGTAAAAACATCTCAACTTTGTGATGCAAATATAAAGTAGACATGTTGTATTTGTGAATCAATATATAATTTATTTGGAATGTCTATTTTCCTTACAAGCAGAGAGCTTCAAAGTTATAAAAATGCTAAATTGATGCAAGTTTCGACAAAAATTTACCACTACCATAAAGTAGAATATGCCACGAAAAAACAATCTCGGAATCAAATTTATAAGTAGAAGCATCCCAGAGTTATTAATGATTAAAGTGACAGTGGTCATATTTGCAAAAAATGCTCCCGTCCTTAGGGTTATAATGGGCTCCGTCCCCAAGGGGTTAAGTATTATATTGAATTTCATTATAACATTATCATATGTTAACTTAGACTCAGTACTCATCAGATTCCAATTTACTCAGAATATTGAAACCTGAAAATGAGAAGACATAATTGATACTCTACTGCTAATATATGTGTATTGATACCTAAAGTAATTGTTGGTACATATTGATGCTTAAAAATAAAAATGTTATGTCATTTAGACATTTTAAGCCTTGTTCTTCCCCCAGTAGGTAATAAAATGCTTTGGTTACATTTTTGGTATTGTTTAGTGATTATTTCACATAGATGTGACGGCATTTATCATGAACAAATAAAAGCCTGGTGGAGTGCCCTAGGGAACTAGGTTAGCCAAAGAGGAACTTCACACTCATGCCAACCGAAAACACCCTGGAAGCAGATGAGGAACATCAAGTAGAACCATCACAGGTGGAGATATCACCCCTGTCTTCTGCAGATGCTAAAGAACACTGCAGCCACATTTTTACTTATGGCCTTATTTCCTTTGGGGCAAAACCACATAAACTGGGCCAGGGAACACACTAGGAAATTACCAGCCTGCTAGATGTAGAAATCAAGGCCATATGCCTTATCTCCAGGGCTAAGAGCAATTAGGACTGCAACGTCTTTGGGAACAAAATTGTCTATCACTGTTGCCAGATGTGTCCCAGAATCTAAGGTCCATGACATGATGACAGTTTTCAACTCTGCAAACATCTGCCAAAATTTGGAATTTTGTTAGCAAGATAGTTATGGTAGGTTACTAACCTGCAGGATACTCCTATCCCCAGGCCTAGAGTGGTATCCATCTCCTCCCTGACCTGGCCCTCTATCCTACATTAAATTCCAAATATAATGGCTCCTTTTTTTTTCATCATCTGTCAACCCCTACACCTACAGTAGGCCTAACCAGGAATCTTCTGCTTCCTCCACTCTTCAAAATTATACAACAAAAGTTCCAATTGGCTTATATGATAGCAGGGACAATACAGATGTTTACAGAGGAGATTGGATACTTAATTTATCTACTTTATTTTTTTACAATGAGACATTTCTGTATTTTTGGAATTAATATATTTCTTAAAGGGGTATTCCAGGATTTTTTTTATTTCACTATGCTACAGGGGCTGTAAAGTTAGTGTAATTCATAATATAGTGTCTGTAACTGTGTGTGACGGTTTTCTCACAATTCTTATGTGATTTCCAATATTTATTTTTACCAGCATACAAAATGACTGTTGTCTCAGATTTTTCCCAGGTTGCAATGCAGCCAAGACCTGACTCACTAGTCAGTTGATGACAGGGAGCCTGTCTGCTTCAATGGGTGGAGGGATGGCTTGGTGGGAGATAGATCAATCTGCAACAGCTGTAGGCATCCTGATTGAAAACCACACTAATTTGAATGGATGCAGCTCATTAATGTTTCAATGGGTGGAGTGGCTGATGTGTGGGAGGGAGGAAATGGAATTATGGGATTTGTAGGCAAAGAAGAAAACTCAAAAAGGAAATACCAGTTCACAAAAAGCTAGCCACAGTTGTATGGTAATCTCACAACATAGCCATTTAGCCACAAGACAAGTGCAGATCCTTTCTAAGCATGACTATTACTGTCTGCCAGGTACGTACTAAAATCACCTTTTGATGGAGAACCACTTTAATTGCTAAATCTCAATGAAATAAAATGATTGTCTTCTCTCCTTACTTCTGGCTTTTTTGGCCTGTTTGTAGTGACTGGGAAGGTAGTCTGGAAAGCCAAAAGCAGCCAAAGCTGGGAAGTTACGCAATTTGCATAACACCCATTGACTTTAATAGGATTTACGCAAATGATAGCTTCATGAGCCATACTCCTGATTTATATAAATAAGAATTATGCACATTGCTCAATTTCCCTGCTTAGGCTTCTTTCGGCTTTCCCATCTCCCTCCAACCACTGCAAACATAGAGGAGCCAGAAAACCAAAATTAAGGAGATGGGACAATCCCTTTAAGCTTTGAAATAAGTGTTTTTAGGTGCCTTGTAGTTAACAACTATTGTTGTTAGCTATATAAAAAAAAAAAAAAAAACTCTCCGGGTTTGTTTGTGTTTTGCTTGTATAATGCAATATAAGCTATTATTACAGAATTGTATGAATGTTTTTGTTCTGAGACAGATTATATATCCCATGATTCCCCTGGTTTTGCAGAGGGGTTAAGTTTTAACACTGCACTTGCAATGAGACCTATGTAAGTGTAATAAGCTAAAGATACACAGAAGTTCTGTACCCTAACTGAAACTATAGAGCAGTGGTCTACAACCTGCAGACCTCCAGATGTGGCAAAACTACAACTCCCTGCATGCTGGGAGTTGTAGTTTTGCAACATCCTGAGGTCCGCAGGTTGGAGACCACTGCTATAGAGGATCATATGAGACACAGCATTAGTCTGTCTCCATATAAGGGGGATTTTCCCTGTCAGCACACACAGGAGAGCAAATGTCAGGCAAATGTCAGTCACAACAAAAGATCCACGTTGATGATCATATATGTAAACTCTGTACACCATGAGAAATAAACATTCCCAAGGTATGGTGCAAATGTTTGAAAATACAATTTTGAGGACAATATTCTTGTACAGTTAGTGGTTTCAGTACCTACTAATACAAATATGTTAGGTAACATAGGAGGCTGCAATATATATATATATATATATATATATATATATATATATATATATATATATATATATATATATATATATATGCCTCAACTCATATTGCCTAAATGTTACATGAATAGAGGCTTTGCCAGTAATATTTAATTCTTTTACTATTCCATGCATCATGACACTTTTAATAATTTTTGAATGTTTAATTAAGAAATGTCATTAATTTTACATTTGGCAGGTGTCAGTGTGTCAAAGTGAAATTATGTAGATATCTTATTGACTGACACAGGAATAGCTAAATGACAGGTACCGTTTTAATATACCAAATGTAATTATTATGTTTCAACAAGTATATTTTATTGCACATTTTCATTTGTTTATATTACCTTCAAACCCCCCCCACCCCCCCCCCCTCCCCATCCTCTACCTCCTCTGTTGGAGATACAACATAGACCAACTTCAGATCAGTTCCTAATGTTCGGAGAAAACCTGTGCATTCAAAAACTATTTTACTACAACATAGATGTTTATATGTTTCTAGGAATGTATAAGCAAAAACAAGGACAAAACTCCTCAGAAGGATATACAATCATAAATCAGTTATCATATAAAATAATAGTACAAGGAGAAAGGATAAATGGTTTCATGATTTATTTTAAAGTCCAATTTAGATGCAAGAGATAAGATGGCATATTTAGTCACAGAAAAGTAGGGTCCTGTGTCTAGACCACGCTTTAGCGTATGAGGGTTACCCAGCATATAGACCAAAACAATATTAAACACCTATTAACGTGCTTAGGGGTGTGCCTAAAACGTAACTTTTAATTGTTTACAAATAAAATACAAAACATAAATAGTGTACTTGTGGATATAAATTACCATCGTCAAAAAAATGGCAAGGGATTATAGTTGTATAGTGGATTGCTCGGGTGGGCTCTGCTCGGCCTAGCTAGCCCAACCATCCCAACAAATTCTGGACAACAAACGCTGACGCGTTTCTACCAGTACTTAGGCTGGTGTCATCAGGGAGGTAACGACATTGGTCAAAACATCATATCAAATATGTAACTAGTGGATTACATTCAGATCCAGGTACGGGGTTGCTACAGAGAAAAGGCTGACCCTAAATATTTTGTCACATCAGGGATTCATATAGTTAGCCTGTAAAAGAAAAAACTGCAGCTCTATCCCAATAGGCATATAGTTCCCCAGGATCTCCAGTTCAGGTCCACCCAAAAATAAGCACAAGTACATAAAGCCCAGTCAGTATTAACCTGCAAGAAAAGGGTAGTGGAGCTACAAGAGTTCCCTAGTCTTACTCACAGTTTCCACGATTCAGATGGGGTCATGCACAACCTGCTGTAGTGCAGGGAGCTGGAGAATCTCCGCTCTACTCGCTTGTTCCAGCGAGGTGCCAGCGTCTGACATCACTTCCTGTCAGTCAGCCGGATATACGCACGCAGTCAGTTCGCGTCAAGCATGACGCGCTTGTGGGGGCGTGCCCACATGCTGACTGCGCGCGTATATCCGGCTGACTGACAGGAAGTGATGCCAGACATCGACACCTCGCTGGAACAAGCGAGTAGAGCAGTGATTCTCCGGCTCCCTGCGCTACAGCAGGTTGTGCATGACCCCGTCTGAACCGTGGAAACAGTGAGTAAGACTAGGGAACTCTTGTAGCTCCCCTACGCTTCTCTTGCAGGTTAATACTGACTGGGCTGTATGTACTTGTGCTTATTTTTAGGTGGACCTGAACTGGAGATCCTGGGGAACTATATGCCTATTGGGATAGAGCTGCAGTTTTTCTTTTACAGGCTAACTATATGAATCCCTGATGTGACAAAATATTTCGGGTCAGTCTTTTCTCTGAAGCAACCCCGTACCTGGATCTGAATGTAATCCACTAGTTACATATTTGATATGATGTTTTGAGCAATGATGTTACCACCCTGATGACACCTGCCTAAGTACTGGTAGAAACACGTGGGTACACTATTTATGTTTTGCATTTTATTTGTAAACAATTAAAAGTTAGGTTTTAGGCACATCAATAAGCTAGCCCAGTGATGTTTAACCAAAAAGCCCAATAATAATTTAGCATTGGTCCCCAGCGGGTTACCAGCAGCTCACATTCACCTCTATCTGGTTCCCCAATCTTCTGTTTTCCTGCATGCAGTAATTTTTCTGCCACGATGTCCCGTCACTGTATAATGTCCGTAATGAATTACGGGCATATACGGGTGCAAACAGCCATTACAAAATCCCATAGGCTGCAATGCGATTTAGTCTCGGCCGTCAGGGGTTTTGTAACGGCCTGTTTTCGTCGAAAATCGTGACGGAACATGCGACGGAACTTCAATAACGAAGAAATCACTAGTGTGAAAGGAGCCGTATTATAATTTGTGGGCTTTACAAATACCGTCAGGACAGTTTAAATAATATCTGAAAGTTGTTTGTCTTTTGGTTACCCTGTTTCCAATTCCTGCTTATTCTTTAAATAAAGAGGATGACATTTTGAGATATGTCTCCAAAAGGTATTGAAAATGCCAGGAACTTATTCCCTCACGACAACTTGCTATTAGACAGAGCTACAGCATATGCAGAAAGTACTATTGGAGTCTGCAAATTGTGAGAATGTTCCTATTCTTGTTAGAACTGTTGAGAAGCCTTAAAGGGGTAGTGCAGCCAAAACCTTCTAATTATAATATGGACAAGGAAGCTGTAAGAAAGAAAAGAGTACCATCTCATTCCTTCCTCGATCCCGCACAACCAATTTAACGGAGCTCCACTGCCGTTGTCTGGCACCTAAGAGTTTGGTGAGATGATGTCACACGACGAGGACCGAGGAAGGTAAAAGACAGATCACATTCACTTTGATCGTAATTTTACCAGACAAAGTATGCTGTGCTATTTTGGCGAGTATTTTTGACTGAAACTTTAATGTGGGCAATCAATGGATCCTCCAATGCAGGTGTGAACCCAGCCTGTGCATAGTGTTATGGTTGATTGTCTGTATATCTCTGTTTGAGATGAGTTTCTTAAAAAAGAGTGTTTCATGGAAATGATTTATTGGCATTGGGGCTTTAAAAGACAAACACAAAAGTTGCAGCTATAGTTTTATTTTTTATTAAATGTATTCATCTAATGACTGGAGGCAATTTATAGCAGTCCTTCTATGTTGTTTGTTTGTTTGTTTTTTCCTTTCTTTTTTTTTGCAGATTCTTCAGGGTATTGGTTGTACAACGAGCATGTCAGTCATTAACAGAGGTCAAAACCTAAATTTCGAAAAATATAGTAAATATAAATGTAAAAAATGTCTTATGGCCAACAGTTTTCTGTAAAGAGTAGTCATTTGGCTATAACAAGAGGATTGTCAACTTGGTCTAATTCATTGTTAAGCCATAGGGGGACTAAAATGCATTAGTAACAGACATGGCAGATTGGACCAGCCAGTCATTTATAAATAAAGTGCTATAGTGCTATTTTCTTATGCAGATAGATCTCCATGTCTTAATCCTGCTACTTTAGGAGATTATGTCAAGAAAATAGCTAAAGGTTCTATTGTTAATGGGAATAGCAGAAAAGACAGGGTGCTTTCCTTGAGCATAACCCTATGTAAACAAAAAGTTTCAGACAAAAAGTCATTATCCCAAATTTGCAGTATTGGGAACAAACATAGTAATTGGATCAAAGAGATAAATATCTTCCTGAGCAAAAATCTTTTGGAATGTTGTTTAAAGATAAGGCTTCTCCATGGTGTTAATTGTCCAGATATGTCCAAAGTAGAAGTATAGCACATGACATCCAAGAGACAGATTGTCAGACTGTATGCCTCAGATTCAAATTCTGCTGCTGCAATGCACACCCATGTACCCCAGTTTTCTGGTATTCCAAAGTTTTTGTGCAAAAAAATAAAGAATCACCAATTTATGCCTCAGATGCTGCATTTAAAAAAGTGTGTAGGGTTTAGGGGAGCAGGCATGGCCTTCTGCAGCCTAGCAGACTGATATGATTGTGACCAAGATCCTCATCCTCAGCCTCAAAGTCACACACATTCAGCATAGCATATGCATCCCTTTTTAACCCCTTAAGGACAGACCCATTTTTAACCTTAATGACCAGGCTCTTTTTTTAATTTTTTATTTGACATGTATCTCTTTAAATGGTAATAACTTTAGAACACTTTTTCTGAGCAGAGCGATTCTGAGATGCATTTTTGAAGTGGTGCATTTTTGTTGACACATGCAGCATTTTTTGTGAAAAACTGGAAAGTTTCTGGTGTTTTTTATTTTATTTTACTTTTAATGTGTACACTGTGCAGTAAAAAGTGATGTTAAAAATGATACCCATTTTATATAGCTTTCTATGTTCTTTTTCTGAGCAATATTCTTTTTCTGCCATTCATTTTCCAACAGCCATAACTTTTTTTATTTTTACGACGCCATTGAATAAGGGCTTCTTTTTTGTGGGATGAGCTGTACTTTTTATTGGTATAATTTTTGTGACACGTGCTACCTTTTGATGTTTTTATTATGCTATTTGTGGCAGATTGGCGGATTGGCAGATTATGCGCTTTTTTTTTTTTTTTTTACGGCGTTCACCGTGCAGGATAATTAACATTATAGTTTTATAGCACACTTCATTACAGACATGGCAATACCTAGTATGTATATGATTTGTGTTTTTGATCTTTTTTGGTGATAATACAAGGCTTTTATTGGGAAATGGGCATTTTTTTTTTTACACTTCATACTTTTATTGAAGAGCTTTTTATTTTATTTTTTACACTTTTTACAGGTTATACTATGCTGCAA
Source organism: Hyla sarda (assembly GCF_029499605.1). Lineage (NCBI taxonomy): Eukaryota > Metazoa > Chordata > Amphibia > Anura > Hylidae > Hyla > Hyla sarda. Next base: position 162,913,322 of record NC_079189.1, read on the forward strand.
TACATTTGTTCTGCAGCACAGTATGAGCCGATCAGCTGCACACTGTACAGCCTGTGCGACCCAGTTTGTGGCTGGATCTTACAGTCTTCTGTAGCAAGCAGACAGGAGGTCATGATCTGACCTCCTGTTGCCCGAGCAATCAAAGGCGATTGTTGCGTTCTCCCCCTGTCAAGACCATAGTTGCTGTGATCAGGATTGATCACGGAATCTATGGGGTTAATGCTGCTGAGACAGGTGCAATCGTGGCTCCGGGAGCTGCAGCGGGACTCCGGCTGTGATTGACAGCCGGGTCCCGACGCCAATCTCATGCGCTGCCCGCGGCAGTGCCGGGACGTATGCATTCGTCCTATAGCGGGAAGGGGTTATAATTAAGATCCCCCTCATCTGAAAATTCGGTCAACCAAATAGTAAAATCCCTACATCTTGGGAAATGGGGCAATAGAAAAAAAGTAAAAACACTTTTTTATTTTTTTACTGACCACAGGACCTCTTTAACAGATATGCACACAGTTTTTATTTCTGTTTGTCTTTATTTAGTCTCCTTTAGATACAATTACACACAACGGTTATAGATGTACTATTTAGAGCCGAGATGTTGAATCCCTTTTATATAAATGTTACTTCTCTCAACTTTCTATCTTAAAATCAAACTTTGCATGTGCGCTTATAGCTCTTGAAACGCGTTACTTGTTCCTTCCTTGTCCTATGGATTAAACCTGATTTTACCTGCATTGAGCTGGATCCGATCTCTTTCATTTCCGTACTGTTGTGGTGTATGTAAGCATGTGATATGCTTGAACTTAACACACTTTGACATTTTTGAAAGGTCTTCTGTGGCTAAAGGATCAGCATGGGTCAGCTTTTAGTCAGGAACTTGAACTTTTATACAAAGAAAAAAACACTGTATGTTGCACTGTTTTATACAGGTGGTCATAAATACAGAATACTCTACTAGCTGGGATTTTACTCACTTCAGGTTGACCACTTACAAGGTTTAAATGATATAAGGTACATTAACTCTTCACAGTTTGAATCTGTTTAGTTTATCAGATTTGTACTCTTTTTCTGAAGATATGTGTATGTATATGGCATGTGACATTTATAAAATCTTGAACTTTTCATTTTTGTGTGTCTTAAGGCTCTGTTTGAGTAAGACTTTTAACTAAAATTTGTTTATGCATTTCTTAGAAATAACTATGCTTTGAGGCATATTTTCACAAAGGCGCACATGAAGGGATAATATTAGGTGGCATGTTAAGAATGTTCCATGTGACTACTTAGCTTTTACATTTATCAGAAGTGTAAAAGTAATTTCACAATAGTAGTAAGTATATAATTGAATGAATTTAAGTCATATTTGTTACTAGGTCATATTATTGTATGTGTGGGCCATGGCCGAAATACTGTAGGCTTCATAAAAATATGAGTTTTCCAGTTGTGCTTAAAGGGGTACTCTGCCCCTAGACATCTTATCCCCTATCCTTTGGATAGGGGATAAGATGTCTGATCACGGGGGTCTCGCCGCATTGGGTGCAGCGCCGGAGGCTTGTGACGTCACAGCCACACCACGCTCGTGACGTCACGGCCACATCCCCTCAATGCAAGTCTATGGGAGAGGGCGTGATGGCCGTCACGCCCTCTCCCATAGACTTGCATTGAGGGGGCATGGCTGTGACATCACGAGCGGGCCGTGACCGTGATATCAGTAGCGTCCTCCCCGCATCACCAGTCATCTGGCATGGATGGCGCAGCTAAGATCGCGGGCATCCCCAGTGGTCAGACCCCCGTGATCAGACACCTTATCCCCTATCCTTTGGGGATAAGATGTCTAGGAGTGGCAGAACCCCATTAACCCCTTCCCACTATAGGACGTATGCATACGTCCCAGCACCCGATATGTTATCACGCTGGGACGTATGCATACGTCCTAGTGTCCTCCGGTACTGCCGTGGGCAACGCAGGAGATCGGCGGCTGGACCCGGCTTTCAATCACAGCCTGAGTCCCGCTGCAGCTGCCGGAGCCGCAATCACCCCAGTCCTGGCAGCATTAACCCCATAGATTCCGTGGTCAATCCTGATCACGCATCTTTGGTGTTGACAGGTGAGTGCGCCATGATACGATCACAGGTCGCTGTTGGTTGCTATGGCAGCAGGAGGTCAGATCATGGCCTCCTGTCTGCCTGCTACGGCAGCCACAGGCTGGATAGCACAGGCTGTACTGTGTGCAGCTGATCGGTTCATGCTGTGCTGCAGTACAAATGTATTATAGCACAGTATAACCTGTAAAAAGTTATTCAATAAAAGTATGAAGTGTAAAAAAAAAATGCCCCTTTCCCAATAAAAGTCCTGTATTATCACCAAAAAAGATTTAAAAAACCACTAATTATATACATAATAGGTATTGCCACATCCATAATGAAATGTACTATAAAACTATAATGTAAATTATCCTGCACGGTGAACACCATAAAAAAAAAAAAAAAAATTCGCCAATTTTGGTACAAATAGCGTAATAAAAAAGAAAAAAAGGTAGCACATATTGCAAAAATTATACCAATAAAAAGTACAGTGCATCCCGCAAAAAATAAGTTCTTACTCAATGGTGTCGGACAAAAAAATAAAAAAGTTACGGCTGTTGGAAAATTTATGGCAGAAAAATCTATTTTGGGCAGAAAAGGGAAAAGAACATAGAAAGCTATATAAAATGGGTATCGCCATAATCGTACTGTCCCACAGAATAAATGTAACATCACTTTTACCGGCAGTGAACACCATAAAAAATAAACGTAAAAAGCCAAACATTTTCCAGTTTTTCACAATATTTTGGAGTTTTTCACAAAAAAAGCTGCACGTGTCAACAAAAATGCACCACTTATATAAAGTACAATATGTCATGAAAAAACTATCTCAGAATTGCTCTGCTCAGAAAAAGCGTTCTAAAGTTATTACCATTTATAGAGATGCATGTCAAATTGAAAAAAAAAAGCCTGGTCATAGAGGTAAAAAATGGGTCTGTCCTTAAGGGGTTAATACTGTAAATGATCTAGATATGGAGCTCTAGCAAGGCATTTCTTTCCCGGGAAAATATTCAGTGTTGTGCCCACCCCATACAGTATACATACTGGAAGCACACACTAAGAACAGATTCCCTCTGGACTGCCTACCACACTGTGACGTGTTACTGTCACACAAATCCATGCGCGGCCAGATTGATATCTCTATGGATACATTAAAATATTTTCAATAGGATAAAGAATGCTTTCAGTATAACTTAGGTATGTGATATCAGGATAGTTTATAAGAATTATACTCCGAAAATGTCCAGTTTGGTTTATTAATTTTCAATGTTTTGAAAGACCACTTCCCCAACAATGAAGATATAAGAGGAGGGCAGAAAACAAGATCTTTCTATTTATTTATCCTACACCCATTTCCACATTCCTAGTGCGCCCCTAAACCTAAGCTATATTCCTGTCTGGGGTGATGAGTTCAAATGTGAGAGCACATAAGGGCTTTGTTGACGGACTGCTAGGCAGAAAGACGGACCTAGGTACTTTACTCATGCAAATAAAACAAAGCCAGTTGGTTTTGCGAAAGAGAAAAATGGTTAAAGGGGTATTCCGGGCAAAAACATTTTATACCCTATCCAAAGGATAGGGGATAAGATGTTTGATCATGGGGGGCCCGCTGCTGAGACCCCCCGCGATCTCCCTGCAGCACCCACATTCTATGTGGGTGCTGAATCTCCAGTTTCGGAAACCTCCGAATTGAGGGGGCGTGGCGTGACGTCACGTCCCCAGTCCCGGGGACCCGGAGGTTTGCGAAACTGGAGATTCATCACCCGCATTCTCAATGCGGGTGCTGCAGGGAGATCGCGGGGGTCTCAGCAGCGGGCCCCCCACGATCAAACATCTTATCCCCTATCCTTTGGATAGGGGATAAAATGTTTTTGCCCGGAATACCCCTTTAAAGCCTGGCATAGTGCTCTGCATTACCAATGGTGAGGTACAGATACATACTTGAGCTGTTTTATTTAGAGGAAAATAAAATGTGTTATTTTTTCCATTATTCCATTCCATTATTTTTTGCTGATTATATTCTTTTCTTTTCAAATATAAATATATTGCTCAAAGAAGTTGCTCACTTTGGAAAGCCTCATTCCTGTCCAACACAGGCAAACTACTCCCTTGCAGTGGGGATTCTTCTTAAAGGGGTACTCTGGTGGAAAACAATTTTGTTTTCATATCAACTGGCTCCAGAAAGTTAAACATTTGTAAATTACTACTATAAATTTTTTTTAAGACTTCCAGTACTTATCAGCTGGTGTATACTCCAGAGGAAGTTGTGAAGTTATTTTCTGTCTGGCCCCCTCTGTCCATGTCAGGAACTGTCCAGAGTACGAACAAATCACCATAGCAAACCTCTCCTGCTCTGGACAGTTCCTGACATGGACAGAGGTGTAGGCAGAGAGCACTGTGTTCAGCAGCTGTTTAACTTCCTGTGGAGCATACAGCAGCTGATTGGTACTGGAAGGATTAAGATTTTTTAATATAAGTAATTTACAAATATGTTTAACTTTCTGGCAACAGTTGATTTGAAAAAAATAAAATAAAAAGTTTTCCATTTTAGCAGCTGTTACCACTTGAGTAAGTAGTTGCTTGCCCTCCTTTCCTGCACTGACCCATGGCACTAGTTTAACACATAGTATAATAATTGCTCCCTGTTGCGTGTAATGCCTGCTGGCAGCCTCCAGAATGCAGCACCTCCCGCTGTGTACCAAAACCTAAGCTATATTCCTGTCTGGGGTGATGAGTTCAAATGTAAGAGCACATAAGGACTTTTTTGATGGACTGCTAGGTAGAAAGACCAACCTAGGTGCTTTATTCATACAAATAAAACAAAGCCAGGTGGTTTTGTGAAAGAGAAAAATGGTTAAAGGGGTATAAGATGGGGAGAAGATGTTTGATCATGGGGGGCCCGCTGCTGAGACCCCCCACAATCTCCCTGCAGCACCCGCATTCTATGCGGGTGCTAAATCTCCAGTTTCGGAAACCTCCGGGTTTCCGGGACTGGGGACATGATGTCACGCCACGCCCCCTTTCTGGCACCAGTTGATTTAAAAAAAAAATAATAATAATAAACATTTTCCATTTTAGCAGCTGTTATCACTTGAGTAAGTAGTAGCTTGCCCTCCTTTCCTGCACTGACCCATGGCACTAGTTTAACACATAGTATAATAATTGCTCCCTGTTGCATGTAATGCTGGTTGGCAGCCTCCAGAATGCAGCACATCCCGCTGTGACCCAAAACTTAAGCTATATTCCTTCTATATAAGGGCACTTACCCCTTCCAATGGTGCTTGAGCAATAGTGTAGCTTGTCTACTCGCGAATGTATCTGCTGCAGTTCAGATCTATTATGTTCCCGTGTTTCAGACATAAGCCTGCTACGTGACTCTGCCTCTAGCCGGTTCCCTTGGAACCTGTTTGCCTCTCAAGTATATGACTCATCTTGTCAACCATGCATCTGTCTGCTAGCAAGCTCATTACATCTAGTTGCACCTGAGCTATTCAGCTCTGCTGTTTTAACAGGACCAGCTCTGCTTAAACACCAAGTCAGCTCTGCCTCATCTGACTCTGCTGCTACACTTATTCAATCTAGCAACAGGTCCCCCCACCTGCCTGTATCCCCGGTGCTTGGCATCGGGACATTCTGGCCTGCTCAGCTAGCTGCCACTTAGCCGGGATCACTCTTGTGGTAGCCCTTGCAGCTTAGACCAGCTTTCACATCCTGGTGCAGGATGAAGGGTGAAAACCTTGGGAACACTTAGATTCCGATCCTAAGTTTGGCCCAAAGCCAAATCGGTAAGTGACAGAGCAGGTCCACAACCATTGGGTTGATACAGTGCAGTTTTCTATTCTAGCTAATAAAGACTGTGATAAAGATATTTTTTACATGACATGGAGTGAAAAGATACTATAAAATACCAATGCTTTGTTGACCTGTAATTGAACCATGAAATACAAATTCTATTTTGAAGCATATATGTAACACTCACGTTTAAGAACACAGGAACACCGGTGGATTTGGATCCGCTGGACTTGTGTGCAGATGACTCGGACCATACCAGGGAGCTGAGTCTAAAGTGCCGCTGGTTTTCACCAGAGCCCGCCGCAAAGCGGGATGGACTTGCTGCATGCCACAGCTCGACCACACAGGTGGTTGAGGAGATGAGAGGCACAGGAGGGATAAGGCAGCTCGTAGTCAGGATAGCAGAAGGTCAGGGCAGGTGGCACAGTAGCGTAGTCAGGATGTAGCAGGAGGTCAGTAGGCAGGCGGCAGAGGAGCAAGGTCAGGTCACAGACCAAAGGATCAGATGCACGGCAAAGCAACTCTCAGGAATGCTTTCTTTCAAGGCAACAAAGATCCGGCAGGGAAGTGTGGGAGAAGGAGGAATTTATCAATGAGCCACATGTGTACTACACTAGTGGGCGCACTGGCCCTTTAAATCTTAAAGCTCCGGCGCGCACGCCCTAGGGGACGGGGACGCGCGCCGGAGCAGAGAGGCCGAGGCAGGGGCCAGAGAAGCACCTGGTGAGTGACAGACTGGGATTCGTATGCGGACACACCCAGCGATGCGAATCCTAGCCCAGCTGACAGCAGTAGGTAACGGGACCATGCGCTAACAGCCAGCGTGTGTGGCCGGAGCGCATAAAGTAACAATATAGCTAATTAGTAGTTTGTATCATGTTTCGTCTACATACAGTGATATATAGAAATGCAGTAAACTATATATATATATATATATATATATATATATATAGGAATATGCAAAGCAGCTCATTACATCACCTTTTCAGGTAATGTTCCCTGGTATCAGCTTGACCAGAATACTCCCCAAAAGGGAAGTTTCTACCCATGTGCAGACAGCTGTTTCATGGTGTTTGCTACTCGTCAGTACAGAGCAGGGTGATCTGGCTTGGCTGAGGTAAGAGGCCTGAGAGCAGCTAAAGGGGATGAGTATTTACCTCAGGGAGAGGCCACCACTCCTGGTGTAACAGAGCTTCAGACGACCATTTAGCACTCCGCGGGCATTCTGGGTAGGGGAATATGCAAAGCAGCTCATTACATCACCTTTTTCAGGTAATGTTCCCTGGTATCAGCTTGGCTCCTGTTAAGGAATATAAAAAGCTGATCGGGATTTATGCCAAGCCAGACTTCTCCCCAAAAGGAAAGTTTCTACCCATCTGCAGACAGCTGTTTCGTGGTGTTTGCCACTCGTCAGTACTGAGCAGGGTGATCTGGCTTGGCTGATGTAAGAGGCCTGAGATATATATATATATATATATATATATATATATATATATATATATATGTATTAAAAAAATTGCAAGGAATGAAGCGGCACAACCCAAACAAAGAGAGATGATGCTGGGTGCAAGCGGACTAGGCTCTGGTCAGGAGTCCTATGTATAGTATCCAAGATAGAAGTAATTCCAGCAGCACACCATGGATTGTGAAAGAATAGAAGTGGTTTATTCACCCAGTGTCTTGCGACTTTTCGGTTGCCCGATTGCAACCTTTCTCAAGCATGTACACACACACACACACACACACACACACACACACACACACACACATATATATATATATATATATTTGTATATTTAAAATTCATGATATTCTGAATGCAAGCTTAGCATTCAAATCATAGAGTACAATATATAGAATTTTATAAAAATCATGTAATGAACAAATGTGTTGGTTTGCTAGTAACAGGTTTTGGTTTAACACAATACTAAAATATTTTTGTCTATTTCTTTCATCAAGGAAAAACTATAGCTATAAGAAGTGAAATATTTCTGAGGCATCTTTTCAGTTCTGACACTCAGCCTCACTAGCTACACAGTAGAATTTAAGATGGATCATTTAAATAATGATATAGCTGTCAGGATTCTGATGTGATCTTCTCAAGCCATTCATCTTCTATTACAGGTTTTATTGTACTATATAGTGGGCATCTGTAAATCTGGGAACCATCTAAGCTTACAAATTTAAAAACATAGCACGTACTTTATAGCCCAGTTTAACTGACTTACTTTAGAAGGATCCGCTGCAGTTGCTAGGAAACCTTTCTGTGATCTTTGCATTCGCCATAATGTGGCTGTAACATTTCAATCAATAACCATGCACCTTGAGGAAGCAAATAATTTAAACAAAATCATATAATAGTGATTAATCTATTCCATCTGTAGGGAAATAAACAATGCATGTGTATAAATATAATGAAGAAAAATAGTGCTGAAAGTTTCCATGCAAAAAGTAAAAATAGTCTATAAAAAGATGTGTTTCTCATTGCATGTTATTACTATAATAAGATACTGCATATTGTTTTGGTCATCTGGAGTTGAGAGCAATTATTGATACAATTGTATACAATTTCTTTGCATATAGTGGCTATGTCAGAATAAACCCTGTGACCTCACTATCATTCAAGTTTTATCTTCTTAAGTTCCCTCATGTCTGACTATGGAGACTACAGTTGTGCTGGAGCATTGGGTGGATGCCCAAATAAATTGTTTAAAGGGGTACTCCGGTGGAAAACTTTTTTTTTTCTTAAATCGACTGGTGCCAGAAAGTTAAACAGATTTGTAAATTACTTCTATTAAAGGAGTAGTCCAGTGGTGACCCAGTGGTGAACAACCTTAGGATAGGGCATAGGTTTGAGATCGCAGGGGGTCCGACCGCTGGGGCCCCCTGCGATCTCCTGTACGGAGCCCCGACAGCCTGCGGGAAGGGGACATGTCGACCTCCGCACGAAGCGGTGGCCAACACGCCCTCTCAATACAACTCAATGGCAGAGCCGAAGTGCTGCCTTTGGCAATCTCCGGCTCTGCCATAGAGATGTATTGAGGGGGCGTGTCGGCCGCCGCTTCGTGCGGAGGTCGACACCCGCTATCTGGCCGGAGAGCCTGGCCGCCCGTAAAGAGAGATCGCAGGGGGCCCCAGCGGTCGGACCCCCCGCGATTTCAAACTTATCCCCTATCCTTAGTTTTTCACCACTGGACTACCCCTTTAACCCCTTGCCGCAAAATGCCGGGTTTCTACGGCGCTGCGGCACGGGAGGGTTATGAAGCGAGCTCAGGAGCTGAGCTCGCATCATACCCACGGTCCCGGCTGCTATCAGCAGCCAGGATCCATGGCTAATGCCGGATATCGCCATTCTGGCAGATGTCCGACATTAGCTTTTTAGACGTGGCGATCAGCTGGGTCGCAGCTGGAGGGTGGCTTACCTGCCTCCTGAGCGTCCAAACGGCGATTGATTGCTGCAAGCCTGAAATCCAGGCTTGAGCAATCAACCGCCAATAACACTGATCAATGCAAAGCTATGGCTTTGCAGTGATCTGTGTAAAAGATCAGCATGTGCAGTGTTATAGCGCCCTATGGGAGCTATAACATTGCAAAAAAAAAGGGGAAAAAAAAGTTAATAAAGATCATTTAACCCCTTCCCTAATAAAATTTTGAATCACCCCCCTTTTCCCATAAAAAAAACTGCGTAAATAAAAATAAACATAGACATATGTGGTATCGCCGTGTGCGTAAATGTCAGAACTATAAAAATATATTGTTAATTAAATTGCACGGTCAATGGCGTACACGCAAAAAAATGAATAAAAAGTGAACAAGAAGTCAGATCAAAACAAAAATTATACTGATAAAAACTTCAGATCACGGCAACCCCCATACCGCCCCTATACGTGGAACAATAAAAATTTTTATAGGGGTCAGAAGAGGACAATTTTAAACATATATATTTTCCTGCATCTAGTTATGATTTTTTTCCGAAGTAATAAAAAATCAAACCTATATAAGTAGGGTATCATTTTAATCATATGGACCTACAGAATAATGATAAGGTTTCATTTGTAATGAAAAATGTACTCTCCATTTCGCTGTAGTTTTTTGGGTAAAGTGACTGGTGTCATTACAAAGTAGAATTGGTGGCACAAAAAATAAGCCATCTTTTGGCTTTGTAGGTGCAAAATTGAAAGGTTTATGATTTTTAAAATGTAAGGAGGAAAAAACAAAAGTGCAAAAACAGAAAAATGCTATGTCCTTAAACCCTTAAGGACACATGACGTTCTCATACGTCTCCATTTGCGAGTCCTTAAGGACACATGACGTATGAGAACGTCATGTGTTTTACCGCCCCCCGGCAACCATCTGGAGCGGAGCCGATGCCCGATGCCTGCTGAAATTGTTCAGCAGGCATCGGGGCATATTGCCCAGGGGGGTCATGATGGCCCCCCATGTCAGCGATGGCCGCAGATCGCTGGACAATTCAGTCCAGCGATCTGCGGCGGATTCCGGGTCAATCGGGTCTCCAGTGACCCGGTGACCCGGAATTATTGGCTGATCGGGGCCGTCAGAGACGGCCCCGAACAGCCAGAGCCAGCAGGGGTGAGGTGGCACTGGTGCCACCTCACGATCGCCCTGATTCGTCGGCCGGATTACCGGCCGACCAATCAGGGCGCCTGCTGCGGGTGTCACTCCCGCAACCCGCTCCGCCCCTCTTCCGGAGGACGTGAACGGGGACGTGCACCCCGGGTGCTGGGGACCCCGATCCCCGGCATCCCTGTTGGGATCGGGGCCCCAGGAGCGACGGCGGCGGCGGGACTGACCTGCGCGGCGTGGAGCAGCAGCAGCAGTAGGAGGTGAGTGACAGCCTCCTGCTGTTGCTTAGCAACAGCTCCCAGCATGCCCTTTTTGTAGTTATGCAACAGCAGGAGAAAGACCACCACAACTCCCAGCATTCCCTTATGGGCATGCTGGGACTTATAGTTTTGCAACAGCTGGAGGCACATTTTTTCTATGGAAAAGTGTACCTTCAGCTGTTGTATAACTACAACTCCCATCTTGCACAATCAGCTAAAGTGCATGCTGGGAGTTGTAGTGGTGCATCTGTTGGTTGCATAACTACAACTCCCAGCATGCCCGTTGGCTGTCGGTGACTGCTGAGAGTTGTAGTTTTGCAACAGCTGAAGGCACACTGAGTTAAGTAGCAAACCAGTTATTCTCCAGCTGTTGCATAACTACAATCCCCAGCATCCCCAGCCAAAGTAGTATGCCTCCAGCTGTTGCATAACTACAAGACCCAGCATGCCCTTCCGCTGTCCGTACATGCTGGGGGTTTCAGCTTTTGCAACAGCTGAAGGCACACTGGTTGCAAAACACTGAGTTTGTTACCAAACTCGGTGTTTCACAACCAGTGTGCCTCCAGCTGTTGCAAAACTACAACTGCCAGCATGCACTGATAGACCGTACATGCTGGGAGTTGTAGTTTTGCAACAGCTGGATGTTCCCCCCCCCAATGTGAATGTACAGGGTACACTCACATGGGCGGAGGATTACAGTAAGTATCCGGCTGCAAGTTTGAGCTGCGGCAAATTTTCTGCCGCAGCTCAAACTGCCAGCGAGAAACTACTGTGAACCCCCGCCCATGTGACTGTACCCTAAAAACCCTACACTAACACACAATAAAATAAAAAGTAAAAAACACTACATATACACATATCCCAACACAGCCCCCCTCCCCTCCCCAATAAAAATGAAAAACGTCTGGTACACCACTGTTTCCAAAACGGAGCCTCCAGCGGTTGCAAAACTACAACTCCCAGCATGCACAGATAGACCGTACATGCTGGGAGTTGTAGTTTTGCAACAGCTGGATGTCCCCCCCCCCCCCAATGTGAACGTACAGGGTACACTCACATGGGCGGAGGATTGCAGTAAGTATCCGGCTGCAAGTTTGAGCTGCGGCAAATTTTCTGCCGCAGCTCAAACTGCCAGCGAGAAACTACTGTGAACTTCCGCCCGTGCGACTGTACCCTAAAAACACTACACTAACACAAAATAAAATAAAAAGTAAAAAACCCTACATATACACATACCCCTATACAATCCCCCTCCCCTCCCCAATAAAAATGAAAAACGTCTGGTACGCCACTGTTTCCAAAACGGAGCCTCCAGCTGTTGCAAAACAACTACTCCCAGTATTGCCAGATAGCCACTGACTGTCTAGGCATGCTGGGAGTTTTACAACAGCTGGAGGCACCCTGTTTGTGAATCACTGGCGTAGAATACCCCTATGTCCACCCCTATGCAAGTCCCTAATTCAGGCCTCAAATGCGCATGGCGCTCTCACTTTGGAGCCCTGTCGTATTTCAAGGCAACAGTTTAGGGTCACATATGGGGTATCGCCGTACTCGGAAGAAATTGTGTTAATTTTGGGGGGTATTTTCTGCTATTACCCTTTTTAAAAATGTAAAATTTTTACGTTACGTTCCCCGAGGGGTCTAGTTTACAAAATTGTATGCCATGCATGTTTTTTTTTGCTGTTCTGGCACCATAGGGGCTTCCTAAATGTGACATGCCCCAGAGCAAAATTTGCTTTCAAAAAGCCAAATGTGACTCCATCTCTTCTGAGACCTGTAGTGCGCCAGCAGAGCACTTTTCACCACCATATGGGGTGTTTTCTAAATCGGGAGAAATTGGGCTTCAAATTTTGGGGGGGTATTTTCTGCTATTACCCCTTGCTACATTCCTGGAGGGGTCTAGTTTCCAAAATGGTATGCCATATGTTTTTTTTTGCTGTTCTGGCACCATAGGGGCTTCCTAAAGGTGACATGCCCCCCAAAAACCATTTGTCGCTCCTTCCCTTCTGAGCCCTCTACTGCGCCCGCTGAACAATTAACATAGACATATGAGGTATGTGCTTACTCGAGAGAAATTGGGTTTCATATAAAAGTAAACATTTTCTCCTTGTTACTCCTTGCAAAAATTCTAAACTTGGGTCTACAAGAACATGCGAGTGTAAAAAATGATGATTTTGAATTTTCTCCTTCACTTTGCTGCTATTCCTGTGAAACACCTAAAGGGTTAATACACTTATTGAATGTCATTTTGAATACTTTTGGGGGGTGTAGTTTTTATAATGGGGTCTTTTATGGGGTATTTCTAATATGAAGACCCTTCAAATCCACTTCAAAACTGAACTGGTCCCTGAAAAATAGTGAGTTTGAAAATGTTGTGAAACATTTAAAAATTGCTGCTGATCTTTGAAGCCCTCTGGTGTCTTCCAAAAGTAAAAACTCATAAATTTTATGATGCAAACATAAAGTAGACATATTGTATATGTGAACCCAAAAAAATATATATTTTGAATATCCATTTTCCTTACAAGCAGAGAGCTTCAAAGTTAGAAAAATGCAAAATTTTCATTTTTTTCATCAAATTTGGGGATTTTTCACCAAGAAAGGATGCAAGTTACCATAAAATTTTACCACTAAGTTAAATTAGAATATGTCACGAAAAAACAATCTCGGAATCAGAATGATAACTAAAAGCATTCCAGAATTATTAATGTTTAAAGTGACAGTGGTCAAATTTGCAAAAAACGCTCTGGTCCTTAAGGTGTACAATGGCCTGGTCCTTAAGGGGTTAAGGGGTTAAAAAATCTCAATCTTCCAGTACTTATTAGCTGCTGAATACTACAGAGGAAATTATTTTCTTTTTGAAACACAGAGCTCTCTGCTGAATCACGAGCACAGTGCTGATATCTCTGTCCATTTTAAGAACTGTCCAGAGTAGGAGAAAATCCCCATCCCCAGCAAACATATGCTGCTCTGGACAGTTCCTAAAATGGACAGAGATGTCAGCAGAGAGCAGTGTGCTTGTGATGCCAGCAGAGAGCACTGTGTTCCAAAAAGAAAATAATTTTGGAAGTAGTAGTATTCAGCAGCTGATAAGTACTGGAAGGATTAAGAATTTTTAATAGAAATAATTTACAAATCTGTTTAACTTTCTGGCACCCCTTTAATAAAGACGTATTTTTCTATTTGGTATAGTTTCTGTTTTTTGTAGGTAAAGCAGTTGGCAGGTTTAAACAACTTTTCTGTAATATGGGAGCCTTTAGTCAAGGCAACAGGGTTAAGAGTCCTTTTACAGAAGATCAGCACTCTTTTAGTCAACCTTTTACACTGCTCAATGATTGTGTGGTCAGGGCTTCAGGAACGATTGCTGGATAATTCATGCAGCCCTTCCTATACATTATTGTCTGTCGTACATCTGTTTACACATAAAATGTGTAGATAGCCAACAATGATTTGTAGGGCCACACAATCCCAGAAATCAGACAGCAAATGAGCCTCTGTGTGACCAGTATTCATCCAGCCTAAAAGTCTCTTAATTGTTTCTGTTCAGTCCCCACGCGATCTGTGTGCAGCACCCGGCATTTTTTTAGAATGCTGGGTGCGGGCGGCATGGTTGTGACACCACTGCCATGCCCCTCGTAACATCACACCATGCCCCCTCAATGAAAGTCTATGGGAGGGGGCATGGCGACCGTCAGGTCCCCTCCCATAGACTTGCATTGAGGGGGTGTGGTGTGACATCATGATGATAGTGGCCATTAGTGACTATTACGACATCTATAGAAAAACCAGAGGTCTGATAAGGGCAAATGGCAGCTAAAGATCTCTTACCTCCCTCCAGAGTACAATGTTATACTGACTTTTTTTGCGCCAAAGCACAGCATTGCCTTTTTGAGGGAAATCACTGTTTACAGTGAAATCTCCATAGTGGCATGGAGGACATGGACATAGATGACATGTGACATGCAAGAGAAGATGAGACAGGGTGGAGAGATGTGACCCGGGGAAGGGATATGACATGGGGAGGAGATGACATGGAGGGGAGAGATGAGATGTGACACGGAAGATAAGACATGGAGGGTGGGAGATGTGACATGGGGGATGAGATATGACATGGGGGAGGTGAGATGTGACATGGGAGGAAATGTGACATGGAGATGTGATATGGGGGCAGATGTGATATGGGGGAGATGTGACTTGTAGGGAGAGATGTGACATGGGGTAGAAATGTGACATGGGATAGAAATGGGACATGGGGGGAAGACATGTGACATGGGGGAGATGTGACATGGGGAGGAGAGATGGGACATGGAGGAGGGAGATGTGACATGGGGGGGAGATGTGACATAGGGAGGAGAGATGGGACATGTAGGGGGGGATGTGACATGTGGGGGATGTGACATGGGGGAGAGATGTGACATGGGGAAAGATGTGACATGGGGGGATATGTTACATGGGGGTGTGAACATGAAATGGGGGAAATGTTAAATGGGGGGATGTATATGAAATAGAGTAATTGTGACATGGGGGATAGACGTGAAATGGGGAGTGGGCATGAAATGGGGAAGATAGACGTGAAATGGGGAAGACTGGACATGAAATTGGGTAATTTTACCATTTGTTTATTATATCGCAATCACATATCAAAATCGCAATTTACATTAGTAATCGCAATTGCAAATTTTCCAAAAATCATGTACCTACCACCTACCTGACAGTGAGGACATGCTGGAAGCTGGAGAGTGATAGGTTGGAGCTTGCTGCCCTAACATGTGTCTATCTATATGGTACGCAACTACAACTCTCAGCATGAAAAATAAGTTTTAATAAATGTGAATAGGCCCTTCACACTCAAAAAAAAAAAAAAAAAAAATAGCAATGACCCTCCGTTCCCAATTTAAAAAATAAAAATGTGAAACACTTTAATTAAACTACCATATGTGATATTGTTGCATGTGGAAATGGCTGAACTATTAAAAAATACCAAAGTCCAAAAAACACACTAAAAAAATTACCAAAACATATACACAAAAGTGGTATAGGGATTTTTGGAACGGTTGGAATAATCCATGCCATCTTCTTCACTTGGCAGACTAAAAACCTGTTGCTACATTTTGGAACGCTTGGAAAAAGCCAGTGCGGCTTTCGATACCTCCATCTGCATTTTAATGATACTTTTTTTTTTTTTTTTTTTTAAATAACTGTTTATTTATCAAAAGTTTTAAATGTTCCAAAACAAAGCAAAACCAATACAAATAAAAGGAAAGAAATTTTTTTTTTAGAAAAAAGTATCATATCTTCAGGTAAATTAAGTTAAAAAAAAAGGGGGGGAGGGAAAAAGCTCATGAAAAAAGGACAGGGGTCAGTGAGCAACAATCCATATGATATCTCGTCTTCACATATTCAACTGACACATAGCATTAAAGATAAAGTTCCAGATATTCATGTAGATTTACCAGGTCAGAGCAGAATCATTTTGCAATAAAAACAATAATGGAAATTAAACATAGTTAGGCATGTACAAAACAAATTGATGTAAGAAAGTAAATGGTTACAAGAACCGCTTAACGTCAGCGATAATTGAGAACATAAAGCAAGCCTTTCAATGCGGTTGTCTATTTATTTTTGGAAGAAAATCTGGAAGATTGGGTAAGAGCATCACAGATATATGTATAAAAAAACTTGGTAAGTAGAAAAAGCCATGAAGTAGATGAGGGGACTGTTGAGCGGAAGACACAGATAAGAAAAGGAAGTAAAGGAAGAGAAAAAGAAACAAGAATAGACCTGCGCAGATCCGAGACCCAGCTCCAACATCTCATGGTGGCGTTTCCGTTTCCATGAACCTATCCCAGAGCATCCACACTTTATAGAACTTGGGTAAGAGATTATCTGTTATTGCTGAAAGATATTCCATTTTTCTGATTAACAAAATGTTATTCTTCAGATGCAACATAGTGGGAATATCTGCAGTGCGCCAGCATTGGGCAATTAAGCTCTTAGCTGCAATTAAGATATGATGAAATAGTCTAGTCTCAATGCATGGCATGCCTAAGGAGGTATTGTAAAGGATGAAATGGAATATATTTATTAATCACTGATCTCACCAAAGATTGAACTTCTAGCCAGAAGTGTCTAAGTGAAGGGCAGTCCCAAAAAATATAGGATAACGTACCTGGACTGGAATGGCATCTCCAACAACTAGAGGACACATCTGGGTAACATCGATTAAGGACCACAGGGGTATGGTACCAGTGGAACAACATTTTGTATTGTGCTTCTTTATGGGCAATGCAAGAAGAGGCCTTTGCCGTGTGTGTCCAGATTGTCCTCCAAGCAGCAGGAGAGACTTGACGCCACTTTGTTTTAGCCTTAAAAATGCATGAGCGCATTAAAGAAGCTTTTAGCTACCATGTGTTACCGCATTTCATAACTGAGCCTTAAACACATTTTAACCCCTTAAGGACTCAGCCCATTTGGACCTTAAGGACTCAGACAATTTTATTTTTCCGTTTTCGTTTTTTCCTCCTCCCCTTCAAAAAATCATAACTCTTTTATATTTTCATCCACAGACTAGTATGAGGGCTTGTTTTTTGCGCGACCAGTTGTCCGTTGTAATGCCATCACTCACTTTATCATAAAATATATGGCACAACCAAAAAAATACTATTTATGTGGGGAAATTAAAAAGAAAACCGCAATTTTGCTAATTTTGGAAGGTTTTGTTTTCACGCCGTACAATTTATGGTAAAAATGACATGTGTTCTTTATTCTCTGGGTCAATAAAATTAAAATGATACCCATGATAATATACTTTTCTATTACTGTTGTGCTTTAAAAAAATCGCAAACTTTTTAACCAAATTTGTACGTTTAAAATCCCCCTATTTTGAAGACCTATAACTTTTTCATTTTTCTGTATAAGCGGTGGTATGAGGGCTCATTTTTTGCGCCGTGATCTGTACTTTTTTATTAATACCATATTTGCTTATACAAAACTTTTATTACATTTTTTATTAATTTTTTTGGGAATGAAATGTTATAAAAATGCAGCTATTTTGGACTTTTTTTTTATGTTCACACCGTTCACCGTACGGGATCATTTACATTTTATTTAAATAGTTCGGATATTTACGCACGCGGTGATACCAAATATGTATATAAAATAATTTTTTTACACTTTTGGGGGGTAAAATAGGGAAAATGGGACAATTTACGTTTTTATTGGGGGAGGGAGTTTTTCACATCTTTTTTACTTTATTTTTTTACACTTTAACACTTTTTATTTTTACACTTTAATATTCCCCATAGGGGACTATTTAAAGCAATCACTTGATTGCTAATCCTGTTCAGTGCTATGTCTAGGACATAGCACTGATCAGGGTTATCGGTCATCTTCTGCTCTGGTTTGCTGGAAGGCAGATCCGAGCAGAAGACTCCTGGAAGGCAGTGGAGCAAGGTGAGGGGACCTCCGTCTGCCTTGCAGGATGATCGGATCGCCGCGGCAGCGCTGCGGTGCGATCCGATCATCCTGTTAAGTGACCGCAATGCTGCAGATGCCGTGATTGGTATTGATCACGGCATCTGAGGGGTTAATGGCGGACATCCGCGGGACCGCGGGTGTCCGCCATTACTGGCGGGTCCCTGGCTGTGATGCACAGCCGGGACCTGCCGCGCATGATGCCGGAATCTCTCCGATCCCCACGGTTATGCTCAGGACGTAAATGTACGTCCTGGTGCGTTAAGTACCACGTCACCAGGACATACCTTTACGTCCTGCGTCGTTAAGGGGTTAAAAATACTTTAATACATTCTTAGCAGTATTATACAGGACTTTAAAGCTGTTAGGCAGTGTTCTAAACATGTTTAGGGGTTTATTTAATTGCTGGTTTGCATTGAACCGAACCAAATCAAACCAGCAATTTTGGAAACATTTTGAAACTTGGAGAGTCAAACTTTTCAATAGTTCACTCATCACTATTGAGGAACATTGGCACAGTGGTCAGCCAAGAAAGCTTACTAAAGCAGATCAAAGACACATCATACTTACATCCCTTAGACATAGGAAGTTGTCCAGCAGTGCCTTCAGCTCAGAATTGGCAGAAACCAGTGCCACTTAGTACACCTACTTGCTGTTCAGAGAAGTCTGGCTAAAAGTGGTCTTCATGGAAAAATTGAGGTGCAACAAAATCGAAGCAGGTATTTTGGGCTGAATGAGTTATAATTTGAACTATTTGGCGTTAAAAGAAGGAAGTTTGTTTGATGAAGGGCTGGAGGGTGGTACAATAATGAGCTTCTGCTAACAACAGTGAGCAATGTGAAAGAGAGATGTATTCTTCAAACCTTTTTTCAACCCTTTAACAGGACACCCGGAATTTGAATACCAATAAAAGACCTTGAGATCCGTTTACGGACATTTTAACCAACATTTATCATTGTCTTTAGACTGTTTTTTGTGTCTACAAAAGGCGCAAAGAAGACGCAAGCAGGGTTTATTTGCGCCTTTTTTGCACCTTTTGGTTTACACATTTCTGCTGATTTTGAATAGCAATCCACTGATTTTGGCAATAAACATGATATGGAAGGGTTTTACGAACTGCGCCTTTTTGTGAAAAGGCGTAAAAAAGGCGCAAAGCCACTGAAAAGTCTCTAAAACTACACCAGCTCAGACTTAGCTTAGCTTTTTGGTGTATGTGAAGAGAGAAATTTCAGAAAATTTGTACGTGCACAAAATTTTGAAATTTAGAAAAATGCTTCCCTTATAACCTACAATGATAAATGTCGGCCTTTGAGAGTTTTAGCCTCCTCCAAGTAACAATGTGGAGCAGGATTTTGTATGTGCTCCATCTGTTCATGGTGCACGAATTAAAGGTACCCAATGGCCGCTAGGGCGAAGATAAGGGTGGGTCACAGGTTTTCTTGTTGGTGATTGGGACCTAGATACATATTTGTAAGATTGTGTGCTATATTATATCTCACTATTTGTTATGTTATGCATGGTTGATTTCCCTTATGCAATACAAAGTTAGTTTCAAATTAGCATTGCGTCAGTCTTAATGTTTTCTCAAAGATGTTCACAATGGGACCCCACATCCTTACTCCGGATGATCCGTTGGTGTTACTGACTCAGATATGTACCCCAGCTCCCGGATAGCCGAGACTTAGGATCGGCCTTATGAGCACAGAGAGTTAATAAGAGTAAATGACCACAGGAATATCCCCCAAAATCCTGTTTCAAATCATTCTTACTTTAAAGCATTTCTTCCATATCTTTCTAAAATATTTATAAAGCACTGTTTTTTTTAAAACAGTTTTAGAGCAATAAATAACAGGATAGGATCAAAATGAGATTTTGAGATCCCCCCCTTTGTTTAAAGGGGTTCTCCGGTGCTTAGACGTCTTATCCCCTATCCAAAGGATAGGGGATAAGATGCCTGATCGCGGCAGTCCCGCAGCTGGGGACCCCCGGGATTATGCACGCGGCACCCCGTTTGTAATCAGTGCCAGGAGCGTATTCGCTCCGGGACTGATTACCGGCAACCGCAGGGCCGGCGGCGTTTGACGTCACGCCTCCGCCCCAGTGTGACGTCACGCTCCGCCCCTCAATGCAAGCCGACGGGAGGGGGCGTGATAGCTATCACGCCCCCTCCCGTAGGCTTGCATTGAGGGGCGGAGCGTGACATCACATGGGGGCGGAGGCGTGACATCACACGCCGCCTGCCCTGCGGTCGACCATAAACAGACCCGGAGCGAACACGCTCCGGGCACTGATTACAAACGGGGTGCCACGTGCATGATCACGGGTGTCCCCAGCTGCGGGACTCCTACGATCAGGCATCTTATCCCCTATCCTTTGGATAGGGGATAAGATGTTTGAGCACCGGAGTACCCCTTTAACTATTGTACAGTCAGTTACAGTACACACAGTTACAGTACATAAGCAAAATATACTATGCACATTAAAATCTCCATAGTATTTAGCAAACAATTTGTAATCTTTTAGTAAAAAATACAGTAAACCTATCTCCCATAAGGAGCTCATATATGTACGTTATATTTTAGTTGACTATAAATCCATGGTTTCCAGTCTATCAAACTCCATAGTAAAATATTACTCTTTCCTTGTGCACTTACATTTAATACCATTCTTCCATGACATATTTGGAATCTATCCCATAATTTTACTATTGGGAGTAAAATGAGACATGCTGATTTTCTCATGCCTACAAGCCAAGGACCCTGTTTTTATTGCTTTAGGTGACAGTACATGATTGATAATATGACAGCATGCTTATAAGAAATTTGTGTTTTAAAAGCATTGGATTTGGCCTTGGTTTGCTCTGTTGGTTACCATCAACTAACAGCCCCAGGGTTGCCATTTAAAAGCCATTTACAGCACTTAAATTCCTTTACCAAGATCTGTAGATATGTAAAAGAAAGAATGTACTTTAAATGACATATAAAAATATATGTTTTTTGTGATCTGCTGTAAACATACTTTAAACAAATGGAAAATTAAAGTTAAAATCCAAGTATTAACAAATACAGAACCTTAAAATTACTGAAAATCTACCTTATCTACATGTATTGATCTGATCTGAGCTTGCAATAAAAAAATTTAGTATCTATCTACCTATCTATTATACAGAAAGTTACCATATTTTCCAGCATATAAGGTGACTTTTTAACCCCGAATAATGTTCTCAAAAGTTGGGGGTTGTCTTATACACCGGGTGTTGCAGTCGGATTATCCATACCCCAGGCATATCGGCCGAGATTAATTTCCCCCATCACATTCGGGACAACCCTGTGTTAAGGATGTCCTGGTAATTTTTCTGCAGCCCTGCGTTAACGTTAAAA
The DNA here is from genome assembly GCF_029499605.1 of Hyla sarda. NCBI lineage: Eukaryota > Metazoa > Chordata > Amphibia > Anura > Hylidae > Hyla > Hyla sarda. The sequence goes on from NC_079189.1 coordinate 162,934,889, forward strand.
ACGCAAGGGCCACCAGGTGGTAGGGGTAGGCAACAGCAGAGCGGAGCAAAGCAACGAGGATACGCGGGCATGGTAAGTTACCAGCATGTCATCTTCGGTGCTCCGACCACCGCTCCTCCGGTCCCGGGACCTACGGCTATGGCCTATAGGCCATAGCAGTAGATCGTGACTCTGGACCGGAGGAGCGGTGGTTGGAGCACTGAAGTGGGGAAGTACACAGACATACAGCCTCCAGCCATACACTGTATATGGCTGAAGACTGAATGTCTGTGGAGGAACTATACTGCCAACCTAATGTGGGGGAATTGCAACCTAATGTAGGGGAACTACAACCTAATGTGGGGAACTATAACCTAATGTGGGGGAACTATACTGCCAACCTAATGTGGGGGAACTACAACCTAATGTGGGGGAACTATGCTGACAACCTAATGTGGGGGAACTATGCTGACAACCTAATGTGGGGGAAACTATGTTGAAAACCTAATGTGGGGAACTATGCTGACAACCTAATGTGGGGGAACTATGCTGGCAACCTAATGCAGGGAACTATGCTGACAACCTAATGTGGGGAACTATGCTGACAACCTAATGTGGGGGAACTATGCTGACAGCCTAATGTGGGGGAACTATGCTGACAATCTAATGTGGGGGGGAACAATACTGCCTACCTAGTGTGGGGGTAAATGGTAAGGTACCGTATCACGGTAGAGGGGTAGTCTTATACAGCGAGTATATCCCAAACTCTATATTTTAACTGTAAATGTTGGGGGTCGTCCTATATGTGCAGTCGCCTTATATGCTGGAAAATATGGTACATATCCAGGGGCAGACTGACAACACTCAGGGCCCCTGGACCAAAAAAAGCAAGGTACCCCTGCGATACTCCGCCGCTGGTCAAACTTCTGCCCCTATTTCACCCAAATCCCTCCACCACTCCTACACACAAAATAAACAACATTTTATACATAAGAAACACTTTAACATATAAAAAATAAATTGACCAATAATACCAGTATTCAATAAGTAAATATATACCACCACACAATAACTGTTAATAAAACCACTATATAAAACCACTATACACAGACAAGTATACTATACAGGATCTGTATACCATAGAAGTGATTATATGCAGGACCATATGGTGCTAGATATCAGCTGTGCACAGGATCTGTACATCATAGAAGTGATTACAGTTACACAAAGGGACTCACAATTACGTCTTTTCTGATCAGCGGCATCCTCTTTCCTTTTCTTCTCCGTCTAGATCAGACCGCCATGTCGATCTCATCTGCAGGACAAACATGTTAGACTCTGCATTTCTCCAGTGCCCTCTTCTCCTCTACACAATCTTCCCATCTATAGACCCACAAACTGTAATAATGCTCTCATTGGTGTACTGCACAGTAAAAGGGCAGGTAGGTAGCCTGGTAAAAAGGGAACTAGATAGGTAGATCACAAAAACTAGATATGTAGGTAGGTGACTAGCTAGGTACTTAGACAGCCAGGTATGTAGGTAGGTAGCAAGATATGTAGGTAGGTAGTTAGGCAGCCAGGCATGTAGGTAAGTAGTTAGGCATCCAGGTATAAAGTTAGGTTGCAAGGTAGTTAGTTAAGTATGTAGCATGCACCCCCCTCCACCCAGTGGCGGATCCAGAGTCTAGTCTAGACAGAGTATTTTGTGTTAGCGGACAGAAAATAAGGTGTTGCTTACGAAAGCTACAGGTAGGTAATGTCTCCAGGAGGTAGTGGCCCCTAGTAGATCATGCCCCCAGATAGTTAATGTCCCTCAGGTAGGTAGTCATGCCCCCTGTAGGTAATTCCTCCAGATAGCTGTCCCTGTATGAAAACCCCCTATGCAGTTGTAGGTATCCCTCCTATTAGTTTGGTAGTTTAGATATTAGCTAGGCAGGAACATAGTAGATAATCCCTCACATTAGGTGTAGGCAACAGAGTTTACTCACATTAGGTGTAGGCAGCAGAGTTCCCCCATAGTAGGTGTAGGCAGCAGAGTTCCCCCACAGTAGGTGTAGGCAGCAGAGTTCCCCCACAGTAGGTGTGGGCCACAGAGTTCCCCCACTGTAGGTGTAGGCCGCAGAGTTCCCTCACAGTAGGTGTAGGCAGCGGGGTCCCCCCACAGTAAGTGTAGGCAGCAGCCCCCCCCCCCACAGTAGGTGTAGGCAGCTGGGTCCCCCCACAGTAGGTTTAGGAAGCATTGTCCGCCCACATTAGGTGTAGGCAGCGGGGTTCCCCGGCAGTAGGTGTAAGCAACAGGGTCTCCCACAGTGGGTGTAGGCAGCAGGGTCCCCCCACAGTAGATGTAAGCAACAGGGTCCTACAGTGAAGGCGTTGATGAGTGACGTCATCGGCGCTGACACTGCGTAGTGGGGGTGGAGGTCAAGTCTACTCTGTGTAGGCGCAGATGCCGCTCACACAGAGGGAATGCCTTCTCCTGTATGTGCGTGTACCGCACATACAGGAGAAGGCAGCACTGTCTGCTGGGGATCCGGGACAAGTGTCCTGGATCCTTGGCAGCGGCGGGCCCTGTACCCGGCCGAGCCCTCGGACCATGTCCGATCAGACGGGCCAGTCAGTCCGCCCCTGTACATTTCAGATTTAAAGTTTATATCTTTTATTGCATAATATTTCTATTTTTGCATAATAGACTGTTGTGTTTTTGCGACATACAGACATATCAAACTTTTGTTTGGTCAGAATGTTCAGACTGACTGATTACAAGAACGATTTGGAAGAAGTGTGCTCTTAATGTGTATACTCCGGGTTTGTGTCACATGATCTGAACTGACTTATAATGTAAGTCTATGGGGCCATCCAGGTCTCATAGTCACAGATTGAAGAGAGGAGCGCATGGCCATGCACCTCATTTACTGCTAGTTCTTGCCATCGGTCAAGGTCTGAACACCTTGACCCCTTTATTGAAATGTCTCTAAGATACATAATTTTTTATTTTATTTTTTTAAATACAAGTACACTTTAATGTCCCTTCCTGTGGTGATTATCATAAGATGAACTATGTGATACAAAAAAATGTAATGTTGAAATACCTGACTTTTATATGCTTAAATGGTGGACTGTCACAACTTTATGGTAAGTTGAGTAGCTTGGCAATATAACAACAATTTATGACAATCAGAATGTAATATGTCCTTTTACCAAATGTGGCCATTAACCCCTTAACGACCACGGACATAAATGTACGTCCTCGTGCGGCGGTACCTAGCACACGAGGACATACATTTACGTCCTGTGTATGACCGTTAGCATCAGAGCGGTGCTCGCATCATACTCTGCAGGTCCCGGCTGCCATCAGCAGTCAGGGACCCGCCGGTAATGGCGGATGTCTGCGATCGGGCGGATGTCCGCCATTAACCCCTCAGATGCCGTAATCAATACAAATCACGGCATCTGCGGCAATGCGCATGTTAAAATAAATGATCGTTTATCGCCCGCAGCGCTGTCGTGGGGATCCGATCCTCTGAAATGGCGTCTGGAGGTCCCCTCACCTGCCTCCGACCATCTCCGAGCATCTTATGCTCTGGTCTGAGATTGAGCAGACCAGAGCAGAAGATAGCCGATAATTCTGATCAGCGCTATGCCCTATGCATAGCACTGAACAGTATTTGCAATCAACTGTGTGCATTTGATAGTCCCCTATGGAGACATACAAAGTTGAAAAATTAAAAAATTCAAAGTGAAAAAAAAAGTTAAAAATACCTTCCCTCAATAAAAATGAAAATTGTCCTTTTTTCCAATTTTACCCCCAAAAAGCGCAATTTTTTTTTTCTAATAAACATATATGGTATTGTTGAGTGTGTAAATGTCCAAACTATCAAAATATAATGTTAATTATCCTGTACGGTGAACGGTGTAAACGTAAAAAAAAAAAAAAAAGTCCAAAAATGCTTCTTTTTTGTCACATTTTATTCATTTTAAAAAAAAAAAGTGATCTAAAAGTTTTATATAAGCAAATGTGGTATCAATAAAAAGTACACATGATGGCGCAAACAAGGAGCCCTCATACAGCCCCCCCCCAAAAAAAAAAAAACTTTTTCAAAAATGAAAAAGTTATAGGTGGTCAAAATAGAGCAATTTTATATTACTGATTTTGTACAAAAAAGTTTGAGATTTTTTTAAGCAGTACAAAAAATAGGAAAGTATCTAGCTATGGGTATTATTTTAATCGTATTGACCCAGACAATAAAGAACACTTCATTTTTACCTAAAGTGTACAGTGTGAAAACGAAACTCTCCAAAGTGTGTAAAATTGTGGTTTTCATTAAAATTTCCTCCCTAAAAAAATTATTATTTTGGTTCACCATACATTTTTTGGTAAAATGAGAGGTTTCAGTACAAATTATAATTGGTCACGCAAAAAACAAGCCCTTATATGGGTCTGTAGATGGAAATATAAAAGAGTTATGGCTTTTAGAAGGCGAGGAGGAAAAAAAATGCTAAAATTGACCTGGTCCTTAAGGTCAAAATGGGCTTGGTCCTTAGAGGGGTACTCCATCCCTAGACATCTTATCCCCTATTCAAACGATAGGGGAGAAGAGGTCTGATCGCGTGGGGTCCCGCCGCTGGGGACCCCCGGGATCTCGGCTGCAACATCCCTCTGTCATTACTGCACAGAGCTAACTCACTCTGTGCATAATGAAGGGCAATCAAGGGGCCAGAGCATTGTGACGTCATGGCACAGCCCATCGTGACATCACGACCCGCCTCCTCAATACAAGTCTATAGAAGGGGAAGGAAGACGATGGTAGGGAAATTCCCTGGTAACATACACAGCACAGACAGCTTTCAACACCTTGGGGACAGAGCCCATTGTGACACTAAGGACGGGAGCTTTTTTTTTTTTCAAATATGACCTCTATCACTTTATGCATTAATAACTCTGGGATGCTTTTACTAATAAATTTGATTCTGAGATAGTTTTTTCATGACATATTATACTTTATGTTAGTGGTAAATTTTCGTCGATACTTGCATCATTTCTTGGTGAAAAATGCCAAAATTTCTGGAAAAATGTGAAAATGTTGTATTTTTCTAACTTTGAGTTAATTACCTTTGACTCAGGGATAAACCCTGAGCCACTAGTACCCTTATTATTCCCACCCCTAAAACATAGCTTTTATTAGGCACATGCAAAATATATTTGTGGTGAATATGGAACTCTAAAACCACAGTCTCAGCTGGTGTGTCTGTCACTATTCACTTAGTATCACTTTTGTCACTCATAGTGCTCAACTCTATAGTGCATATACACCAGTGGTCTGCAGTACCACAGTGTTAGTTAACACCACCAGAGACTGACTTAAAAGCAGAAACTAAGCCCCCTCTACATCTTTCACTGCTATCGCAGCGTCCTCAGGAGGAACGGGCAGCGTCCTCAGGAGGAACATGCCCGTTCCTCCTGAGGACGCTGCGATAGCAGTGAAACATGTAGAGGGGGCATAGTTTCTGCTTTTAAGTCAGTCTCTGGTGGTGTTAACTAACACTGTGGTACTGCAGACCAATGGTGTATATGCACTATAGAGTTGAGCACTATGGGTGACAAAAGTGATACTAAGTGAATAGTGACAGACACACCAGCTGAGACTGTGGTTTTAGAGTTCGATATTCACCACAAATATATTTTACATGTGCTTAATAAAAGCTATGTTTTAGGGGTGGGAATAATAAGGGTACTAGTGGCTCAGGGTTTATTCCTGAGTCAAAGGTAATTAACTGTTGTTTTGACCCTGCCCCATCTTGGGGTAATCTTTTTGTATTTTTCTAATTTTGAAGCACTCTGCTTATAAGGAAAAGGGACATGTGAAATCAATTTCTTATTGATTCATATACACAATATGTCTACTTTATGTTGTCATCATAAAGTTGACATGTTTTTACTTTTTGAAGACATCAGAGGGCTTTTAAAGTATAGCAGCAATTTTCCAATTTTTCACGAACATTTAAAAATCAGAATTTTTCAGGGACCAATAAAGTTTAGAAGTGAATTTTAGGGTCTTTATATTGGAAATCCCCTACAATGGACCCCGTTTTGAAAACTGCACCCCTCAAAGTATTCAAAATGACATTCACAAAGTTTTTTTTAATCCTTTAGGTGTTTCACAGGAATAGCAGCAAAATGTAGGAGAAAAATCAAAATCTCAATTTTTTACACTAACAAGTTATTGTATCCCCATTTTTTTCATTTTTGCAAGAGGTAAAAGGTAAAAAGGCCCCCCAAAACGTGTAATACCTTTTCTCTTGAGTAAGGAAATACCTCATACGTGGACATGTAGGTGTAGGAGGTGAAGTGCTCTGTGGGTGCACTAGAGGGCTCAGAAGGGAAGGAGCGACAAAGGCATTTTGGAGAGTGAATTTTGCTGAAATGGCTTTTGGGGGACATGTCGCATTTGGAAGCCCCCATGATGCCAGAACAGTTATCCCCCCCCCCCCCACACACACACACACATGGCACACTATTTTGGAAACTACACCCCTTAAGGAACATAACAAGGGGTAAATTGGGTCTTTATACCCTACAGGTGATTGACAAACTTTCGTTAAAATGGGATGTGAAAAGGAAAAATTAGATTTTTAATACTAAAATGCTGATGTTACCCCAAACTTTTCATAGTAGGAGAAAATGCCCCCAAAATTTGTAAGCCCATTTCTCTCAAGTAAGGAAATACTTCATATGTGGATGTAAAGTACTCTGTGGGTGCACTAGAGGGCTCAGACATTGGGCTTTTGGAGAGCGAATTTTGCTGAAATGGTTCTTGGGGGGCATGTCGCATTAAGGAAGCCCTCATGATGCCAGAACAGTAAAAAAAAAAAAAAAAAAACACATGGCACACTATTTCTGAAACTACACCCCTCAAGGAACGTAACAAGGGGTACAGTGAGCCTTAACACCCCACAGGTGATTGACAAACTTTCGTTAAAGTGGTACGTAAAAATAAAAATACATTTTTTTAAAATAAAATGCTGGTGTTACCCCAAATTTTTCATTTTCACAATGGGTAACAGGAGAAAAAGACCTGTAACCCCATTTCTTCTGAGTATAGAAATACCTCATATGTGGATATAAAGTGCTCTGCAGGTTAACTATAATGCTCAGAAGAGGAGCAGCGCCATTGGGCTTTTGGAGAGAGAATTTGGTTGGAATGGAGGTCGGGGGCCATGTGCATTTACAAAGCCCCCATGGTGCCAGAACAGTGGACTCCCCCACATGTTGTCAGATCCAACAATTTTTTTAAAATATAGTACTCAGTACCTAATCCTGACCATGTACATCAAATTTTTAAGTGTCTAGCACCTTTATTTTTTTAACCCCTTGCCATAAAATTCCATTAATAAACGGCGCTGAGGCACGGGTGGGTTATCATACCCACACAATCCCAGCTGCTATCAGCAGCCAGGACCCGTGGCTAATGTCGGACATTGCCGTTCAGGCATTAACTCTTTAGACACGGTGAACAAAGTTTATCACCATGTCTAAAGTGAAAGTTTCTCGGCAGCTCAGTCGAGCTGATCGGGAACATTGCGGTAAAATCGCAATGTAATTATCAGCTAGGAGGCATCAGGAGGCTGCCTTACCTGCGTCCTGCACGTCCGATTGGTGATTGACTGCTCCAAGCCTGAAATCCCGGCTTGAGCAATCAACAGCCGATAACACTGATCAATACATTGGGGGAAAGGGGGGTGATACAAACTTTTATTAGGGAAGTGGTTAAATCACATTTATTTACTTTTTTCCCCCTTTTTTTTGCAATGTTATAGCCCCCCCCCAAAAAACTGTGTAAATAAAAATAAACATATGTGATATCGCTGTCTGCGTAAGTGTCCGAACTATAAAAATATATAATTAATTAAACCGCACGGTCAATGGCGTACACACAAAAACATTCCAAAGTCCAAAAAAGTGTCTTATTGGTCGCTTTTTATACCATAAAAAAATATATAAAAAGTGATCAAAAGGTCTGATCAAAAAAAATATGGTACCGATAAAAACAGATCACGGTGCAAAAAATGAGCCCTCATACTGCCCCATATGTGGAAAAATAAAAAAAAAGTTATAGGGGTCAGAAGATGACATTTTTAACCCCTTAAGGACTCATGGTTTTTCCGTTTTTGCACTTTAGTTTTTTCCTCCTTACCTTTTAAAAATCATAACCCTTTCAATTTTCCACCTAAAAATCCATATTATGGCTTATTTTTTGCATCACCAATTCTACTTTGCAGTGACATTAGTCATTTTACCCAAAAATGCACGGCGAAACGGAAAAAAAATCATTGTGCTACAAAATCGAAGAAAAAACGCTATTTTGTTACTTTTGGGGGCTTCGGTTTCTACGCAGTGCATATTTCGGTAAAAATTACACCTTATCATTATTCTGTAGGTCCATACGGTTAAAATGATACCCTACTTATATAGGTTTGATTTTGTCGCACTTCTGGAAAAAATCATAACTACATGCAGGAAAATTTATACGTTTAAAATATCATCTTTTGACCCCTATAACTTTTTTATTTTTCCACGTACAGGGCGGTATGAGGACTCAGTTTTTTGCACCGTGATCTGAAGTTTTTATCGTTATGATATTTGTTTGGATTGGACTTTTTGATCACTTTTTATTCATTTTTTAATGGTATAAAAAGTGACCAAAATACGCTTTTTTGGACTTTGGAATTTTTTTGCGCGTACGCCATTGACCACGCGGTTTAATTAATGATATATTTTTATAGTTCGGACATTTACGCACGCGGCGATACCACATATGTTTATTTTTCTTTTTTCTTACACTGTTTTATTTTTTTTTTGGGAAAAGGGGGGTGATTCAAACTTTTATTAGGGAAGGGGTTAAATGACCTTTATTAACACTTTTTTTTTTACATTTTTTTTGCAGTGTTATAGATCCCATAGGGACCTATAACACTGCACACACTGATCTTTTACACAGATCACTATTAACACGCCTGTGATCAGTGTTATCGGCGCTTGACTGCTCCTGCCTGGATCTCAGGAACGGAGAAGTCATTTGCCGATCGGACACCGAGGAGGCAGGTAAGAGCCCTCCCGGTGTCCTGTCAGCTGTTCGGGACGCCGCGATTTCACCGCGGCGGTCCCGAACAGCCCGACTGAGCAGCCGGGTCACTTTCACTTTCACTTTAGAAGCGGCGGTCAGCTTTGACCGCCGCTTCTAAAGGGTTAATACCGCACATCGCTGCGATCGGCGATGTGTGGTATTAGCCGCGGGTCCCGGCCATTGATGAGCGCCGAGACCGACGCGATATGAAGACGCGGCGCGATACCGCTTCATATCGTTATACGTCCTGCGTCGTTAAGGGGTTAAACATATACATTTTTCTGCATGTAGTTATGATTTTTTCGACAAAATCAAACCTATATAAGTAGATAAGTAGGATTTTATTTTAACCGTAAGGACCTACAGAATAAAGATAAGGTGTAATTTTTACCGAAAAATGTACCGAAAAATGTACCGAAAAATAGAAACAGAAGCACCCAAAAATTACAAAATTGCTTTTTTTTCTTCCATTTTGTCGCTCAATTATTATTTTTTCCGTTTTGCCATAGATTTTTGGGTAAAATTACTGATGTCATTACAAAGTAGAATTGTTTCACGCAAAAAATAAGCTATCATATGGATTTTTTAGGTTCAAAATTTAAAGGGTTATGATTTTTAAAAGGTAAGGAGGAAAAAACGAAAGTGCAAAAACGGAAAAATGCTATGTCTTTGAGGGGTTAATTACATTTTTATTGTAGCTCACTAGCTAAAATTCCTCTCAAAGGGAGGGGGCGTGGCCTTACTGTGCAGGTCTCCGCCCCCTCCCTCAGTATGCTGTCCTGTCAGTTCCCCTCTTCCCTAGCATTAGCAAAACTACAACACCCAGCATGTCCACAGTCAGGGCATGCTGGGAGTTGTAGTATTGCTAACCCTTGTTATATAGTATCAGTGTCACACAGGATGAGTAACATGAGCGAGACCAGCACCAGGGAGATGGGGCATATGGGGAGATGGGAAGCATTAGACATGCGGCAGCAGGCAGAGATGTGAGCAGCTAAGCGCGTGGTGGCGGGTGGACATGTGAGTGGCGGCGGCCGGCAGCAATATGAGCAGTGGCCAGCAGAGAGAGGTCTGAATAATGTGCAGCGCGAACCCTGGAGCTGCACCAGCCGACATCAGCTGTTTTCTCCCGTGCGCTCTGATGTCGGCTGTTGTGGAGCTCCAGGGTGGTGAAAACTCCTGCGTCCCTCATAGCTGACAGAATCTGGAGGGTTGTGGTAATATAGAAAAAAGAATGGTGCCTCGTGTATTACCCTTAGAGTAGGTGTGGAGTAGTAAAGCCCCTTAAAAGTGGCTGCTCACCTTGGAGAAGAAGAAATAGTGCATATCACCTCAATAAGAGGTATATTGTTGGAGCAGGCTGCTCAGCCGGAGAGTCCACAGAGGTCAGGTAAACCTGTCCTGTTGAAGCATGCGAAGAGGTAGAGAAAAAAGGACCAAAGATTTCCAGGCGCTGCTAGCTCAAAAACACCGGAGGCATGAGTTATAGATGAAAGATCCTAGCAGGGATCATATTTATTTAAAAAAAACAAAAGTAAAGATGACGCGTTTCGAGGGTAACCCCCTCTTCCTCAAATCAACATAACATACATTAGACACATGGCAAGTTTAAATACAGTGTGAACGAACAGGCGCCAAAAAACGCACAGTGGGCGTGGCTAGAATGGTCAAAGGTCACTACAGGTATTGCCCTTACAAACATTACATGGAATCAACAGTCATAAAAACATGAAGGTATAATAAGGATAAGGTGTACAATCCTATAATGTGAAGACTGGTTAGCTAAAAAGGTAAATACTATGTAATTTCTGCATTTAAGCAGCGGCATGTACAAGTGCAGGTAAGGGCAGCGCGCGTCCCGAGATGGTTGTTAGGGACACGTCGCTAACCACATAGGGGGCAGGGGGATAGAGCCAATCAGCGAGGTCCGGCTGCTTGGCCTATCAGCGAACAGCGCGGCCAGGCCAATCAGCTGGCGGCGCCGCGCTGTGTTTTTCTTTCAGCCGCCTTTTCATAGCAACGCGTCCCTAACAACCAGCAGGGACGTTTCGCTTCCTGTACACAGCGCGGCGCCGCCAGCTGATTGGCCTGGCCGCGCTGTTCACTGATAGGCCAAGCAGCCGGACCTCGCTGATTGGCTCTATCCCCCTGCCCCCTATGTGGTTAGCGACGTGTCCCTAACAACCATCTCGGGACGAGCGCTGCCCTTACCTGCACTTGTACATGCCTCTGCTTAAATGCAGAAATTACATAGTATTTACCTTTTTAGCTAACCAGTCTTCACATGATAGGATTGTACACCTTATCCTTATTATACCTTCATGTTTTTATGACTGTTGATTCCATGTAATGTTTGTAAGGGCAATACCTGTAGTGACCTTTGACCATTCTAGCCACGCCCACTGTGCGTTTTTGGCGCCTGTTCGTTCACACTGTATTTAAACTTGCCATGTGTCTAATGTATGTTATGTTGATCTGAGGAAGAGGGGGTTACCCTCGAAACGCGTCATCTTTCCTTTTGTTTTTTTTAAATAAATATGATCCCTGCTAGGATCTTTCATCTTTAACTCGTGCCTCCGGTGTTTTTGAGCTAGCAGTTCCTGGAAATCTTTGGTCCTTTTTTCTCTACCTCTTCGTAGAATCTGGAGGGAAGCAGGAGTTTTCACCACACAGGCAGTGCAGGTCTTTACTTACCCTGTGCTCACTCCCGGCTACGCGTTCACACAGGCAGAGTGAGGGCCGGGAGCGAACATACATGCAGCCCTGTCAATCACCACCTGGGTCCATGACATAGGTCATGACAGCTGGACACGGCCGGACTGGTATGTGTCCAAGCAGGCAGGGGGACCCCTAGAGGCCAGCTTTTTGACTGGCTTTTTCGGTATGAAAATTATAGATGAAGCCTGCATAACATACATCTGCTAAAAATACTATATACGCAATATATATAGTGCTACTCCTGAAATGACAAGTTACGCTATAAGTGTTAAAAACTGAAATTTTCAATGGACACATATAAATATAATAGCGATTACATAAAATACTTTTTTAGAAACAGGATAAACAAACTAAGTGAAATGCAAAATGTCTTCATTTTTCTAATTACTTGCCTGCAGCAAAATATACACTTACTGGTGGGCAATAAGTAGATGCAACATTCTGGATTTTATTTTTATTTTTTTTAGTATTTCTAGACTCATTTTGTAAAAATGCTGTAAATGATTTTGAGTTTGATGTAGAGGCATATTTCTACAAGATGAGCCCAAGCTAGATATGATATATAGCATAAAACATCTGGCATGTCTTGCAAATGTCTTGGACAAAATAAAAATAGCTAAAGAGGGTTATGGGTTAATACCATAAATCTTAGGAAGGATGGCATATTGCTTAGCATAAGTTATACACTGTTACATTAAAGTAATTGTCAAAAATTAAAAATATACACATTAAAATTCTACACCTCCATGTCCCTTCACAGGCACTTGAATATAAATATGTGATGGCTTTTATCTGGAGTGAAGAATGGTTGTTGTATAAGCATACATTTAAAGGGACATTCCAGTATACAAAACATACATTGGTTTTCAGACTATAAGAAGAAATGTTGCTAAAAAGCTGCTGAGTCTTGAAGTGCCTGACAGCACTCAAATAGAGCAGTGAAGGGGGGAGAACAGTGGCATATCCAAGCCAAAGTCCGAAAACAGGAAGTGCCGCCTGGAGTGCTGAGGGGGGGTGTCCAGCCTCATCCAATCATAGCTCCTCTCACACATAACTGCCATATGCTGTTGGTTGGACACCCCCCCCCCCCCCCTCAGCACTCCAGGCTGCACTTCCTGTGTTAGGACTCTGGTCCAAAGTCTGTGTATGAGTTGTGGGAAAATGTGCTCTTGAGCTTTTTTAAGCACAAATAAAACATAGAAAACTTCATTTTTTTTAAGCAAAGTATATTAGAAATATTTTTCATTTACCATAAGGAGTGCAATAGCAAAAATTAGTTTTAATGAGAGTGCCCTTTTAACCCCTTCATGACCCAGCCCATTTTCACCTTCAGGATCTGGGCATTTTTTGAAAATCTGACCACTGTCAATTTAAGCATTAATAACTCTGGAATGCTTTTAGTTATCATTCTGATTCCGAGATTGTTTTTTCGTGACATATTCTACTTTATGTTATTGGTTAAATTTCACTGATATTTGCATCCTTTCTTGGTAAAAAATCGAAACATTTTGAAAATTTAGCATTTTTCTAACTTTGAAAGTCTCTGCTTGAAAGGAAAATGGATATTCCAAATAAATTACATATTGATTCACATATACAATATGTCTACTTTATGTTTGCATCAAAAAATTGACGTGTTTTTACTTTTGGAAGACACCAGAGGGCTTAAAAGTTCTGCAGCAATTTTCCAATTTTTCTCAAGATTTTCAAAATCGCACTTTTTCAGGGCCCAAGTCAGGTTGGAAGTGGATTTTAAGGGTCTTCATATTAGAAACACCACATAAATGACCCCATTATAAAAACTGTACCCCCCAAAGTATTCAAAATGACATTCAGTAAGTGTTTTAACCCTTTAGGTGTTTCACAGGAATAGCAGCAAAGTGAAGGAGAAAATTCTAAATCTTCATTTTTCACACTTGCATGTTCTTGTAGACCCAAGTTTTGAATTTTTACAAGGGGTAAAAGGAGAGAAATCACCCTAAAATTTGTAACCCAATTTCTCTCGAGTAAGGAAATACCTCATATGTGTATGTCAAGTGTTCGGAGGGCGCAGTAGAGGGCTCAGAAGGGAAGGAGCGAGAATGGGATTTTGGAGAGTGAGTTTTTCTGAAAGGGTTTTTGGGGGGCATGTCCCATTTAGGAAGCCCCTATGGTTTCAGAACAGTGGACCCCCCACATGTGACCCCATTTTGGAAACTACACCCCTCATGGAATTTAATAAGGGGTGCAGTGAGCATTTACACCCCACTGGCGTTTGACAGATATTTGAAACAGTGGACTGTGCAAATGAAAAATTTTATTTTTCATTTTCACAGACCACTGTTCCAAAAATCTGTCATATGCCAGTGGGGTGTAAATTCTCACTGCACCCCTTATTACATTCCGTGAGGGGTGTAGTTTCCAAAATGGGGTCACATATGGATATTTATTGTTTTGCGTTTGTCAGAACTGCTGTAACAATCAGCCACCCCTGTGCAAATCACCTCAAATGTACATGGTGCACTCTCCCTTCTGGGCCTTGTTGTGCGCCCCGAGAGCACTTTGCGCCCACATATGGGGTATCTCCGTACTGGGGAGAAATTGCTTTACACATTTTGAGGGTCTTTTTTCCCTTTTACCTCTTGGGAAAATGAAAAGTAAAGGGCAAGACCAGCATGTCAGTGTAAAAATTTTATTTTTTTACACTAACATGCTGGTGTAGACCCCAACTTCACCTTTTCATAAGGGGTTAAAGAAGAAAAAGCCCCCCAAAATTTGTAAGGCAATTTCTCCCGAGTACGGCGATACCCCACATGTGTCCCAAAACTGTTGCCCTGAAATACGACAGGGCTCCAAAATGAGAGAGCGCCATGTGCATTTGAGGCCTAAATTAGGGATTTGCATAGGGGTGGACATAGGGGTTTTCTATGCCAATGATTCCCAAATAGGGTGCCTCCAGCTGTTGCAAAACTCCCAGCATGCCTGGACAGTCAATGGCTGTCCGGCAATACTGGGAGTTGTTATTTTGCAACAGCTGGAGGCTCCGTTTTGGAAACAGTAGCGTACCAGACGTTTTTAATTTTTTGGGGGGAGGGGGGCTGTGTAGGGGTATGTGTATATGTAGTGTTTTTTACTTATTATTTTAGGTTAGTGTAGTGTAGTGTTTTTAGGGTACAGTCACATGGGCAGAGGTTCACAGCAAGTTTGCCGCTGGAAGTTTGAGCTGCAGCACAAAATTTGCGCCATCTCAAACTTGCAGCACTCACTGTAAACCTCCGCCCATGTGAGTGTACCCTGTACATTCACATTGGGGGGAGGGGGCAAACATCCAGCTGTTGCAAACTCCAAGCATGCCCTTTGGCTGTCCGTGCATGCTGGGAGTTGTAGTTTTGCAACAGCTGGAGGCACACTGGTTTGGAAACACTAAGTTAAGTAATAAACTTTCAAATGTTTTGCAACCAAACTTAGTGTTTCCAAACCAGTGTGCCTCCAGCTGTTGCAAAACTACAACTCCCAGCATGCATGGTCTGTCAGTGCATGCTGGGAGTTATAGTTTTGCAACAGCTGGAGGCACTGAGGTAGGAAACGGACAATGTTTCCCAACTAGTGTGCCTCCAGTTGTTGCAAAACTACAACTCCCAGCATGTCCAGACTGTCCAGACATGCTGGAAGTTGTAGTTTGGCAATATCTGAAGGATCAGATGTTGCCGAATTACAACTTCCAGCATGCTTGGGCAGTCTGGGCATGCTGGGAGTTGTAGTTTTGCAACATCTGGAGGTCCACAGTTTGGAGACCACTGTATAATGGTCTCCAATCTGTGCTCTTCCAGATGTTAGAGAACTACAACTCCCAGCATGCCTGTACAGACTGAGCATGCTGAGATTTGTAGTTTTGCAACATCTGGAAGAGCACAGATTGGAGACCATTATACAGTGGTCTCCAAACTGTGGACCTCCAGATGTTGCAAAACTACAACTCCCAGCATGCCCAGAAAGCCAAAGGCTGTCTGGGCATGCTGGGAGTTGCAGTTTTGAAACTCCCAGAGGCAGCAGTGAGATCGCTTTACGGCGATCTCACTGCTGCCAATGAAGATGCCGCACTGCTGCCGGAAACTCACCTCCGGGACGCAGCGCCGGCAGGACCGCCTGGAGGACGCCGCTCGCGCCTGGACCGCTCGGGACACCGCATGGACGGGTAAGTGACACCGGGGGACGGGTCAGGGACACTTAGCAGAGCGGTGTGTGTCCCGATCCCCGTGATCGGGACTCACACACCGCGCTGCTAAGTATTTTCATAGCGAAACGCTGCTATCAGCTAGTCAGATTTGACCAGCTGATAGCAGCGATCGCTGGGGGGGGGGGTGGGGGATGAAACCCCCCGTGGTCGCATGGTAAGATGGCTGGCTATCAGTGATAGCCACCATCTTACCGGGCGCTGCGGGATGCCGCGGGTAGCGGCAAAAATGTTCATGACGTACCTGTATGTCATGGGTCGGGAACACCTTGCCACCCATGAGGTACAGATATGTCATAGGTCGGGAAGGGGTTAAGGACCAGACCAATTTTATTTTTGCATTTTCGTTTTTTCCTCCTCGCCTTCTAAAAATAACTCTCTTATATTTCCATCCACAGACCCATATGAGGGCTTGTTTTTTGCGTCACCAATTGTACTTTGTAATGACATCACTTATTTTACCATAAAATGTATGGCGCAACCAAAAAAAATATTTTTTATGTGGGAAAATTGAAAAGAAAACCGCAATTTAGCAAATTTTGGAAGGTTTTGTTTTCACGCTGTACACTTTCCGGTAAAAATGACATGTTTTCTTTATTCGGTGGGTCAATGCGATTAATATGATTCCCATGTTATATGCTTTTCTATAATTGTACCGCTTAAAAAAAATCTCAAACCATTTTAACAAAATTAGTATGTTTGAAATTGCCCTATTTTGACCACCTATAACTTTCTCATTTTGCCCTATATGGGGCAATTTGAGGGCTCATTTTTTTGCGCCATGATCTGTAGTTTTTATCAGTTCCACTTTTGCTTAGGTTTTACTTTTGATAAATTTTTTTATTAACTTTTTTTGAGTAAAATGTGACAAAAAAGCAGCAATTTTTGACTTTTTTCTTATTTTTTTACGTTTACGCCGTTCAACGTACGGGATAGTTAACAATATATTTTAATAATTCAGACGTTTACGCACGCAACAATACCAAATATGTGTATTCATTATTTTTTTACGCTTTTTTGGGGGTAAAATGGGAAAAAGGGACGTTTTACTTTTTTATTGGGGGAGGGGATTTTTCAAATTTTTTTACTTTTTTATTTTACATTTTTTTAACACGTTTTATGTCCCCATAGGGGACTATTCATTGCAATCAGTTGATTGCTAATACTGTTCAGTGTTATGCATAGGACATAGCACTGCTCTGTATTATCGGTCATCTTCTGCTCTGGTCTGCTCGATCTCAGACCAGAGCAGAAGACCCCGGGAGACAGCCGGAGCCAGGTGAGGGGACCTCCGGCCGCCATGCTGGACGATCGGATCCCCGTGGCAGCGCTGCGGGCGATCCGATCATCCATTCAAATTTCCTCACTGCTGCAGATGCCATGATCTGTATTGATCACGGCATCTGAGGGGTTAATGGCGGACACCCGTGCGATCTCGGATGTCCGCCATTACAGGCGGGTCCCTGGCTGCTGATAGCAGATGACGTACCTGGCTGCGCACATCACCATGACGTACATTTACGTCCATTGTCGTTAAGGGGTTAAAGGTCAAAATGGGCTTGGTCCTTAAAGTGTTAATGATTCATTGATTTTCTCTCCATTCTCCCTCTACATTGCTGTCGACTGTAACATCTGTCTGTGATTCTCAAGTAAAGGCAGTTTTCTGTAACTCTGCATCTGGAGTATTCTTTTCCTCAGTGCTTCGCCCAGGAGGACTGCTTTACCTTGGAGTATGGTGAGTTACTATACCCTTGCATCACGACTGTGTCTATTTTTTACCCACAACCACCGCCAGCACACTTAAAGGGGTACTCCGCCCCTAGACATCTTATCCCCTATCCAAAGGATAGGGGATAACATGTCAGATCGCCACGGTGCCACTGCTGGGGAGCAACGGGATCCCCGCTGCGGCACAGCGCTATCATTACAGCACAGAGCGAGTTCGCTCTGCACATAATGACGCGCAATACAGGGGCCGGAGCATCGTTACGTCACGGCACCGCCCTTCGTGATGTCACGACCCGCCCCTTTCGATACAAGTCTATGGGAGGGGGCGCTGCAGTCGCCACGCCCCCTGCCATAGACTTGCATTAAGGGGACAGGCTGTGATGTCACAAGGGGCGGAGCCACAACGTCACGCGGTTCCATCCCCTGTATCGCCCGTCATTACGCACAGAGCGAACACGGGGGCTCCCCAGCAGAGGCACCGCGGCAATCTGACATTTTATCCCCTATCCTTTGGATAGGGGATAAGATGTCTAGAGGCAGAGTACCCCTGTAACACCAGTGGTCACCACACTTTGGCTCATGCTGCCCCAGGGATCCCATTCTGCAGCAGCCCAGGTGCCTTGTGTCTCCTGCTCATGGGAATGCTCTCCTGATACAGGGAAGAGCAGGAGTCAGGACATACAGGCTTATGTAACTAACACTGTAATCTAGATGTTGTGAGGCTTGGTCTGAAAAAGGGGAATCTGCTACTGTGAGCTCTACTGGTGATTGAGGGCTCCCCCAACTAAAAATGCTAGCAATTTTGGGAGGGGAGGGACTAGAGGAAATAGAAAAGATTCAGTTAGGAGCTTCAGACAGTCACAGTAATCAGTGCACTCCTTACAAATGACACCAGTTTTCATATACACATTATGTTACATAAGTAATTCCACTACTCAGATTTTTGTGAATATTTTATAATATCTTTACATGAGACAACACAGAAGAAATGACACTCTGCTTCAATGTAAAGTAGTGAGTGCACTGCAGGTATAACAGTGTTTAATGTTATGTCCCCTCAAATTACCTAAACACACAGTCATTAAAGGGGTACTCCAGTGGAAAACTTTTTTTCTTTGGTGCCAGAAAGTTAAACAGATTTGTAAATTACTTCTATTAAAAATTCTTAATCCTTCCAGTGCTTATTAGCAGCTGTATACTACTAAATTCTTTTCTTTTGGGATTTCTTTTCTGTCACAACCATAGTGCTCTCTGCTGACACCTCTGTCCATTTTAGGAACTGTCCAGAGCAGCATATGTTTGCTATGGGCATTTTCTCCTACTCTGGACAGTCCCTGACATGGACAGAGGTGTCAGCAGAGAGCACTGTAGTCCAAAAAGAAAATAATTTCCTCTGTAGTATACAGCAGCTAATAAGTACTGGAAGGATTAAGATTTTTTTATAGAAGTAATTTACAAATCTGTTTAACTTTCTGGCATCAGTTGATTAGAAAAAAAAAGCTTTCCACCGGAGTACCCCTTTAATGTCCAAACCTTGGCAACAAAAGTAAGTACACTCCTAAGTGAAAATGTCCAAATTGTGACAAAAATGTCTATATTTTGTGGGGCCACCATTATTTTCCAACACTGCCTTAATTCTCTTGGACATTGAGTTCCTCTTTTACTCCTCCATGACGGCATCACCAAGCTGGTGAATGTTAGGGACCTTACACGCTTTCACCATTTGTTTGAGAATGCCCCACAGATGCTCAATAGGGTTTAGGTCTGAAGACATACTTGGCCAGTCCATCATCTTTACCCTCAGCCTTTTTAGCAAGGCAGTGGTCTTCTAGGAGGTAAGTTTGGGATCTTTCTCATGTTGGAATACTGCCCTTTGACCCAGTCTTTAAAGGGAGTGGATCATGTTCTGCTTCAATACATACTGGCATTCATGTCACCCTCAATGAACTGTAGCTCTCCAGTGCCAGCAACCTTCATGCAGTCCCAGACCACAACACCTCCCATCACCATGTTTGACTATAGATATAAGATATAATTGTCTTTGTATTACTCACCTAGTTACTGCTACACACACTTGACACCATCTGAGCCAAAAACGTTTATTTTTAGTCTCATCGGACCACAGGACATGGTTCCAGTAATCCATGTCTATAGTCTGCTTTGTGCAGTGTGTGGCATTTGGTCTTAGTGCTGACAGGCTGACCCTCCACCCCTTCACCCTCTAAGGCAATGCTGGCAACACTCACATGTATATTTCACAAAGATAATCTCTGGATATGATGCATTCAACTTCTTTGGTTTACCATACTGAGGCCTGTTTTGAGTGGAACCTGTTTTGTAAAGCCACAATATGGTCTTACCCACTGTGCTGCAGCTTATCTTCAGGGCCTTGAAAATCTTCTTATAGCCTAGTTCATCTTTATGTAGGGCAACAAATCTTTTTTCACAGTCCCAGAGAGTTCTTTGCCATTAGGTGCTGTGTTGAACTTCCAGTGACCAGTATTAGAGTGTGTGAGAGCGATAACATCACCTTCTCCTGAATTACATGAGACATTGTGACACTAATGAGTCACATGCCACCTGCGAGGAAAAATTGCAAATTGGGCCCAATTTGGGCATTTCCCCTTAGGTGTGTACTCACTTTTGTTGCCAAGGTTTAGACATTTATGACTGTGTGTTGAGTTATTTTGAGGGGACACAACATTAAACACTGTTATACAGGTTGTGCACTCACTACTTTACATTGGAGCAGAGTGTAATTTATTCAGTGTTGTCACATGAAAAGATATAATAAAAGATGTGAGGGCTGGACTCACTTATGTAGAGCTGGACAAACTCAGTTCGTTGATCTCTAGGGGAAATTATGATTACTAGCAGCTGACTGCATCTGCATTTTTGGAGTTGACTGTATTGATAATTGGCCCCTCCAGCACCAAGATATAACATTTAAAATTGATATCCAGATTAGCTTGAAAAGCTTAGGTGTGTTCCCCTTGGCTGGAAAAAGCCCAGCATCCCATCCACTTGTTAGCAGTGCCTGTTGGAGAATAGAAACAGCTAAAGAGGCATTTCACGCTGCAGAAAATACGCAGCATATTTTGCGTCCCTTGAGAAAGTCCAGGCTGACGAAACGTACGTTGGGGCGGTGGTGACAGCTCCCCATCACGTACGTGAGCACCAGCTTTTTCAGTGCTATTATTTTATGCACCGTTAGTGTCCATTCCAGTTATCCTGAGTGGGTAACTGGAAATCACATCAGTAGATGCCCCTTCCCTTGTCCTATCGGTCATTACTATTGGACACCCAATACTGCTGCTGTAGATCTCACTGCATACACACTATATATGAGCACGGTTACATTTATTATACCTGTCTTACCACCTTCTTTTCAGAATAGTTATCTGTCTACAACCATTGACCTTGTATTATGACAATATTCAGCAGTCATGTTTGTGATTGTAATTTTAAAGAGTGTTAATAAAATTATTCTAGTTTTATCAGTAGCTATGGCTCTAGTGTTTCTTTATAAGTATACAATATTTTGCTACTAGCAGACACACAGGGCCTCCCCTCGGTAGCCCTGTGTGTGCAGTGGATTTGGAGACCGGCACGCTGCCCAATCCTCACTGCACACACAGGGCTATCGGGGGTAGCAATGTGTGTCAGCTCATGGGAGAATATGCAGCCTAATTCCTGATGCACAACAGATTTTGGGCAGTGTGAAATACACTACGTCTATGCTACGTGTGACCCTACCCGAAAGGCAAAAGTCCTGCACTTGGTGAATAATTTTATAGAACATAATATTGGTGCTTGGAATAAAACAAACTTTGACTTGATTTTGTAAAGTGAATACATCAAAACATGTATTAGACTTATAAAAGAGTTGATCGTAGATTAAAACCAGTTCAATTAACATTTAAATCTACCAAATAAACTATATTTTTTTGTTGTTTTAAAGCTCAACCCTCGGCTACTGTTATTTATCTCTATAGATTTATCTCTTTGCAAATCATGGTACATATTTTATAAGCAGCATTTAAAAACTTGACCTCAATTAACTCTCTGTCATCTCCAGGAAATAAATCCAACCGATTTCAGTAGGCAACTGTTTTCCTAAAAGGCTAATCTGCCACTAAGAAAGGAACTGCGCTAAAAGATGTAAATGCACACATGTCAGAAAGAAATATATTGCCCCTGATTCTTGTTATTCCAGTCATTGCAGGAAAATAAAGTAAATCATGTAACAAACCTTGCAAAAATACAAGTACAACTCAACTCAAGAAAATATATGAGAATGCAGATTCTTCATACTAACTTTCTTTAGTTAGTCAGTCTTTTACACATTTAAAATTGGGCCATCCTTTATATTCTGTGTTTCAGAATAATATAATTGTTTAATAATATATTTAAACTGAGTTCTATTTAAGTGGAGTTTTTTTGTTTTTTGTTTTTACATTAGTACTCTACAAAGCCGAGTTCAGAAGTTCTTGGACAGTCCCTAAATATAGAGAACTTTTTTTTGTCCGTTGTCCAATTAGGCTGCAATGCATTTGCAGTTTTTGAGCTAAAGTAAAAAGTGAATCCATGAAGAGAATATTAAGTCCCTTTTTTTTATATTTCCCATTCCTTTTGTATCCTCTTCTGGCTTTCGCTAGAAAACTCCAGTGGTAGTTCATAAAAAAAAAAAATTAAAATGTTTTTTTAAAAAAAAGTGCAAATGTAGCCTTACAGTGTTTTTCTTTCTTTCTTTATTTTTTTCAGTGAAAGAAAAAATACATGCGTCCATGATTTTTTTGGAGACTTTTGGTTAGCAGGTTGTAAATATACAGTGGTCCCTCAACATACGATGGTAATCCGTTCCAAACGGACCATCGTTTGTTGAAGCCATCGTATGTTGAGGGATCCGTGCAATGTAAAGTATAGGACAGTGGTCTACAACCTGTGGACCTCCAGATGTTGCAAAACTACAACACCCAGCATGCCCGGACAGCCGTTGGCTGTCCGGGCATGTTGGGAGTCGTAGTTTTGCAACATCTGGAGGTCCGCAGGTTGTAGACCACTGTTAGAGGAAGTTGTACTCACGTGTCCCCGCCGCTCCGGACCATCACCGCTCGTCACTGCTGCCCGGGATGTCGCCGTCCATCGCTGTTGTGTCCCCGACGCTCCGGCAAGGCCTCTGCTTCCTCGGCAACCGCGCTCTCTGTCACCGCCATCATGTCACTACGCATGCCGCTCCTATTGGATGACGGGATGGCATGCGCAGCAACGTGATAACGACGATGGAGAGCGCCGACGATGCAGAGGATCCCGAAGAGGACGCGCTGGAGCCCCGAGGACAGGTGAGTGACCATCACCGGAGCTCACGGGGCACCGTAAACGGCTATCCGGCGGCGGCTGAAGCAGTCAGCACTGCCGGATAGCCGTTTATGCGATGGCCCCGACATAAAAAAGCATCGTATGATGATGCTGCCTTCAACATGCAATGGCCTCTGAGCATGTTGAAATTATCGTATGTCAGGGCCATCGTAGGTCGGGGGGTCACTGTATTAATTTTACATGTTAGGGGAAGGCTGGTTGCACACGGCAGTTTTTGTGACTCAAAATCAAAAGAGAAACCTATTAGTGTTGAGCGGCATAGGCCATATTTGAATTTGCGATATTTTGCGAATATATGGACGAATATTCGTCATATATTCGCTAAATTTGCATATTCGTAATATTTGCGTTTTATTTTCGCATGTGTGAAAATTTGCATATGCGAAAATTAGCATATGCGCAAATTAGCATAAAGATGATCACTGTGATGTGTAGCGGGGAAAAAAATATACGAATATTCGTAATTGCGAATATATAGTGCTATATTCGCGAATATTCGCAAATTCGCAAATGTGCGATATTTGCAAATAAAATTTGAATTGCGAATATTCGCGAGCAACACTAAAACCTACAGAGCAAAAGAAAAACACTATTCTATGTTTTGGACCCACTCCACTTGGTTCTGTCTTAAAAATACTAATGCAAAATACTGAGCCAAATACTGCAGTGTGAAACTAGCTTTTATGCTGGTAATGACTTTATGTACTATAAGTATATTGAGCTGCACAATTCAATTTTGTAATTGTAACACCAAGAAGAAAATGCTATGGAATTATGAAATCACAGGATCAATAGACATGTTAATCATATGGAAATAATTAAAAATGAAAACAAAATTTTTAAAACATCTTAATGTATTATTAACCTCTTAAGGACCCATGACGTATGCATACGTCATGGGTCCCGGTCCTGCGATATAACGCGGGGTCACACGGTGACCCCACATCATATCGCGGCGGGCCCGGCGTCATAGTGAAGCTGGGACCCGCCTCTAATAGCGCGCGGCACTGATCGCGGTGCCGCGCGCTATTAACCCTTTAGCCGCGCGCTCAAAGCTGAGCCGAGCGGCTAAAAACGAAAGAAAAAGTGCCCGGCTAGCTCAGGGAGCTGTTCGGGATCGCCGCGGTATAATCGCGGCATCCCGAACAGCTGTAGCACAGGAGGAGGTCTTCTTACCTTCTCCTGTGCTGTCCGATTGCCGAATGAATGCTTCAAGCCTGAGATCCAGGCTTGAGCATTCAATCACCGAAAACACTGATTGATCCATTCCTATGGAGATGGATCAATCAGTGTAAAAGATCAGTAAATGCAATGTTATAGCCCCCTATAGGAGCTATAATATTGCATTAAAAAAGTGTAAAAAAATCATTAACCCTTTCAATTATCCCTTCCCCTAATAAAAGTTTAAATCACCCGGCATTTCCAAAAATAAAAAAAACATTATGTAAATAATAATAAAAATAAACATATGTGGTATCGCCGCGTGCAGAAATGTCCGATTTATAAAAATATACCGCTTTTTAAACCGCTCGTTCAATGGCGTACGCGCAAAAAAATTCCAAAGTCCAAAATAGCGCATTTTTGATCACTTTTTATACCACAAAAAATAAAAAGTGATCAAAAAGTCTGATCAGAACAAAAATGGTACCGCTAAAAACTTCAGATGACGGCGCAAAAAATGAGTCCTCAAAGCACCCTGAACACAGAAAAATAAAAAAGTTATAGGGGTCAAAAGATGACCATTTTAAACGTATAAATTTTCCTGCATGTATTCATGATTTTTTTCGGAAGTGATACAAATTCAAACCTATACAAGTAGGGTATCATTTTAACCGTATGGACCTACAGAATAAAGATAAGGTATCATTTTTGACAAAAAATGTACTGCGTAAAAATAGAAGCCCCCAAAACTTACAAAATAGTGTTTTTTCATCAATTTTGTCGCATATTGATTTTTTTTCCCGTTTCACCGTAGAGTTTTGGGTAAAATGACTAATGTCATTACAAAGTAGAATTAGTGACGCAAAAATTAAGCCATTATATATAATTTTAGGTGAAAATTTTTAAGAGTTATGATTTTTTAAAGTTAAGGAGGAAAAATTGAAAATGAAAAAACAGAAAAAGCCCGGGTCCTTAAGGGGTTAAAGGGATACTCAGGTGGAAAGCTTTTTTTTTCTTTTTTTTAAATCAACTGGTGCCAGAAAGTTAAACAAATTAGTAAATGACTTCTATTAAAAAATCTTAATCCTTCCAGTACTTATTAGCTGCTGAATACTACAGAGGAAATTCTTTTCTTTTTTGGAACACTGAGCTCTCATCACTGCTGAATACTACAGAGGAAATTCTTTTCTTTTTTGGAAAACTGAGCTGACATCACGAGCACAGTGCTCTCTGCTGACATCTCTGTCCATTTTAGGAACTGTCCAGAGCAGCATATGTTTGCCATGGGGATGTTCTTCTACTCTGGACAGTTCTTAAAATGGACAGATATGTCAGCAGAGAGCACTGTGGTCATGATGTCAGCAGAGAGTTCTGTAGTATTCAGCAGCTAATAAGTACTAGAAGGATTTTTTAATAGAAGTAATTTACAAATTTGTTTAACTTTCTGCACCAGTTGATTTTCCACCTGACTACCCCTTTAAGTATGAGAACATACTCATACAGAGTATAAGTAATAGATGCTTTCAGTGAATTTGTTAATGGTTGTCTGCCATAATGGTCCTGATTTACTATTGTAAAACCAACATGTTTTGTCAGGTTGTGTGCTAGATTCTGGCGCATTGTGACAGATTCTGTCTCATTGCGCCAGAATTCTGTCTCATTGTGGCAGATACTAAAAAAAACCT
The DNA here is from genome assembly GCF_029499605.1 of Hyla sarda. Classification (NCBI taxonomy): domain Eukaryota; kingdom Metazoa; phylum Chordata; class Amphibia; order Anura; family Hylidae; genus Hyla; species Hyla sarda. The sequence goes on from NC_079189.1 coordinate 162,960,874, forward strand.
GACTAACTCTCCATTTTACAGAGAAAACCCGAAAGAGGGGTGTGGCTGATAGGGGAAAGGGTGTGTGGTCACAGAAAAGGGGTGTGTCCCCGACATTTTCACAAAAACCCAACATATGTAAAAGGTTTCCACAGAAAATGTGGTGGATTTCAGCTGAGGAAAACCCTACAAATCAAAGCAGGTGTAAAAAAAGCAGAATGTAGGGAAAAGTGCAAAATTTAGGGAAACCTTAGTAAATACCATGGATAAACATTATAGGGAATTAAAACCCACAAAGAAAACTACACTCCATTCTTAGTAAATTAGGGCCAATGAATGCATTTGGGCATGCAAATAATCAACTTTCACTGCTGGCAGCTCCCTTTGTATTTGCCAACCAATGACGTCCCAGATGTGATCAATGGAAGAAAGTCTGGAGACACTGCAGACCATTGTAGCACATTTAGGACATGCAGGCTGCTCCCAGTGCACAATAAACATGTGGCCTAGTGTTTTCCTGTTTTACTTCTCCTTGGAGACTTTAGAGAAATATTTATACCACTTGTTCCTTGAATGACCAAATCAATATAACGCAGAGCTGCTAGTGCATCTGGAATGAGGCCTACAGGGATGTGGCCCTTGTAAAATATGCCAACCCACATCATAATCCTGGGAGAAGGGCCAGTGTGATGTTCCTTTGTTAAGGACTCTTCATGGTGTTGCCCATGTTGTCTTCAGATCAATCTCTGACTATCATTGTATTAAAGACAAAAAACAGGGCTCATCAATGTAGAGGATAGACCTCTATTTCAGCCTCCATTGCTCTGCACCATAATAGCCCCTGGAAGTAGTGGCATGAGGTCAATGCAACACTTGTAGCTGGATGCCTAGCTCGGAGACCAATGTCCTGCAAGTGCCTTCTGATGGTTTTTGTAGATATTGAGCGACACCCTAGGCTAGTAATATGATGCCCAATTTTACTTAGTACAGAATGGATTACTACATGCAATTTTCTAATCTGGTGGGGGGAGGCATCACACAATCATATTGTACTGACCTAACCTTAATTCTGAGGTTTTATGTGGCTGAGAAGGTTTGTTCTTGATCTGTCTATTACACCATTGAAGCCCCACCCACATGACACAGATTGGAGGTTTCTGAAAATGTGATCATTTGCAAATCTTCTCAACATCTGCCACTTCCTTGACTTACTTAACTATTTCACTCGTGCTTCTTGGTGTCATAAGTTGGGGAGTGTTTAAACATGTATACCATATAAAATTTATTATGAATTTCCAATTTGTCCATATAACATTGTCCGTGTTTTTTTTTTTTTTTTTTTTCATTTTAATAAATTATTTAAATTGTCCAGACAAAAAAAAAAAGTTAGTTTGGCAACCGTGCTGCAGAGGCACTTGTGTAGTGTGTCAAAACGTAACACTTACACAGGAAAAAAAGCACAGGAAAGTATGGGTGGGAGACGACCCTAATTTCTATGCTGGAGCAGCAGCATCAGCTGTGAAATCTTCATTATTTATTGTATTTGCAGGCCACAGTTTAACAGCAATAAGAGGTTGACTTTCAACGAAGCAGATTTTTTATACTTCTTTATAATGAGAATATAAGATTCATTATTAATAAAGAGCAATTAGAAATTGGATACATGTTTGTACATTCATGGATTCAATTATTGACAGCTGTATAGAATAATCTCTACATTGAAAATAAGGTTATAGCTGTTAACTCATAAAACCATCATGGTCTTCTATAACTGTAGACCTTTCCATGTAATGGTCCCATTTAGAAAACATCTCGTAAAATAAAAATGTCACTTAGCATTAAGAACAATTCATTTCAGTTTTACTTTACCTTACAAAAAGCTGCTCTTGCCAATTAATCACTTAAGTAAGTATTGTGCAAAATAAATCAATGTGAAGCACACATTATTAAAATCTATATTAATAAATGTGTCAAGAAAGGACACCTTCCAACTAACATTCCACTTACATCAGATAAAGCATTCATAAGCAACTTGAGCATAACATCTTATTACTCATCTAAAAAAAAAAATAAAAACTATTGTCAACAAATGTCATATAAACCTAGCCCTGTCACCAAGTGGTTAACACCATGAACCGAGCCCACACCTTTGTAAGTGGGCATCATCTCTTTATTACAGCTGGCACTGCTTTAACTACAGTATCTTAGTGTACAAACAGAGGAAAGGGACTCCGTCTGTCACCTTATTGCCCCCTTTGGTGCAATCATTGTGTGCCAAGGATGCCAGTCTGTGTTACATAGAACAAAGTATTGCAGTGTGTTATGTCAGCAATTAAGCTATTGTAAAGTTATGTTTCTAATGGCTTACATTGACGTGGTCTGAAATGGCAGGAGGTACTCAACCCAAGGTGCAGTTGTGCACCTACGCTGGGGTGGAGGTCCTGCATTTGTGGGCCACAATATAAGTTCACTACTGCGGTAGATGTAAACAATGACATTAACTAACCCTCAAAACTGATGTAAAATTGAGACATTAGCCAGTATATCCTTATATGAAGCATATACCTGAGCCCGCACACCAACGCCAAGGTTTCTCAAGTAGTACGGGACCTAACACTAACCTACCTGTGTGTGATAAGCAAAAACCAGGAACCAAATTACAGCAGCATTAGGTCTGACTTGTAGACTGCTCCCCAGTTACTTCCAGTGTGACTAAGCACACATACAATGGGAGGGGGGAGAGACAGACTACAAGTCCCACCCTGTTTCTGTGCTTAGTCACACTGGAGGTAACTGGGGAGCAGTCTACAAGTCATACCTAATGTTGCTGTAATTTGGTTCCTGGTTTTGCTTATCTGGCACAGGTAGGTTAGTGTTAGGTCCCGTACCACTTGAGAAACCTTGGGGTTGGTGTGTGGGCTTAGGTATGTCCTTCATATAAGGATATACTGGCTAATATCTCAATTTTACATACGTTTTGAGGGTAAGTTAATGTCATTGTTTACATCTACCACAGTAGTGAACCTATATTGTGGTCCACAAATGCAGGACCTCCACCCCAGTGTAGGTGCACAACCGCACTTGGGGTTGAGGACCACCTGCCATTTCAGACCACGTCAATGTAGTTGTTTAATGTTTAAATTTCACGCATTCACACGTTTATCTGGTGGAGGATGCCATTGTGGTACTTGTGACCGTCTGCAGACATCCTCCATTGTATGCATATTATGCTGGGGATCGCCCATAGCAACGGACCATAAGTGCAGGACCTCCACCCCAGCGTAGGAGCACAACTGCACTTGGGGTTGAGTACCTCCTGCCATTTCAGACCACGTCAATGTAAGCTGTTTAATGTCTAAAGTTTATACTAATGCACCCTTTTTATCATACTAGGTAGCATTAAGATTTCACCTGTAAGGCCGGCAATATATTAGCCAACCAGGGTGGGGCTTGTAGCCTGTCTCTCCCCCCTCCCATTGTATGTGTGCTTAGTCTCACTGGAGGTAACCGGGGAGCAGTCTACAAGTCGGACCTAATGCTGCTGTAATTTGGTTCCTGGTTTTGCTTATCTGGCACAGGTAGGTTAGTGTTAAGTCCCATACAACTTGAGAAACCTTGGCGTTGGTGTGCGGGCTCAGGTATGTCCTTCACATAAGGATATACTGGCTAATGTCTCAATTTTACATCAGTTTTGAGGGTTAGTTAATGTCATTGTTTACATCTACCCCAGTAGTGAACGTATATTGTCGTCAACAAATGCACTTGGGGTTGAGGACCGCCTGCCATTTCAGACCATGTCAATGTAATTGTTTTATGTTTCTAATGGGACTAAAAAGAAGATAATATTTTAAACATGATAAGAAATTAGTAAAGAAAAAAAAACTGAATGATAACTGATTAAAGTGCCATATCTAAATTAAAATGGGAACTGTGAATATTTAAAAAACAAAACAAAAACAAAGCCCTCACTGTTCAATTGAAACATCTATACATATAACAACAAATCTGCAGCATGTAAATATGTGACATCCAGTGCTTATTTGTCTTGTGGACAAATCCTGGTATGCAATGGTGAGTGTTTATCAAAAGCGGTCCAAGAAAAGACTACCTGTAAACTGCAAGCAGCATCATGAGCATCCTATGCTCAAGTTTGATGCACTTATAAAGAGCACATAAGCATCAAATTTGGACCATAATCAAGGGAATTACATGTTATTACATTTTCTGTTATGTGGTCAGCCTGGTGAATTTGTGTTACTTACCTAGGGAAGAGATGGCACCAGAATGCAAAAAGGGAAAAAGGCAAATCTGTGGAGGCAGTGTGAAGCTCTGACAATGTTCTGTGGTTAAAGCATGGGTCCTAGTATGTGTATGCTACTCTGACATCTACCACTACCTATATTTTGATGCATGCATTACCTTTACGGTAATGATAATCCCTAATGGCAGTTACCTGTTTTATCAGGATAATGCGCTGTCACAATGCAAAAATTGTTCAGGAATGGCTTGGTGAACATGAAAAAGAGATCATGATTTTAACTTGGCCTCCAAATTCTCCAGATCGTAATCCAATTTTAACATCTGTGGATTATGTTGTAAAAACAAGTCTGATCTATACATCTGCCGAAAACTGTTTACTAATCCCACTCATTAGAAGTGTGCAAAATTCAGTTAAGGAAAAGCCAAACACATGCTTTACAGCCAATTTCTTTTTTGCGATTTTTTTTTAAACATGGACAAAGCCAACACTTGTTTTTCAGTGACTATTGCACTATTTTAGCATATATATATATATATATATATATATATATATATATATATATATTGTAAAACAGAGGCCAAATAACACATTCACGCGCCAAGACATATTTGCCTATTGTTTACCAACACAGTAAAAAGGTAAGTATCAATAAAATATTCTTGTCTGCTATCATGTGTTTTACCACAGCAGAAACACTACAGCAATTCAATTACATTTGTATTAAGTAAGGTTCAAAGCTCTCTGAATCTCCTCTCATCTGTGTAGCAGTTAAATATAAAACTCTAATGCAAAATTATTCCAGAACAACACTACTCTCATAATAAACTATGTTTCTCAAATTTGGATAATACAATTTATATTTATGAGGCAAAAAGATAATTATTAAATTTTTAAGAAACAGGTTGCATCTATGGTCATAATATATTATTTAAACCATGTAAAAAAAAAAACATGTTATTCTCTACAAAAAACATTCACAATAGATAAACTTTTCACCAAGTTTATTTATATATATTTATATACAAAACATACTACAAATAATTCATTTTTGATTGTGGTTTTTTTCTTCTTTTTAGTGTTTTTTGGTACAACATCCTTTAGATAAGCTGTTTTTTGTTTTAGACACTTTTCCATAGGCTTCTCAACAAGACTTGAAACACTGCATGTTAATTGTCTGAAAAAGAAAAGTGCAGCCCAAATACACTTTAAAAAAACAACACATGAAAATCATGGCAATTTTAGTTACAATTTAGTTAAAAGTTTAGTTTAGTTGATTTTCTTATATATCTTACCTTGCCTGACATAATTGGAGATCAATGTAAAATGTGTAATAAGTGGACCCACACAAACGATGTGATAGTCGGCCACTCAAAAGTATCCTTGTAATTTTTACAAGTGCCCCATAGGTGACTATTCACATGGCTCCTATTAGTGATAACAATTATGGGTAAAACTGTGACTTGAATTTATGTGATAGACAGAGGTGCCTCCACAGGTACCAAACCACAGGGACCCCTATAAATATTTACTACATAACCAGAGTTGCCATCCTAGGTCTTTATACCTGCTTGCCACATTTTCCCCTTTCCATTACACATCTTTCCACTGCAAAATACATATTTATGTGTATTATCCCTTTGAATGTGTAAAGGAAAAGAGGAGGAGAAAAAAACACAACGGGGCACTCCCTGTGTAGTATTTCTTAGAAAATGGATGGTGCATATACCCGCCACCAACACCCAAGGTGACGTACTGACCTTGAGTAGATGTGCACAGAGGTGGGTGGGGCCCCTGTGGTATTGTAGGGGGTAAAGAAAATGGGAGTGGTGACAGTCTGCTGCTCTCACCCCTTATTTTTCTGTGTTCCCGAGGGAGACGGTCAACAGGACGAAGTGAAGAGTTCAAAAAGCGGGTTTTTTTTTTTTTGAGAGCGCTACTGTGTTTCGACAGGAGTCAGATGAAACAGAGATATGAGCCAGCACTTACGCAGGACTAACTTTTATTAGAAAAAGAAGTCAGAGGTAAAAGTCATTTCGGCACACACTCGCGCCTTCCTCAGGTCCACAATAACAATTTTGAGTAGTCCTGGTCGGGATTCCGCCCGCAGGAATCCCAACCAGGACTACTCTAAATTGTTATTATAGAACTGAGGAAGGTGCGAGAGTAGCTTTCTTCATAGTATAGCAACTCATCAGCAGCAAGTAGAACTGCAGCAGGACCTGAACCAGCAGGTGGTGGCATACCTTGACATGACCATTCCAACACACCTTGAAGATTTTCTGAGCAGCCAAACTTGATTTGTGGCCGCAACTGGAAAAGCTTTCATGTAAAAGCTGTCCTGCGTGGCCAGTAGTGTGCCATCACAGCGGGTGTTTAGTGCGGCGGGGGCCATAGTAACCCCAAGGAGAAATTGTCTGTCCACGAAAATGTGGAGAGACTGACCTTTGTGAAGATAAATCAGCCATGGATCAGCCAGGATTTCCACCCACCAATACCTGATGCATCAGAGTAGATTGATCATGGTGCCACACCACACTTCACAAATATGGATAGTGCAAAACATATTTAAGGTGTTGCTCCCCAGTTGCAGACATTCCTCAGCATCAGACCATAAGTAAGTATTGAGGATATGCATTAGCTAAAACGTAACTTTTCTTAGGATAAAATATATGTACCCCATTTTTTTTAAGCAAACAAAAGGAAATGTGTGCAGAAAAACACAGTGTGCCACCTACACCACCGAGTATTGATGTGATGCAAATACCTCTTAAAGGTGGAAGAAAACAACATATGGTCCATTGTAACCGGTGGGGGTAAAAACTTCCCCTGTAAGGCGCTACTGTCGCATTATTAATCCCCTCACTGGAACCTCTCCCTATTTCCACCTACAAACACTGCCATTTCACAGGGTTTTTAGGTGGAAATAGGGAGAGTTTCCTGTGTGGGGCCACCCTATTTAGGGCGAGTAACGCTTGCCAAAAAGGAAACTAATAATCCGAGAGTTGGTCCATACAGGGGAAGTTTTTACCCTAACCGGTTACAGTGAACCCTATATTGTTCCCTTCCACCTTTAAAGGTCTTTGCATCACAACAATGCTTGGTGGTGTAGGTAGTACATGGTGTTTTTTGCACACCTTTCCTTTTGTTTGAAATTTTTGGGTACATATATTTTATCCTAAGAATATTATTAAAAGTTAAAGGGGTACTCCTGTGCTAAGACATCTTATCCCCTATCCAAAGGATAGAGGATAAGATGCCTGATCGCGGGGGTCCCGCTGCCGGGGACCCCCGTGATCTTCCACGCCGCGCCCCATTAGAATCAGCCCCCGGAGCATGCTCTCTCCGGGTCTGATTACTAGCGATCACAGGGACAGAGCATAGTGATGTCATGGCTCCGCCCCCGTGTGACGTCGCGCTCCACCCCCTCAATGCAAGCCTATGGAGGGGGCTTGACAGCTGCCAACTCTACAATTTAAATGTTAAAAATTATCATTAATCTTTTCAGTTGTGAGGCCCTATGGTCTCGCCAGGCTGTTGCCATCTCCTGGCTGTGTCATTCAGCCACTTTATGGTCTGTTCTTGCTGCCGCCAACTCCAGGCTGTGTCATTCAGCCACGATATGGTCTCCTCATGTTGCTGCCAACTACAGGCTGTTTGATGCAGCCACTATATGGTCTCCTCATGCTTCCGACACTACCAGGCTGTGTCACTGTACCGCCATGTTGTCTCCTCATGCTGCCTGGCACATTAAATAAAACTTTTTAGGTTCATCTATTTGAAATCTTCAATTTAAATGTTAAAAACTATCTTTAATCTTTTCAATTGTTAGACCCTATGGTCTCGTCAGGCTATTGCCACCTCCAGGCTGGGTAATTCAGCAACTAGATGGTCTCCTCATGCTTCTGACACCTCCAGGCTGTGTCTCTGTCCTGCCATGTGGTCTCCTCATGCTGCCTGGCACATTAAATAAAACTTTTTAGGTTCATCCATTTGAAATCTTCAATTTAAATGTTAAAAACTATCTTTAATCTTTTCAGTTGTGAGGCCCTATGGTCTCCTCATCCTGCCACCACCTCCACGTTATGTTATTCAGCCACTATATGGTCTCCTCATGCTGTCACCACCTTCCTGCTGTGTCATTCAGCCACTACTGTATATGGTTTCCTCATGCTGCTGCCACCTCCACACTGTGTCATTCAGGCACTATATGGTATCCTTATGCTGCTGCCACCTCCTCGCTGTGTCATTTAGGCACTATATGGTCTCCATATACTGATGCCTTCTCCAGGCTCTGTTATTGTGCTGCTCTGCAACAGTGATTCTAATAGTGACGCTTCTAATCTGCATGTAATACTCAATAACAGTATTATTTCACTAACCCAGCACACACCCAATGCGTGTTACAGCTAGTGTTGCTCACGAATATTCGCAATTCGAATTTTATTCGCAAATATCGCATATTCGCGAACATTCGCAAATATAGCACTATATATTCGAAATTATGAATATTTGCTTTTTTTTTCACAGTACACATCACAGTGATCATCCCTCTCTGCTTCTAGCTTGTGTGGTCTAAAGAAGGCTATAATACTACTGTGTGAGACTGCCGGGCGAATATTTGCGTATGCGAATATTGGCGAATATTGATCCCTCCCTTCTGCTGCTACTATCAAGTTACACTGGAATACTTGCTATAAAGTTCATGCAAATTTACGCATATGCGAAGAAAAAAACGCAACTATTACGAATATGCGAATTAAGCAAATATATGACGAATATTCATCCATATATTCGCGAAATATTGCGAATTCGAACATGGCTTATGCCGCTCAACACTAGTTACAGCAAGGCAAAGTGTTCTACACCCCTATTGAGGCTCTCTGTAGGCTAGAAATAGCCATTTTTAAAACAGATTTGCTGCAAATAAATTCGGACCGACCCAAATTTTTTTGAAGATTCAGCAAATCAGCCGAATCAAATTTTTCAAAAATTCTCTCATCTCTACTCATAAAGTATGAATATTGGACAAAACAGGAGGGGAACAGGAACATTAGGACATTACATAAAGTAGTATTTGTTCTCTAGTCTTTGAATTCTATGTCTAGTGATCTTTTATGAAGTCAGTACTTTGATATAAATTTACAAATGTCGAGAAAAGTCGGTAAAGTCTTCAAATGGTATTAAAATTCTTTAAAAGCTCTCGTCACAGAAATTGCATGTGTATATAGAAGCTTACTTATCTAAATCAGGATTCTGAAATGGTCTCTAGAGTTTTTGTCCCCAGTAAAACATGTGCTAAGGGAAATGCAAAACAATTTTTATTTCCTACATATAATAAGAAATCTATGGACTCATACTGATGTCCTTAAATGCCTCAGAATATTTTCTACTTTAATGCAGGAACATAACAGGTATGAGTTGAAAAACTCATGATGTTAATGATAATGTAGTCTGTTACTATTAGCAACCAGCCAGTTTTGCTTTGCAAATGATGTTCCTTAAACTGTTGTCACAAATCTGGAATCTTACCACAGTCCTCAATCTACTAACAAACAGTAATATTTACATTACCTTTTAACAGAAATAAGGGGCAAAGGCCACACCCGAAAATGTAGCCATTATCTTGCCTCTATCCAAGTTTACAGTAGACACTATGCAGTCCAGAAAGTATCAATCTATAGGTATCTGACAAAGCCAAATCACTTAATCACTCCAGAGAATACATTGCCACTTTTCCAGAGTCCAATGTTAGAAATAATTACACCCCGGTCACACCCCTAACCACACCCTCGTTCACACTCAATTGCACACAGCCTCCTCTTTTAATATACTACTATCAGCTGGCAACTATACAGTGTGGTTTCAGCAATCACATTCCTATCACCATCATAGTGTTTCTGATTAATTTCTCTATACTGAGACCAATATTACCAATTATAGTAAATTGGTAGCCAGTATGTAAGTAGCCAGGAAGTTTAGTAGCCAGGTATACAGGTAGGAAGTTTAATAGACCTAGATTACAAAAGAGTTTAAAGGGTGTTGCGCTGCCCTGACTTTTGGAGCTCTACTCACAGCGTCCGGAAGTTCATTACTCCGAACGCTGTGTGCGGGCTACCGCGTTCGCGGCCGCCAGGCATGATGTCACACCGGCCCCTCGTGACGTCTCGCCCGGCCCTCAACAAAAGTCTATGGGAAGGGGGCATGAGACCGTTTTCACGCCCACTTCCCATAGACTTTAGTAGAGGGGGCGGGCGTGAAGCCCGCACACAGCGTTCGGAGTAATGAACATCCGGATGCTATGAGCGGAACTCCAAAAGTCAGGGCAGCGTACAACCCCTTTAACTTTCTGGTACAATTTTTTTTAATTATTTTTTTCACTGGAGTACCCATTTAAGTTCCAGAGTCCCAGACGTCCTTGGTTGCACCTGTATGCCCTGTGTAGTCTGAGGGTTAAAAAATAAAGTATGATCTAGGTGTAGCTTGTGTGTTTTTTGCATTTAATTTTAAGTCTTATTTATGTATTTATTATTTCCTCTGCTTAACCTGTTGAAGGGGAACTGTCACGATGCCGGCTGGCAGGTAGTGGACCCTCTGTGCCAGAGAGGGATTGGCGTGGACCGTGCTAGTGGACCGGTTCTAAGCCACTACTGGTTTTCACCAGAGCCCGCCGCAAAGCGGGATGGTCTTGCTGCGGCGGTAGTGACCAGGTCGTATCCACTAGCAACGGCTCACCTCTCTGGCTGCTGAAGATAGGCGCGGTACAAGGGAGTAGGCAGAAGCAAGGTCGGACGTAGCAGAAGGTCGGGGCAGGCAGCAAGGATCGTAGTCAGGGGCAACGGCAGAAGGTCTGGAAACACAGGCAAGGAACACACAAGGAACGCTTTCACTGGCACTAAGGCAACAAGATCCGGCAAGGGAGTGCAAGGGAAGTGAGGTAATATAGGGAAGTGCACAGGTGAAAACCCTAATTGGAACCACTGCGCCAATCAGCGGCGCAGTGGCCCTTTAAATCGCAGAGACCCGGCGCGCGCGCGCCCTAGGGAGCGGGGCCGCGCGCGCCGGGACAGAACAGACGGGGAGCGAGTCAGGTAGGGGAGCCGGGGTGCGCATCGCGAGCGGGCGCTACCCGCATCGCGAATCGCATCCCGGCTGGCAGCAGGATCGCAGCGCCCCGGGTCAGAGGACGTGACCGGAGCGCTGCAGCGGAGGGAGTGAAGCGAGCGCTCCGGGGAGGAGCGGGGACCCGGAGCGCTCGGCGTAACAGTACCCCCCCCCTTGGGTCTCCCCCTCTTCTTGGAGCCTGAGAACCTGAGGAGCAGACTTTTGTCAAGGATGTTGTCCTCAGGTTCCCAGGATCTCTCTTCAGGACCACAACCCTCCCAGTCTACTAAAAAAAAATTTTTCCCTCTGACCTTTTTGGCAGCCAAAATTTCCTTGACCGAGAAGACGTCCGAGGAGCCGGAAACAGGAGTGGGAGGAACAGATTTGGGAGAAAAACGGTTGAGGATGAGTGGTTTGAGAAGAGAGACGTGAAAGGCATTAGGGATACGAAGAGAAGGAGGAAGAAGAAGTTTATAAGAGACAGGATTAATTTGACACAAAATTTTGAAAGGACCAAGATAGCGTGGTCCCAACTTGTAGCTAGGGACACGGAAGCGGACATATTTAGCGGAGAGCCATACCTTGTCTCCAGGGGAAAAAACGGGGGGAGCTCTTCTTTTCTTATCCGCGAACCTCTTCATGCGTGAAGAAGCCTGTAAGAGAGAATTTTGGGTCTCTCTCCATATAATGGAAAGGTCACGAGAAATTTCATCCACAGCGGGCAGACCAGAGGGCAAGGGGGTAGGGAGGGGGGGAAGAGGGTGACGGCCGTACACCACGAAAAATGGGGATTTGGAGGAAGATTCAGAGACCCTGAAGTTATACGAGAATTCGGCCCATGGAAGGAGATCTGCCCAGTCATCCTGGCGGGAGGAAACAAAATGTCGCAAATAATCACCCAGGATCTGGTTAATTCTTTCTACTTGTCCATTGGACTGGGGATGATATGCAGAGGAAAAATTTAATTTAATCTTGAGTTGTTTACAGAGAGCTCTCCAGAATTTAGACACGAATTGGACCCCTCTATCCGAGACAATCTGCGTAGGCAGCCCGTGAAGACGAAAAATGTGTACAAAAAATTGTTTAGCCAACTGAGGCGCAGAAGGAAGACCAGGAAGAGGGATGAAATGTGCCATTTTGGAGAATCGATCAACGACCACCCAAATAACGGTGTTGCCACGGGAAGGGGGTAAATCAGTAATAAAATCCATACCAATCAGAGACCAAGGCTGTTCGGGGACAGGCAGAGGATGAAGAAAACCAGCGGGCTTCTGGCGAGGAGTCTTATCCCGGGCACAGATAGTGCAGGCTCGCACAAAGTCCCCAACATCCGTCTCCAGAGTCGGCCACCAATAGAAGCGGGAGATGAGTTGCACAGATTTCTTGATGCCCGCATGACCTGCGAGATGGGAGGAGTGACCCCATTTGAGGATTCCGAGGCGTTGGCGTGGAGAAACAAAGGTCTTTCCTGGAGGAGTCTGCCTGATGGAGGCAGGAGAAGTGGAGATCAGGCAGTCAGGTGGAATGATGTGTTGCGGAGGGAGATCAACTTCTGAGGCATCCGAGGAACGAGAGAGAGCATCGGCCCTAATGTTCTTATCGGCAGGACGAAAGTGAATCTCAAAATTAAATCGGGCAAAGAACAGAGACCACCGGGCCTGGCGAGGATTCAGCCGTTGGGCCGACTGGAGGTAGGAGAGGTTCTTGTGGTCGGTGTAGATAATAACAGGAAATCTTGATCCCTCCAGCAGATGCCTCCATTCCTCAAGTGCTAATTTAATGGCTAGAAGCTCTCGATCCCCGATGGAGTAGTTCCTCTCCGCTGGAGAGAAGGTCCTAGAGAAAAAACCACAAGTGACAGCATGCCCGGAAGAATTTTTTTGTAGAAGAACAGCTCCAGCTCCTACTGAGGAGGCATCAACCTCCAATAGGAAGGGTTTGGAAGGGTCAGGTCTGGAGAGCACGGGAGCCGAAGAAAAGGCAGACTTGAGTCGTTTAAAGGAGTCTTCTGCTTGAGGAGGCCAGGACTTGGGATCAGCATTTTTTTTGGTTAAAGCCACGATAGGAGCCACAATGGTAGAAAAATGTGGAATAAATTGCCTGTAATAATTGGCGAACCCCAAAAAGCGTTGGATAGCACGGAGTCCGGAGGGGCGTGGCCAATTTAAGACGGCAGAGAGTTTGTCTGGATCCATCTGTAGTCCCTGGCCAGAGACCAAATATCCTAGAAAAGGAAGAGATTGGCATTCAAACAGACATTTCTCAATTTTGGCATAGAGTTGGTTGTCACGAAGTCTCTGAAGAACCATACGGACATGCTGGCGGTGTTCTTCTAGATTGGCAGAAAAAATTAGGATATCGTCCAGATATACCACAACACAGGAGTATAACAGATCACGAAAAATTTCATTGACAAGGTCTTGGAAGACGGCAGGGGCATTGCACAGTCCAAAGGGCATGACCAGATACTCAAAGTGTCCATCTCTGGTGTTAAATGCCGTTTTCCACTCGTCCCCCTCTCTGATGCGGATGAGGTTATAGGCGCCTCTTAAGTCCAATTTAGTGAAGATGTGGGCACCTTGGAGGCGATCAAAGAGTTCAGAGATGAGGGGTAAGGGGTAGCGGTTCTTAACCGTGATTTTATTAAGACCGCGGTAGTCAATGCAAGGACGTAGGGAGCCATCTTTTTTGGACACAAAGAAAAATCCGGCTCCGGCAGGAGAGGAGGATTTACGGATAAAGCCCTTTTTTAGATTCTCCTGGACGTATTCGGACATGGCAAGAGTCTCTGGGGCAGAGAGAGGATAAATTCTGCCCCGGGGTGGAGTAGTACCCGGGAGGAGGTCGATAGGGCAATCATAAGGCCTGTGAGGAGGTAGAGTCTCAGCTTGTTTTTTGCAGAAAACATCCGCGAAGTCCATATAGGCCTTAGGGAGACCGGTTACTGGAGGAACCACAGAGTTACGGCAAGGGTTACTGGGAACCGGTTTTAGACAGTTCTTGGAACAAGAGGACCCCCAACTCTTGATCTCCCCAGTGGACCAATCCAGGGTTGGGGAATGAAGTTGAAGCCAGGGAAGTCCAAGGAGAATCTCCGAGGTGCAATTGGGGAGGACCAAAAGTTCAATCCTCTCATGATGAGATCCGATGCTCATAAGAAGGGGCTCCGTGCGGAAACGTATGGTACAGTCCAATCTTTCATTATTTACACAATTGATGTAGAGGGGTCTGGCGAGACTGGTCACTGGGATGTTGAACCTGTTGACGAGAGAGGCCAAAATAAAATTTCCTGCAGATCCAGAGTCCAGGAAGGCCACTGTAGAGAAGGAGAAGGCAGAGGCAGACATCCGCACAGGCACAGTAAGACGTGGAGAAGCAGAGTAGACATCAAGGGCTGTCTCACCTTTGTGCGGAGTCAGCGTACGTCTTTCCAGGCGGGGAGGACGGATAGGACAATCCCTCAGGAAGTGTTCGGTACTAGCACAGTACAGGCAGAGGTTCTCCATACGGCGTCGTGTCCTCTCTTGAGGTGTCAGGCGAGACCGGTCGACCTGCATAGCCTCCACGGCGGGAGGCACAGGAACAGATTGCAGGGGACCAGAGGAGAGAGGAGCCGAGGAGACGAAACGCCTCGTGCGAACAGAGTCCATATCTTGGCGGAGTTCCTGACGCCTTTCAGAAAAACGCATGTCAATGCGAGTGGCTAGGTGAATAAGTTCATGTAGATTAGCAGGAATTTCTCGTGCGGCCAGAACATCTTTAATGTTGCTGGATAGGCCTTTTTTGAAGGTCGCGCAGAGGGCCTCATTATTCCAGGACAATTCTGAAGCAAGTGTACGGAATTGTACGGCATACTCGCCAACGGAAGAATTACCCTGGACCAGGTTCAACAGGGCAGTCTCAGCAGAAGAGGCTCGGGCAGGTTCCTCAAAGACACTTCGGATTTCCGAGAAGAAGGAGTGTACAGAGGCAGTGACGGGGTCATTGCGGTCCCAGAGCGGTGTGGCCCATGACAGGGCTTTTCCGGACAGAAGACTGACTACGAAAGCCACCTTAGACCTTTCAGTGGGAAACAGGTCCGACATCATCTCCAGATGCAGGGAACATTGGGAAAGAAAGCCACGGCAAAACTTAGAGTCCCCATCAAATTTATCCGGCAAGGATAAGCGTATCCCAGGAGCGGCCACTCGCTGCGGAGGAGGTGCAGGAGCTGGCGGAGGAGATGACTGCTGAAGCTGTGGTAGCAACTGTTGTAGCATAACGGTCAGTTGAGACAGCTGTTGGCCTTGTTGCGCTATCTGTTGTGACTGCTGGGCGACCACCGTGGTGAGGTCAGCGACAACTGGCAGAGGAACTTCAGCGGGATCCATGGCCGGATCTACTGTCACGATGCCGGCTGGCAGGTAGTGGACCCTCTGTGCCAGAGAGGGATTGGCGTGGACCGTGCTAGTGGACCGGTTCTAAGCCACTACTGGTTTTCACCAGAGCCCGCCGCAAAGCGGGATGGTCTTGCTGCGGCGGTAGTGACCAGGTCGTATCCACTAGCAACGGCTCACCTCTCTGGCTGCTGAAGATAGGCGCGGTACAAGGGAGTAGGCAGAAGCAAGGTCGGACGTAGCAGAAGGTCGGGGCAGGCAGCAAGGATCGTAGTCAGGGGCAACGGCAGAAGGTCTGGAAACACAGGCAAGGAACACACAAGGAACGCTTTCACTGGCACTAAGGCAACAAGATCCGGCAAGGGAGTGCAAGGGAAGTGAGGTAATATAGGGAAGTGCACAGGTGAAAACCCTAATTGGAACCACTGCGCCAATCAGCGGCGCAGTGGCCCTTTAAATCGCAGAGACCCGGCGCGCGCGCGCCCTAGGGAGCGGGGCCGCGCGCGCCGGGACAGAACAGACGGGGAGCGAGTCAGGTAGGGGAGCCGGGGTGCGCATCGCGAGCGGGCGCTACCCGCATCGCGAATCGCATCCCGGCTGGCAGCAGGATCGCAGCGCCCCGGGTCAGAGGACGTGACCGGAGCGCTGCAGCGGAGGGAGTGAAGCGAGCGCTCCGGGGAGGAGCGGGGACCCGGAGCGCTCGGCGTAACAGGAACTCTGGTGGAAACAAGTAGAAAACAAATGTTTTCAAATCAACTGGTGACTGAAAGTTAAACAGATTTGTAATTTACTTCTATTTAAAAATCTTAATCCTTCCAGTACTTATTAGCTGCTGTATAAAACAGAGAAATGTGTGAATTTATTTTCTGTCTGACAACAGTGCTCTCTGCTGACACCCCTGTCCATGTCAGGAACTGTCCAGACTGGAATCATTCGCCATAGAAAACCTCTCCTGCTCTGGACAGTTCCTGACATGGACAGAGGTATCAGTAGAGAGCACTGTGGTCAGACAGAAAAGAAATTCACAAATTTCTCTGCAGTATATCTGTAGTATACAGCAGCCAAGTACTGGAAGGATTAAGATTTTCAAATAGAAGGGATTAACAAATCTGTTTAACTTTCTAGCATCAGTTGATTTGAAAATATTTTTTTCCCACTGGAGTTCCCCTTTAAGAGTGAAGGGCGTACAGGTACCTGTGTGCCTTGAATACTTAAGCAGCTTTGAAGCGAGCACAAGAGCTGCGCTCGCTTCAGAACAGTGAATGTTGGTTACTATCAGTAACCTCACACTCCCACCGCTGCATGGCATTTAAAGGGGTACTCCGGTGCAAGATGCCTTACCGTGGGAGTCCCGCCTCTGGGGACCCCCGTGATCTTGCACGCGGCACCCCGTTTGTAATCAGTCCCCAGAGCGTGTTCGCTCCGGGTCTGATTATGGGCGATCACAGGGCGGGCGGCGTGTGGCGTCACGCCTGCGCCCCGTGTGACATCACGCTCCGCCCCTCAATGCAAGCCTATGGGAGGGGGCGTGACAGCTATCAGGCCCCCTCCCATAGGCTTGCATTGAGGGGCGGAGCGTGACGTCACACGGGGGCGCAGACGTCACATGCCGCCCGCCCTGTGATCGCCCGTAATCAGACCCGGAGTGAACACGCTCCAGGGACTGATTACAAATGGGCTGCCGCGTGCAAGATGCCGCGTGAAACAGTTAAAGGGGTATTCCAGGATATTTTTTTTTATTTGACTATGCTACAGGGGCTTCAAAATTAGTGTAGTTCATAAAATAGTTTCTGTACCTGTGTGTGACGGTGGTCTTACAATTATTCTGTGATTTTCCCCCCAATATTTATTTTTAACAGCATATGAAATTACTGCTGCCTCAGGTTTTTCCCAGGTTGCAATGTGGCCGAGACCTGACATCACTAGTTAGCTGATGACAGGGAGCCTGTCGGCTTCCTTGGGTGGAACGATCGCTTGGTGGAAGAGAGATCAATCTGCAACTAATTGTATTTTTGCAACAGCTGTAGGCACCCTGATTGGAAAACACAAGTCTTTTGAATGGATGCAGCTCAATTATGTTTCAGTGGGTGGGGTGGCTGATGTGTGGGAGAGAAGAAAATGGAATTATAGAATTTGTAGGCAAAGAAGAAAATGCAAATAAAAAATACCAGTTCACAAAAACATAGCCACAGTGTTAAGGTAATCTCACAACATTGCCATTTAGCACCAAGACAAGTGCAGACCCTTCCTAAGCATGTCCATTACTTTCTACCAAGTACGTACTAGAATCACCTTATGGTGGATAACCCCTTTAAACAAGAGATTGAAATTTCTTATAGTGCGATGACATATTTTATTTCCAAAATACAGTTGAAGGGTAAACATTTCCTCAACTAATAATATCATGGTACTGTATTTATATGTGGCTTTTAATACTCCATATGGGCCCAGATTTTTTTTTAAACTGTGTGAGAGAAGAAGTGGAGAGATTTTTCCATAGCAACCAATCACAGCTAAGCTAACAAGCTCTGGTGAAGTTAAAGCTGAACTGTGGTTGGTTACTGTGGGAAAATCCCTCCACTTTTTCTTTCACACAGTTTCACAAATCGGGGCCCATATGTTTATTTTAGATACAGTAACCTGTATTGGTTTATAGGAATTTATACAAACTAATAAACAATAATTTTATCATATTTTTGGTGTGAATTCTTATTTTTTCTGCACTAGTCAGGAGTTTACGCAACATTTTTTGCACAAAGACGGGGCTTGTTCAAAGCACTTGCATATTTTTGTCACTTGGCTCTGGGGCAGGGAATGATAAACTGCCTCCATTATCTTCAATATTTTGAATATTTGTGTTTACATTTTGTTACATTTAACCCCTAGATGACATAGGGGGAAGCCTTTTAGCTTCATAGGCGGTGAGTGACATCAATTTTCAGTGATTTACTCTTAATATGCTGTGACCAATACCGATCACCGTGTCTAAAAGAAGAGGATACAGTTGTCGATGGGTTGGGGGTGCTCATTGGATCCCAGCAGCACAATCACAGAAGTTAAATGGGCACTGTCATGAAATCTAAGTACTACAACATATCTCTAATATACGTTAATTAAAAAAAAGTAATTTTAAACCAGTTTAAAATCACTTTTAAATTCGGCCACTAGGGGTCACCCTTCTAGTGGCCGAATGCATTCGGCAGTGACGTCACTACTGAATTTCGACTCGTTTAAGCCTGGCAATGAGTCAAAATTCAGTAACTGCTGTGCTCGCTCCCTCCTGTCAATCAGACAGGCGGGAGTGAGCGATTTGAAGGAATTGGATGCGCGCAGGCTCCCGGGGACAAGGTAAAGTATTATGCTGGGGCGGGGGGTTGCGTGTTCACCTATACAGTATGCCTCCTGTTTCCCCACTACAACTTCCAGCATGCCCTGAGAGCCAATAGATGTCAGGGCAAGCTGGGAGTTGTAGTGGGGAAACAGCTGGAGGGACACTGAATAGGTGAACTATGGGGGGTGGGGAGGGGGAGTGGGTTGAGCGGAGCGGCGGGGCCGGGGGGGTTGTGGGCTGCGCAGCAGGGAGGGGGTACTCTGAATGGGGGAACTAAGGGGGAGAGGGAGTGAGTTGAGCTGCGCGACGGGGCCGGGGGGGTTGTGGGCTGCACGGCGGGGAGTGGTATGTGCGGCCATCACAGATCCGGTGTTCACCTATACAGTGTGCCTCCAGTTGTTTCCTGACTACAACTACCAGCATGCCCTGACAGCCAATAGATGACAGGGCAAGCTGGGATTTGCAGTGGGGAAACAGCTGGAAGCGCCCTGTATAGGTGAACTACAGGCGGAAGTATCGGTCCCAGCAGGCATCAGTGACGTGGTGCCTGCTGGGGAAGTCTGCCTGGTAGTGAGCACACTACCAGGCAGACAAAAAGGCATTTTTAATATGTAAAAAAAATTCAAGGCAGGGAGGGGGTTAGGGATGGATGGGTAATGGGCAGGGACAGAAAAAAGAAAAAAAAGTCATGGTGGGAGCTACTCTTTAAAGAATATAAAATGGTGGCTGCCAGATTGCCACTCCTATGAAAAAGCTTGACAGATCCAAACTATATCAATAGAGCACTTATCACCCTGGACAATACAATGCAAATTACAGAGCATATTACATTTGCCCCCAGATTGAATAAAGAAAACATATCATTTTTTTTTATCAAAAAGCACTGTGTAAAACAAAACGCCTAAAAAGTTTAAAATTGTCAGCTTTCTTTTAAATTTTCCCACACAAATAAAAAATTGTTGTACATTTTATGGTAAAAAAAAAAACAACTCATTATATTTGCCCATGCAAAAAAACAAGCTTTCATATTGGTCTGTGAAAAGACATATAAAATAGTGATGTTTCTTAAAGGACGAGGAGGAAAATACTAAAAATTTAAAAATTTTAATTGTCCTCAAAACTAACATGGGCTGTAACAGTAGTCATGCCAAAACTATGGAGATACCATAGCAAGGGTGGACCATGAGAGCAGTGAATTAGGGGTTGGGGCCATATGGGGCCCAAACCAAATGATCAAATGCATTTTAAGTGTATGGTCTATCAAAAATAAAGAATGGTGCATGAGATAAATGCTGATCAAATGCATAATGTGAGTGTACTTTTATTTACTGGGGACCAAAACCAATCTCAGTTGACTCCTGGTAAATAAAAAACAAAACTTACTTTTCAATAATAATCCTAATTTGCTTTTCCCTATAAGGTATTTTACTGTTAATTTCATTCTGTTCTGATTACCCTAAACCTTTAAATGATAACCTATCACACTAATGGAAGTCACTGTTGTGCTCATATGGATTGGCATATTATTATTTTTTTCCAGAAATCTGTTTTATATAGATTTTGAAGAAATTATTGCTTTGAAAAACCGCAATCTAGATAAAACATAAAGCATAAAACTGCCTTATAACATCAAATTATCCTATAAGTCTCCCCTTTAGTGCAACGGAAAAAAACGTAAGGAGTTTCACTTCACCAGAGAGGACAACACTTGAAGCAGTTATTTATAAATTATGCATCTTGATGGATATCAGTATAAACCATGTTGGCTTATAAATGCATGAACATGGTTATAGCAGGAAACTCTCAACTCCAAGTGCAGTTGTGCACCATCACTGGGGTCAAGGTCCTGCACTTGTGAACTGTTGCTAAGGGCGGTCCCAAGCAAAAATTGCATACAATGGAGGATGCTTGCAGATGGTACCACAGAGGCATCCTGACACCAGATAAATGTGTATGTGGATGCCTTATACATGACTAACTTTAAACAAGCAATTACATGGATGTGGTCTAAGGTGATACAAGGTACTCAACTCCAAGTGCAGTCGTGCACCTACGTTGGAGTGGAGGACCTGCACCTATGGATCACAATGTGGTTCCCCTGCTGTGGTTAATGTAAACAATGACATTAGCTAACCCTCAAAACTGATGTAAAATTGAGACATTAGCCAGTGTATCCTTATATGAAGGACACACTTGAGCCCGCACACCACGCCAAGGTTTCTCAAATGGTGCAGGACCTATCAACTAACCTACCTGGCCAGATAAATAAAACCAGGAACCAAATTACGTCAGCCTTAGGTCCGACTTGTAGATTGCTCCTCAGTAATGCACCCTTTTATCTTGCTCGGTAGCATTAGGGTTTCACATGTGAGGCCTGCTATAAATGAACCAACCAGGGTGGGGCTTGTCTCCTCCCTCCCATTGTATGTGTGCTTAGCCCACACTGGAGGTAACTGAGAGCAATCTGCAAGTTGGACCTAAGGCTGCCGAAATTTGGTTCCTGGTTTTAGTTATCTGGCCAGGTAGGTTAGTTAATAGGTCCCGCACCATTTGAAAAACCTTGGTGTGGTGTGCGGGCTCAAGTGTGTCCTTCATAAAAGGATATACTGGCTAATGTCCCAATTTTACATCAGTTTTGAGGGTTAGCTAATGTCATTGTTTACATTAACCACAGCAGTGAAACCACATTGTGATCCAAAGGTGCAGGTCCTCCACTCCAACGTAGGTGCACAACTGCACTTGGAGTTGAGTACCTTGTATCACCTTAGACCACATTAATGTAATTGTTTGTTTAAAGATATCCAGTATAAGCCATTCAGAAAAGGGGCAGGATGGAAGAGGGAGTAATGTTGAAATGTTTAAGAGAAAAACAATAAAAATTCAATCAGGTGAAATTGTAATAAAAATATATATTAAACATCTCGATTTACTCAGTATCAAGAATGAACCAAACCTAGAAATACACACATGTATATGCCTTTGCATCCTATCAAAGTGGTTAAGACCCAGACCATTTATACCTTAAGGACCCGCCATTTTTTGAACATCTGATCACTGTCACTTTAAGCATTAATAACTCTGGGATGCTTTTACCTTTCATCCTGATTCCTAGATTGTTTTTTCGTGACATATTCTACTTTATGGTAGTGGTAAATTTTTGCCGATACTTGAATCATTTCTTGGTGAAAAATTCCAAAATTTGATGAAAAAATTTAAAATATTGCATTTTTCTAACTTTGAAGCTCTCTGCTTTTAAGGAAAAAAGACATTCCAAATAAATTATATTTTGATTCACATATATAATATGTCTACTTTACATTTTCATCATAAAGTTGACATGTTTTCAAAATCAGAATTTTTCAGGGACCAGTTCACTTTTGAAGTGGATTTGAAGGGCTTTCTTATTAAAATGACCCCATTATAAAAAGTGCACCCCTCAAAGTATTCAAAATGACATTCAGAAAGTTTGTTAACCCTTTAGGTGTTTCACAGGAATAGCAGAAAGGTTAAGGAGAAAATTCAAAATCTTCATTTTTTACACTCGCATGTTCTTGTAGACCCAGTTTTTGAATTTTTACAAGGGGTAATAGAGGGGAAAAAAAACTCAAAATTTGTAACCGAATTTCTCTCGAGAAAGGAAATACCTAATATGTGGATGTCAAGTGTTCGGCGGGCGCAGTAGAGGGCTCAGAAGGGAAGGAGCAACAATGAAATTTTGGAGAGTTTTTGGAGAATTTTGAAATGGTTTTTGGGGGGGCATGTCCCTTTGGTGCCAGAACAGCAGAAAACCCCCACATGGCATACCATTTTGGAAACTACACCCCTCAAGGCACGTAGCAAGGGGTCTAGTGAGCCTTAACACCCAACAGGCGTTTGACAACGTTTTCGTTAAAGTTGGATGTGTAAATGAAAAAAAACAAATTTCACTAAAGTGCAGTTTTTTCCCCAAATGTATCATTTTTACAAAGGGTAATGGAAGAAAATGCTCCCCAAAATTTGTAACCCCATCTCTTCTGAGTATATAAATACCCCATGTTAGGACGTAAATTGCTCTGTGGGCGAACTACAATGCTCAGAAGAGAAGAAGTCACATTTAGCTTTTGGAAAGCAAATTTTGCTGAAATGGTTTTTGGGGGGCATGTCGCATTTAGGAATCCCCTATGGTGCCAGAACAGCAAAAACAAAAAAAACATAAAAGGCATACTGTTTTGGAGACTACACCCCCCAATGAACGTAACAAGGTGTATAGTGAGCCTTAACACCCCACAGGTGTTTGACGACTTTTTGTGAAAGTCGGATGTGTAAATGAATAAAAAAAGTTTTTCCCTAAAATTCTGTTTTTCCCCCAAATTTTACATTTTTACAAGGGGTAATAGGATAAATTGACCCCCAAAATTTGTAACCCCATTCCTTCTGAGTATGGAAATACACCATGTGTGGACGTCAAGTGCTCTGCTGGCGCACTACAATGCTCAGAAGAGGAGGAGCACCATTAAGCTTTATGAAAGAGAATTTGTTTGGAATGGAAGTCGGGAGCCATGTGCGTTTATAAAGCCCCCCGTGGTGCCAGAACAGTGGACCCCCCCACATGTGACCCCATTTTGGAAACTATACCCCTCACAGAATTTTATAAGGGGTGCAGTGAGTATTTACACCCCACGGGCTTTGCAAATGAAAAATAATTTTTTTCATTTTCACGGACCACTGTTCAAAAAATTTGTCAGACACCTGTGGGGCGTAAATGCTCATTGTACCCCTTAGTTCATTCTGTGAGGGGTGTAGTTTCCAAAATGGGGTCACATAAGGGGGGGGGCATTGTTCTGGCACTATGGGAGCTTTGTAAACACACGTGGCCTTCAATTCCGGACAAATTTTTTTTTCAAAATTACAATGGCGCTCCTTCTCTTCTGAGCATTGTAGTTCACCCGCAGAGCAATTTACATCCACATATGGGGTATTTTCTTACTCAGAAGACAAATTTTGGGGGGCTTTTTCCCTATTTTCCCTTGTGAAAATTTACAAATTACTAATTTACAAATTAAAATTTGTCAAACACTTGTGGGATGTTAAGGCTCACTATACCCCTTGTTAGGTTCTGTGGGGGGTGTAGTTTCCAAAATGGGGTCACATGTGGATATTTATTTTTTTGCGTTTATGTCAGAACCGCTGTAAAATCAGCCACCCCTGTGCAAATCACCAATTTAGGCCTCAAATGTACATAGTGCGCTCTCACTCCTGAACCTTGTTGTGCATCTGTAGAACATTTTACGCCCACATATGGGGTATTTCCGTACTCAAGAGAAATTGCATTACAATTTTTTATTTTTTATTGCTTTTACCGCTTGTGAAAATAAAAAGTATGGGGCAACACCAGCATGTTTTTTTTTTATACTAACAGGCTGGTGTAGCCCCAACTTTTCCTTTTCATAAGGGGTAAAAGGAAAAAAGCCTCCCAAAATTTGAAGTGCAATTTCTCCCGAGTACGGAAATACCCCATATGTGACACTAAACTGTTTCCTTGAAGTGCGACAGGGCTCCGAAGTGAAAGAGCACCATGTGCATTTGAGGACTAAATTAGGGATTGCATAGGGGTGGACATAGGGGTATTCTACACCATTGATTCGCAAACAGGGTGCCACCAGCTGTTGCTAAACTCCCAGCATGCCTGGACAGTCAGTGGCTGTCCAGAAATGTTGGGAGTTGTTGTTTTGCAACAGCTGGAGGCTCCGTTTTGGAAACATTGCCGTACAAAACGTTTTTTCATTTTTGTTGGGGGGGACAGTGTAAGGGGGTGTATATGTAGTGTTTTACCCTTTATGTGTAAGTGTAGTGTACTGTTTTTAAGGTATATTCACACTGGCGGGCGTTTACGGTGAGTTTCCCATTAGGAGTTTGCGTTGTGGCAAAAAATTTGCCGCAGCGCAAACTTGAAGCAGAAAACTTACTGTAAACCCGCCAGTGTGAATGTACCCTGTACATTCAAAAGGGGGGGGGGGGGTGCAAACCTCCAGCTCCAGCAAACTCCCTGCATGTACTGACAGACCGTGCATGCTGGGAGTTGTACTTTTGCAACAGCTGGAGGCACACTGGTTGGAAAACCTTCAGTTATCTAACTCAGTATTTTCCAACCAGGGTGCCTCCAGCTGTTGCAAAACTTCAACTCCCAACATGTACTGATCACCGAAGGGCATGCTGGGAGATGTAGTTATGCAGCAGCTAGAGGTACTCAACTACAACTCCCAGCATGCTGAAACAGCTGTTTGGGCATGCTGGGATTTGCAGTTTGCCAATATCTGGAGTGCTACAGTAAGAGACCACCGAACAGTGATCTCTAAACTGTGGCCCTCCAGATGTTGCAAAACTACAAATCCCAGCATGCGCACACAGCAAACTGCTGTGTGGGCAAGCTAGGAGTTGTAATTTTGCAAGATCTAGAGGGCTACAGTTGGGTCACTGCACAGTGATCTCCAAACTGTGACACTCCAGCTGTTGCAAAACTACAAATCCCAGCATGCCCAAACAGCTGTCTGGGCATGCTAGGAGTTGTAGTCTTGCAACATCTGGAGGGCTACAGTATAGAGACCACTGTATAGTGGTCTCAGACTGTAGCCTCCAGATGTTGCTAGGCAACTCACCGGCTTCCGTAGGATCCAGGGAGTCGCATCGCCGTCCTCTTCTTCCGCCGATCCCCGTCCCGATCGAAGCCCACAGCCGTCGCCGATGGGTAAGTGGACTTCGGCGCCCGGTCCTCTGTTGTTTCCCCGTCCTGCCCCGTCTATTGTGGGTGGGCAGAACGGGAAAAACAAAAGTTAACCCCCCGTTCCCCGATCTGCTATTGGTAGTCGCTTTCGGCACCTCTGCCACCTCACTCCTATACCTTCAGGGGGATCATAGGTGTCTTGGACAACTGCGATCCCCCTTATATTCCGGGTTACCGGGTCACCATAGACCCGTATGACCCAGAATAGGTGCAAATCGCAAAGTGTGAATTCACTTGCGATTTGCGCTGATCACCGACATCATGGGGTCTAATAACCCCCCTGGGCATTTGCGCGGGGTGCCTGCTGATCGATATCAGCAGTCACCCTGGTCCGGTTTCTGCCCGGCGTGCGGCGGGGACAGAAATTCACAGGTGTACAGGTATGCCCTGGGTCCTTAAGTACCAGGGACCGACAGCGTACCTGTACGACCTGGGTCCTATGTGGTTAATAGGGTGCAAACAAACAACCCATCAAGGGTAACCCGTATGGGGGAAAACCCTATACTAAAGACCCCTCCCTAAAAACAATTTCTTTATTATGCTCCTTAGAGCCACTAGTGACCTATAACAAAAATTTGAAACAGTGATGTCCTAGTTCTTTTGGTATCGGTGTGCTACTCTCACCAGCACTACCTCTATAGCTTGTAACAGTGAGATGTATTGCTGAAGGTCTGATGTTCACTAATCTGTTGGGCTTATTGCTGCCCCATCTACGCTGCATATATAGGTACTACCTTCACTAAGACATCTACTGCACTTTAAAAACACACCGTAGCCCCCCCTCACCATAGAGTTGAGTAAACTTTTTAAAAGCTTGGTTCGCTGGGTTGGCAGAATTTTCTTTTTAAATTACGCTCGTGACAAATAAGTTCTAAGCAACCTGAAATGCAATTAATCTTAAAAATTGTGATTAATGTACTAAAATAGTTTAAAAGAATTATCTTCTGTATGAAAATCCAAAAGAATTAAACCTTTTTTGGGCATCATGGTTTGTGTATGTGTAGGCCTGGCGGGTAGTAGCAGCAGCAGCAAGAGTAGTAGACTGGTAGTAGTTGTAGCCAGCAGATAACAGGCTTTAGTGGATTGGTTGTAATTGTTGTAGCCAGCAGACAACATGCAGTGGTGGGTGGGCTAGTGGTAGTTATAGTAGCCAGTGGACAGCAGGCAGTGGTGGACTGATTAGAGTTAAAGTAGTCAGTAGTCAGAAGACCGCAGGGTTGGTGTCAGTACTGTCTAATTGGTGGCATCAGGCCCCGGAGGTTTAGATTGCTCACTGGTCCATGCCAGTTTTATTTAATAAATGAGAGTTTTTCACGGTACTGACAAATTTTTTCCCTTCAGGGCAACAGTACTGCCTGCCTTGCTGCACACTTTCTGATGCTACACTGGTAGGTGGACAAGACAGAACACTCATGGCAAACAGGGAAAAGCTGTGCAATCAACAAGATGGGATGGTTGCATCTGCACCACCAAAAATTGGGGCAGGTGTGAATTAAGCCAAACTACTATAGAGTAATTGGGCGAATACTGTTGTCTGTGAGACATAGATTTCATAATAGCTAACTAATGGGATAGCGGAGGTGGGAAGAACACTGATGAGGACGAGACAGAGACCACACTGTCTGTGGACGAGGCCTGAAAAATAAGAGGAATTTGGAGGAGCAGCAGAGTGGGCAATGTTTTCTTTACAATGTGAGGCATCTTAACTGTCCCATGGGACCTTGTGACGCTACTCCTGTGCTTATGTAGAGACGTAGGAGGAGATTTATGAAGACATGTATAGAGGAAAAGTTGTCCAGTTGCCCAAAGCAACTAATCAGATTGTTTTATTTATTTATTTATTTATTTTCATTTTTGAAAGAAGCAATCTGATTGGTTGCTTTGGGCAATTGGTCAACTTTTTCTCTACACAGGTTTTGATAAATCTCCACCATAGTTCTTACACTCAGACCCAGGCCATGGCTTACTTCCGTTTGCCACTCTTTATGCTTCTGCTAAGGTAGGAAAGAAATTCTGCAAGGCAAAATACCAACACCACCTGACTGTGCCCCTTCTCTAGTAGTTTTTTTTTTCTCTCGAACCTACAGATGAAGCGGCATCACTATCACCTGCTCCGGAGATGATCAAACGAAAAGGCCTACATCTGTTCTGACCCTATCTCTGCTTCGATATTCATTACTGACACATGTCACCGCCTTGTCACCTAGTTTCCAAGTTCTGTCCAAAACAACAGCATAATCATCATACTGCTCCTCATAGTCCCTGCCACTCTTTTCCTGATGTCTGATCTTGAATTCCTTGCTCTCTCTCCGCTTTGCCAGCTTGCTGCCTAACCATATCCCCACCACATCTACCTCCACCAGTCCCACTAGTGCTATCATCCGCCACTGCTTTTACCTCTTCCTCCTTTACAGCGCACTCCAAAGGCTGAGTGTGCTCACATATCTCCTTCTCATGGCTAATGCTATTTTTCTGCTTAACACTATGGGGGGAAGCAAAGACAGATTTTATTGAACAGACCATCTAAGAAAGACATTTCCACTGTATGATGTAACTTTAGACAATGAGGAATCCACTGACCTCTGGCTCAATGTCATGTCGTCAGACTCTTCTTCTTCCTAACATTACCGGTAATGAGCCAACATGTCAACAGCAACCATATTATCCTCCAAAACAACACATCCCCCGGAAGAAATTGACAACTTTTGCTTGTTGATGTTTCTGCTACTACTTTTACCAGGCACCTGGTTGCTGCTGCTACCTGTACTGGGCTTGAGCAGATGGGTGGTGCCCACAGGGCTGGTACTACCACCAACATGCTTACTGACAGTGGTCATGGGATAGGTGTTCTTTCCTCTACCTCATTCTCAGGAAACCATTTGTTAGCAGATATTCTTTTAGTAAAAATGTTGTTTAGTTATTTTTTTTGTTTTTATGGTGGTTTGTCACTCACCAAATAGTCAAGTGGTGGAGAAACCTGCCAATAATGTTTTATGCTCACTGTTAGAAAATGCTCTGGTAAATGCTCTTTATTTGGTTAAATCCAGAAAATACAGATAACATGGTTAACAGGCCCAATGAACTTTCACTTTCACCACTAGAAATGCTTTTTTTTTTCAACCCAATTAAAAGTGCTCTATATTTGGTTAAACTCAGAAAATATAGGTAATGTGGCATATTTAGCCCAGTGAACTTTCACTCTCAATGGTTAGACCCGCCTAGACATGCTCTATATTTGGTTAAACTTAGAAAATGCAGGTAAGGTGATATAACAAGCCAAGTGACCTTTCACTCTTACCACTAAAAATGCATTTATTTTTGTTCAACCCAACTATAAATGCTATATATTTTGTTAAACCCAAGTAACATGGCTTAAAAAGACCCAGTGAACTTTTATTCTAAATGTTAAAATGCTTTGTTTAAAACCCAGCTAGAAATACTTTATATTTGGTTAAACCCAACAATCCAGGTAACAAGGCATAGCAGGAAAAGTAAACTTTTACTCTCAATATTAAAATGCTTTTTTATGTTAAACCCAGTTAAAAGCACTTTATATTAGGATAAACCCAGAAAAGACAGTTAAAACACAGGTCGGCCCACTTAATAATGCTTTGCACAAATTGCTTTGTGTAGTAGTGTGACAGCTTTCTATGGATTCATTGTGTAGTCACACTGCTGGGATTTGTAACGCAGTAACTGGATACAGTAATGCAGGTCACTGAGATCAGGACACTGCACAATGCTTTTCTTAAATTGCTTTGTGTTGAAGTGTGAATGCTTTCTGGGATTAGTAGTTTCACAGTAATTGTACTGTTCACTGCTTACTGATCAGCTTAATCTCTAACATTGTGGCCAGAATGCAGTGCAGATGTTTCATCAGTCTCTTAGACCGACACCTATGCTGTCTTATGATTGGCCAGGAAGCTGTGTGCAACATAATGCAATCAATGATTGGCTAAGCTGCAGTCATGTGATCCTGCTGCTAGCTGCAAAGTATTCTGGGTTACCCCGATGTCATCTCACTGATTATGTTTCCTCATCCTATGCTGAAATTATGGGGGAGATTTATCAAAGCATTTAGTAGACTTTTTTTGCTTAAAATTGTCGCAAAAAAGTCGCAACTGCGACTACTCTCTTTTTTCTGTGACTTTTTGATTGCGCAGTGTCCTAAGCAAAAAATAAAAATCTTGCTTACCAAAGCAAAAAGTGATTTTTGACTTGCAGTGGTCAGAAATTTATCAAGTGCGAAAGTCGCAAAAAAGTGCATGAAAAAACTTACTAAATTTACTCCAGCTCAGACATGGAGCAGAAAAAGCTACTACCAAAGATTAAAAAAATTATAATAAATGCTTAAGTGAAAGAAATTTATCAACAGGCTGAAACCAGTTGATAAATATGTCACACATAAGCAAAAACATTGTATGAAAAAAATAACTAAAAAAAGGAATACATAAGCAAACATTGATAAATGTCCCCCCAAGTCTTTCTCATTCTTTTTTCTACAAAAGCAGAGTTATCAGGCTTACACTAAGTTCTTATGATTGCCGGACCGCATTTTAGGAAAAATTCTGAGCAAGACTAGATTCTACAAGTTTGACTCACTCAACTCTATTAAATGTTGTCTGAGGAATGTTCTGCCATGTGAAAGGCACTTGGGCCCCCAAATCCTCAAGAACAGATGCTGGTAGCCCCTTTCTAATAGCGGAACAATGACTTCCTAGAAGTGTTCAATAGCATGTTTAAGCCATGTAGGCTGCTCACAGTAGCATGAGCGGCATGCAACCTAGCATGTTGAAAAATGGCTCTTGGAACACGTTGGGCATCTGAACATTATATTTACATATGCACGCAATTGTAAGCACATATTAAAGTATTACTGTCATTTTAAATAACTTTTGACATGTCACACAGACATGCCAAAAGATAAGATCGATTGTGGCTGTTTTTAGAGCCTTGTTCACTTTTGGCTCTTTATCGGGCTACAGGGTGAATTTAGATAAAAGTCAACTGCTATTTTTAGGTTCGGGATCTCATGATCCTGCCCAGGTACCCTTGGTTCAAGTAGCTAAGAAATATATCTCTTACTTAGGTATAAAATTAGGTTGCACTCCACTCTCCCTGTATACTCTAAACTATCCCCCCTTGTTTGCGAAAATTGAGGGCGAGTTGCACAGATGGCAGAACCTGCCTCTCTCGTTTTATGGTAGGGTGCAATTAATTAAAATGATGAGCTTCCCAAAACTCCTATATCCGCTGCAGACAATTCCCCTGTTATTACGCCATACTGATGTTAAAAGGCTCCATGCTAGTTTTACAAGGTTTATTTGGGTAGGTAAACGCCCAAGAGTAGCCTATGACACTTTATGTCTAGCAAGAGAGAAGGGGGGATTGCAAATGCCTAATGCTCGTCTATATAACTTGTCAGCTATTTTTAGACATGTCCGGGACTGGATCTTTGATACCGCTCATTTTTCAAACACACCCTTGGAGAGGGGTCTCTGCCCGCTGGGTTCACTGTCCACCCTGTTTCATTTACCTTATAAAGATATCCCTGGTTCATTGAGAAAGAATGTACTATTTAGTGACACATTGGCAACATGGAAGGCGCTCCGTAGGATGTGTGGGATGCCTTGGTGTCTTTCTAGACACTTTCAGTTGTGGAGCACCCCTGCGCTTGATCACTGTACCAATAGTCCGATAGGCAACAATTGGAAATCGCTGGGTATCACTCAGTTTGCTGATTTCTTGACTGAATCTACTGGAGTGTTCATGAGCTGGGGGGAATTCCAGAGCAAATATACCCTTCCCGATTCCCATCAGTGGCTGTATAATCAATTATGCTCCTTTTTTCATGGTGTGGTGAGAGGTTATGCAACGGTAGAAAAACCTAATGATTTTGACAAATTGTTGGGGAGTACACAGTCCCACCGTTCCCTTTCGCTGATCTACGCAACCATCAGGGATATAGCGTTAAAGGGACGGGGGGCCACAGCTCTTGCCAAATGGTCCTCTAAACTTGGTGACTCTGAAATCGCCCCCTGTTTACTAGAAGGCTTATTGGCTGTCAATGGCTCTACCCCCAGTGCACAGTTAAGAGAGATTCATTGGCGTATTCTACACAAGGCTACGTATGCATTTAAATGGAGGGGCACGCCACCTCCGCCTCCGTTCCTCACACATTGTCCGACATGTCAACTACAGGGGGCGGACCTCTGGCATTGCTTATGGGAATGCCCGCAGGTGTCGAAATTGTGGTCTGACCTATCCTCCTTAATACTGACCATTTGGGATAGACATTTACCGTTCTCCCCAGAACCATACCTCTTTCACTATCTACCTGTTAGAGAATCGAACCCTCCTGATAGGGGCAAAATGCCCAAGGGTGTACACTTACTTATCTTGATTGCTAAACTGTGCTTGCTTAGACACTGGCTCCAACCTACCGTGCCGACAATTACAGAAATCTTAAAGGAATATCATTCTGTATTACACAGAGAGATGTTATTGTCCATAAGATGCTCAGAGTTGCATGCAAAGGCCTTTTTTAATAAATGGAAAAGATATCTGCACTACTTACCTGATGTCGGCGAACGTCACAGGATAATGACATATTTTAAACACACTACATGGTATTCAACTGAGGCTCTCAGGGGCACTCTTGGTAATCTAGAGCTACCATCTTAATGTTATATGATCCTCTACATCCTTGGCTCTCTATGGGACCCCACTATTAGAACTCTCTGTATGCATAATGTATAGTCTGACCTTAGGTGGCAAATACCCTACATAGGTACGACACTGTACTCGGGTGGGAATGGTGCAGCCTTTTTTGGGAGATTTGAGGTTTTGTTTCACAGTTGTTACTTGTTATTTCCTATATTTTGGGGGTAATCCTCCGTATTACAAACTGGATCCAGACGATACTTTTGACCTATTATCCTGACATTGTATTGTTGTTCCAGATTCTGACTGATTTCAATGCACCTTTGTCATATATGCTTTGTACATGCTCTGGATCCGTGAATAAAATATATTTAAAAAAAAAAAAAAAAAAAAAGATCGATTGTGGTTAGTTAGTGCTGGGTGAAACATAGAGTAGCACACTTTATACACTTGCTTGGCTCTCAATACGGGAAACAGGCTCCATAGACTTATGGAGCCTGTCTCCAGTAATCCTTTCGAGATTGCCCCAAGCCACATCAAACCCATAACCAGGCCATAGATAACTATTGGAAGGTTTCTCAGCACTGGGACCCCGATTCATCCTAACTTTTAAAATGGTTGTGTGAGATGTTCTAAAGAATGTGATTGTTGAACATCTAAAACAACAACATGGGTTTACTTCAAGGAGATCATGTCAAACTAATCTTATTGATTTTCCGTTTGTGCAACAAAAAAAAATGCATCATGGAGGTAACACAATCAATTGGAAATCATTGCATCCTCATACTGACACAAGAGAAGGAAGGAAATGTTGGTGACAAGTGAGTGTTCCTTTGTGGGATCAGAAAGGTGATGAGGTTGGAAAGATGATGATGGGGATAAGAGTTTTTTTTTTCTCATCCTGATAAAATAAAATAAAAATATTATATATATATGTGTGTGTGTGTGTATATATATATATATATATATATATATATATATATATATATATATATTGTGGCAGTGTGGCAAGGAAAGGGTGTATTTCCCTTGCTAACTCTGGAGAATCCACCTGTGGCCTGATTAATGAGGTATCAGGAAGGGGAAGTGTGTTTAAAAGGAAAGGAAACAGAATAGTTGGGGCTCTCCCTGGGAAACAGTATGCTGGCTGTTAGAGGGGGAGACACACGGGCCCTGTTTAGGTAACACGCAGAAGGCGCTGCGAGTGGTTCAAGAAGTGGTGTAAACTGTGAGTAACAGGTTGCAGGAGACACATGTTTAACTGGCTGAGGGTAGCTCACCAGTCCATAGTCAGGGCATGCTGATATGTGTAGTCAGTGACCAGACGGTCTAGGACTTTATTTTGTTCCTGTTTATGTTTTGTTTTACCTGCAACCTGTGGAAATAAAGCTGGCGAGGAGCCAGACTTGTATGAGGAACTGTGGTCTGTGGTGTTATTGTGAGGAACGTGTCCCGTGGCAAGTGACCAGGACGATCCCAGAGCTAATCCCCAAGACGGTTCGTCACCATAAATATATACATATATATATATATACAGTGGTCCCTCAACATACGATGGTAATTCGTTCCAAACGACCCATCGTTTGTCGAATCCATCGTATGTTGAGGGATCCGTGCAATGTAAAGTATAGGAAGCTGTACTCACCTGTCCCCGTCGCTCCGGACCAGGTCCTCACCGCTCCCGATGCTGTCCCAGGGGCTCCCGATGCTGTCCCGCTGCTCCGGTGTCTTCTTCGCGATCCTCCGGTGTCTTGCGCATCTTCTCCAGGGTCTGGGCCTCGCTTTCTGGTGACGTTATTACGCTGCTGCGCCGGCGCGGCGTGCGTAGTGACGTAATAACGACGCCGGAAAGCGAGGCCCGGACCCTGGAGAAGATGCGCAAGACACCAGAGGATCGCGAAGTGGACCCGGAGCAGCGGGAATAGGTAAGCGAACCTGCCAGGGATGCTTAAACTGCTATTCGACAGCAGCTTAAGCATTTTGCGCTGTCGGATAGCAGTTAATGCGATGGCCCCGACATATAAAAGCATCGTATGTCGATGCTGACATCGACATGCGATGGCCTCTGAGAGGCCATCGTATGTCGATTTTATCATATGTCGGGGCCATCTTAGGTCGGGGGGTTACTGTATGTATATATATATATATATATATATATATATATATATATGTTTTTTTTTTAATATATATATATTTTTTTATTTTATTTTATTATATATATATATATATATATATATATATATATATATATACATAAATCACACACACACAAACACACATTTGCAGCATACTAACACTATATGCACACACACTGGATTTGCATTCTCAGACTATATGCTTACACATTATATGCACACACACACACATGCACGCAATATATACACAGTAGTCTCCTCAAATCCCATTCTCCCATCCAAGGGCAACAGTTGTGGGTGGACATCGTCAGCACATATATGAAATCATGATAAAAGGGTGGGACTTGACTTAGTTTCCTGATGCACCCTCCCTCTCCTCGGTGACCCGACTGTGGCACAATCATAACCCTTTCAATTTTGCACCTACAAATCCATATGATGGCTTATTTTTTGCGCCACCAATTCTACTTTGTAATGACAACAGTCATTTTACCCAAAAATCTACAGCAAAAAGGAAAAAAAATCATTGTGCGACAAAATTGAAGAAAAAATGTCATTTTGCAACTTTTCGGGGCTTTCTACGTAGTACATTTTTTGGTAAAAATGACACCTTATCTTTATTCTGTAGGTCTATATGATTAAAATGATACCCTACTGATATAGGTTTGATTTTGCCGTAATTCTGGAAAAAATCATAACTACATGCAGGAAAATGTATATGTTTGAAATTGTCATCTTCTGACCCCTATAACTTTTTTATGTTTCCGCAAGGTGGTATGAGGGCTAATTTTTTTGTGCCTTGATCTGAAGTTTTTAGCGGTACTATTTATGTGTTGATCGGACTTTTTGATCACTTTTTATTCATTTTTTCATTTTTCAATATGCTATTTTGGACTTTGGAATTTTTTTGTGCGCACGCCATTGACCGTTCGGATAAATTAACAATATATTTTTATAATTCTGACATTTCCACATGCGGTGATACCACATATGTTTATTTTTATGAAGTAATTCCACCTACTCTGGAGGTCATTGGTTCTTGGTTCCCCAAGGAGAGATATTATTTGTGCCTAAATCATTGTGTAAGTAAATGGGTATATTTCTTACTCTACCAAGGTGACCACCACATTAAACTGAAACCTATGCAGAAACTGTGTGGTAACCTTGTGGTCCTATTGGCTGAAAGCTTTATCTAGTTAGGGTAGATTCTTTAAAAACATGACCATAGTACTGCAAAAAAGCTGTGCTATTTGGGCACTTGCGGCAGTGATAATGTATGATATAGAAAAAGAAAATAACCAATTGACATTTTAAATACATCAGCAGTTTACAACCTGAGCAATATAAAAAGTAAATAATTGGCAAATACTACTGTATACTTATCACTTGTAATGTGCTGTATCACCAACATGCCACTACAGGAGGTTATGATCAAAGTGCAATTTCTGACCTCATTTCCCACATGCACTTGTTGAATGCTGACAAGTGTGAGTTATTCTCAGCACAGACATGGCAATCTTCATGTTTTTCAGGAAAAGAAGATGGTTCCTTGAGAAAAAATATGAAACCTTTCAAATAAGGTTTTATTCTCGTTAATAAGCAAAAGAGACCCGAATCCTTACAAAACCTTTTAAATATTGTAATAGTTTTGGCTGACTTCTCCAACTTGGATCCTGGATTGTGGATCATGCAGAATATATAAAAAGGATACACTTCTTGAGTTCCCAATGTACACACTGATCAGCACTTATATGTTATTGTAGAGGGGCTAATATATGAATTTTCAGCATTTTTAGCTAACCTATTTTTTAAATAATTGAATATTTTCTATAAAAGAAGCAAATTAGTCATCAGCCTTATGTTAAAAGTGTGTCCTTTGGAAAGCAAAATTGTGCTTGCATTTAATTTGCGTTGAAAGTTTGACACTGGTTACAAAAGTGTTTGAGCTAAGTAATCTATTTATTACCTTTTTACCTTTTACATTCTTGCCCAAATTGATGCCCATGCCCATTGTGTCTTACATTATTTTGGATATTCACTTTAAAAATGACTACTGGTAATTTTACTTGACAATATTAATAACTAGGGATGGCTTCAGGACACACTGTTTATACTTTTTTTTATCCCACAAAAATCTATCCTGATCTGTACACCATTATTATGTATCTAGCACCTATATTTCTCTCACAAAAACCTTATTTTTGCTGCTCACTTGTTTTTTGTTTTTTTTTATCTCTTGCCCTCACTCTGCATGACTCGTTTTCTTCCCTGAGTCTGCTGTGCATGGTTTCCTCATCCAGTAGGCTGCTCTGTAACCCCTCCTCTCTGATTTCATGCCGCAGTCTGAAAGGGCAGGAGTGAGCACAGAGGAGTGCTAGCCCAGACAAAGATGATGCAGCAACTGGACAGGACCATGTTCTGGATGGTATGGGGACAAGCCATGATTTCTATAAAAAGGAAATACAATTTTCTTATGAAGTTTGTTTTGCCAAGATGTACAACAGTGCCCATTGAAGGAAGGAACCTAAGGTACTAAACAAGTGTAAAAATTTGTTTAATAAATATATGAACACATTCATACACACAGATAAATATGTACAATATGTGGTGTACATTTGTGAACATGTTATTAGAAGACAAGCACTGATAATACACAATAATGGCTCATATATTAGGATACCGAGTAGAGCTCATATGCCTCACTGGCCTCCGACTCCGATTCTGCCAGTGAGGATGAGGAATATCCTACTTTCCTGTGTTCTAACTCGTCCTCCTCATCATCTAGCGCTGATGATGAGCCCCCTGCATGGCGGCGGAGAAGCCGCCAGGCGAGGCCCCCCCCATGATAGTGACTAAGTGGCCAACACAAATACGAGTGGCCATGCCACAATAGGAGTCCAACCCCCCCCCCCCCCAGACACTGAAATGGACTTTTTTAGTTTTTATTTCAGTGACGACTTTGTCAATCTAATGGTGGAGCAAACAAAGTTGTATGCCCAACAGTTCATTGCCACCCAGATTTGTTTATGGCTAGGCAGGCCCAATGAATGGTACGCCATCAATGCAGCTGAAATGAGGATGTTTTGGGGCCTCGTGCTGCATATGGGCCTAAAAAAGTGTCAGGCAGTAATGGAGTGAGGACGTCCTCTACCAGACCCCACTTTACAGTATGGCCATGATGCGGAAGCAGTTTGAGGCCATTCGGAAATGCCTGCATTACACTGATAATGCGGCATGTCCCCCCTCTGAAGTGATCCTGCCTACGACCGGCTTTACAAAATAAGGCCGGTCATAGATCACTTTGGGACCAAATATTTTGAGGCCTACGTACCCCTCAGGGAGCTCTTGGTAGATGAGTCTCTTATGAGTTTTAAGGGGAGACTCGTCTTCTGCCAGTATATTTCCTCGAAGCGGGCGCGGTATGGCGTGAAACTCTACAAACTTGATGAGAGTACCTCCGGGTACACTTACAAGTTTAGAGTATATGAGGGATGGGATTCCCGTATCGAACCCCCAGAATGTCCCCCCACTCTGGGTGTTAGCAGGAAACTCGTTTGGGACCTTGCGCACCCATTGCTGGATAAGGGTTACCACCTTTACGTGGACAACTTTTATACCAGCATCCCTCTGTTCACATCCCTTGCTGCCAGATCCACGTCCGCTTGTGGGACCATGCGGAAGAACCAGAGAGGCCTCCCTCTAAATTTTCTGCAGACACCTATGCCCAAGGGTTAGTCCCGTGCCCTTACCCATGAAAACCTGTTGCTGGTAAGGTATAAGGATAAGAGGGATGTCCTTATGCTGACCACAATTCATGGTAACGGCAGCACCCTTGTCCCTGTGCGAGGTACCATGGTCCTCAAGCCCGATTGTATTCTGGACGACAATCGGTATATGGGGGGAGTTGATCTCTCTGATCAAGTCCACAAGCCACACAACGCCATGCAGAAAACACGGGTATAGAACAAAAACGTTGCGGTCTACTTGGCACAGGTTGCCATGTACAACTCTTTTGTACTGTACCAGTATGCTGGCAACACAGGGACATACCTCCAATTCCAAGAAGAAGTCCTAAAGGTCCTGATCTTTGGCGACCAGGAAAGAGCAGGCTGGAGTTCCCAAGGAACTGGAGTTATAGGTACCAGGATTGTCCCAAGCCAGCACTTTCCAGGTGAAGTCCGCCACACTGGAAAGAAGGGACGATCCCAGAAAAAATGCAGAGTGTGTCACAAGAGGGGGATACGGAAGGATACCACCACTCAATGTGACACTTGCCCCCATCATCCGGGCCTCTGCATTAAAAACTGCTTCAGGGAGTATCACACTTCCATGGAGTACTACATTTTCCCTTTTCATTTTCCATAATTTGACCCCAATATACCAAGTCCAGAGTACATTCCAAATTTTAACCTAAATTGCTCCAAAAACCTGAAAAAAACACTGATAAGACCTCTGGCAGTATTTTTTCAAAAAATTGGTCATGGGTCATGAGTCACTATGATCATGGGTTTTTATGTTGACAATAGGTTATGGACAGCCACACACATCCCATTCCCAGAATGATGATTCAGAGCATAGGGTCTGGGGCAGGCATATTTTTACTTTTGGCTATGCTCTGGGTCATCATTCTGGGAACATAATTGGCATATCAGTAGTAACATTGTAATTGTCATTTTCCCCATACTTCATCATTTCATCCACTTCATCCATTCCTGGAAAATAAATTTCGGAGACACCCCTCCGTTCCAAATTTCATGTCCCCCTATACACATATTCTGTAGGAATTATACATGCGGCACAATGCAATTGCCCAAAACTATATATTAGCAAATGATATAACACCTACGGAGAAGAATCTCTAAGCATATCAGCATAATAAATATAAGGACAGATACTCCACTTTCGCGTCATATGAGAGAAATACATGCAGACAACCCTGGCTTTTCAATTTTGGGGTATCACCCAAGTTAAACTTGAACCTCGACATGACAATCTTAATATCCAACTTTTACGTGAAGAATCACGTTGGATTCATCGCCTTCAGTCATTGAGCCCATATGGACTCAAAGAAGGGTTTACATTTTCATCTTTTTTATGAACAATCTCGCCATCTTA
Organism: Hyla sarda; assembly: GCF_029499605.1. Lineage (NCBI taxonomy): Eukaryota > Metazoa > Chordata > Amphibia > Anura > Hylidae > Hyla > Hyla sarda. The sequence continues at coordinate 163,000,595 of NC_079189.1, forward strand.
AATGTCAGCATATCAAGCTGATTGAGAATGAGCAACTGTGAGTCTCAATAAGAAACAACAAATTAATGAAATATAAATCAATACCAATAAAGAATATCAATCTATCAGCCCCAGAATGGTTTATATATAGGGTATTCTGGGCCCTGACCTTTTTGCATAATGATAGATAATGTTATATATTGTGTAATAAAGTAAACATCAGGATTTAACTACTATAATGACAAATCTAATATGGAGTACTATTTATCTAGTACTAGTACTAAGCCATCAATATAGTTTTCACAGCAGGTCCTATTGTAAAATATACTGCTAACATTGAGCAAAATCCAATATGGAATACTATAATCATGCAATATGCACATACAGATATGCTGTGAGACAGTAGGTCTTACTGTCATATATAATGCCAACAGTTACTAGATCCAATATGGAATACTATAATCATTCACAATGAATATATAAATACAACTATCTTAGCATAATTTAAGAAAATCAGAAAAATACAGCTGTAGAAATCGCCCATTATTGCATAAAATGAACAGATAAGATGAATATTACTTCATAGCAACAGGAAGACACACATCAAGAAACTAACAGCCTACGCATAGGAGTACTGTGCAGACGGGCACAGTTGCCTTTCACAGTTCTATATCGATCTTCTGAAAGTTTGCGCAGGTGGTGACGCACAGACATGCACGGTCACTTCACTTACTGCGCTGACAAACTTACAGCTCGCGCATGCCGGGACGCACAGACATGCGCAAGAACAATCGGCACAGCTGTCAGGAACAAGCATTAATAACGCACCTATGTCTGTTTCAATAGAAGGAACAAACTGTCCTTCAGAATGATGCAATACAGCAAAGCATCTGGAACAAAAGGGATTGGTCAACAAAATGAAAACTATTGGATAACAGCCGTGTCAATCTTTTCTGGACCAATCCATGGGGACTTGATAGTGATTGGTTGTAAGACGGATTGTGACCTCACTGATAGGAGGTTATAAGAACCCCTGTTGAGCTTGTTTACACACCATTGCCCTTTAGTCCTTGACAAAGCCACTGCTGTGGTGAAAAGTCGGACGGTTTATGCGTTTGAAGCCCTCTGATGTCTTCCAAAAGTAAAAACATGTCAACTTTATGGTGCCAATATAAAATAGACATATTGTATATGTGAATCAATATATAATTTATTTGGAATGTCTATTTTCCTTACAAGCAGAAAGCTTCAAATTTAAAAAATTTTATGAAATTTTTGAATTTTTCATCAAGAAAGGATGCAAGTATGGACGGAAATTTACCACTAATATAAAGTAGAATATGTCACGGAAAAACAAAATCGGAATCAGAATGATTGGGAAAAGCATCCCAGAGTTATTAATGCTTAAAGTGACAGTGGTCAGATGTGCAAATGTTCTTGTTCTAAAGGTCATAATGGGTTGTGTTCTTAAAGGGATACTCCACTGGAAAACATTTATGTTTTTAAATCTACTGGTGCCAGAAAGTTAAACAGATTTGTAAATTTCTTCTAATTAAAAATCTTAACCCTTCCCGTATTTATCAGAGGTCAGACTGAAAAGAAATTAAAAAAGAAAAGAACTTGCTGTGGGGCATAAAGCAGCTGATAAGTACTGGAAGGATTGATATTTTCAAATAGAAGTAATTTGTAAATCTGTTTAACTTTCTGGCACCAGTTGATAAAAAATGTTTTTTCCAGGAGAGCACCCCTTTAAGGGATTAAGTAAATAAGCTCTGGTTCTACATGCAGATCCCACTTTATTTATATTTTTATTCATACATAAGCTCACATTTCTTTTGGCCCCACACTGTCACCATTTTGTCTTCATTCAACCCCCACCATCAATACTTATTTATCTCACACATTTTTTGCATACCTTTTAATTCACACACTCCCATGACATACATTACACATCGCCTGTCCTTAAGTTTTTCCTATTCCTAGTACAACGTTTTTTTCCATGCAAAATCAGTCATGTGCCCCATTTTTAGTCCACATTTTCTACGCTCATCACACATTTACAGTACTGTATAAAATTGTACTGTTGATAATTTTTTTTTACTCTGACTTATCTTAACATGCTTTGTATCATTGTTCATTATATTTAAAATCAGTATGCGGCTATGATGATGTTTCATAATGCACCCTCTGGCTTGCAGTACTTTCTATAATAAGTGTGGATGTGTTAGCTCCCTCTTAAAGGAAAACTGTCAGCCTGTTCACCGACACTACATCCAATACACTGGGTTATAGTGTGTGTGAACAGGAATCCAACAAGGGGTTACTTACTTAAATACATCCGGTAGGTCCTTAGATGTGTCCCCCAGAAGATCCTCTGCTGAATTCAGTGAATCGTGCACAGGGGACGGGGCTTCGCTTGCTCAATTTACATATTAATTGTCTGGCTGAACATCCAAGTGAAATGGAGTCACAGACAATTAATATGTAAATTGAGTGGGAGCCCCCCCTCCCCCCCACACTATATTTTAGTGTTGTGGAGTCACAGACAATCAACATGCAAATTGAGCCCGCCAAGCCCCGCCTTTGTGCACATGTCACTGAATTCAGCAGAGGATCTTCTTGGGGACATATCTCAGGACCTACTGGACATATTTAAATAAATGACCCCTCGTCTGACTCCTGTTCTCCCACACTGTAACCCAGTGTTTTGGGTTTAGTGTGGGTGAACAGGTCGACAGTGTTCCTTTAATGATGACTTTAGGTGCCATCCCTCTAACTGATGCCGTCATGTGATCACTTACGTGTTGCGATCACATGATGGCATTTTCTGAAATCTGGTGTGGTTAAGACCGGCTCATGCATGCACCATCTTGTAATTGCAGTCTGTTCCTTTCTCATACAGTTTCAATCAGTTGAAAAAAACAAAAAAAAACATCCTCAACATGTCTGAAAAAACAAAATGCCTTCTGGTGCCTTTAGGAGGTTATAATCACAATTGTATGTTTCCCTATTACTCATTAGCATTAGTGTACAAGAAATTACACTTTATTTCAAATACATCTATGAAGTATAGAAATTACCATTAATCACAAGGAGCATTACACACTGAAATAATGCATTAATTATTTATGTGTCTATGTTTTAATCTGCTTGTTACAGAAGTCAATAATGTTTATTATACACTAAAGTGTGAATATTAAAAATAATGATTTTCACTTGTGATTTATTATAGGTCAGTGTATCAGAATTGTGACACTTTCATAACAAAATGATTAATAATGGGGTAATTATTTAGTGTAAACACATATCCAATACTAAACCATTAAGCATTTCTTGAGTTATATGTTTGCTGCTACATTTTATTTTAATAAAAGGTATTGATATAAAAACATTTTAATTAAGGTCTTGTGCTGCATGATATTTTTTAATAATAACCTCAGAAGTAGAATAGAAACTTTCTTAGTATATTGCTGGCCTTCAAAAAAAAAAAAAAAAAACCCTCTGAAAACATAGAAACTTGCTCAAAAAGAGTTGGGAAAATGCCCTAGGAAAACAATGTGATCTGAATAGATAGTATTAAAGATATGTAAATAGAATTTGGTGAGAATTTCAGAGAAAATTAAATGTGTAAGAATCCAAACTTTTTGAGATATTTTTTTTTTCTCTGCTTCTATACACTGAGCAGCCATGGGTAAGAGATAATGTTGTATGCATTTCAGCTTCCACCCACTATATTTGCTGGGCTGGGAACTTTTCACCCAGCCCAGCCACTCAGTGTACTGTACAGGAACAGGGACTCCTGCCTTTGATAGACAGAGCAATATATTACAAATAACAGGATCATTGGTGTGTTGTTTTCTTCTAAGCAGTCATACTGCACATTGATGACAAAGTAAGAAGTAGGCGGAGGTTTTTTTAGAAAAGGATTTCAAGGACTTAGGTAGCAAGCTTAACCCCTTAAGGTCCTAGGGCGTATGAATAAGCCCTGGCTCCCTGGTACTTAAGGACCCAGGGCGTATCCATATGCCCGTGGGACCGGGGTGACTGCTGATATCTATCAGTAGACACCCCGCGCAAATGCCCAGGGGGGTCATCAGACCCCCCCATGATGGCGATCGGCGCAAATCGCCGGTAAATTCACTCGGGCAATTTGCGCCGATTCTGGGTCATACCGGTCTATGGTGACCTGGTGACCCGGAATATAGGGGGATAGCGGTTGTCCAAGACTCCCACGATCCCCCTGTAGTGATAGGAGTGAGGTGGCAGGGGTGCCACCCCTCCTATCCCTGCTATTGGTCATCTAGAGCGACAACCAATAGCAGATCGGGGGCAGGGGGTTAACTTTCGGTTTCCCCGTTCTGCCCACCCACAATAGGCTGGACAGAACGGGGAAACCGACAGAGGACTGGCGGCAGAAGATCCACTTACCCATTCGGAGGCTGCGGGCGATGCTGATCGGCGGGCGGCAATGTCATGCGGCTGGCTCCCTGGATACTACAGAAGCCAGTGAGTTGCCTAGCAACATCTTGAGGGCTACAGTCTCTAAACTGTAGCCCTCCAGATGTTGCAAAACCACAACTCCCAGCATGCCCAGACAGCTGTTTGCCGTGTCGGCATGCTGGGATTTGTAGTTTTGCAACAGCGGGAGTGCTGCAGTTTGGAGATCACTTTGCATTTTTTTTCCTATCTACACTGGGTCTACAAAACATGCGAATGTAAAAAATGAAGATTTTGCATTTTCTCCTTCACTTTGCTGCTATTCCTGTGAAACACCTAAAGGGTTAACACACTTACTGAATGTCATTTTGGATACTTTGGGGGGTGTAGTTTTTATAATGGGGTCATTTATGGGGTATTTCTATATGAAGGCCCTTCAAATCCACTTCAAAAGTGAACTGGTCCCTGAAAAATTCCGATTTTGAAAATTTTGGGAAAAATTAGAAAATTGCTGCTGAACTTTGAAGCCCTCTGATGTCTTTCAAAAGTAAAAACATGTCAACTTTATGATGCCAACAAAAAGTAGACATATTGTATATGTGAATCAATATATAATTTATTTGGAATATCCATTTTCCTTATAAGCAGAGAGCTTCAAAGTAAAAAAAAATGCCAATTTTTTCATAAAATTTTGGAATTTTTCACCAAGAAATGATGCAAGTATCGACAAAAATTTACCACTGACATAAAGTAGAATATGTCACAAAAAACTATCTCAGAATCGGAATGAAAAGTAAAAGCATGCCAGAGTTATTAATGTTTAAAGTGACAGTGGTCAGATGTTAAAAAAATGGCCGGGTCCTGAAGGTATAAATGGGCTGGCTCCTTAAGGGGTTAAAGAATGAGCATTTTTCCGTTTTGCACTTTCGTTTTTTCCTCCTCACCTCACTTTCCTCCTCACCTCGCTTTCTATTTTCCCCCTACAGACCCATATGGGACTTGATATTTGCTCCACCAATTGTACTTTGTAATGACATCAATCATTTCACCTAAAAATGTATGGCGAAACCAGGAACAAAATATTTGTGGCGCAAAATTGGAAAAAAAATGCTAATTTGTAATTTTTGGGGGTTTCCGATTCTGCACAGTGCACTTTTCGGTAAAAATGACACCATATATTTATTCTGTAGGTTCATACGGATACAGTGATAACCAATTTATATTTTTTTATTTTACTACTTAAAATAAATAACTATAGTACATGCACAAACATTTGTATGTTTAAAATTGTCCTCTTCTGACTCCTGTAACTTTTTTATTTATCCGTATATGGGGTGGTATGATGGCAAATTTTTTATGCCTTGATCTGAAGTTTTTATCGGTATCATGACTTTTTAATCACTTTTTATACATTTTTTGGGGGTATACAAAGTGACCAAAAAGACACAATTTTGGACTTAGGAATTTATTTACGTGTACGCCATTGACCGTATGGTTTAATAACATTATATTTTTATAGTTAGGACATTTATGCATGTGGCGATACTACATATGTAGTAAGGGGGAAAAGGGGGGTGAGTCAAACTTTTATTTAGGAAGGGGGTTAAATCCCATTTATTCCCTTAATTTTTTTTTTACAATTTTTACACTTTTTTTTAACCCCATAGGGGACTATTACTTGCAATCTTTTGATTGCATAAACTGATCAATGCTATGCCATAGCATAGCATTGATCACTCTTATCTGCGCTCGATTGCTCAAGCCTGGATCTCAGGCTTGGAGCAAGAAAACAATGATCAGACAGCGGGAAGCAAGGTGAGGCACCTCACGCTGTTCTCTCAGCTGTTCTGGACCCGCAATTTCACTGGAACAGTCCCGAACAGCTCCACTCAGCTAACCGTCATAGATCTCTCCTTTTTTAGACGAACATCAGCCAGACCGGCTATGTTCGGTATAAGCCGCGGGTCCTGGTTGCTGATAGCAACCATGATCCAGCAGATACAAAGTGCTTTCAGCTCCTCAGCACACTTTGCATAACAGGAGCTGACCACGGACGCAAATATATGTCCACAGTCATTAAGGGGTTAAAGTGGTATTTAGTTGTAGGGGATAAGTGTCTGATTATGGGGTCTGACCACTGGGACCTTACAATCTCCAGCCTTGCACCCTGTCTCTCTCCATGTACAGAGTGATCTCTACTTCCTGCACAGAGCACTGTCAACCACTGCACAAAACGTTGGCAGACACGCCCCTCCATGTAGCTGTATGGGAATGACAGAAATACCCGAACGCTGTATCTTCGGCTCTCCCATAGAGATACTTGTAGGGGGCAAGTTGGCCACTGCTTAGTGCGGTGGAAGTCAGTACTCTATATACAGAGGTCCATGCAGTATACAGTCCAGTAGTCGTAACCCCTCGCGATCAAACACTAATCACCTATCCTGTACATAAAGGATAAGATGTTCTGCAATGGAGTACCCATTTAAAGCAAATCAATATGGAAGAGAAAAAAAGTGTAGAACTTTTTAACCCCTTAAAGCCGTAGGACGTAAATGTACGTCCTGGTGAGGTGGTACTTAACACACCAAGACGTACATTTACCTCCTAAGCATAACCGCGAGCATCGGAGAGATGCCCGGATCATGCTCTGCAGGTCCCGGCTGCTGATCACAGCCAGGGACCCACCCATAATGGCAGACATTGGTGATCTGGCGGATGTCCGCCATTTACTCCTCAGATGCTGTGATCAATACAGATCACGGCATCTGCAGCATCACGGTCACTAAAAGGGATGATCGGATCGACCGCAGCGCTGCAGCGGCAATGCGATCATCCAGCACGGTAGACAGAGGTCCCCTCACCTGCCTCTGAAGCCTTCCCGGCATCTTCTTCTCTGATCTGCCTTGCCGCAGACCAGAGCAGAAGATGACCGATAATGCTGATCAGTGCTGGTTCCTATACATAGCACTGAACAGTATTAGCAATCGAGTGATTGCTATAAATATTCCCCTATGGGGACTATTAAAGTGTAAAAATAAAAGTGAAAAAATAAAGTAAAAAAGTGTGAAAAAACCCCTCCCCAAATAAAAACGTGAATTGTCCGATTTTCCCTATTTCACCCCAAAAAGTGTTAATAAAATATTTTATATACATATTTGGTATCACCACGTGCATAAATATCTGAACTATTAAAATAAAATGTTAATGATACCGTACGGTGAACGGCGTGAATGCAAAAATAAAAAAAGTCCAAAATAGATGCTTTTTTATAACATTTTAATAACCAAAAAATGTATCAAAAATGGATTAAAAGTTCTATATTAGCAAATATGGTATCTATAAAAAGTACAGATCATGGTGCAAAAAGTGAGCCCTCATACCGCCTCTTATACGGAAAAATGGAAAAGTTATAGTTCTTCAAAATAGGGGGATTTTAAAAGTACTAATTTGGTTAAAAAGTTTGCGATTTTTTTTAAGTGCAACAGTAATAGAAAAGTATGTTATCATGGGTATCATTTTAATTGTATTGACCCAAAGAATAAAAAATATATGTCATGTTTACCGTAAATTGTACCGCGTGAAAACAAAACCTTCCAAAATTAGCAAAATTGCAGTTTTCTTTTTAATTTCACCATGGTTGCGCCATACATTTTATGGTAAAGTGAGTGATGGCATTACAACGGACAACTGGTCCCGCAAAAAACAAGCCCCCATTCTAGTCTGTGGATGAAAATATAAAAGAGTTATGATTTTTTGAAGGTGAGGAGGAAAAAACGTAAAAATTTAATTGTCTGTGTCCTTAACGCCCAAATGGGCTGCGTCCTTAAGGGGTTAAACAGTCACCAGCTAAGAGTCAGTTACCATTACGCCTAACATTCTGAGAATGACAGTAATCTGACAAATTCCCTTTAAAATGCATCGTGTATTTTTTTTATTCTATTGCAGTAATACACAAATATGTATTTCACAGCAAAATGTGGTGATTTCTGTCTTTTCGGTTAATACAATGAGCGTTCAAATGATTGTTATATACATTTGTGTATACTGCAGGATAAATATATTTAGTATAAAAATACCAAGCAATGTAAAATGAAAATACACCAATAACACACAAAACTTAACATATAAAACACATTATTTGCAAAATAACATATTTATTTACTTTAAACCCACAAATGTGTTAAGCGCTGAAGAAATATATCACATTTAGGGGGTAAAGGTCCATGTTAAAGTAAAGATATACTTACAGATCAAGCTGTAATATCATATGAGATTCCTTTGTGTCATTATTTATTCCTTTTCTCTATGTTTTAAAATGAATGACAAAAAATCAGCTGACAATATGAATAGAACCATTCAGAGTGTATCAACTGAATAGCACTGTTCAGTGGAAGCACAGGAAAAACACATGAGAATCAGTGATGTTCGCAACGATATTCTTATGTGTTCATTGTTTTTTACTTTTATGTAAGTGCCCTAAATTCTACTAATACACAACATTTTGTTTTTGAGATATAAGATGTTTACTGTTTTCTCCTTTGTACTTTAGATAACTATTCTAAACTGAATAGCTAACAAACAAATAGTATTGTACTAGATATCATTACATTCTTTTTAATGGGTTTAGATATGATTCTTTTTTTTTTCCTGGAACTGAAGGCTTCAAATTAATATACCTAAAAAATAAGTCCTAACTGTACTGATCGAAACAACTGCATTTTATATATGTTTGCAGGGATAGGATTCCTGAAAACATGAATAGGATCCACCAATGGATGCTTTATTTTTCCTCCCAAAACATATGCCAAAGACATATAAAGGCAAACAACAGTATGCACTGTCAAAAAGATTAAACAATGTGCAGTAACCACTTTAATTAAATAATTAACTAATTAATGGATGAATGAGTTAAAAAGACAGACTATTTTACTTTGTGCAAGTTAAAGGTTTGGCAAAGAAAACAGTTGAACTATGTTCATTCTATATTAACCCCTTAAGGACCAGGCCATTTTACACCTTAGGACCAGAGCGTTTTTTGCACATCTGACCACTGTCCCTTTAAACATTAATAACTCTGGAATGCTTTTAGTTATCATTCTGATTCTGAGATTGTTTTTTCGTGACATATTCTACTTTAACATGGTGGTAAATTTTTGTGGTAACTTGCATCCTTTTTTGGTGAAAAATCCCCAAATTTGATGAAAAAATTGAAAATTTAGCTTTTTTCCAACTTTGAAGCTCTCTGCTTGTAAGGAAAATGGATATTCCAAATTAAAAATTTTTTTTTTCACATTTCCAATATGTCTACTTTATGTTTGCATCATAAAATTGATGAGTTTTTACTTTTGGAAGACACCAGAGGGCTTCAAAGTTCAGCAGCAATTTTTAAATTTTTCACAAAATTTTCAAACTCACTATTTTTCAGGGACCAGTTCAGGTTTGAAGTGGATTTGAAGGGTCTTCATATTAGAAATACCCCATAAATGACCCCATTATAAAAACTACACCCCCCAAAGTATTCAAAATGACATTCAGTAAGTGTGTTAACCCTTTAGGTGTTTCACAGGAATAGCAGCAAAGTGAAGAAGAAAATTCACAATCTTAATTTTTTACACTTGCATGTTCTTGTAGACCCAATTTTTGAATTTTTACAAGGGGTAAAAGGAGAAAATTTATACTTATATTTGTAGCCCAATTTCTCTCGAGTAAGCACATACCTCATATGTCTATGTAAATTGTTCGCCGGGCGCAGTAGAGGGCTCAGAAGGGAAGGAGCGACAAGGGGATTTTGGAGAGTACATTTTTCTGAAATGGTTTTTGGGGGGCATGTTGCATTTAGGAAGCCCCTATGGTGCCAGAACAGCAAAAAAAAAAACACATGGCATACCATTTTGGAAACTAGACCCCTTGAGGAACGTAACAAGGAATAAAGTGAGCCTTAATACCCCACAGGTGTTTCACGACTTTTGCATATGTAAAAAAAATATATAATTTTTTCACTAAAATGTGTGTTTCCCCCCAAATTTCACATTTTTGCAAGGGTTAATAGCAGAAAATACCCCCCAAAATTTGTAACCCCGTCTCTTCTGAGTATGGAGGTACCCCATAAGTTGACCTGAAGTGCACTACGGGCGAGCTACAATGCTCAGAAGAGAAGGAGTCATATTTGGCTTTTTGAGAGCAAATTTTGCTCGGGGGGCATGTTGCATTTAGGAAGCCCCTATGGTGCCAGAACAACAAAAAAAAACACATGGCATACCATTTTGGAAACTAGACCCCTTGAGGAAAGTAACAAGGAATAAAGTGAGCCTTAATACCCCACAGGGGTTTCACAACTTTTGCATATGTAAAAAAAAAGATATAATTTTTTCACTAAAATGTGTGTTTCCCCCCAAATTTCACATTTTTGCAAGGGTTAATAGCAGAAAATACCCCCCAAAATTTGTAACCCCATCTCTTCTGAGTATGGAGGTACCCCATAAGTTGACCTGAAGTGCACTACGGGCGAGCTACAATGCTCAGAAGAGAAGGAGTCATATTTGGCTTTTTGAGAGCAAATTTTGCTCGGGGGGCATGTTGCATTTAGGAAGCCCCTATGGTGCCAGAACAACAAAAAAAAACACATGGCATACCATTTTGGAAACTAGACCCCTTGAGGAAAGTAACAAGGAATAAAGTGAGCCTTAATACCCCACAGGGGTTTCACAACTTTTGCATATGTAAAAAAAAAGATATAATTTTTTCACTAAAATGTGTGTTTCCCCCCAAATTTCACATTTTTGCAAGGGTTAATAGCAGAAAATACCCCCCAAAATTTGTAACCCCATCTCTTCTGAGTATGGAGGTACCCCATAAGTTGACCTGAAGTGCACTACGGGCGAGCTACAATGCTCAGAAGAGAAGGAGTCATATTTGGCTTTTTGAGAGCAAATTTTGCTCGGGGGGCATGTTGCATTTAGGAAGCCCCTATGGTGCCAGAACAACAAAAAAAAACACATGGCATACCATTTTGGAAACTAGACCCCTTGAGGAAAGTAACAAGGAATAAAGTGAGCCTTAATACCCCACAGGGGTTTCACAACTTTTGCATATGTAAAAAAATATATATAATTTTTTCACTAAAATGTGTGTTTCCCCCCAAATTTCACATTTTTGCAAGGGTTAATAGCAGAAAATACCCCCCAAAATTTGTAACCCCATCTCTTCTGAGTATGGAGGTACCCCATAAGTTGACCTGAAGTGAACTACGGGTGAACTACAATGCTCAGAAGAGAAGGAGTCATATTTGGCTTTTTGAGAGCAAATTTTGCTCGGGGGGCATGTCACATTTAGGAAGCCCCTATGGTGCCAGGACAGCAAAAAAAAACACATGGCATACCATTTTGGAAACTAGACCCCTTGAGGAAAGTAACAAGGAATAAAGTGAGCCTTAATACCCCACAGGGGTTTCACAACTTTTGCATATGTAAAAAAAAAGATATAATTTTTTCACTAAAATGTGTGTTTCCCCCCAAATTTCACATTTTTGCAAGGGTTAATAGCAGAAAATACCCCCCAAAATTTGTAACCCCATCTCTTCTGAGTATGGAGGTACCCCATAAGTTGACCTGAAGTGCACTACGGGCGAGCTACAATGCTCAGAAGAGAAGGAGTCATATTTGGCTTTTTGAGAGCAAATTTTGCTCGGGGGGCATGTTGCATTTAGGAAGCCCCTATGGTGCCAGAACAACAAAAAAAAACACATGGCATACCATTTTGGAAACTAGACCCCTTGAGGAAAGTAACAAGGAATAAAGTGAGCCTTAATACCCCACAGGGGTTTCACAACTTTTGCATATGTAAAAAAATATATATAATTTTTTCACTAAAATGTGTGTTTCCCCCCAAATTTCACATTTTTGCAAGGGTTAATAGCAGAAAATACCCCCCAAAATTTGTAACCCCATCTCTTCTGAGTATGGAGGTACCCCATAAGTTGACCTGAAGTGAACTACGGGTGAACTACAATGCTCAGAAGAGAAGGAGTCATATTTGGCTTTTTGAGAGCAAATTTTGCTCGGGGGGCATGTCACATTTAGGAAGCCCCTATGGTGCCAGGACAGCAAAAAAAAACACATGGCATACTATTTCGGAAACTACATCCCTCAAGAAACATAACAAGGGGTACAGTGAGTCTTCACACCCCACAGGTGTTTGATAAATATTCATGAAGTGGGATGTGAAAATGAAAAATTGGATTTTTTTACACTAAAATGCTGGGGTTACACCAAATTTTTCATTTTCACAAGTGGTAAAAGGAGAAAATGTCACCGTAAGTTTGTAAATACATTTCTTTGGAGTAAGGACATACCTCAAGTCTGGGTGTAAACAGCTTGCACACTGGTCTGAGAGGAGCAGGTCGCATTCAGGGGCCTTGAGCTTCTGCGTTGCGGCCTAAGGAGCCAGAACAGTGGGACCCCCCCTCAAGGGGCATTACATGGGGTAAATAACTGGGGTACACTAAATAACTAAAATGGGGTACAGTGGGACATAAAATTATAAAACAGGTTTTGATCCCAGAATGATGACCCAGAGCATAGCCAAAACTAAAAAATATGCCCACCCCAAACCCTATGCTCTGAATCATCATTCTGGGAATGTGACGTGTGTGGCCGTCCCTAACCTGTTGCCTCAAATGCGCACCCCGCTCAGGTGGAGAGAGAGCGCTGCGCATTTGAGGCAACAAAAAAAGTCCCCGATGATAGTGACTCAGTAACCCATGACCCAGAGAAAAAAATACCCCCAGAGGTCTCATCAGTTTTTTTTTTTTTAGATGAGTTTTTTGGGGCAATTTAGTGGTTTTATGGTGTTAAAATTTGGAATGTACTCTGGACATGGTACATTGGGGTCAAATTATGGAAAATTAAAATGAAAAGGGAAAATTTAGTACTCCATGGAAGTGTGATACTCCCTGAAGCAGTTTTTAATGCAGAGGCCCGGATGATCGGGGCAAGTGTCACACTGAGTGGTGGTGTCTTTCCGAATCCCCCTCCTGTTACACACTCTGCATTTTTTCTGGGATCGTCCCTTCTTTCCAGTATGGGGGACTTCACCTGGAAAGTGTTGGCCTGGGACGATCCTGGCACCTATAACTCCAGTTCCTTGGGAAGTCCGGCCTGCTCTTTCCCGGTCGCCAAAGATCAGGACCTTTAGGACTTCTTCTTGGAACTGGAGGAATGTCCCTGTGTTGCCAGCGTACTGGGACAGTACAAAAGAGTTGTACATGGCAACCTGTACCATGTAGACCGCAACTTTTTTGTACCATACCCGTGTTTTGCGCATGGCCATGTATGGCTTGAGGACTTGATCAGAAAGATCAACTCCCCCCATATACCGATTGTAGTCCAGAATACAATCGGGCTTGAGGACCGGTGTTGTGGTACCTCGCACAGGGACAGGTGAGCTGCCGTTACCATGAATAGTGGTCAGCATAAGGACATCCCTCTTATCCTTATACCTGACCAACAACAGGTTTTCATGGGTAAGGGCACGGGACTCACCCTTGGGCATAGGTGTCTGCAGAAAATTTATAGGGAGGCCTCTCTGGTTCTTCCGCACGGTCCCACAAGCGGACGTGGATCTGGCGGCGAGGGATGTGAAGAGAGGGATGCTGGTATAAAAGTTGTCCACGTACACATGGTAACCCTTATCCAGCAAAGGGTGCACAAGCTCCCAAACGATTTTCCCGCTAACACCCAGAGTGGGGGAACAATCTGGGGGTTCAATACGGGAATCTCGTCCCTCATACACTCTAAACTTGAGAGTGTACCCGGAGGTACTCTCACAAAGTTTATAGAGCTTCACGCCATACCGCGCCCGCTTCGAGGGAATATACTGGCGGAAGATGAGTCTCCCCTTAAAACTGATAAGAGACTCATCAACAGAGAGGTCCCTGAGCGGTACATAGGCCTCCAAAAATTTGGCCCCAAAGTGATCGATGACCGGCCTCACTTTGTAAAGCCGGTCATGGGCGGGATCACCTCGGGGCGGACATGCCGCATTATCTGCATAATGCAAGCATTTCCGAATCGCCTCGTACCGCCTCCGTGCCATGACCATACTGTAAAGCGGGGTCTGGTAGAAGATGTCCCCGCTCCAGTACTGTCTGACACTTGGTTTTTTGACCAGGCCCATATGCAGCAAGAGGCCCCAAAATGTCCTCATCTCTGCTGCATCAATGGCGTACCATTCATTGGGCCTGGCCAAAACAGAATCAGGGTGGTGGGCGATGAACTGCCTGGCATACAGATTCGTCTGCTCCACCATTAGATTGACAAAACTGTCACTGAAAAAATAACTGAAATAGTCAATTTCAGTGAATCCAGAATTGTCAATCCGGATTCCGGAGTCACCAACAAACTCCGGAACCCGTGGCTGATAACCCTCTGGGGGTCTCCAGACAGGTTCACCGGAAGGGGGCTCTGGTAAACTTGTCTGGGGGGTCGGACTCCTAGTACGAGCAGCATCACCACTCGCACTAGTGCCGGCCACTGGGCCACTATCATGGGGGGTGCGTGGCCTCGCCTGGCGGCGTCTCCGCCGCCGTATAGGTGACTCATCATCAGTACTAGATGATGAGGAGGACGATGAAGAACACAGGAATGTTGGATCTTCATCGTCCTCACTGACAGATTCGGAGTCGGAGGCAAGAAAAGCATATGCCTCCGCTGCCGAAAATGCCTGGCGAGCCATCGCCTTTTTTCTACGGTGGTGGTGGTGGTGGTGGGGGGGGGGGGGTTGGTGGCGGGTGTGTGTGTGGGGGGGGGAGGTGAGTATGTAGTGTGTGTGATTGGTGTAACTAACTGTATGGGGGGGAAAAAAGCGCTGCAGCAAAAAAAAAAAAAAAATGGCCAAATGCAGCGCCCTGAATCCCTAATAGGGCCCGGGTCACACTAAAAAAAATTGTTGCGGACCCTTTAGGTCCTATTAGGGGGTCAGGGGGGGAAAAAAAATTTAACTTTTTTTTTACACTTTTTTTTACTTTACTTTTTACTTTTTTTTACTGGTTAACCCTACCTGTCCCTGGGGCTGTACTCTCTCCCTGCTCTAAGGGGGGTCTTCCTCTGTGAGGGGCTCCGATCTTCACGGAGGGGGGGTCCCTGGCTCCTTCTCGCAGCTCTGGCCGCTGAATGAACTCAGGGAGCAAGCAGAGCCGCGAGAAGGGGCCGTTATCCCCTCCCCTGCCGGCTGCTATTGGCCGGCCGTCCGGCCAATAGCAGCGATCCTGGGGGGGTGACGACATCGCCACCTCCCCATAGATACAGAGGGTGATAGGGGGTGTATCCTACACCCCCGATCACCTTGTATCTCCGGGTCAGCGGGTCACACGTGACCCGCATCACCGGAATCGCCGAAAATCGCAAGTGTGAATTCACTTGCGATTTTCGGCGATCGCCTACATGGGGGGGTCTGATAACCCCCCTGGGCATTGGCGCGGGGTGCCTGCTGATTGATATCAGCAGTCACCCCGGTCCGGTCCCCGCCCGGCGCGCTGCAGGGACCGAAATTCCCACGGGCGTACAGGTACGCCCTTGGTCCTTAAGTACCAGGGAGCAAAGGCGTACCTGTACGCCCTTGGTCCTTAAGGGGTTAAAAGAGAAAAAGATCACAATTTAGTTAGGGATCCACAGAAAAATGTAGCTGCTTTATATATTCAATAATGTTTATTGTTTCAATAAAATGTGACATAGCGGCAGAGAGAACTGACAAAGGCCTTACTCTCGCCCTATTAATTCCCATCTTAGCCAGGGTTACTCACTTAAAACAGTATTTGTCTACAACACCAGCAGGTGTATTCTTTTGGCTGGCCTTTTACTGCAACTAGGCCCTTAGGACTATAACAGGAACAAATTGGTACACCACTTAGAAGTATATATGTGGTATGCACTTATGAGGGGTGTACAATGTGCTCCAGTACACTTAAAACAGTATTTGTTTACAACACCAGCAGGTGTGTACTTTTGTCTGGCCTTTCACAGTAACTAGGCGTGGGTGAACAGGAGTCCATACACGGGTCACTTACATTTTTTGTTGGGTTGCCAACGAGTTTTCATCCTGTAAAGTCCTGTAATTCCCCCCCTTAGTTGCGCACCGTAGGCGTGTCCCCTAACGGCAGTCATACTTTGGGTCCCATAGGAAGGTGTCTAAGCCTGTCTCCCACATATGCATTTTCTTCAACTTCACGTCCTAGTGTTGTGGAGTCACACGCCACCTGAGCGCTACACTCTGTATGCAGAGGGCATGCATTGAGGATTTTATGCAGCTCTCACATCCTGATCACGTGAGATCTGTGCATCCCCATAGAACGCTCTGTGCAGTGTAACTGCGCATGCGCCGGGCCCTCATTACTCCCAACTTCTGTAGGGAGGGTTCAGTGCATATGCAGTTACATTGCGCAGAGCGCTCTCTGGGGACGCACAGCTCTCACGTGATCTGGACATGAGAGCTGCGTAAAATCTTCAGCACATGCACTCTGCATACAGAGCGCAGCGCTCAGGGGGATGTGGAGTTCAAGAAAATGCATATGCAAATAAGGGGGCAGGCTTAGGCACCTTCCTCCGGGATCCAAAGTATGACCCTGGCATGCAGAACGGGTCTAAAGGGGATGAATTACGTGACTTTACAGGATGAAAGCCTGGCTGCAACCCAACAAAAAAAGGTAAGTGGCTCCTGTATGGACTCATGTTCACCCACAGTATAACCCAGTGTATTGGGTTTAGTGTAGGTGAACTTGCTGACAGTTTTCCCTTAACCCCTTAAAGAGTACATATCACCATCTAAACTTTCCCTAATCCCCCTCCCCATCTGTCCCTGACTAACTCTATCCCTGCTTTTATTTTGCTTTAAAAACCCCTAAAAATACCTTCTTTCTATGCTCTCCAGTAGCTCAATTCACTTCACAATGCACAGGAGGTTGTCATAGCAACAGCAAGTCCGTGGAGAGAGCAGATAAGCAATGCATATATAATTAGCCATGTGGAAAGTAGATAGAGGGGAGAGGAACTGAGAAAAAGAGAAGAGAGAATGTATCCTCTCTGTTTGCTCCCTTCTTGTGTATGAACTGAGTGCTCCCCCTTCCTCCTGCCTGTCTGACTGACAGGCTGGGAGCTGCACAGAGCAGATTTCAGACTCACTCACTGAGTCCGAAATGCTTGCTGACAGGATTGCTAGGGAGACCCCTAGTGGAGAAGTTTTTAAAGTAAAAAAAAAACATGAAAGGAGGATTTTTTTTTTAATAAAAGCAATTAACAAGTTATTCAGTAGGGCTTTACCTTTAATATATAAAAAGTTTGTTTCATGAGAGGTACACTTTAAGGATGAAGCCCATTTTGACCTAAAGGTTACAGCCATTTTTTGCAAATCTGACCACCTTCACTTTATGCATTAATAACTCTGAGTTGCTTTTACTTATGAATTTGATTCCGAGAATATTTTTTTCATGACATATTTTAATTTAATATAGTGCAACATTTTTCATCGATACTTGCATGCCAAATAAATTATATATTCATTCACATATACAATATGTCTACTTTATGTTGGCATCATAAATTTGAAATGTTGTTACTTTTTGAAGCCATTACAGGGCTTCAAAGTATAGGAGCAATTTTCAAAATGTTCTCGAAAAATTCAAAATCTGAAATTTTCAGGGATCGGTTAAGTTTGAAATGTATTTGAGGGGCCTTTCTGTGAGAAAATGCAAAAAATACATATATAAAGTTTGTTAACACTTTAGGTGTTTCACAGGAATAGCAGCAAAGTGGAAGATAAAACTCAAAATCTCAATTTTTTGCAGTAACATGTTCTTGTAGTCCTATTTTTTTCCTTTTTACAAGGGGTATACAGAGAAAAAGCCCCCCAAGGTTTGTAATCCAATTTCTCTCAAGTATGGAAAGACCTCATATGTGGATGTAAAGCGCTCTGAGGGTGAAATACAGGGCTTAGAAGGGAAGGAACAACTTTGGGATTTTCGAGAGAGAATTTTGCTGAAATCGTTTTTGGGGACATGTCACATTTAGGAAGTCCCCATGGTGCCAGAACAGCAAAAGAAAAAAGAAAAAAAAACATATGGCACACTATTTGGGAAACTACAATACACAAAGAATGTAACAAGGGGCACAGTGAGCCCCCACGCCCCACAGATGTTTGATAAATTTCCGTTGCAGTTGGACGTGAAAATAAAAAAGTAAAAGGATAAAAAGCCCCCCCAATTTTTTATTCAATTTCTTCTGAGAATGGAAATACCCTATATGTATAAGTAAAGTGCTCTGTGGGCGCACAACAGGATGCATAAGAGGAGCGGCATTGGGCTTTAGTAGAGAGAATTTGACTGGAATTCAAGTAGGGGCCATGTGCATTTACAAAGCCCCCATGGGCCAGAACAGTGGATCCCCCCACATGTGTACCCCTTTTGCAAACTACATCCCTCACGGAATGTAATAAGGGGTGCAGTGAGCATTTACACCCCACTGGCATTTGACATATTTTTGGAACAGTGGGCTGTGCAAATTAAAAATTACATTTTTCATTTTCACGGACCATTGTTCCAATAATCTGTCAGACCCCTGTTGGGTGTTAAGGCTCACTGTACCCCTTATTACATTCCTTGATGGGTGTAGTTTCCAAAAGGGGGACACGTGTTTTTTTTATTTTTTTTTTTAGCATTTTTGTAAAAACCTCTGGTATGATCAGCCATCCCTGTGCAAATCCCCAATTTAGGCCTCAAATGTACATGGTGCTCTCTCACTTCTGAGCCATGTTGTCCCCCCTCGCCCACATATAGGGTATTTCCATACTGGGGAGAAATTGCGTTACTTCTTTTGGGGAGGCTCTTTCTCCTTTCAATTCTTGTGAAAATGAAAAATTAAGGAAAAACTTTTCTTTTTAAACAAACATGCTAGTGTAGCCCCATTTATTTTTTCATTTTCAGAAGTGGTAAAGGTAAAATAGGCCCCTCAAAATTTGTAACACAATTTCTCCTGAGTACGGAAATACCCCATATGTAGCCCTAAACTGTTGCCTTGAAATACTACAGGGCTCCAGAAAGAGCGCCTTGCACATTTGAGGCCTAAATTAGTGATTTTCATAAAGGCGGCTGAGGCAATGTTCAGACAGGGGAATGTCCGCAAGGAAAATTTCTGTGCGGACATTCCATCAACAGCGGAGCACTGGCATAACATGCCAGCGCTAGGAGTGCTAGGAAGTGCCCTGTCTCATAGATGGCAATGCATTTCTGCTTGGACTCCGCAGAAAGAATAGACATGTCTATGCTTACTGCGGACTCCCGAATTGGAATATCCACCACAGAAACATCTGCTGCAGAAATTCTGCTGTGTGCACAGGAAAGCATTGGGGTGCTGGGCCCCAAAAGTTTGTTTGAGCTGCCACCAAATTGACAATGTTCACTGAAAAAAATGTAAAGTTAATTTCAGTGAGGACTGTGGGGTCAATTTGGATTCCTGGGCAGCCAACAAATCGAGCAATCAGTGGCTCATAACCGTACGGACTGGGGTCCAGGCGGGGTTACCTATATGGGAGACAGGGGAAGTTGTATATGGGGCAGGATTACAAGTATGGGGAACCTCTACTGGCATTGGGGCTTATCATCATTGGATGATGACAAAGGGGAGGAGGAAGAAATGAAAAGTCTTTCTCCTCTCCCTCATTGGCAGTCTCGGTGTTGGAGGCAAACACATGGTGTATACCTCCTCCATGGAAAAGCCTTTGGGGTATTTATATTTTATGGGGGGGGGGGGTCGTACGGGTGTAAATGTAGTGTTTTCACTTTATTTCAATGTGTAGGTGTAGTGTTGTGTTTTTTATGTTTACTGAAGGCTTTTTTTTGTGGTGCAGGTTTTTTTTTTTGCACTATTTGGGGAGCTTTTGTGGTCCGTGCAACCCCTAACTGCTCTGCGCTATGTGGACATACTGTACCCCATGTGCAGACTGCGCTGATTGCTGATCAGCACTTTTTATGAGTGCCGTTTTTTTCAAGCTTTTTTGTGGGTGTTTGGGATCTGTGCCACCAGCGACTGTTCTGCGCTGTTTGGCCATACCCCAAAAAAGTGCTGAAAGTAATAACTCACTGATCAGCAATCAGCGCAGTCTGCACACGAGGTATGGTACAGCCACACAGAACAGTCGCTGGTGGCACGGACCGCATACACCCCCCCCCCCCCCCCGCAAAAAAAAAACATAGAAAAAAACAAAACTGCACCCCATAAAAAGCTAGGGGCCGGCAGCAGACCAGTGGTCGCCAAAGTGTGGCCCTCCAGATTTTGCAACACTACAACTCCTAGCATACCCGGACAGCTGTTGGCTGTCTGGGCATGCTGGGAGTTGTAGTTTTCCAACATATGAATGTCCACACTTTGGCGACCACTGGTCTGCTGCCTGCCCCAAGCTTTTTATGGGGTGCTGTTTTGTTTTTCTTTTGCACTTTTTTTTTTATAGTTGCAACTACTAGAGGGTGAGGACTTATCTGCTCTGTCTCTCTACTGCTGCCCCTGGACTTCCATGCACCCGCCGGGACCTCTGTGCACCCGCCGATCCCGCCGCACGCCCGCCGATCACACGCACCCTGGCTGGCTCCTCATTTAGAATCTCTTTCATAATGTATTATGTTTTTGAAACCTAACATTGCATTTTGATGCTCTCAGGAAACTATCTATGGCTGTCATTAATGTGCAACTGTCACATCACATGACCCTACATAACCGCACACTGTGTAACCAGACTGTGTAATGCAGCCATACCTTTGGCTACTTACTCCATATCTCTATCCTTATAAAAATGACTTTATCATGCAGTCAGGATCAATAGTCAGGTAGGCGTGGCCATGGATCCACAATTTCCCAAGGCTGCCACACTTTTGTCTGCCTCAGTCATTGATTAGCCACTGTAGAATTGACACACAGGTCTGCAACACATGCACTGTCACTCATTATTACGGCGCGGTGCGGTGGACCTGTGTGTCTATTATGCAGTGTCAAAGCAATGCCTGAGGATGAGAGAGACATGGAAGCCCATGGGAATTGCGGACCCTTGACCATGTTCTGACTACCCGATAATGTCATTTTTATGAACATAAAGAAATGGAATAAGAAGCCAAAGGTATGACTACATTACACTTTCCCAAACTGACTTGTTGCTATGGTAGAATCCTATTACACTACAACACTTGCTTTTAGTGATATACACTGGTAATGAGATTGACTGAAACTGTCACGATGCCGGCTGGCAGGAGGTGGATCCTCTGTGCCAGAGAGGGATTGGCGTGGACCGTGCTAGTGGACCGGTTCTAAGTCACTACTGGTATTCACCAGAGCCCGCCGCAAAGCGGGATGGTCTTGCTGCGGCGGTAGTGACCAGGTCGTATCCACTAGCAACGGCTCAACCTCTCTGACTGCTGAAGATAGGCGCGGTACAAGGGAGTAGACAGAAGCAAGGTCGGACGTAGCAGAAGGTCGGGGCAGGCAGCAAGGATCGTAGTCAGGGGCAACGGCAGGAGGTCTGGAACACAGGCTAGGAACACACAAGGGAACGCTTTCACTAGGCACAAGGGCAACAAGATCCGGCGAGGGAGTGCAGGGGAAGTGAGGTATACATAGGGAGTGCACAGGTGAAGACACTAATTGGAACCACTGCGCCAATCAGTGGCGCAGTGGCCCTTTAAATCGCAGAGACCCGGCGCGCGCGCGCCCTAGGGAGCGGGGCCGCGCGCGCCGGGACAGGACCGAGGGAGAGCGAGTCAGGTACGGAAGCCGGGGTGCGCATCCCGGCTGGAGGCGGTATCGCAGCGCACCCGGTCAGTGGGTCTGACCGGGGCGCTGCCGTAGCGAGGATGTTGCGAGCGCTCCGGGGAGGAGCGGGGACCCGGAGCGCTCGGCGTAACAGAAACACAGAGTTAAATAATTAGAGTGGTTTTTAAATAATTTTGGTGTATGTATTAAGAAGGGATCATAGGGTATTTGCTAGCAGTTTAAAAGTGAATGTAATAAAATAAAAATATTTTAAATGTAGCAAGACATAAAACTTTTATCAGTTTTTTTATCAAGATATTCAGGTCAAAAAGCTATGCGTTGAGAAATACAAATATACCATTGAGACACTTCTTTACACAGTTTAACATGTAAAACACATGATTTACATAGGTACATATATCTATTTACAGTACAGTTACACTCATACAATTCTGCGCTGAGCAAATCTGTCACTTGTCACCACTTAAACACTAATACCTATTGTCATGTTTAAATCTTAAGTCTAGTCATGCGAAAAACTGTTTTACTTGGTTATATTGATTTCATGGTGCTTATTTTCTTGTTTGTTTTTAAAGAATAATGTTTGCTTGTCCACCAAATCTGATTAAACAGGTTTAATCCTCATTTTACAACATTAAGTCCTCCAGGACACTGTTCTAATGTGATTTTCTCAAGTACCTTATCTGTTGTAGTTATCAAGGTATCTCTTTTTAAATCATTATTTCTATTTCTGTGATTTTGTTTACAAACATGCCTGCAAAAATATTTTAGAACATTTGTTTATGTATTCTATTTACACCTGAGAAGTAGTTATGTGTTTTATTAGGTCCTCCAGATCTATATTACGGAGCTAGGATGTTGATAGAATCCTGCCATTCAGAAAATCTTTAATGCATATATAATTTTTATGGCAACATAATAAGAAGATACAAAATGCAGCACAAGTTCCGGCACTAAGGCTTTTATCAACTGCATGCAGTTGATAAAGGCCTTAGTGTGGAACGTGTGCTGCACTTTGCATCTGCTTGCTATTTTGCAATAAAAATGATACATGTATTGAAGATTTTCTGAATGCCAGGATTCTATCAACATATTATTTTCCACTACATCCACGAGCACCACAAGCTACAGTGTCGAAGATTCTCTTTACTTGATCATATTAGGCTGGGTTCACATATATCAGTTGTCCGGCATAGTTTCCCTCTGGTGTGCACCGGAGGGAAACTGATGCTAGAACTGATCCCATTCATTTGAATGGGACAGTTCACAATCATCCAGCATCTCAATTTTGATGCTGGATGGTTGGACAAGCTGAACAGCATCAGACAGGGGAACGCAGCTTGCTGAATTCCCCTGTCCGGTGCCAGAAACAATGGACACCGGATGACAACTGATGACAACTGATGCACATTGTCATCAGTTGCGTTGAGATTTAGGCTGCTTTCACCTATACCCGATGCCGGACATATGTGAACCCAGCCTTAGGCTGGATTCACATATGTCCGGCATCCGGCATAGGTGAACTCAGCCTAAATCTTGACGCAACTGATGCCACAACTGATGACAACTTATCATCAGTTGTATGGAATGCGGTTTCCATTGTTTCTGGGCAACGGACAGGGGAATGCAGCAAGCTGCGTTCCCCTTTCCGGTGCCCTCCAGCATGTCCAACCATCCGGCATCAAAATTGAGACGCTGGATGATTATGAACTGTCCCATTCAAATGAATGGGATCAGTTCTAGCATCAGTTTCCCTCCGGTGCATGCCGGAGGGAAACTGTGCCGGACGACTGATATATGTGAACCAAGCCTAACAGAGCTGACTATGAAAGACATGCATGTTCAGCATGCTCAGCATGTATTTTCTACAGAGATACAAGAGTTAAGTCTCTATCAGACTCCTCTGGTGGTTGCTTATGACTTCAAGACCAAAGGGATCAGTTGGGCTGGGTTCACTTATGTCTGGCATCCGGCATAGGTGAACTCAGCCTAAATCTCGACACAACTGATGACAACTTGTTATCAGTTGTATGGCATGCGGCGTCCATTGTTTCTGGGCAACGGACAGGGAAACGCAGCAAGCTGCGTTCCCCTGTCCGGTGCCCTCCGGCATGTCCAACCATCCGGCGTCAAAATTGAGACGCTGGATGATTGTGAACTGTCCAATTCAAATAAATTGGATCAGTTCTAGCATCAGTTTCCCTCCGGTGCACGCCGAAGGGAAACTTTGCCAGACGACTGATATATGTGAACCCAGCCTTAGTTGATATTCAACTGCCCATTTCTTATTTATTTGCAGCCAGGGGGTAATCAAGAGGCTGCCATACACATTAGAAGGTTGTCTGATTCCACAATGGTTTGGATGAAATTAGACATGGCTATCATTTCTATGGTTCTAATTTCATGAAATTAACTTTCCAAACATTTTCCATTTGCCCCATATCAAAAAGGGTAAAATGTTTGCTGTCTATACTGAAAACCACAGATTATTTTATGTATTTATCTATTTTTTTTATCTTTTCTTTTTTTTTAACAATGGAAACTTTCTGTCCTTACAAACCTACTATGTATTATTTTGGAATGCAATGAACTTATAGGAAAATAAGAGCAATTTTACTACAATTGCTACAAATAATGATATGTTTTGTTTTCTTATTAAAATAATGACTAGAGATGGGCTGATTTCCTAAAAATAGTTTTGAAATTATATGATTAAAGGACCATCCAATTTGATTCCATTTGAAGGCCAATTTTGATTCAAAAGTGCCACCCAAAAGTGGTCTCCTAGCACTGTATCCAACTTCTTTAAATGGGCACTGTCAGATTCAAAAACAATTTATATGTTGTACATCTTAGAAAAACATTAACCTTTCTAATATACTTCATAAGAAAATTGTATTTCCTTTTGATAGAAATCATGGATTATAAAAATCATGGCTTTGTCCAAACTAAAACACAGGCATGGACAAAGTCTGTGCTCTCTCCTGTCTGATAGGACTTCTCTGTGCTCTCTTCTGTCTGATAGTACTCCTCTGTGCTCTCTCCTGTCTGATTGTACTCCTCTGTGCTCTCTCCTGTCTGTTAGTACTCCTGTGTGCTCTCTCCTGTCTGATAGGACTCCTTGATTCTCTCTCCTGTCTGATAGGACTTCTCTGTGCTCTCTCCTGTCTGATAGCACTCCTCTGTGCTCTCCTGTCTGATAAGACTCCTATGTGCTCTATTCTGTCTGATAGTACTCCTCTGTGCTCTCTCCTGTCTGATAGCACTCCCCTGTGCCCTCTCCTGTCTGATAGCACTCCTATGTGCTCTCTCCCGTCTGATAGTACTTCTCTGTGCTCTCTCATGTCTGATAGCACTCCCCTGTGCCCTCTCCTGTCTGATAGCACTCCTATGTGCTCTCTCCCGTCTGATAGTACTTCTCTGTGCTCTCTCCTGTCTGATAGTACTCCTCTGTGCTCTCTCCTGTCTGTTAGTACTCCTCTGTGCTCTCTCCTAACTGTAAGTACTCCTCTGTGTTTGATAGGACAGAAGAGAGCACCCTCACTTACTGGAATTAGACCAAGGCTGTGCTTCTTATGAAGTATATTAGAAAGGTTAATGTTTTGCCAAAATATAAAAAGTTTTTGTACCTGACAGTGTCCATTTAAGCTCTTCTCACTAAGAAAGCATTAGTTACATCAAAGTGACAGCAACATACAGTGCATGGCTGTGCACATGGTATTATACACACAGTGATATCAGATAAAACAAAAGCTTTTTAACAAGTAGTCCACAAATTATACCTTTAGGGAGACAAATGCCCGCTGCTTTTATGCACACAGTGGTTTTGGGTGAAGCATCACATTTTCTACAAGAGGTCCAATAATTATCTATCTATCTATTTGTCTATCTGTCTTCTATCACCAAGGCTACATGTGCGAATGCCAGTGTGCCTGATTTTCCTGTAAAATGAAGAAACCATACATTTTGAAAGCAATTAAAAAGGGAAATCATGAAGCAGTTTAAACTTTTAACACAATCTTAAAAAATGCTAAATTAAAATTTTCAGAAAATGCAGGACACATACTAAAATATAATGGTGCTGTTTAAATGTTTGATGTAGAACTACAGCAGGTAGCAATTTTGGTTGTGCTATCAATTAGTAATTAAATATATTTATTATATATAAAGGACATCATGGACAAGACATTTATAGAAGCCAGCAGTGGTGCATTATGAGTACCTGGATGTAAAATGGATAAAAATTGTCAGTTGGACAGAAACTAGCTTACAAAATTGTATAAATGCTTGATGTTTGATGCTAAATTATTTGATCATTTAAGTGCCACTATTCGCAACTACTGTTGATATTTGCAAAACAATGGGTAATGTCATGTCTGTGATTCTTGGGCATCTGTTTCACTAGGCAATGCATGCTATCAGCACAGGATTTAAATTTGAATTTGAATCATGAACTTGAAAAACTATTTTTATTTGGACACAGACTGAAGTATAAAAGTGTTCTATGAATACACCAATATTTGTTGACAGTATTAGCAGCCAGATACAGTATGTGAGAACAAGGAGTGTTTCCACATACACATTTATATCTTTTTCATGAGTCAATGGCACATTATTAGCCATTATCATTATTATTATAAGATTCATATTATTGAATAATGAGATGGGATATGGTGAAAATTAGTGATTCACAAATTGTATAGCTGCAACTGCATTCGAAACAATGACAGTTCTAATAAACTCATGGAGACTCAGCTGACTGCATCCTATCACTCTCTAAAATCTTTCAGTTGTTTATTCTCTTCTCCTCATTATGAAAATCACATCCTAAACTGACACTAATCCACTATCTGCCATTTACTCACTTATATCTGTCATACCTTTATCACCCACTCATATCTTTATTCCCACAAAACAGCAGGGTTTCCTGGTTGGGCTGTCATTGCTGTAAGTCTGATACTTATAAGTATAGTCCTGATTGGCTGTGAAATAAAAAGGGCTGCTTAAAAGGGAATATTGGGGAGGCCTTCCAGGCCGCTGCCTAAGGTCATGTGATCTGTATGAAATGAATAACAACATATTCAGAATCACCAAATGTTATTAGAAATTTTGGACAAATTTTTGCTGCGTAAGTCTGATACTTGCAACTATAGTACTGATTGCCTGGGAAATAAAAAGGTCTGCTTAGAAGGCAATATAGGGGAGGCCCTCACGGCCGCTGTCTAAGGTCATGTGATCTGTCTGAAATGAATAACAACATATTCAGAATCACCAAATTTTATTTGAAATTTTGGACAAATTTTTGCTGCATCAGTTTATTATTCTCCAATAATAACATACATCACTGAGTGCCATCATTTCTTTGTAACTATTTGTAACTAAAGTAACTGTGATAAAAAAAAAAGTGACATATATTGGAAATAAATGCATTCACTGAGAATGACCTACAATGACATCCAACAGTGGTACTCCGGTGGAAAGCAATTTATTTTATTTTTTTCTTCAAATTAACTGGTGCTAGAAAGTTAAACAGATTTGTAAATTACTTCTATTAACCCCTTAAGGACCAGGTTTTTTCCCGTTTTTGCAATTTCATTTTTTCCTCCTTACCTTAAAAAATCATTACTTGAAATTTTGCACGTAAAAATCCATGTGATGGCTTATTTTTTGCACCACCAATTCTACTTTGGAATGACATCAGTCATTTTACCCAAAAATCTATTATAAAATGGAAAAAAAAAATTATTGTGCGACAAAATTGAAGAAAAAAAAACCCTTTTGTAACTTTTGGGGGCTTCCGTTTCTACGCAGTGCATTTTTCTGTAAAAATTAAACCTTTTCTTTATTCTGTAGGTCTATATGATTAAAATTATACCCTACTTATGTAGGTTTGATTTTGTCATACTTCTGAAAAAATCATAACTACATGCAGGACAATTTATGTGTTTAAAATTGTCCCCTTCTGATCCCCTATAACTTTTTTTTATTTTTCCGCGTATGGGGCGGTATGAGGGCTCATTTTTTGCGCTGTGATAGGAAGTTTTTACTGGTACCATTTTTGTATTGATCAGACTTTTTGATCGCTTTTTATTCATTTTTAATTTCATAAAAAGTGACCAAAAATACACTATTTTGGACTTTGGAATTTTTTTGCTCGTATGGCATTGACCGTGCAGCTTAATTAATGATATATTTTTATAATTTGGACACTTCCTCATGCGGCGATACCACATATGTTTATTTTTATTTACATAGTTGTTTTTTTTTTAAATGGGAAAAGGGGGGTGATTCAAACTTTTATTAGGAAAGGGGTTAAATGATCTTCACTTTTTTTTGCAATGTTATAGCTTCTCTAGGGGGCTATAACACTGCACACCCTGATATTTTACATTGATCAATGGTTTCTCATAGGAAACCATTGATCGATGATTCTGCCTCTTGTCTGCTCATGCCTGGATCTCAGGCACTGAGCAGTCATTCGGCGATTGGACAACAGGAGGCAGCTGTTCGCGATGCCGCTATTTCAACGCGGCGATCCCAAAAAGTCTGCTGAGATAGCCTGGGGTAGCTTAGTTTCACTTTAGATGCAGCGATCAACTTTGAAAGCCGCGTCTAGAAGTTTAATAGCACGCGGGTTAAAAAAATCTTAATCCTTGCAGTACTTATCAGCTGCTGTATACGACAGAGGAAGTTGAGTTGCTCTTTTCTGTCTGACCACAGTAATCTCTGCTGACACCTCTGTCCATGATGAATACATCGAAAATGTTACCTAATCCACTCCTCCACCCACTGATGCAAGTCCACCTGCCTCACCGATGCCAGCTAAATACAAGTCGATGGGTCCCGATGACATCATGACAGCCATAGCAGATGCCTCCTCACTGCGTGACAAGATGACACCAAGCCGCTGCAGAAGCCACCTGTCTCTCCCCTCCCCTCTATCTCTCTATCTCTATTTCTCCATTCCCTTACAGGTCTCACAGCCCTTCCATGAAACATTCCAAGTAATATCCAGATGACCACCAGATCGGATGACAGCCCGAACTGTCAAAGTTAAAGTCTGATACCGGCACCCTGACAGCGCTTAAAGACCTCCTTCTTCATGATTGGTCGCCAAAACACCTCCTTCTTCACGATTGGTCGCCGCCCGGACCTGCCCAGCAGCGATTGGTCATATTCTTCAAAAAAGATTTGCCGCCGAGGCCTCCAGGGAACACCCGGAGAGGATATACACGTCTCCTCTCCGATTGGCCAACACCCGGACCATCCCAGCAGCGATTGGCTGACATTTTTGAAAGACACCTTACCGCCACCAGCGGCAGAGACTTGGAACCGGGACTTATACGTCCCCCCTCTGATTGGCTCACTCGATATCACGGACAGCCAATCAGAATTTAGCCCACTATCCCCATGCCCATTTTTGGATGACATCCCCACACGGACTTTCCCCTATGACAGCGTAACTGTACACAGTCATGTGCAGCACGATCCTGATTGGTCACCTTTACACTATCTAACAGCAAGCGACCAATCAGCCTCAAGAGGCTCGTCTCCATTCAGTACCTGCCGCGGCAACCCAGCACAGCAATGACAGCCTCCGCCCACTGCCTCCTGATTGGTCCCACGGACACCGGCAGCTCTCTGATTGGTCGCTACTACGGACATTTCTCGCGGTTCTATTTGAACTAAATACTCCTGTAAAAGACTATACCGATGCATTTTTTCATGTTTTACGTGGTTTTCATGCTCCTTTATTGAAAATGTTTTACTATGTAGGTCTCTCTTGCCCAGTCCACACCTGGCCCCGGCATCCATCCCACATGACGTCACCAGCTCACCTGGTTTGGCACCATTTTTTCCTGTATTTAAATTCCTACACCTGTCACCTGGCCATACAGCAACCACCTGCAATTGAAAAAGGGAGCTGTGACTCCCAAAACGCATCTTGCTTTATTTCTTTATTTATTGTCTTTGATTTCTTTATGCTGTAAAAATAAATCATTTACTTTATACCAATACCCACGACTTTGGGGTAATTCCTTGGAAGCGCCACCGCAGCATTTTCCTACATTTTCTGTGTGTCATGAACTGTCTGGAGCAGGAGAGGTAAACTCTGGGGATTTGCTCCTACTCTGGACAGTTCCTGACATAGAAAGAGGTGTCAGCAGAGAGCACTGTGGTCAGACCAAAAAGAACTATACAACTTACTCGGTAGTATACAGCAGCTGATAAGTACTGGAAGGATTAAGATTTTTTAATAGAAGTCATTTACAAATCTGTTCAACTTTCTGGAGCCAATTGATATGGAAAAAAAATTTTTTTCACCGGAGTACCCTTTAGGGAGAATCCCGCCCAGAGAAGGAAAGATGAAGTGAAACATTATGTATTAATTTGTATAAAATATATCACTAAAATAAACAGACCAGCCAGTTGTGAATATAACCATGAAACTACACATAAAAATAAAACAAATGCCTAAACCAGTCACTCATCCAGTCTCCATGCCAACACAGACACCTCTTTGTGCCTTGTGATACCAAGAGCGTTCCAGAAAATGTAGTATTTTCTTTATCCTTTACAGTTAGTTTGAATCACTTTTGAAATGCTAACATTATGTTATTCTCATAATTCTATCATTATGTTCGAAACAATACTAGATCACAATGTGTTTCTAGACTATCTCCACTTATAACAATGAGTAACACTGTATCATAACTAACTCAATAGCACACCTTTGTGGGAAATGCTGGTTAAAATAACAATAAACTGTAAAACATCCTTGAGAAGAGTTTCTGATAAAGATGCTGATATCACAAAATACTCCAAAGGAAAAAAAAAATATTAAAAAAGGGAGTTGGATTTTATATATGTGGTTTTAAAACATGTAAACAAAAATAACCAGGCCACAGCTATATCATATTTGATGCTCTATGGTGTAAATGTGGAGACTGAAGTTCTATGTCACTAGACACAAATGTATGACTTAGTACACTTAGATAGAACTCAGAGGAGAACAAGTGCAGTGATGAGACTATTCTCCTTGAAACTCTGCAAAGCCAGGCATTCATGAGAAATGTAGGCTGCATTAGGAAACCATATCAAAGGGATAATAGGAATCATAAATGCAGTTAACCCATGTATGTCCCATCAAACAAAATAGATATATGCAAGGCCCACCGAAAAAACATTTACATTATTTTCTAATACATTTCTTGTTTCTTCGCAAATGCTATTTACACTGGAATTCTATGCCACAATATTGATAAGAGGGAAAGAGAGGACCTAATAGAAGAGTGGTTTAAACCAAAGTATGGATACTACACAAGAGGTAACTGAAAACTTTTTATTAGCATGTGTGCTTTGCCTGGGATAACCCATCTATAGTATGTCATGTAGAGACTGGATTGACTTTTCATAATAGAGAGGCTGAAGCCAAAGTGAGTGAAAAGGTGCCTTTTGAGATTTTGCCTAATGACAGATTTGCCTGACTGACAGAATTGGGGTAGTGGGCTAGGTTAATCTGGTTGCAAGAAGGTACCTCAATGTTGGCTGTGGTATATGAATAGTCTTCCAGAGAAATGTGAGGAAGGCCAGTTGTAAGGGAACCGAAGAAGTTTGCATTGTGGGATGCCTCAACCTTGAATGTAGGCTAAAACTGGGATTGGGAATAAATATGTTAGACACTGAGCCTTAGGAGGAAATTAGGTCAAATATGCGGGTCTGAATGTTGGCCTGGACAGTGAAATCCTGTGATATAGTCACATACATTACATTATTCCACTGCAAGGCCTTAAAGAGGACATGTGGTCATTTCTAAAAATGCAGTTTACTGTTATGTATAGAGTCCTTAACATGGACTGATCATATACCTTTTTAAGGTTTGTCGACCCCCGCCCTCCCTTCCAGAGTTATACAGTGTTTTAGTTTATCTGACAGGTACCCCAATCCCTTACATGGGCGTGCATCTAATCATGTTGAGCTGTGATGCCAAGAGATGTGGGTTGGCTTACCTTGGTTGAGGGCATAAATAACTTTCATGCATGTAATGTGCACTTCCATAGTCAGCAGGATCTTAAGTAAATAGTCCCTTACTGGACTTTGCCCATGACTGTGCTTCAGCTTGGACAAAGCCATGATTTTATAAGCCATGATTTCTATAAAAAAGAAATAAAATGAAGTATATTAGAAAGGTTAATGTTTTGCCAAGATGTACAACATATAAAAAGTTATTGTATCTGAAAGTGCCCATTGAATATGTATTTTTTGTTTTTTCTTCAATTGCATGAGATATATATTGATGATTTATTTGGTATTAATGTATATCAATTGTACATTTTATTTCTATTCAGGACAAGAGACTTGTCTGTTGATACAAATGGATGTCTTTGCTTTAAAACTGTATTATTAGAACAACTGGTTTATTGATCGGTGCAATGACAAACACCTTCTGCCTTCTTTTCATTCCATCACTATTGGTCTTCAAAAAGAGAGAGCCTTGACTTCTCTCTAATGTGTGAAGTCAGTCAAGGGACAGGTCTTCAAGCTGTACACACTCTATATACTGTGATATGTTGTGAAATTTAGTGCACTGGGAATAGTATTATCTGTCACAAAAATGTACAGTTGTTCTTTTGAACTGATAACCTTTAAACCTGTGCTGGGCAAAAAAAAATGTATTAAAGCCCTAGGAGGTAAAATAAAGTTAATATGACCTTTCGGAAGTTAAATAGACATTGAAATAAAATAAAATAAAAATGAGAAGGCTATAAAATATAAATAAAATTGTAAGAATATTGAACATTAAAATCTAGAATGCAATATTGTAATTTTTGATGGTCATGTCATTTGTAGGATTTAAATCCAGTATTAAGCGTAAAGATAATGTCTCGTAGAATCTAATAGTCTAATAAGCATAATAGATAGACAGATAGATACTTGTAGATAAATAAATAGATAGATATCCAAAAAATCATAGAGGAAGCAGCACACCAGTAGGATAAAAATGACATTTGTGTGCTGCAGGTGAGGGGTCCCGGTTCCAGGGCTGCAGATGTATACAAAAAGAAAGAATTACTGTAGCACGCACAGATGCAAAAATGAATGGAAAGTAGCTTTATTCCAACACAGACTGGAGATATTTTGGTCTCACCATTATGACCTTTCTCAAGCCGGCTTGTGTGACCAAAACGTTGCCAGTCTGTGTTGGAATAAAGCTACTTTCATTTTTGCATCTGTGCATGCTACACTGATTCTTCCTTTTAGATAGATAGCAGAAAGATAGATTAGATAGATGGATGGATAGATAGATATAGGATAGATAGATAGATAGATAGATAGATGATAGATAGATAGATAGATAGATGATAGATAGATAAATAGATGATAGATAGATAGATAGCAGTGGGTGTAGAAGCAGCAGAACCAACAACAGAGAGTTCATGGGTGGAAGCGGATACAACAGTCCCAGATGCAGACTGTAGAGATAGATCCAGGTAACAAAAATCCAGCAGCACTCCACAGTAGTGGTGAAAGCAAATGGTGCTTTATTAAGTTAAGTGCAAAATACAGAATCAATGGCATATCGCCGTCTTTCTCAAGCATGCCAGAGTGGTGACAAGTGTTACATATATCAGGTGAACAATTACAGCAATCAAAGAGGTCTCATTACAAAATGATGTCAAGTGCAAAATATATAAAGTACAGAGGTCTACTGAGTAATAGACCAATCCACATAAGAAACATGTATCTAGCCCCGTCCGGAAGTCCGCACATGCGTGGTCAACACTATGGGTCAGGGGAAGACAGGATGGATGAGGGCATATCTGTAGTATCTGTAGTATCTGCCAATACAATGGTTATAAGTGGAAAGAAATAAACTGTGCAAGGCTACAAAAGAAAATATCACATTCAATATTGCAAAACTCTAGACATAACGGACTCTGGGATGGATAGATCTATGCATGATAAATAGCAGATGTCACAGTAAAATCAACGTTAAGACCATGTGGACGTGATGTGCCTAATTAAAAGATTTTTTTTTTTAGGAGATTAACTACATTGCCTCCTTGTTTTACAAATTGGATGAAACATCCTATTTGATATAATTCTATAATGAGACATCTTTGATTGCTGTAATTGTTCACCTGATATATTGTTGCATTTGTCACTTGCTTGAGAAAGATGGCGAGATGCTGTTGAAGTGTTGCATCTGTATTTTTCACATGAGTTAATAAAGCACCATTTGCTTTTACTATTACTGGGGAGCAGGGGCGTAGCTAGAAACCCAAGGGCCCCGGTGCGAAAAATTGCCTTGGGCCCCCCTACCACCTGACGACCGGCTTTCCCAATCCCGGGCGATCCCTTACTCGGCCGCACAAACATATCAGTGACTACAGCACTGATGGGACACAGTCAGGAGAATACACAACTATATACCGTATATCCCGGCGTATATCCCGGCGTATAACCCCGAATTTTCTTCTGAAAAGTCGGGGGTCCTCTTATACGCCGGGTATTGGGGTCCAGCATAGGAATACTTATGATTATCTCCGCGGCTCCTGTGTGTGGCTGCAGGCGGGGGCCGGCCAGAGCATGTACAAACTAATAACTGTACAGTATACTTAAAAACCAGGGTGCCTCCAGCTGTTGTGAAATTAAAACTCCCAGCATGCCCGGCTGTCCGGGCATGCTGGTAGTTGTAGTTTCACAACAGCTGGAGGCACCCTGGTTTTTAGTATACATGAATTCGTTTTTACATGCTCTGGCCGGCCCCCGCCTGCAGCCGTACACAGGAGCCGCAAAGATAATCATAAGTATTCCTATGCCGGACATCCCTGTCCTGAAAAATCTTTTCGGAACATAAGGATGTCCGCGGGTCACTAACCATTCCCCGACCGCCACACGTCCTCCTCCGGTCCTCCTGCAGTCTTCCTCCGGTCCTTCTGCACTTCTCCACCTCTCTATGGTTGTACGCACGTGACGTCAGTGACGTCCCATGCGTACAACCATAGAGGCGCAGGAGGATGAGAGCTGGCCGGGGCCTGGTGAGTGACCGGCGGCGCGTCATCTACAGTGTTCCGATCACCGCTCCTCTGGTCCCGGGACTGCTGCTATGGTCCATAGGCCATAGCAGCAGATTGTGACCCCGGCCTGAGAAGTGGTGACCGGAACACTGTGGGGGGCAGTACACAGACATACAGCCTCCAGCCATACACTCTATATGGCTGGAAGTTGTATGTCTGTGGGGGGAGCTGCCTACTATTGTGGGGGGGGGGGGGGGAGCTGCCTACTATTGTGTGGGGGGGGGAGCTACCTAGTATTGTGTGAGGGGGAGCTGCCTACTATTGTGGGGGGGAGCTGCCGACTATTGTGGGGGGGGGAGCTGCCTACTATTGTGGGGGGGGAGCTGCCTACTATTGTGGGGGGGAGCTTCCCACTATTGTGGGGGGGAGCT
Organism: Hyla sarda; assembly: GCF_029499605.1. Classification (NCBI taxonomy): domain Eukaryota; kingdom Metazoa; phylum Chordata; class Amphibia; order Anura; family Hylidae; genus Hyla; species Hyla sarda. The sequence continues at coordinate 163,036,265 of NC_079189.1, forward strand.
TCCCACTATTGTGGGGGGGAGCTACCTACTATTGTGGGGGGGAGCTGCCGACTATTGTGGGGGGGAGCTGCCAACCTAATGTGGGGGAGCTGCCTACTATTGTGGGGGAACTGCTGACCTAATGTGTGGGAGCTGCTGACCTAATGTGAGGGAACTGCTGACCTAATGTGTGGGAACTGCTGACCTAATGTGGGAGAGCTGCCTACTATTGTGGGGGAACATGCTGCCTACCTAATGTGGGGGAACTATACTGCCTACTTAATATGAGGGGAACTACAAGGTACAGTACATCGCGGTAGGAGGGGTAGTCTTACACTGCAACTATATCCCAAACTCTTTATTTAACTGTAAAAGTTGGGGGTCGTCTTATACGCCCAGTCGTCTTATACGCCGGCATATACGGTAAGTGACTAACAGGCAGGGCCAGACAGACAAAACATATGCCCAGGCATTTAAGAATAAGCAGCCCATTTTTCTAGTGGGGATCCAACTGCTGGGACCCCCACCAATCACCCAATCACCCTGGTTCCAGTTGCTCTCCAGCTGTTATAAAGCTATAACTCCCATCATGTCTGGAGAACCTCCGGCATTATAGGAGTTGTAGTTTTGCAACAGCTGGAGAGCCCCAGATTAGGGTACAGCATCACCCATCATCACTGTGGAACTTACAAGTGACTCCAGCTGATAGGACAGTCAGGAGAATACACAATGATATCAGTGACCTGAGTGATGTTGTCTTTTCTTTTCTTCTTCATCTGGTTCAGACGTCAGGTCTTCTTCCAGCTCCATCTTCTCTGCAGAGTCTGACGCCCGGACATCATAGGCTCCTCATCCTCTGTATGAAGACAATAATCATTATTATTATTCTAAATACTGTACCCCCTGAATATAAAACTACCATCCACTGTACCTCCTGCATATACTACCACCCACTGTACCCCCCAAATATAATACTGCCACCCACTGTACCCCCTGAATATAATACTGCCTCCTACTGTACCCCCTGAATATAATACTGACACCTACTGTACCCCCTGAATATAATCCTGCCACCCACTGTACCCCCTGAATATAATCCTGCCACCTACTGTACCCCCTGAATATAATCCTGCCACCCAATGTACCCCCTGAATATAATCCTGCCACCCAATGTACCCCCTGAATATAATACTGCCACATACAGTACATACACACACACACACCATTCATACATATAGTACATACACACACATCATAGACACGCCGCCTCCGCCCCCCTCCCCACACATGCATAATACATACATACGCACACATCATGCATACACATATCATACATACACCCGCCGCCTCCAGATCCCCCCGCATAATACATCTCCACACATCATACATACATCTTGTTTACACACATCTATCATTCACACACACACATCATACATACAGTACATACACACACATCATGTATACACACACATCATTCGTACATCATACATACAGTACATACACACACACCATACATACACACGCTGCCTCCGGACCCCAAATTCTATGACCACCTAAAACAAGCAGATACCATTATTCAATATGGCTGAACGTGTGCAGCCCACAAATCACACCCCCGCCCCTCCCCCCACAGATTCAATAAATTTTCTGCTGCAGATTTGCTGTGGTAGATTTTGCTACCCATTGAAGTCAATGGGCAGCAATATCTGCGGAAGCAAATCTGCAGCAAAAATACGCACATGTGAATGCACCCTTAGGGTAGGGTCACATGTAACAGATCAGTAGTGTATGTTACTCTTCTGATCCGTCAATGACTTGACCCTATAGTGTGCCTCCAGCTGTTTTCCCCCGTGTCCTGCATACAGCAGCAATCAGCCGCTACGAGCCGCTCCATGATGTTTCCGAGTACACAGCATGTGCCCGCGGTGACTCGCAGGTCCCTGTGTGGCTGCTTTTTAGTGGAAGATTGCTGTTGTGAGTAGCACACAAGGGGGAAAACAGCAGGAGGCACTCTATAGAGTCAAGTCATCGGCGGATCCGCAGAGTAAAATATGCTGCGGATCTGTTACATGTAACTCTACCCTAATGTTAATCTGTACAGGATGATTTATGATAAGAGGGGTTTTCCTAATATATATTTCTCTAACTTATAGGAGTACTCCAGGATGCAAAAATTGCCATTCAGACTGTCAGCAGTAAAATAATAAATATACATAACTGCTGTCGCTCCCCCGGTGCCTCCAGTACCCCGCTCTGGCCTCCACCCCAATCCTTTTCCTGGTTGCCGGTGGTCGGTGAGTCGTACTGCACTCAGCCAAGCCCCACCTCGGCCGGCGATAGGCTGAGCGGCAGTGTGACTCACCGACCACCGGCAACATGGAAAAGGATCGGGGTGGAGGCCAGAGCGGGTTACTGGAGGCACCGTGGGAGCGACAGCAGGTATATATATTTATTATTTTACTGCTGGTAGTCTGAATGACAATTTTTGCATCCTGGAGTACTCCTTTAAGACATTTACTGTAAGCCAGTGTTTTCCAACCATGGCACCTCCAGCTGTTGCAAAACTACAACTCCCAGCATGCCCAGACAGCCTTTGGCTTGAGTTGTAGTTTTGCAACAGCAGGAGACACAAAACTACAAATCCCAGCATGCCCAAACAGCCAAAGGTTGTTTGGGCATGCTGGGATTTGTAGTTTTGTGTCTCCTGCTTTTGCAAAACTACAACTCCCAGCATGCCCGGAAAGCCAAAGGCTGTCTGGGCATGCTGGGAGTTGTAGTTTTACAACAGCTGAAGGCTCCATGGTTGGAAAACACTGGCTTCTGACATCAGAGGATGTCACTATGCGCAACTACTATGAATTTCATAGGCATGCCTTAAATCAGTGGTCTCCATGAGTTGTAGTTTTGCAACATCTGGAGGTCCGCAGGTTGAAGAACACTGCCATAAATGAACGGCGCTGCACGCTGCAGCACCGTTCATTTATAATGCGTGGGGTTTACTCATACCGGGCAGAGGAAAGGGAAGCAGTCAGACAGACGGTCCTGCTGGCGGATTACCGGGCTGTGACTGACGGTCCTGCAGGCGGTGTGACTAGGTGAGATTACGGGCAGTCACTGCAGAAGGAGAGAGGCAGGGCTTCCTGTTGGCGCCGTACGTGCCATGCCCCTCCTCCTCCACTCACTTAATGCAGCGGAAAGGCAGGGGTGGGATAGTCACTCAGGTCCCACCCCAGGTCCTCCTCATGTAGACTGCGCTGCTGCCAGACCCTGCTGCTGCGGGCCCCCCAGGCTAACGGGCCCGGTCGCCATGGCGACCATTGCGACCTGTATAGCTATGCCACTGCTGGGGAGTGGTGCTGGATTTTTGCTATCTAGATAGATAGATACCTGTACAGTAGATAGATAGATATGCAGATAGAGAAATGATGCTCAAATGGCCATAATGCCAGAAGATTAGCTCTTGGCATTACTTTAAATAAAGGAATTTTAGAACAGACATTATTACATTTTAGCCATTACATCTACAAAATGCTTTTGATCTACACCTATCTTCTGTTGTATTCCACAATTTATCCTGAGGAAATACATTTTCTGAGGGCTCAACAGACTAAGTAGTAAAATGTAAAGTAGTAAAAAATTCAAAGCATGTGTCTTTTTATGGTGCTGAAATGGGGTCCAGCACCAAACAGTTAAATGCAAAAACTTTATTCCATTATTTTAGAAACCATCTGGTTGTCTTTCCTCTAACTGCTTATGCATCTCAAGACATTGCAGCTCTTAGACACATAATAACTAAAAGATGAAAAGGTTTAAAATGCATAAGTAGTCAGAAGACAGACGGCCAGATGGATTTTAAACTAATAAAGATGTTGGATTTTAACTGTTCGTTGCTGGCTCCTCTTTTTACACTGTGCAGACCACCACTGTTCTTATTGTATTTCTGGGTAGTGTGTCATTTTTCACCTGGTATAGTAAACAGATCTATTAGTCATGCCCTCTAGATGTGCTTTGTAACATTGCCAACATAGAATTTGTTATGCATTTTATTCTTTTTCTCAACCCTTAGAGTAAATAGTTTTTTTTTTTTAATTTATTTAGCCAACTCGGACTCTTCCCTTCATGCAGGCTCAATGTCAAGGCATTGAGTTCATTTGTCACTATTGCCGGGACATTTCCAGATGTGTCCTTCTTTACCTTTCTTTGTGTCTCAGTAAATCCCAAAATGCATGCCATAAGTAGACTAGCTTAGGAAAAACATGACCCTGTGATACTCTTAATAAATGTTTATGCTATATATGTCTGCATGTGGATGGAATGCGAATTGCAGCATGTTAAGGGTTTTGATAGTATGTTGTGATGTTGTATTGAATTTGTATTGAGAGAACTTGAAATCTTTACCTAAATTCAGAGGAAAGGAAGAAAAGTGAGACACAAAAGCGCCCCTGGTGAAGTATGTCAGGCACAGGTATGGTATTGCAGGATGAAAACACTCACCCTGTGATGTTGTGCTGAGAGCACAACATCTATTTGCGTGTAAAAAGTACAGTGGGATCCTGCAGCTTGATTCCTCCCAATCCCAGGAGCCTTCTGGTTCGGTAATGGAGAAGCAGAAAAAAACGAAGAAAATGGAAATGTTCAAAGTGCCAGACCCCGTCGAGTAGTCAGACCAACAGAGTGTGAACCAGATACATAAAATATCATTTATTAAGATCACATATCAACGCGTTTCTGGCCCGGAGAGGGCCCCTCATCAGGACAAGGTGATATTTTATGTATCTGGTTTACACTCTGTTGGACTGACTACTTGGGGGGTCTGGCGCTTTGAACAGTTCAATTTTCTTAGTTTTTTCCTGTTACCTAAATTTAAGAAAAGGTAAGGGTGGTCACATCTATATATAATCTCTGGGTCTTCTCATATGAGACACAGTATTGCTTTATTTTTTATTTATCTTTCATTTACATTTAATAACTTGTTTTTAAATTATTTTGTCAGCTAGCAGACCACTCCCTAGAGTCCAGCAAAAAAAAAAAAAATGGCCCTGATTTTTTAAGAGTGGAATGTAGTTTTCATAATTTTTTTTTATTTTTTTTCCGACAAGTATTTTCTCATGGCATTTACTAATTTTTCCACTTTGCACTTTTCCCTATGTTTTTTACAACTGCTCAAATCCACCACATTTTAAGTGGGAACATTAGTTAATCTGTTAGAATATTTTGAAAATGTTGGGAACACGCCCCTTTTTGCAGCCACATCTCTATTCTCCCCAGCCCCTTATAGGGTGCATTTCCACAGGGCGCATACACAGCGTATTTGACGCTACGCAAAATTTATGGCAGCAGCGGGAAATACGCTGTGTATTCCTCGCTCTCTATACACACAGGGCTTTCCGGCGGCAGCCCTATGTGTGCAGTGAGTTTTGGAGGCGGAGCCGTGCATCACAGACACGGCGTCACACATGTATAGACACATCACAGTAATCATTTATGGGTTTTGTTGGTAGTATGAGAGAGAGAGAGAGAGAGAGGGAGGGAGGGAGAGAGAGAGAGAGAGAGAGAGAGAGAGAGAGAGAGAGAGAGAGAGAGAGAGAGAGAGAAAGCAATACCTGCGATACCTGCGATGGTATGCTGCAGCCCGAGATACCGAGCAACATCATATGTTTGGTTACATGTATAGACGCATCACAGTAATCATTTATGGGTTTTGTTGGTAGTATGAGAGAGAGAGAGATATTTCCCGCTGCTGCCATAAATTTTGCGCAGCGTCAAATACGCTGCGTATACGCCATGTGGGAACGCACCCTTAAGGTTTTGTGAGTAAAATGGAGTATTGATCAGGTTGGTTGGATTTTTTTTTTTTTTTGTTGCAAGTTCTGGTGCAAAAAGCATGCAATACAATTTGGGCACAAAACTTAAAGTGGAACAAATGTTTTCAAATCAACTGGTGCCAGAAAGTTAAACAGATTTGTAAACTACTTCTATTTAAAAATCTTAACCCTTCCATTCCTTGACAGCTGCTGTATACTACAGATATACTACAGAGAAATTTGTGAAGTTCTTTCCAGTCTGACCCCCAGTGCCCTCTGCTGACACTCTTTTTATTAGAAAAATACAAAACTTATCAAATACAAAACACAAAGCAAGCTTAACCAGCTATAACATAAATAAGAAATACTCTAGAACCAAAAACAAAACCTCATAAACAAAACCCTGCCTAACCGGCCAGCCCAGCTTTACTAAGATACTAAAATACTAAGATATTAAAATATGCCCAAAATATCTAATCAAACACTCACACACTTACCGAAAATGAACATAAGAAAAATAAGTAAATAAATAAAATAGCACAACTTGGCTTGTCAAAATATAAACATAAAAGTTATTATTATCCGACTATAACTCAAAACCATCCATACTTGGGAACACGCAACAAGAAAACTAAACAGAAACGTAGCAAGCACACCTCAAAAAAAAAAAAAAAAAAAAATTATTATATTTTTTTTACATTTTTTTTTTATATTTTTTCTTTTTTTTACATTTTTTATATTTTTTTAATCTTTATACATATATATATACATACAAACAAAAACTATAATAGTAATAATAATAATCATCATCAAAATAATCATATCACACATGCATTCACTTACAAAACGTCCAAATTAACTGGATCCTCTATCCGGGACTAATGAAAATACCAAAGAAAACATAAAACAGACCAAATAACTGAAATAAACTAAATAAACCACATATCAACACAGCAACTGGTCCGGCTACCATAACGCTGAAACAATATGAAACAATATAGATATAACACAATATAGGTACAAAATTATTAAATATACTATATAAATAAAATATAATATAAACAAAATATATGCACTACAGAAAACACCTACAAAATCAATAGAAAACCCTAGGAAAAACCCTACACTAAAACTGTACCCTCACCCACACCACCCCTCCTGTACATGGGTCAGAGTCCATACCGTTCTTACAGTTCACAAAGTCCAGTCCTTAACTGACCCATGTCAGGTCCCCCAAAGATGAACACCACCACCCACAAGCACACCCTCCCCACCTAGCACTCCTCCCAACCAACTTATACACAAACTTATACACACTGAACCACAACCCACTTTAGGCCCAAGTTTGGTCGCCTGTAAGCCCTTCATAACATATCAGCTTAAAAACAAAACAAAAAACTAGCGTGCACATGCATCAGCCCACCACCAGGGAGAAGGATGGCAGACTTGATACATTCAAAATAATTTTACACTCTTTCCCTAACTCCCCCTACAATTCTCCCTAATCCTATCCCTTCATTCAAACTAACCCTGTTCTCATCCTATCTCTGTCCCTCTGACACTGTCCCTAACCAAAATAAAGGTACTCTACCTAAAAGGTCTAGTACCTAGGGCACATCAAAGGAAAACCCTCTCCATAGGAGAGAAGCCCTACTGGTACCAAGACTGCCATGCTCCAAAGACCTGATCTTCCCAAGGTCACCGGTGATGTTCCTACAGACCTCCACCTCGGAGAGGATTTTCTGTTGGGTCGACACTAAACACCGTGCATTCCACGTGTAGTACCTAACCACTAAACTGACTAAGAATAAAGTGCCCCGATCTCGGCCACCCAGGTTCCTGAATGCCCCATAAGCCCACTCCTGATAGGTAAGGCCGGCAAGTTGACTCCAGCCGATGGAAGCGCCCACCCTGTTGTAAACTCCTATATTAAAGGGACAATGAAGCAGGAAATGGTCCATGCTTTCCAGCATGTCCTCGCACTCTTCTCGGGGACATCCCCGGTCATCAGAGTTCCTACACTTCAAATTGTCCCTCACATATAGCTTCCCCTGAAAGCAGCGCCAGGCCAAGTCCCAAAACTTCTGGGGGATCCTTTTCATGTTTAAAAGGTACAACCCCACCCTCAGATCCCGACCTGGGCAGTCCCTGAGCGCCAGAGGCTTCTGGAAGTGGGTCAACAGAACCCGTTTGTCAAGGAACTGCCTTGACTGGGTCCTGATCTCCCACACTCCCAGACCCCACCGACGTATCGCCTTCAGAGTCGGGGTAGCCTAAGCCGGAAGATATCCATGGGGCGTACGGAGGTCCTTCACTTGCCCTCCTGTCTCCCATTCCTGGAAGAAAGGCCGAAACCATTCCCTACAGGAGAGTACCCACGGAGAAGCCCTCTCTGACCAGAGGTTTGAGATGTTAGCTTTCAAGAAGGTGTTTGTTAAGAACACCACAGGGTTTACCATAGATAAACCCCCTAGTCTCCTCGTGCGGTACGTAACCTCCCTCTTGACTAGGTTCATCCTGTTCCCCCATAACAGTTGGAAAAACAGGCTGTAGACCCTAGTGTAGTAAGCCTCTGGCAGGATACATACGCTGCCCAGATAGATAAACAAGGGGAGCAGGTACGATTTGATCAGGTGTACCCTTTCCCTGAGGGTCATAGACCAACCCTTCCACTGGTCCACCTTCTGAGTGGCATCCTGGAGCTTACCATCCCAGTTTTTGGTGGGATAATCATCCTGGCCGAATATGATGCCCAACACTTTTGCTGACTCTTGGGGCCCTGGAAGGGTGTCCGGGAGATCAAACATGGGATCTCCCCCTCCCAGCCAGAGACTCTCACACTTATCCCGGTTGATCTTAGACACGGATGCCTCCGAGTAGCGGTCCACTTCCGACATCACCACATCGACCTCCTCTCGCGAGGACACGAAAATGGTGACATCGTCAGCGTACGCCACCACTCTCTGGGCGACATCCAGCTCTGCCAGGCTCATCCCCACTCCCGCCAATGGCCCACAATCTACCCTCCGGACGAAGGGATCGATTGCGAACACGTATAAAAGCAGGCTCAAAGGACAACCCTGACGGACTCCGGACCCCACCTCAAAAGAGCGGCCAGACCAACCGTTCACCAGTGGGAAACTCTCTGCCCCTGCATACAAGATCTTAAGCCAATTCACAAAAGTACTCGGTAAGCCATATCTCAGGAGGACGGACCAGAGGTACTCGTGGTTCACCCGATCAAACGCTTTGGCCTGATCCAGGGACAGCAAGTACCCCTTCCAGAAACCCGCACTACTCCTCTCCACTGCCTCCCTGACACTAAGGACCGCACTTAAGGTGCTTCGGCCTGGAAGAGAGCAGTGCTGAGCTCCTGAAAGGAGCCGGGGTGCAAACTTCACCAGCCGATTAAACAGTATCTTGGCCAGAAGCTTCCTGTCCGTATTGAGAAGAGCTATGGGCCTCCAATTCTCAATACGGCTGGGATCTTTACCCTTTGATAGAAGAATCAGGGCTGACCTCCTCATTGACTTCGGCAGAGTGCCCGAGGAGAGACACTCATTGAATACCTCAGTCAAGAGGGGAGCTAAAGACTCCTTAAAGGTCCTGTACCACTCGGATGTTAAGCCATCCGGACCTGGCGACTTCTTAGGGGCGAGCCCCTCGATCGCCAGTCTCACTTCCTCTTCCCTGATTCCTTCTGCCAAAACATCAAGAGAGGGGTCTACCCCTGGCTCAGGAATGGTTTCAGCCAGGATAGCCGACATCTTGTCTCGATCTAGATCCTTCCTCCCCAAGAGGTGCGAGTAGAAGGATCTGACGACCTCCAATATCCCTGATCTGGACCGATTCAGAGATCCTGTACTATCAATCAGTCCTGAAATGACTTTACTACTCACTGACATCTTACAGTTTCTGTAAGGGTCGGGCGAGCGGTACTTCCCGAAATCTCTCTCAAAAACCAAAGATGCGTGCCTATCGTACTGACACCTCATCAGCAAGGATTTCACTCTGGAGATATCCTCTTGGCTACCTCCAGTCGAGACAAGGAGCTCGAGTTTCCTCCTCAGACCCTGATACAGGCGATACCTATTCAGGGACCTGAGGCTCGAGAGCTGGCGGAAGAACCCCGCAACCCGCTTCTTGAATATCTCCCACCACTCTGACTTACTACTACATAGGCCCAGTAAAGGTACCTGACTTTGAAGAAAATCCTCAAAGGACTGTCTTATCTCCGCTTCCTCCAGGAGGGACGAATTCAGCTTCCAATAACCTTTTCCCATCCGGGGGGTCTCTGAAACATTCAGGGAAAACAAAATCATACAGTGGTCGGAGAACTCCACCTCAACCACGGACACTGCGGAAGAGACGGCTTCCTCCTTTAAATAAAACCTATCTATCCTAGACCTGCGACTACCTTGATGATAGGTGAAACCCGTGTGGCCTGAGGGGCTCCGGATGTGGGCGTCCTCTAGGCGAGCTTCTCTAGCTATGCTAATCAGTGCCACACTATCGCAAGTCAGCGGACCATTGGAGCCTCTCCTATCTTGGGACCTCGTGACATTATTGAAGTCCCCTCCAAAGATCACTTGTCGACTCGTAAAAAGAAAGGGCTTAATCCTCATAAAGAGATCTTTACGGCCCCGCTTAGTTTGCGGGGCGTAGATGTTAATGAGCCGGAGCTCTTGTCCCTTCATGAAGACATCTAAGATCAGGCACCTCCCCATTTCTAACTCAATAACCCGTCTGCATTCAACAGGAGCGGTAAAAAGGACCGCCACCCCACTATACGGCTCAGCCGCAAGAGACCAGTGGGAGGGACCGCGCCTCCACTCTCTTCTGGCTTTTACCAGGGAGGATAGATCTGACAACCTGGTCTCTTGCAGATACAAAATGTCGGCTTCAACACGGCCGAGAAAATCAAAGGCTGCGAATCTAGCCGTATCAGACTTTATGCTGGCACAGTTAATAGATGCCAGTGTCAGTGGGGTGAGTGCCGCCATCCTGGGTGATTGAGTTAGATGGCCTCACCCCTTAAACCTTCTTCCTCTCCTTCCCTCCACCCCCATCTGAATCGGAGGAAGACCCTTTGCCTCTTTTTAAACTCAGGGATATATCCATCCCAGGATCTTTACCTCCAGCATCTGGTGTTACCTCTCCCCCTGAGGAAACTGCCCCAGAAGAAGGAGGCTCGGCACCTCCTGGAGGCCGCACTGCCTCCGGACCCTCGAGAAGAGGAGGGGAGATGGTATCCCCAAGGGCCTCATATCGATTTGAAAGGACGATCAGAGGGTCAGAGACTGAGTTGTTCCTTCTATGGTCTGAGGCTACAACTGAAGAGGAGGACGGCGCTGCCTTACTCTTACCCTTCTTCCTCCTCTTCTTCTTTTCCTGGCCACCATTTACTGTCTGCCCCTCCTTCTCCTCCTCATCCACAGTTTCGGATTCAGAGGCATGACTGGAGGAAGGAGCATCTTGACCTTCTTCCCTACGCAGTCTCCCTATCTCCTCATCCAGTTCGGCCCCACCCAAAGCCTCAGAGTTATTCTGACCTCCTTCTGAGCTAGTGTCTGGAGTGGGACCCCGAGCTACCCCTGGCACCTGGGCATTCTCAAGGGCCCTCTCCAACCTGCGCTTCTCCTCTCGCCTCCGCATAGAGGGGGTCTTATGTTTTTCCTTCACTGGCTTTGGTGCCCCCTCTCCTCCACTAGTCCCCTCCCCCGCTGGGGCAACCGTTAGGCTCTCCCCAGCCGGGGCGGTCACAGTGTTGGAGAACGAGCCTGGACACCGGCTGAACGGGTGACCTAAGTCACCACACAAGTTACACCGAATCTGCCCACAGGTGGCCGCCAGATGACCCACCCCACAGCAGAGGGCGCATATCTGCTGAGTGCAGTTGGCACTAAAGTGGTTTGGGTCACCACACCTGTGACACAGCCTCGGCTGCCCCTGGTAGAAGATCTGAATCCTGTCGCGTCCCAGAAAGGCGGCCGAAGGGATGTGGGTGACCGTGTTCCCTGAACGCCTGAGACGAACGGAAAACGTCCAGGCCCCAGACCATATATTGTGCTCGTCAAAGTTCTTCCGGGGGACGTCCGTCACCTCCCCGTACCTGCCCAGCCAGGTCATAATGTCATAACAAGAAAGTGACTCGTTACGGGTCAAAACGGTCACTTTCTTTACCATACTCTGGCGAGATACCGCTTTTACAGCGAAATCTCGCCATCCGGGCTCGTTTTTCATCAGCTCATAATTAGACCAAAAGAGATCTAGTCCTTCCGGCCTAACAAAGCTGACGTCAAACTCGGAGGAGCCGAAGGGGTGAATCAGGGCAAAGATGTCCCCAGCCCTGAAACCCATCTGGAAAAGAAGCTCCACCACCTTGCCCCTTTGGGGGCACGCATCTTCGCCTTTCCAGACCAAACGGGCCACATTCCTGCGACCTACCTCCTGCCCGTGTGTCTGGAGGGACCATACGGTCTCCCCATTCCTCTCTCGGAACGCTCCCAGACCATGTCTCTCCACCCAAAAAGACAGGTCCATCTCCTTTCCCTCTACCTGGAGCATCCTTTCTCCTCTCTTTAGTGCCTCCAGGAGACGCCGTTGCAACTGACCTTCACCAGATGCAGGAGGTAAAGATCCTACTGAACCCCCAGCCGCCACACTTGCATAACTCCTGACGACCGGGGGGGCAGCCGGACCAGACACCGTCCCTACATCCCCGCCTAGGCCACCTGTACTGCCACAAAAGCCACTCTTATTCCTACCATCCACACCACTACTACTACTACTCTCATTCACACCACTACTCCTCCCATCTGCACCACTACCACTCCTCTCATTCACACCACTACCACCCCTCCTATTCACTCCACTATCACCACTCTTAATCACTTCACTGACACTCCTCCCGATCACTCCACTACCACTCCTCCCATCTGCACCACTACCACTCCTCTCATTCACTCCACTATCACCACTCTCATTCACACCACTACCACTCCTCCCATCTGCACCACTACCACTCCTCCCATCTGCACCACTACCACTGCCACATACACCCCTCTCATCCACAGCACTACCACTCCCATCTTTCACACACCTTGTATTAACATTGCTTTTATTGACAGTATTTTTGGGATCAGCAGCTGCTTCACCCACTACCTCTGGGCTGGCCTGGACATGCTTTAGCTTGGCCTTTTTGTACATTCTCAGGTCACCGGCGGCTGCCATTGTCGGCGACGCTGACTCCTCCTCCATTCGAGATGTCACCGCCGACATCACCTCCCGAAGCTAAGGCTGCCCCTCCAGGCGCACCTCCACCACTCCTCCTGCCACTGATGTGCAGGGACTCCCCTCTCTCACAGGGGAGATCCCTGCAGTGCCTGCGCCACACACTGTGCCCAACCGCACAGGCTCAGCAGCAGGTTCTGACACCTGGATGCTCCCCCCCCTCTCAGGGGAGTGCCCCGCAGCACCGACACTACTAGCAGCGCCCAGGGGACTGCCCCCCAAGCAGAAGATCTCACCACACACCTCAGGCGCCTGGACACTCCCCCCCCTCTCAGGGAAGTGCCCCGCAGGGCTAGTAACATTGCCCACAATACTCGGGGAACCGCTCCCCTTGCAAACTGCCGCATAACTATTGCCCACTATTAGCCCGTCCTGCTCTTCCCTACCAGCAGGACGCGTGACTGTAGCACCCGCGGCCATGTTGGATGCAGCACTGTACCCCCCGTGCTGGTCCCGTTCCACAACAGAAGCGGGATCTGGCAGGGTGGGGGGCCCAGCAGCCTGAACCAACTTTTCAGACTGCTGGATAGGAGAGAAAACAAACTTTATCTGCTCCTCAGCCTTTTTCTTCTTCTTCTTTTTCTTCCTCTTCCTCTCCTCAGGGCCCAGGTCCTGGCCAAAACTGAAATTTTCCAGACGGGTGGGTGACTCCTGCATCACTATGGCCCGCAGGAGCCCCCAACAGACCAGTCCACTGTCACCGCCATCATTACTGTCACTTTCCTCAGAGGTGGCTGGTAGGGCGACTTAGGCAGGGTTGATGTAATCCGCACTCGGGGTGACAGAGGTCTTAGGGGTACACGGGGTATCACACACATCCCCCTCACTTTCATCACCCTCACTGCCGCCATCTCCCTCACCACCTTCCTCCATCTTCTCCTCCATAACACACAAGCACTCTTCCTCCCCCTGACTATCCTCTTCCTCCTTCACAGGGGTCCGCATGGTTTTATAGCGGTCTTCATTCTTTAATTTTTCTTTAAACATGCCTGCTCCCTCTACAATCAGCATTCGGGCTCTCACCACCTCCTGCTCCTCTGCCTTCAGCTCACACACCCTGGCAGCAAACTTAGCCCTCATAGCCTTGGCAGAGTTATCTGTTTGGTAGCGAGCAAACTTCAGGTCTTCCCTTATGATTTTCAGCTTTTTCCCCAGCTGCTCATATTCTACAAGATTTGCCTGCATGCGGGAACCGAAAGTAGCTAGCGACTCCCTGGGACCCTTCACCCCCCATTGCTGGGGTTCCATAGTATCAGACACAGTCCCCGAAGACATAACCATAAGCTTCTTACCGGACGCCTTGCGGTTTCCAGCGAAGGACGGGGGAGTGGGCTCCACATTACTACGGAGCCTGCTGGATCTTCTCACCCTGTCCTGGGAATCGGCCGTAGCTCTCTCACTCCCACCCCCCTCCGGCCTAGTTCGAGGGGTGGAAGCCTGGGGCTCCATAGCAGGAGGCTCTCCCAAGGAAGCTGCCACCCACCTGGGGAAAAGGCTGTAGGAAACACTGCTTCAATCCTCTCTCTCTGGAAGTCAGACACACCCAACAGCTGCTGTGTTCCACAGGAAGTGCCCTCTGCTGACACCTCTTTCCGTGTCAGGAACTGTCCAAAGCAAGAGAGGTTTTCTATGAGGATATACTTCTAATCTGGACAGTTCCTGACACAGACAGAGGTGTCAGCAGAGAGCACTGTTGTCAGACTGGAAAGAACTACACAATTTTCTCTGTAGAATAGAGAAGCTGATAAGTACTGGGAGGGTTAAGATTTTTTAGAAGTAATTTACAAGTCTGTTTAACTTTCTGGCACCAGTTGATTTGAAAACATTTGTTTTCCACCGGAGTACACCTTTAAAGTGGACCTGCCAGCAGCCCAAGAGAGGTGAAACTAAGCCCACAGGACCTCTCATCTGGGTTGATGGCATATCTTGTATTATTTACAAAGCTTTTTGAAGTGCCAAGATGTAAACCCTTTTTTTTTTTTTCTACCGGAGTTCCCCTTTAAGAAAAAACTGTCAGGATCACTTTAGTAAATGACCCCAATATGTACACAAGTAAGTGTCATAAATGTAGTCACTAGCTGACTATGTTGGACAGATCCACTGCTGAGTATGCTGACATATTACTGAGTTGTACATTAATAGCACTGTGTGAACCAAGTCCTAGCCTATTGTTGCATACTACAGAATTTTGTACTTCAGTTTGATTGTCCGTGACAAATTTGTTTTTGATCACTATTGATCACATTTATTACTACGGAAAATAAAGTCCACGGACCTCACGCAGCTGACAACTTTAAGTTAAATGGCCACACAAAATAATATGCTTTTTGATCTTTGATGACTGGCCTGTATAAAAGGGCCTGAAGTAAATTAAATATTTGTGGGGGACCCTTGGGTAGACTGGGGGGCAAATTTAGACTCTGTTCCTCACTACTGGCAGTGTCACCTCTAAATGATGCAAAATAAAAATTGCACTACTTCCATGACAGATTCATGTTTCAGCTTTACAGTCATTAGCTTCACATGAATCTCGAGTCCTACATTCTATTGTGTGACATTAGTAACGCTGAATCTTTTTTTTCCTATTGAACAAAGAAACATAATTTCACTTTCCCTGAAAGGGTATATTCAATTCACTCATCCTTTTCTTTAGCCGAATGTTATGCATGTACATCTGTGTTGATTCATAGAAACTTTTAAATGAATAATTAAGGGATAGTGTTCCAGCATTTATGATTCTGGGTCAGTCCTCAAGCATACACCATTTATAAAAATATGTCCTATTTAAAATATAAAAATATATATTTTGAAATAGTGGAATATATTAAATGATCTCCCTTGGCAATGAAAAATAGCTGCATCTGCAATGTTACAATATTTTCATGTGGAAATTAAGAGGTGCCAAGAAATTTTGAAAGCACTAACATTGCTTTCAAGCACTCTGAAGTAGATTCTAAAGAGGTTCTTTGCTATCTTCTATGCAATTTTGCACAGAGGAATCTGTCCTCTAAATGTAAATATACAATAATCATAATAAATAATGTAGCAGTATATTTTTGATCATTTGCTTTCTTCTACTTCAGTTATTTCATTTGATAGTGCTTTCTAGTTTGAACTATTACTGTAACATTTCGCTTGCAAAATTATGTGTGTATTAGCATAAACCCATGCTTAACATTTATTCTATAGCCCCCTAGACAGAAGTCAAGTAAGCATAGAAGGTCAGGAGAATATAATTTTTAAATGTTACTACCAAAGAGCTGTAGCTCTAGAGGATTTTACATAAATTGTGCAGATTTCTTAAGCTTTATCATCTCAAGCCCTTAATAAATAAAAGGATTATATACACCTATTTCTATTGCTCTTAAAGACCAAAATAATTATTGATCTTTATATTTAAGATAATGATGTAAGAAGGAAATAATTTTTAAATGCTATGTAATGAACAGTTACTTTTTCAGGATTTTTTAGGGGAGTAGTAACATTTATAGTCTAAAAGTCTTTGAGAAGTGCAAGAATACATTAATAAAGAGAAGGGAAAAAAAACATGAATCAAGCAGAAAGACACCCAGACAGTGAAGTTCATTTGAAACACATTTTCTAAGATGGACATATTCAGCTGCAATATAATCATTTAGAAAATGTCCATTATGACATTCAAATGATAGGTGATATATTGTAAACTGATCCCAGGGCAGTAAGAATCATGTCCTAATGACCTTATATTTTACTAAAATTATTGGAACAATAAATGAAGAACATACATTTTTCACATCAAATTGAGTCCATAGGACATATTACAATTTTGAGAGTGTATATGCAACATTAAGAGAGCACATAACTAAAAGGAAAGGCCTAGCCATGGTTGGTAACCTGTGCAGGACTCAATTTTACATCTGCATTGTGGATTGACTCTGATTTCTGTTGTGCAGCTTTGAATGTTTAATAATCTAGATGAATAGGAATTTTGTCATTACTGGCTTGCATTTACTCTATAGTCCATATTTACTTTCTCTCTGCCAGGTTTCAGAAATAAGGTATCTCTTTTCTTAGGACTACTCAAATTCAAGACCCTGGTTCTAGTCATTTGCAAAATGTTGCTCTTTAATTATCCTTCTCAAAAGTTTTTGTGTTTTATTACTTGTATTAGCTTTCTAGGGTCTTTTCACTGAGCTATACATTTTCCAAGGCACCCCATGTGGTCTTTTACAGACATTCTGATGGCTCAGCATCTAAGTAGCAACTTTTAAAATTAAAGGCATACAATATGTTAATTGAATTACACATAACATAGAGGTACAACAAAGGGGTACCATCTATGAAACAAAATGTCTTTAGCCCAATTACATTAGGGATATACAGAGTAAAACACCCCAAAATCCATTCACACTTATGGTGGGAATCTAAAAAAAATTTCATTAAATAGTATTCAAAATATTGTCCCATATAAGGAGGACATTTATGGGACAGGTTTGTTCTACAAAGAAAGTAGCTGAAGTTTTAGATTACAAACTGTTAGTCTTCATGTACTACACAGTTATTTAACCTCATAATGGCCCTGTGGATTTCCATAGTGCTTTTCATTTTGCCCCCCCCCCCCCCCTTAATGAAAGACTTTAGGTCTTTGTGGACTAATCAAAGCTACCTATGAAAAACAAGGAAATCTTTTTCATTTGTGAAGATTGAATTTGGAGAGCTAGAAGTCTTAGTCTTAGAGCTAGAAGTTTTAGTGTGTTTCAGTCTCAACCTTTGCTAAGTGAGAGAAGCTGCAGTATGCAATCAGTGAATATAAAAACATATCTAAAACATATTTATCCTTATATTCATACTGTGCTGTTGCATCACGCATTTACACAATAAAGTTATACCTCAGCCTGTGTCCAAGCAACAATTCAACTTCTGTTGCTGGTAGCATTATGCAGTCAGCATTTTGCATTGTATTGCTAGTGTCACCAAAAATCATATTGTTCTGCATTAAGTCAGCATGTAAACAGCACTGTTACACTTCAATCTATGTGTAGTGTCCCGGTACCATATCCTATCTGGTACCTCTTTATTGTGGGTCCCCATAGCCAGAGCCCCTAGGACGTCGGGGTTCCTATTGTCCTATCCACCCTTAGTCACCTCTCATCCAGATAGTTATTGCACCAATAGCTTACTTAGGAAGCATGTAAATATTATATAAAAGCTCTATAAATAGCTAATTACCTGTCCCATAGTGTAGCAGGACCTGTGGGTCACGTGGTTAGGTGAACTCTATGGTATTTCTGCTTGAGGACCTTTGGAGGTTCTTGCGACGTAGTCAATCCCATCACTCATTGTAACAGTGAATGATGGATGTTCGGACCAATCAGATTAGCCCCACCCCCTGCCCACATAAGGGAGCGGCGGCCATGTTCTCGCTCTCTTTTTCCTGTGCAGCCAAGCTGTAAGCATCTCTCTTGTTCCTGTGCAGCCAAGCTGTAAGCATCTCTCTTGTTCCGGTGCAAGCAAGCAAGAAGCATCTGCGCTGCTGAGATCTGTGAGTCTAGGCCTGAACCTTGCGGCGACCGCTGATAACTTCTAAATTCTGAGTGTATTAATCCCCACGCACTCTGCAGGATCACCGGACCTTATCTATCCCCTAAATCCAGACGGATCTGCAATAATTACCCTAAATTCAGAGACTTTAATTTATTTCAAGGTCCGCAACAATTGTCAGTCATTGAGTTATATAGAGACTGGATTCCTGAGACTGTCATTGTTCATTGGATGTACTGCAAGCACTTAAGTAAAGTTACCCAAGTTCAAGTTCAAGTACATTGTGGACCTTCAGTCATTTCATTACATGCACCTGTCGTTTCTGGGAAGGGCGGCGATAGGCCGGAGAATTACCTCAGCATACCAGCCCTCAGCCTGGCATCACGAACTATAGGGTTAACATTAACCCCTTATCTACTACAACATCCCAACTACCATACACCCCCCAAGGCTACCACAAAGCCTTTTTGGCGTTGCACGAACAGGATACGGGTGTGCCTTGTATAGTCGCCATTAGTGAAAGTGTACTCCCCCCCCAGAAAACTAACTTTATTCATGTGTTGTAAACCGTGTTGCTGTGTATAGGAACGGTGCTTGCGCTGCACCACACAAGGGGGCCAAGAGAAAAGTAAGGGGGGAGGCGAAGATTCATCTAGTACTGAAATGTGTAAACTGCGCAATGAGTTCATGCTGAGATCCTCTGGTCCGGTCGGCACAGGCGGAGCCAAACTGCTGCCGAAAAAGCGTGTGAAGAAAGCCCATGCTGCACCACGCCCCGCCCCTGGGCGTGGCCACCAAGTTGCTGTGTCGCAGCGGAAAGGGAACTCAGAGATACAGGAGTCGTTTCTGGAGGGACCGGAAGTCAGGGCTGCACCGACAGTGTCCTTCCTGCCCAGTGCCATTTTGAAGAAGCCCACTATAAAAGACACCACGCAGAGCAACCTCTTCAGTCTGCACGGAGAGCAGGAGAGTACAGACATGGCGGAGAGCAGCGTTCCACGTGGTGAAGTTGGCAAAATGGCGCCGGAAACACGGAAAGTTGTGGCAGTCGCAGTCCAACTTTTTCAAGAGCTTGCTGACCGTCTGCAGCGGTTGTCATTAGACGAAGAGGGGGCCTGCAATCTTCCCCCACTGCCTGATGATGACGACGATTGACCAGAAACACCTCCAGCGGAAAGTGCAGGGACACCTAGAGGTGCATCACCGGTGAGATTGTCCCCTCACCACAGAACCTGGGGCTCGTGGGCCGAGCTCCCGTTGGAGGAGTCTGCTGTGAGTACCCCGTTAGAGGGTGCCTATTCTTCCTCCTCCAGCCCTGAGGTCATACCTCGATCAAGCTTGCCAAGTGTACGACCATGCTCACCAAAATTGCCGCAATGGGTGTTCGGAGATGAGCCAGAGCTGATCGAGTACATGCACAGAGTACTTCAACCATTACCTGGGAGGCCGCTCCCACCAATCCCAACTGCAGAAAGGGAAAGGGCCCGTCAAGAAGCCGAGCTGGCCGAATTGATGGAAAAGCTAAAGGCCAGATACAAAGAACTCTATGCTCCCAAGCAGGTGCATTTGCCTTATGAAGTAAGAGTGCGGTATAAAGAAAATACCAAAGAAATGGAGGCATTGTACATCCGTAAATGGGATCACCCCTGAGAAGGGGAGGAGCCATTAGAAAGAAGAAGAGCAACTGTGGCCAAGTTCGACAAGGTCAGAGGTTATGGGACACTCCTTGACTGCCACACTGGGCAGACCATCCTCGTAAACCGGCGAGCAGTGCAAAGGCCATATCTCCATAAGAAGTTCTACACTTTGGAGGTGGGTGAAATTGTGGAGCACACCCCCGTCCGGAGCCTCCGTGGAGAATGGGCTGCAGCGGTCACCAGACCAACAGCCCCAAAACAGCTTCCTTTCAAATATTTCCCGTCAACGGATTGGGAGTCCGATCCCTTCAACTTGAGGCCGAAAAGGTCTGCTCAAGTTCACGAATGTAAGCCCAAATTGCGGGCACCAATGACCGTACCTAGGCCCTCTCGGAGCAATGAGAGTTTGCCTCCTGCACAGGTACCAACATATATACCAAGGCCCTCTTCTGACATGGAGAGTTTGCCTGCTTCCAGGGTACCAACGAAAGAGTCATGGGTCCATCCTAGTTTGGAGATGGTACTCAAGCCCTATTGCCCCTTCTCAAGCTGCTTTCCACCACTCCAACCTCACCAATGTGGTGAGGCAAAGCTATGTTAATTCTAATCCTGCCCCTGATGTTGGCAGATATAGGGGAACCAAGAGAGGCACTACAAGAGTAAAGAAGAACATCTTCTAAAGAGACTCTAACGTAATGTCCTATTGTTTTTCTGTCTAACCATTTTGTCTTACAGCCACCAAGTTCAAGACTAGTGCCTAGCAGGACTGTGCTAAATTGTTCCAGTTCAAAGTTCAGCAATGTAACCACTAAGCTTGTGCCTAACTATTAAGTCAAGTGACTCCTAGCCTGTAGGAGATTCATCAAGGACTGTACCCGGCTGAGTTGTGGTTAAGGCCGTGTTTACCTTTCCCTTCCTATGAACTCCTAGTGTAGGTGGACTGCTGATCCTTACACACCCATTTGTATATTTGCCTTAGACTCTTAGTGTAGGTGGACTGCTGATCCTTACACGTCTGCTTTATGTATATACCAGCAGCTTCATAAGAACTCTTATGCTAAATGTGTCACTTATCGGGTGAATGCAGCTGAAACATGTTGGAGTGTTGATAAATGTATAGTAAATATGTATATGGTTCTGTACACAGGAAGGTATACTCGTGTCTGTGTACATAAGTAGTAAGTAAAGGTTGTACATAGGAAAACTAGTCTAATGTCTATGTACATAAAAAGTAAGTTAGAGTTGTACACAGAAAATATCGACGTACTGCACGTGTACACTCAACACTAAAAATATATATAATTCTTGTACATACAAATGTATAAAATGCTAAAGGTGTTTAGTAGGTAACTCAACAGGTGACACCCCGGCTTCTCCGAGGGTAGTATTATTGCTGTCGTCCATCGCTAGCACCTGTCTCAACAAAAACAGTAGGGAGGATTCCCCTTAAAATAGTACTTGCACACATAGTACTCTAGATTACTAACTTAAATGTACTACCTCAAGTTTCTCTAGTACATACATCAAAATAAATATCTCACTTAAGAAAACACTTAGGAATTGTAGCATATTGATACC
This sequence comes from Hyla sarda, assembly GCF_029499605.1. NCBI lineage: Eukaryota > Metazoa > Chordata > Amphibia > Anura > Hylidae > Hyla > Hyla sarda. The sequence goes on from NC_079189.1 coordinate 163,058,076, forward strand.
CAATTCCTGCCACTGTTAGATACACTTCTTCTTCTTCTTCTTTGCATGTATGAGATGCTCTGCCTGACCAGTAAGTGCTCTTGCGAATATAGAATTAAACACGTAATTCTAAGAATAACCTAGATAGGTTGTTTTGAAAGTGCTCTAGGGATAAGTAGCGTGTAGCCGATAGACCCTAGCAGCCACCCTTACTGTGACCTAGCTTCCGGCTAGCCAGTATAACCTTTTGTGTACTAACAGGTAACTTATTGTTGGCGAATAAAATGTGTGAGATAATAAAAGTGTCTAAGTCAGCTTGAAACTAACGGTAAATAGAGCTGTACTAATGTCTAGATAGTCTCATGTATAGAGAGTTATACTAATGTTCAGTTTAGCCTCATAGAATGTGTAGAGAATTAATAGGATGTCTTAGGAGCTAGCAACTACATGTCAGATAGCTGCCTAATTGTCTAGTAAGCTTTAAACTGTATAATAAGTTTAATAAAGTTGTCTAGGAAGCTAGAAGCTAAAGGATAGATAGCTTCTTCAAAGGTCTAGATAGCATTCTTGTCTAGATATCACTAATGCCTAGATAGATTCTAATTGTCTAGTCCAGATACTAGTAAGAGTATCAAAAGAATGTAAATGTGTTCAATGTTTACTTAGGATGTATAGCAAATTTATAGATCATCCTGTTCTAGTCCTAGTCCTTAGGAGACATATGTCGAGGTCGACTTATCTTAAGTAAGGGGGTTTGTGGTGTCCCGGTACCGTAGCCTATCTGGTACCTTTTTATTGTGGGTCCCCGTAGCCAGAGTCCCTAGGACGTCGGGGTTCCTATTGTCCTATCCACCCCTAGTCACCTCTCATCCAGATAGTAATTGCACCAATAGCTTACTTAGGAAGCATGTAAATATTATATATAAGCTCTATTAATAGTTAATTACCTGTCCCATAGCGTAGCAGGACCTGCGGGTCACGTGGTAAGGTGAACTCTATGGTATTTCTGCTTGAGGACCTTTGGAGGTCCTTGTGACGTAGTTAATCCCATCACTCATTGTAACAGTGAATGACGAATGTTCGGACCAATCAGATTAGCCCCTGCCCATATAAGGGAGCGGCGGCCATGTTCTCGCTCTCTTGTTCCTGTGCAGCCAAGCTGTAAGCATCTCTCTTGTTCCTGTGCAGCCAAGCTGTAAGCATCTCTCTTGTTCCTGTGCAGCCAAGCTGTAAGCATCTCTCTAGTTCCTGTGCAAGCAAGCAAGAAGCATCTGCTCTGCTGAGATCTGTGAGTCTAGGCCTGAACCTTGCGGCGACGGCCGATAACTTCTAAATTCTGAGTGTATCAATCCCCACGCACTCTGCAGGATCACCGGACCTTATCTATCCCCTAAATCTACAATACTTACCCTAAATTCAGAGACTTTAATTTATTTCAAGATCTGCAACAATTGTCAGTCATTGAGTTATATAGAGACTGTATTCCTGAGACTGTGATTGTTCATTGAATGTACCGCAAGCACTTAAGTAAAGTTACCCAAGTTCAAGTTCAAGTACATTGTGGACCTTCAGTCATTTCATTACATGCACCTGTCGTTTCTGGGAAGGGCGGCGATAGGCCGGAGAATTACCTCAGCATACTAGCCCTCAGCCTGGCGTCACAAACTATAGGGTTAACATTAACCCCTTATCTACTAGAACATCCCAACTACCATACACCCCCAAGGCTACCACATATGTATAAGTGACAAAGCCATTGTTTCTTCCCTTTCCAGAATTATCTAAGTTACTAGATTCAAATCAAATCAAGTACAACATTAGAATATTGTTTGTCCGTTCTGTTGCATTTTTAAAGTGTTTCCTCTGGTTAATCTGTTTTCCTCCCATACTACAGGAAATTGTCATGTGTGAAATTAGTCATTGCAATATCAATAAAGTAATTACTAATTTATTTAAGGATTAAAAAGCCATTGCCTCTTCTAATACAACTATGTGTATATACAATGGTAAGCATTTGCCTCAAAAATGGTGACGGAATTAAAAAACCCTCTGTCACTTTGAAATTATTAATAGTGTATTTTCATTGGAGACCTTGAAAGGAGTTGGTTACCATCCTAGGAGACCTCAGAGCAATATGCATAACTTTTCAGGGTTTCCAGGGATCAGGACACTTCTGGGTCTGAATTGACCTCTTCAGACAATTCATTTGATCGAATTGGACCCATAACAAATTTAATGTAGCCCTCCTGTCTGTGTGCTTCCTGGATAGATGAGCCTGTTAAAGGCCGGATAACATTTCACCAATATTATCAGCTATTTAAAGAATTAGTGGTAAACTATGGGGACACCATACACATATGAGACCCATACACTTCTCATCTCCTTACAGAACACTTTCACTAATTGGGAAGCTAATGTATTTTACATTTGGCAAATTAATAGTCCCCATAGAAAATCCAGTATTGCAATTTGGAGGGAAATGCAGTGAGAGATATGTATGTGTATTTTACAGCAACAAAGTAATACAGTGAATAACTCATCTCCTAACTGTAGAAAATGAATGTTTTGTCTTATTCCTTTGAAAATATGCTTTTGGTCAGAATAGATGTTGTTTTGTGCATATCGGGTACAACATTGTTTTGTTAATTATTGTGACATTAACCCCTTAACGACGCAGGACATATATTTACGTCCCGCGCCGGCTCCCGCGATATGAAGCGGGATCGCATCACATCGCGTTGGTCCCGGCGCTCATCAACGACCGGGACCCGTGGCTAATACCACACATCGCCGATCGCGGCAATGTGTGGTATTAACCCTTTAGAAGTGGCGGTCAAAGCTGCCAGCCGCTTTTAAAGCGAAAATTAAAGTATCCCGGCTAGTCAGTCGGGCTGTTCGGGACCGCCGCAGTGAACAGCTTACAGGACACTGGGAGGGCTCTTACCTGCCTCCTCGGTGTCTGATCGACGAATGACTGCTCCGTGCCTGAGATCCAGGCAGGAACAGTCAAGCGCCGATAACACTGATCACAGTGATCAGCATAGGAGATCAGTGTGTGCAGTGTTATAGGTCCCTATGGGAGCTATAACACTGCAAAAAAAAGTAAAAAAAAAGTGTTAATAAAAGTCATTTAACCCCTTCCCTAATAAAAGTTTGAATCACCCCCCTTTTCCCATAAAAAAAATAAAACAGTGTAAATAAAAAAAAATAAACATATGTGGTATCGCCGCGTGTGTAAATGTCCGAACTATAAAAATATACCATTAATTAAACACCACTGCATCAATGGCGTACGCACAAAAAAATTCCAAAGTCCAAAAAAGCGTATTTTGGTCACTTTTTATACCATTAAAAAATGAATAAAAAGTGATCAAAAAGTCAGATCAAAACAAAAATCATACCGTTAAAAACTTCAGATAACAGCGCAAAAAATGAGCCCTCAAATTACCCTGTACGTGGAAAAGTAAAAAAGTTATAGGGGTCAGAAGATGACATTTTTAAACGAATAAATTTTCCTGCATGTAGTTATGATTTTTTCAGAAGTACGACAAAATCAAACCTATATAAGTAGGGTATCATTTTAACCGTATGGACCTACAGAACAATCATAAGGTGTCATTTTTACCGAAATATGCACTGCGTAGAAACGGAAGCCCCCAAAATTTACAAAATGGCGTTTTTTCTTTGATTTTGTCGCACAATGATTTTTTTTTCGTTTCGCCGTGAATTTTTGTGTAAAATGACTGATGTCACTGCAAAGTAGAAATGGTGACGCAAAAAATAAGCCATAATATGGATTTTTAGGTGGAAAATTGAGAGGGTTATGATTTTTAAAAGGTAAGGAGGAAAAAACGAAAGTGCAAAAACGAAAAAATCCCGAGTCCTTAAGGGGTTAAGGTCTAATATCTTAGGGGTTAATATCTGGGGGGGGGCGGCATATAAAATTTGGAAGAACCCGGACAAGGGAGGCATTGCATGGGTTAATTAACAACTTACTGGAGTGTACATCAGAGCCTTCCAGGATACCACTAGTCAGGCTATGGGATAAGTGATATTGGTCGCTAAAGAATACAGCCCTGCGGGGGTGCAGCTATAAACTAAGGAGAGAGCACTAGTAAAGCTACGCTGAACCCTGTACACTTACTCCAGCGGTGTCATCGGGAAAAAATAAGAAAAACACAGAAAGTCGCCTCCAAACAGAGTCTACAGATTATAGTTGTGGAAGGAGAGCCATAAGAGCAGGCCAAAAGAAGGGGAAAGTCTAGGAAGAAGAGAGAGCGTGGAAAACAGGAAGGAAAGAGAGAGGAGGGGGGAGCAAAAAAAGGGGGGATGGGGAAAGAATTGGAGAGGATCTTAGAGGAAAGGTAAATGCTTACCACGTGAGCCGAGTCGATACCAGTCCCCCACAACCAGCAGCCAGATCTCTGAAGGGTAAGTATAAGGTGACCTAAATGTAGCTGAGTGTATCTAAGCGTGTGTGCGGTACAGAAGGGCTAAGGGGCATGTGGGTCCAGTGTGATAGGTTACTCAGAGAGGTGGAGAGTGGAGAACTCCCATGAGGACAGGAACTCTGACCAGGGGTGCCAAGTGGCCGTATATTTTGATAGATGGTTGTGTGAGTCAGCAGTGAGCTCTTCCATCCTATGGATGTGGGAGACCTCTTGGAGCCATGACGAGATCGTGGGGGCTGATGTTGATTTCCACAGTCGTGGTATGACTGTTCTGGCCGCCAATAGTAGAAAGGCGATTAATTTAACAGAGCATTTCGGGGTGTCAGAGGGGAGCATGGACAGTAACACAATTTCAGGGGTAAGAGCTAGGCGGACCGAGGTGATACGTGCTATGGCATCCATCACTCCGGTCCAATAATTGACGAGCAAGGGGCATGTTAACCAAATGTGTATCATGTCACCTTTGCCAGAAGCACAGCGCCAACACATATCTGAAGTCCCCGGATAGAAGGAAGCCAGAAGAGCGGGGACCCTGTACCACCGGGTGAGAATTTTTAAATTAGTCTCCTGTGCTTACAAGATACTGACATTTTGTGGCAATTGACAATAGCCCTGTTCCACTCTCCCTCCGGAACAACGTGACCCAGATCTCTCTCCCAACCCAGTTTGTAAGGGAGAGGCGAAGCAGTTGAGGCCTCCAATAGATAGGAGTAAAGTAGTCTGACTGCGTGTTCCACTGGTCTAGGTGCCACACACAACAATTCAAATTTAGTGAGGGGTCTGTGCAGTTGCAATTGGTCTCTCATGTGGTGATAATAATGTGTCAGATGAGCATATTGAAACATGTGAGTGGTCGTGGGGGGCGAGTCTGGGACTAAGGTTAAGAGAGTTTTAAGGCTGGAGTGAGACACCATATCGTAAAATGTGATACCCTGATCATGACAAAAATTTAAAAAGTTACCTTTAGAGTCCGCAGGGGCAAAGGTGGGATTGTAGAACAGGGGGGTCAAGGGGCCCTCAAATGGGAAAAGGCCAAGTTTGAGGGCCCCTTGATCCTGGATCTCGATATTGAGTGGAGTACGGGTGGGAGGGAGGCAACTGGCAATCGTGGCTGTTCTAGTCTCGGTTGCCATAGGAATGCTTTCAAATCACAGGCTATAATCGAGCTTTCCATCTTTACCCACTGCTTATCCTGCCCGTGATGGCAACAGTCCAGTACTCTAGTCAATATGGAAGAGAGGTAGTAGGACAAATAATCGGGAAGGGCCAAGCCTCCAGCGCATTTTTTACGGATCAGAACCTGCCTGGCTAATCTAGGATGTTTGTTGGCCCAGACAAAAGAAGCTTGTAACGATGTAATTTCCCTGAAGAAGGTTCGAGGAAGATGGATGGGAATACATGAGAACAGGTAGAGAAGTCTGGGAAGAATATTCATCTTCATGACATTCACTCTGCCCAACCAGGAAAAATCCTTCCTCTCCCATCTCGTCAGGTCCCTCCTCAGGGAACTCAGAAGTGGGGGGAAGTTGAACTTGTAGGTGTCCGCCAAGTCCGACGGAACCTGAATGCCTAAGTAGGTAAGGGACAAGGGTTGCCATTTAAACGGGTAAGTCGACCGCGGGTGTTGTACTAGGGATCCGGGTAGAGTGATGTTCAGAGCCTCACATTTGGAGGGGTTTAATTTGTAATTGCTAAAGGAGGAGAAGAGTTTTATTGTGGCTAGGAGCGATGGGAGGGAGATCAGGGGAGAGGTATAACAATAGATCGTCCGCATATGCCGAACATTTGTAATGGTCCCGGGCTATCCCAAGACCACCAATATCGGTGTTTTGTCTGATGTCTACCAGGAGGTGTTCCATACACAACACATATAAGAGGGGGGACAGGGGGCATCCTTGACGTGTGCCGTTGCGTATGTCGAAAGGTTTATCCGAATTTGGGCCTGGGGGTGGGAGTAAAGGGCCATTATGCGGGACAGCATAGTTTTGCCAATTCCGATTTGCGATAATGTCGCCGACATGAAGTCCCAGTCCACCCTGTCAAATGCTTTTTCGGCATCAAGGGACAAGAGGAAAAGGGGGAGATCAGAACGCTTCACGTAGTGGATCGCAGAAAACGTTCTTAGGGTATTATCCCTCGCCTCCCGACCCTTGATAAAGCCCACTTGGTCCGGGTGGACAAGGGAGCCCATGTGTGCGGACAAGCGATTGGCTATCAGTTTGGCAAACAATTTAGTGTCAGTGTTGATGAGTGATATCGGACGGTAGCTTGGACAGAGCAAGGGGTCTTTGCCCTCTTTGGGCAGCACTGTGATATATGCCCGCAGGAAGGAGGGGGGGGGTGTATTCACTGATATGTCATTGAAAGCCGCCAATAAGGAGGTAGAAAGAGTCGGGTATAGTAGTTTGTAAAATTTTGCCGTATAACCATCTGGCCCAGGGCTCTTTCCCGACGGTAGGGAAGCTATACGGCTTCCAATTCCATAGACGTGAACGGTTGTTCCAAAGCCTGGATATCTAACTGATTAAGGATGGGGAGTGCCGTTCTATTTATGTAGTCGGCTAAGGAGAGGGGTTCGGGTGCCGCCGCATGAGAGTGAGAAGGTGGGGGTAAATTATATAGGGAGGTGTAGTATTGTCGGAACGCCTCAAGGATGGCCGGGGTCAAAGAGCAGGGTGAACCCGAGGCATTCTTGACCACCGCGACTAATAGGGACGATTTCCTTTCCCTCAGAGCGTTGGCCAGAAGTCTACCGGCCCTATTACCCCACTCGTAGTATAGACAACCTGTCAGTTGTTTATGGTAAGCATGCCTGGACGAGAGAGCCCTAAGCAGCTCACTTCTAACTTGGATAAGTTCCCTCAGGACAGTATCCTGTTGGGATTGCTTGTGCCGTGTCTCCAGAGAGTGGAGGGTGAGGTGTAGTCTGGATATATTCGCTGCTGCTTCCCTCTTCAGACGGGAACCATGTTTAATTAAGATGCCCCTAAGGACGCACTTGAGCGTCTCCCACTTGATCATGGGCGAAGAGTCGTCTGTCGCATGATCGGAGAGAAAATTTGTAAGCATACCGGGTCTCGCAACAACGACTCATTCAGCCTCCATGAGGATTGTGGTTTTGACAGAGAGGGAAGCATCAGCGAGCAACTGACGGGAGCATGGTCGGACAATATGCGTAGGCCAATATGAGTCCTAGTTACAGAAGGGAGTAGGAAATGCGGGCAATAAATATAATCAATGCGACTATAAGAATTTCTGGGCGCGGAATAGTGGGTATAGTCTCTGTCCTGTGGATGGAATATTCGCCATGTGTCACTCAGCTGCATCGAGTGCAGTCTGTTCCTAAGAGCTCTCAATTTACTGTGAGACACACTCGAAGTTCCATGGGACGTGTCAACCGGAGGGAACAGGGGTAAGTTAAAGTCCCCACTAAGGAGGATGGGACCAGTGACAAATTATTTTAACGCCGTAAGGGTTTTCAATATGAATTTCACCTGATCCCTGTTCAGGGCATATATAGAGGCTATGGTGAATGGTTGGTTGGCAATTTCGCTATTGACAAATAAGTACCTGGCCTGTGGGTCTGGTAGGGAGGTGAGGATTTTAAGTGGGAGAGATTTATGGAAGGCGATTGATACGCCCTTTGATCGAGACTCCGGATTGGTACTATGGAGCCAGGTCGAATAATATTTAGTGGACAGTGCCGGGACATGAGCGGACTTAAAATGAGTCTCCTGCAAAGTCAGTATGTGTGCCCTCTGCTTGTGCAAAGTGTATAAAATCTGTGCACACTTTTCAGGTGTATTAAATCCCTGAGCGTTCAGGGAGGTAAGTGCGATGTTAGCTGCCATAGTAGGGGATATGCCATGTAGTCCACTTACCAGCTATGTCGTGGGGTGTCTGGTCGGTCAGCCCGCGAGGCAAAAAGGTGGTAATACATGGTGTGATCCTAGGGTGGAAAGAGAGGGGAAAAGAAAGTGTTAGTGGGAAAACAAAGGAAGAGTGCAGAAAGAGCAGCAACCCTATAGAACGGGGTGCACGGGTCCTAAGGAGAATAGCCATAAGGCTAATGCTGGGATAGGTACCAGCCCCATCATGACGCTAGTGGTGGTGTCTATGGAAGGCGCAACCCAGGCAGGGTACAGCACTATAGTAGTAAACAGTATTGGAACCAAGTAAACTGAGGCAATACAGGGCATTAATCATTACCAGAAATAACTGAGACTCCCATGTTCTCATAGTAACAGTAGAAACAAGGCAGCAAGGGAGCACTATTTATATAAGGCAACAATGGAAATCTGAGCTGCAGGGTGACAAGCACCCCACAAATTAGGGCTAAAAGAGAGGCAAAACTAAGTTATAACAGTAAGGGTAAGCTACTGAATGGGGAAATCAGCTCCAGTCACTGCACCAGATCCCGGAAAAGTCAGATAAGTTACATTTCACAGGAAACAAATGGGGGTACCCCTAGGGGAACATTCCGGAACCTTCTAGGGAGCAAAAACTAGGAGATCAGGCTTCTCGGTCTTGCTGTAGGAAGCGCGGTGCTTTCTTCAGGTATTCCGACCTTTCCTGTTGTTGCTGAATGCGATTCGGGGGTGCAGCTCTCGGCCAATGCATCGGCTGGAACAGGCCGTCCCACTCCGGCAGAGCAATTGGAGGCAGTTTAAAGGTGTCCAGAAAGGCGGGTAAGTCCTCCGGTTTGCGCAACGTCGCAGAGACACGTCCATGTCTTGCGTCATAGAGAAGGGGAAGCCCCATTTATAAGTGATTTGAGCATTAATCAAAACCTGGAGTAGAGGCTTCAGGGTCGCTCTTAATTTCAAGGTGCGCAGAGACAAGTCTGGGTATAGAAAAATTCTGGAGCCATTGTAGGAGATGTGTTTCAGATCTCTCGCCTTGCGCATTATCTCCTCTTTCAACACGTATCGGTGCACTCTGCAGATGATGTCTCGAGGTCTCTGGGGGTCTGGACTTTTCGCCTTAAGTGCACGGTGCACTCTATCCAGTTCCAGTGGTGTTTCCAAGGGTCTTTTCAAAATTTCATTAAAGATTTTCTGCACTGTTTTATCTAGATCTTGCGGGGAGACGGCCTCAGTGAGTCCCTTTATATGGATATTGTTCCGTCTATTTCTATTGTCCATATCGTCTATTTGATCTGTCATCACAGACTGCCTCAAGGTGAGAGATTTCACTGTGTCGGTCAGAGAGTGAACTTGTGAGGAAATAGATGAGCGGAAATCTTCCAGTTCTTTAACTTTAGCAGTAAGTTTAGTCACATCATCTTTTACTGGTTGCAGGTCTCTGCGCCATGCCGTTTTTAGGTCAGTTGTGAGAGTATGCATGTCATTCTTGGTAGATAGTAACGCTAGGAGAGCTTGGAGTTCAGGGAACCGTTTAAGAGTGTGCGCAGCCGCCTCCGGTGTGGGTAGCATATTCTCCACTGGCGAGTTGATCCGCGCTTGAGTGCGGTCTGGGGTGAAATGGCGTCTCAGAGGGCGTCTGCGGTCTGTCATTGTATCATCAGATGAGGAGTTTCCCGAAGCAACAGGACCTGGGTATTCTTTTTTGACAGGTGTTTTGAACAGCGTTTTTTTGGCTGGGGGGCTCGCACCCCAATAATCCGGGGTATCACTGTCATTAGCAGAGTCTTGAGAGTCAGCATTATCATCAGAGTCCATGTTATCTGCCCAGTCAGTAACATCTTGTGCAGGAGGGCCAGGAGTTTTCTGAGGGGACCGTGGGGCAGGGATGGGATCAACAGCAAGTAAGGGAGATTTGTCAGCAGCCGCTGTGAGGAACCCGTGGGGCCTGGGGTCCCGTCTCCTTTTTTCAGACTGGATAGCTGCTGCCTCTGCGTATGCGGGTGGGTCAGGAGAGCGAGCAGAGTGACCCTCAATTAAGATGTGTGGGATGGGCACCATCTGGGTAGCTGGGGTATGCTGGTGTGTCTGCAACAAGGGAGCGCCATCTGCAGCTGTTCCGGGTGGCAGGTAAGCACCCTGTGGGGTAGTATTCAGTGGTTGTGCTGCCTGGGTCGGAGGAGCATCCATACCTGTAGTTGCCGGGCCAGAGGAGCCTCTACCCTCATGTTGCAGGATGGGGGGCTGAGGGGAGGCCGCTCTCTGAACCGCGACGTTGTGATCATGCGCAGCAGTTCCCTGCTGTATCGTTGGTAGGGGTGAGCCGTGCTGAGCCCTTCCCTGTGGGGCTCCTCCGGGCATCTCGGGCTGGTGGGGCAGCTGATCCCCGCAGCGATCTGCGTGCTGTCGAGGGCACCTGGCCATATCTGTGCGTTCTCTCTCCGTCTCTCCTGTGGCCGGAAGTGAAGGCGCAGCTAATGGCGGCCGCGTCTGTGAGGCAGCAGGCCGCTCAGCCTTTTCAGACTTGCGCCGCACAGCGAAGTAGGCGGCGATGGAGCCGGGCTGTTCTTTAGGTGGTGGGGCGATCTTGTGAGTTTTTCTCCCCTTGTGTTTGCCTCTCATGACCGGGGGATATGCCTTTTTACCGTCTGCCCTGCAGGAGCTCTCACACGCTGCGACTCATCCCTGGTGCGGCAAGCCACGCCCCTCTCTAAGGTCTAGTTTTAATAGTGCTCTGTTGGTGCTTTTTAGTTAAATTCTTGTTTCTTGTATCTTAGATTGTCTATCCATTATTTGTTCCAATACTGTAAAGTTATCCAGTCAGTGCTGGCCCATTTGCTGCTTTAACATTAGTTAGTTTAGTAGTCTTAACTGAGATAAATACTACTCCTCCAACCAGCTTTATGTGTGCTTAAATGGGTCAGATTGCAGACAAATTGCAGACAGGCCATGCTTAATATTGCGGAAAATTCAAACAATGCACACGTAGACTAGGCCATATTAAAGTGCATGACATTTATCATAATGGCTTAAAGCATTACTAAAACAGTGCAAAAATAGCCCAAACCTTAAGGATAGTAGTTAAAATAATAATATTAATAATAAAAATACTATCCTTGAGGTTTGGGCTATTTTTGCACAACATATTTAGATTATTTCATCACTTTGGGTATAAGTGATTGCCCCGATACCTCAGACAGTAGTAAATTGTGAGCTGCACCAACCCCTTTCTTTTTTTTTTTTCTTAGTATTCATTACTAAAACAGACATGTCAAAAATTTTGATCAGTCAGGGTCACTGTACACAGACCCCCAGTGATAGCTAGATCCCCAATTTGCTGCTTAAAGGGGTACTCCACCCCTAGACATTTTATCCCCTATCCAAAGGTCCCGCCGCTGGGACGCTCTGCGATCTCTGCTGCGGCGCCGCAGTCATCAGGTGCATGGAGCGAACTTCTCTCCATGCCTGATGACTAGCGATATGGCGCTGATGTCATGGCCACGCCCTCCCTCTCAATGCAAGTCTATAAGTCTATGGGAGGGGGTGTGATGGCCGCCACGACCCCTCCCATAGACTTGCATTGAAGGGGCAAGGTCGTGACATCATGAGGGTGTGTGGCTGTGATGTCATGAGCCTCCGATGCAGAAGCCAGTGTTCTAAATGGACACCGGGTGCTGCAGGGAGATCACTGGGGGTACCAGCGGCAGGCCCCCAGCGATGAGACATCTTATCTCCTATCCTTTAGATAGGGGATAAGATGTCTAGGGGCGGAGTATCCATTTAATTCAACAAATTAAAGGACACTGACTCCATTGTAAGACTTTCATCCCCATCTTTTGCGATTAGTGTGATCAAGCAGTGAGCCAGAGAGTGACGTGCACAGCTGAGCATTTTGTCCAGCTGTAAGTGGGCATTTCTTCCAGCTCTAATGATTGGTGGCGGTCACAGCACCAGGACCCCAACTGATCAAAACTTTTGACATTTCTGTGTGATATGTCAAATGTTTTATTTTTATGTAATGCTTTAAGCTTTTTGATAAACATTGAATATTTTAAGACTCTTTAGTCTAAGTATAGATAAAGTATACAGTAAGCTTACTTTATTTCGGACTATTGGCTAATTTTACTCCAAAATTATTGGCTTATTGGTTTACTTTTGGTGCAACTGTTTGCATAAAATATTTTGCGCAAGCCCCACGTCCTTTCCACTAAGTCACCTCCTCTTGTCGAACAAGGAATTATTGTTATAAAAAGGCAAGTCATATAAGCTAGTTTATGGGTGTAGATTACACAAGAATTCTGGCACAATAACAATAGTAAAGCTTCCCCATTGTTTATAAATAAAGGTTTCTTCTATATCTAATTTGATATCTGAGAAGATTTTGTATTGTGACTTTGTTTTTCTTTTTCGTTTATCTGCATTTTTAGACCTTAAAATATCAATTATCAAACATATATTTATCTCTATTTTAAACTCTCTACTAAAGCTTGTTATCTAGGTCACGTTGTAAGCTGCATCTAAATTGTGTTTCATTGTAGAATACAAATACAGCTGGAATTAAACCTTACAAATGAAAATGACTACATCTTCCATCATTTTTGGACATTGTACTGTATGTTTGGGATTTCAGAAAGACACTAGAGCCAACAGTACCCTGGGACCCCACTATGCTGTGCTGGGGTGCATTGAAAAGTAAAGTAAAAATTCATTTGATGGCTTAAATAAAAGTAACTGTGAGCAATTGAACTACCACTTTTTTACATAGTTCCTATGCAAGAGGTCACATTTGTTTTATTGTGTCACTGGTTTCTGTATTCCTGCAGAGAAGAAATCTTTTTGGCTATTCAGTGGCCAGATAAGCACCACCTTGTTTATTTTATCATCAGATATTAATCTGGAACAGCAAAAGCACGTTCTTTTCAATCTCTGCTGCTGTACGAGGATGTGCATAGTCATTGTGCAATGACAATGCACCCTCCCAACACCACCATCCCCGTCCCCATGAGGCAGAGGAAACATTCATTCCCGATTCCCATATAGCAATCAGAACAAGTCCCGGATCAACATTATATACACATAAATCAAGTATCCATAACTTGCCCCCCTTGAACTTTAACTTATAGTCTCACTGCTTTACATCAAAGAATTTACATCTATGATGCTGGTGAAGCCTTCTTTCCTCTAGACGTAGAGGATACCCCCTTGTCATGGTTATCGGCCAAGGTATAAAGAGATCACTAAAAAGATCTCAGTACTGTCCATTCATATATTTGTACATTGTGAACAGATCGCCCCCAATCGTCTTTTCTCCAAACTAAATAACCTCAAGCTTGATTACCTGTCTTGGTCCTGTAATCTACCAATATCATTAATCATCTTTGTCGCCCTACTCTGCACCCTCTCTAGTTCAGCCATTTCCTTTTTCTATACAGGGGCCCAAAATTGGACACAATACTCCATATGTGATCAGACTAGTTATTTATACAGAGGCAAATCTAAGTCCTTGTCAAAAGCCTCTATGCCTCTCTTGATACATCCCATGACCTTGATAGCTTTGGCAGCAGCTGCCTGGCACAGTTTGCTGAGTTGAGTTTTCTGTCCACCAGTGCCCCCCAAGTCCTTTTCAGCAGAAGTTTAACCTATTGTATTATTATTTAGCACATGATTGTGTATGTTGTTTTTAAGGTCCAAGTGCATAACCTTACATTTGTCCACATTAAATTTAATTTGTCATGACTGTGCCCAAGCCTTTAGCTTCCCATATCCCTCTGTAATATTATGTTATCCAGGGGTCAAGTCCTGGGAAAAAAAGTGAGGGAACTCATGATTTCCCCTTTAGGGCTGGTCCTGTGGGACTCCTGCTAATGGAAATGGTGTTCCTGCTGTCAAAAAAATGCATGAACTCAGTTCATATGCATTCCTACAGGACATGACCCCTAATGGTATCCTCCTCTATGGTGATTACCTTACCTGGTTTAGTGTCATCTGCAAATATTAAAACACTACTTTGTATTCCTTCTAAAAGGTCATTTATAAACATACAGTGGTGCAAAAAAGTATTTAGTCAGCCACCAATTGTGCAAGTTCTCCCACTTAGAAAGATGAGAGAGGCCTGTAATTTTCATCATAGGTATACCTCAACTATGAGAGACATAATGAGAAAAAAAATCCATAAAATCACATTGTCTGATTTCTAAAGAATTTATTTTCAAATTATGGTGGAAAATAAGTATTTGATCAATAACAAAAGTTCATCTCAATACTTTGTTATATACCCTTTGTTGGTAATGACAGAGGTCAAACATTTTCTGTAAGTCTTCACAAGGTGTTCACACACTGTTGCTGGTATTTTGGCCCATTCCTCCATGCAGATCTCCTCTAGTGATGTTTTGGGGCTGTCGCTGGGCAACACAGACTTTTAACTTCCTCCAAAGGCTTTCAGATGGGCCCGGACATGTACTAGCTTAAGCATTGGGACATGTCTGGTACTGCATAATTTGAGTCCATGGCTGCGTAGTGTGTTACTGCTGGTAGCTTTTATTGCTTTGGTCCCAGCTCTCTGCAGGTCATTCACTAGGTCCCCCCATGTGGTTCTGGGATTTCTGCTCACCGTTCTTGTGATCATTTTGACACCACAGGGTGAGATCTTGCTTGGAGCCCCAGATCAAGGTAGATTATTGGTGGTTTTGTATGTCTTCCATTTTCTAATAATTGCTCCCACAGTTGATTTCTTCACACCAAGTTGCTTGCCTATTGCAGATCCAGTCTTCCCATTCTGGTGCAGGTCTACAATTTTGTTTCTGGTGTCCTTCGACAGCTCTTTGGTCTTGGCCATTGTGGAGTTTGGAGTGTGACTGTTTGAGGTTGTGGACAGGTGTCTTTTATACTGATAACAAGTTCAAACAGGTGCCATTATTACAGGTAACGAGTGGAGGACAGAAGAGACTCTTAAAGAAGAAGTTACAGGTCTGTGAGAGCCAGAAATCTTGCTTGTTTGTAGGTGCAACAAGAGAAAATAGGCATATATAGATCAAACAATTGAATTGGAACAGTTTTCCCCATATTTTTGTATGGGCCTTCTACACTGCTCAAAAAAATAAAGGGAACACTTAAACAACACAGGTCCAATGTAACTCCAAGTCAATCACACTTCTGTGAAATCACATTATCCACTCAGGAATCAACACTGATTGACAATCAATTTGACATGCAGTTGTGCAAATGGAACAGACAACAGGTGAAAATTAGCAAGGCAATTAGCAAGACACCCCTTACAAAGGAGTGGTTCTGCAGGTGGTGACCACAGACCACTTCTGAGTTCCTATGCTATCTGGCTGATGTTTTGGCTGAGACAGAATCTACAATCCACACAAGTGGCTCAGGTAGTGCAGCTCATCCAGGATGGCACATCAATGCGAGCTCTGGCAAGAAGGTTTGCTGTGTCTGACAGCGTAGTGTCCAGAGCATGGGGGCGCTACCTGGAGACAGGCCAGTACATCAGGTGATGTGAAGGAGGCCGCAGGAGGACAACAACCCAGCAGCAGGACCACTACCTCGGCCTTTGTGCAAGGAGGAGCAGGAGGAGCACTGCCAGAGCCCTGCAAAATGACCTCCAGCAGGCCACAAATGTGCATGTGTCCACTCAAACAGTCAGAAACAGACTCCATGAGGGTGGTATGAGGGCCCGACGTCCACAGGTGGGGATGGTGTTTACAAACCAACACCGTGCAGGATGTTTGGCATTTGCCAGAGAACACCAAGATTGGCAAATTCCCAACTGGCATCCTGTGCTCTTCACAGATGAAAGCAGGTTCACACTGAGCACTTGTGACAGACGTGACAGAGTCTGGAGACGCCGTGGACAATGTTCTGCTGCCTGCAACATCCTCCAGCATGACCAGTTTGGCAGTGGGTCAGTAATAGTGTGGGGTCTCATTTCTTTGGGGGCTGCACAGCCCTCCATGTGCTTGCCAGAGGTAGCCTAACTGCCATTAGGTACCGAGATGAAATCCTCAGACTCCTTGTAAGACCATATGCTGGTATGTTGGTATTGAAGTGGCGAGTGGGCTTGTACCTTTTGATCAGAATGTATACCAACAACCTGTTAGTTTTTGAATTTATTCTGAGAAGCAATTAGATCAAAATACAATATGTAGATGTGCGACCATGTTTTTTTTTCTACTTGAATTCACATTGTGTTTTCTATCTCCTCTTTTTTTTTTTTTGGTTTAACTTGTGTCTTTCCTAGCAGTTTCCCAGTCTGACTGGGAGCACATGGTAAGTAAGCTTTTACACCCTGTTCACACTGGTGTGGTGCTGTGTGGCGTCTGTTGCTGCCTTGGCGCTGTGTCTGTAGGGAGGTGCGACCCAGAGTCTGGTTTGAGTGGACTTGGGGCCTCTCTGCCAGTGGGTCGTTCCCCCTGTGGTCATTGGCGTTGCGGCAGTGGCGGTCGCCGCCCAGCGCTACAAATTTTATGCTTGGGACGTTAGGGACCCACTCTAATTAGGTTGTCTTGACGTGGAGAGTGGGCTTGTACCTTTTGATCAGAATGTATACTAACAACCTGTTAGTTTTTGAATTTATGCTGAGAAGAAATTACATCAAAATACAATATGTAGATGTGCGGCCATGTCTTTTTTCTACTTGAATTCACATTGTGCTTTCTATCCCCTTTTTTTTTTTTTTTTTTTTACTTGTGTTTGCACTCTGCCCCACCCCCTCAGCCCAACCCTATATAAGTAGTAGTTAGCTACACAAGGGCCTTTTCTTTCCTAACAGCCTCCCAATCTGACTGGGAGCACATGGTAAGTGAGCTTTTACACCCTGTTAACACTGGTGTGGTGCTGTGTGGCGTCCGTTGCTGCCATGGCCTGTGTCTGTAGAGAGGTGCGACCCAGGGACTGGTTTGAGTGTCATTGGGGCCGCTCTGCCAGTGGGTCGTTACCCCTGAGGGCACTGGTGTTGTGGCGGTGGCGGACGCTGCCCAGCGCTACGCCATATTATGCTAGGGATGTTAGGGACCGACTCTAATTAGGTGGCCTTGACGTGGTGAGTGGGCTTGTGCCTTTTGATCAGAATGTGTATACTAACAACCTGTTAGTTTTTGAATTGATGCTGAGAAGTATGGTTGGCCCAGGGTTCCTCCTAATGCAAAAAATGCTAGACCTCATGTGACTGGAGTGTGTCAGCAGTTCCTGCCAGAGGAAGCCATTGATGCTATGGACTGGCCCGCCCGTTCCCCAGACCTGAATCTGATTGAGCACATCTGGGACATCATGTCTCGCTCCATCCACCAATGCCACGTTGCATAACTACTGTCCAGGAGTTGGCGGATGCTTTAGTCCAGGTCTGGGAGAACATCCCTTAGGAGACCATCCACCACCTCATCAGGAGAATGCCCAGGCATTGTAGGCAGGTCATACAGGCACGTGGAGGCCACACACACTACTGTGCCTCATTTTGACTTGTTTTAAGGACATTACATCAAAGTTGGATCAGCCCGTAGTGTGGTTTCTTACTTTGATTTTGAGTGTGACTCCATATCCAGACCTACATGGGTTGATAAATTTGATTTCCATGGATCATTTTTGTATGATTTTGTTGTCAGCACATTCAACTATGTAAAGGCAAAAGTATTTCCTACTATTAGTTCATTCATTCAGATCTAGGATGTGCTATCTTAGTGTTCCCTTTATTTTTTTTTGAGCAGTGTATACACTTATATACGTTGATCACATCCCCCTTAAACGTCTCTTCTCAAGACTAAACAAATCTTCCATGCCCCTTAATAGTTTAGTAGCGTGTCTCTGCATCCTTTCCATCCCTTTTATGAACTGGTGCCCAAAACTGAACAGCATATTCCAGTTGAGGCACTACCAATGCTTTATAAAGGGGTAGTATTATGCCCCTGTCTCTCTTCCGATACATGACAATATCCTGCTAGCCTTAGAAGCAGCTAGCCTGACAATGCATGCTCTTCTGTAGACTTTAATCTACAAGTACACCCAGATCCTTCTCTATCATTGACTCTCCCAGTTTAAACCACTTCTCAGACACATGATGCATGCAAATAATTAGTACCCAGATGCATAACTTTACATTTATCCACATTGAACTTTATTTGCCAAGTGGATGCCCAGGCACTAAGTCTATCCAAGTCATCTTGTAACTTATGCACATCCTCTATAGACAGTACCGTGCTACAAAGCTTGGCGTCATCTGCAAAGATAGAAATATAGCTGTTAATGCCATCCTCTATATCATTAATAAATAAATTAAGCAAGAGTGGGCCTAGTAATGAACCTTGGGGTACACCACTAATAACCAGGGACTAATCAGAGTACGAATCATTGACCACAACTCTCTGGGTATGGTTCAGTAACAAACTAAAATTTCCAAACCCAAAGACCTTAACTTGCATATCAGACATCTATGAGGGACAATATCAAACGCTTTTTCAAAATCCAAAAACACTGTATCCACAACCATCCCTCTGTCAATGCTTCTACTCACATCTTCATAAAAGCAAATTAGGTTGGTTTGACAACTTCTATCCAAAGAAAACCCCTGCTGGCAATCACATATATTACTATTATCCCTTAAGTATTCTTGAATGTAGTCTGTTATGAGTCCTTTAAAGAATTTCCCCACAATGCACGTTAAGCTTACCGGTGCCCTTTTTGAAGATTGGCCATTTTGAATCCAACTTTTGTTTTTTCAATAGGAACAGGGTCATGTGACACATCAAACTTATTGGGAATTTCACAAGAAAAACAATGATGTGCTTGGTTTTAACGTAACATTATTCTTTCATGAGTTATTTACAAGTTTCTGACCACTTATAAAATGTGTTCAATGTGCTGCCCATTGTGTTGGATTGTCAATGCAACCCTCTTCTCCCACTCTTCACACACTGATAGCAACACTGCAGGACAAATGCTAGCACATGCTTACAGTATCTGTAGTTTCAGGTGCTGCAGAATGGGCAAAACTAAAATTGGAACAGGACCCTCAGTGTTTAGTGATGAGGCAAACTTTTATGTGAATGGTGAAGTTAACAAACAAAACCACCGCTATTGGTCTGATACTAACCCACATTGGATAGATCCCTCCAGGACAGTTTGAACACAAACATTGATGGTATGGTGTGGTATATGGGGTACAAAGATAGTGGGGCCATTCTTCATCAATGAAAACCTCAAGGCCACTGGATATGCGAAATTGCTACATGATGATGTGTTTCCCTCTTTATGCACTGAAGCTGGCACATTCCCTGAGTTTTTCCAGCAAGATGGACAGTGGGACAGTTTAATGGCCCCCAAGGTCTCCCGATCTGACCCCCTTAGACTTTTATCTTTTGGGTTATCTGAAGACAATCGTCTATGCTGTGAAGATACGAGATGTGTAGCACCTGAAACTACGGATACTGGAAGCCTGTGCTAGCATTTCTCCTGCGGAGTTGCTATCAGTGTGTGAAGAGTGGGAGAAGAGGTTTGCATCTAACACAATGGGCAGCCCATTGAACACATTTTATAAGTGGTCAGAAACTTGTAAATAACTCATGAAAGAATAACATTACGTTAAAATCAAGCACATCATTGTTTTTCTTGTGAAATTCCCAATAAGTTTGATGTGTCACATGACCCTCTTCCTATTGAAAAAACAAAAATTGGATTCAAAATGTCCGACTTCAAAATGGCCGCCATGGTCACCACCCATCTTGAAAAGTTTCCCCCCTCACATATACTAATGTGCCACAAACAGGAAGTTAATATCACCAACGATTCCCATTTTATTAAGGTGTATCCATATAAATGGCCCACCCTGTACATTAAGCTAGTTCAGTACATTACATGATGTGTTACCAGCACTGGCCCGGCCTACATCAGTTCCTCCCTTTTTATATACAGAAGTAAAGAACCTATTCAGTAGCTTCACCTTCTCTTGATCACCAGTGACCACCTCCTCATTATCTGTCGTTGTTTTTTTTTTTTTTTGCATTTTTATATACAGCTGTTTCTAAAAATATATTTGGGATTTGTTTTGCTTTCTTTGGCCACCTGTCTCTCATTTTGAGTTTTTGCTGTTTTTATTACATTTTTACAGATTTTATTAAGCTCTTTGTTACATTTAAATGCTGTAGCTGACCGCTCAGATTTTTATTTTTTATGCTATTTTTTTTTTGTTTATTGCTCTTTTAACATCAGTTGTCAGTCATGTAAGATTAAGTTTTATAAGAGGATTGCCAAGACACTGAAACTGAGTGGCAGCACGGTGGGCAAGATACAGTGGTTTCACAAGGCAGGTTCCACTCAGAACAAGCCTCACCATGTTAGTGCAAAAAGTTGAGTACAAATGCTCAGCGCATTATCTGTTGCCTTTTGGAAATAGATGCATGAATTCTGCCATCATTGCTGCAGAGGTCAGCCTGTCAGTGCTTAGACCAAAAAAATACTGCATCAAAATGGTTTGCATGGCTGTCATCCCAGAAGGAATACTCTTTAAAGATGATGCACAAGAAAGCCTGCAAACAGTTTGCTAAGGATAAGCAGACTAAGGACCACCACCTTGCTAATGAAGCTGGAGGTAAAGGTGGTTGACTGGCCAAGCATGTCTCCAGAATTAAATCTTATTGAGCATCTGTGGGGCATCAGACTCCAGTGGCAACCTGTGAAGCTCTGGGGAACTCCATGTCTAATAGGCTTAAAGCAGTGGAGGAGAAGGAATCAAGAAGGCAAACAACCCCTTAGTAGAACTTTAGCCATAATAGATATACAAAAGGCACCACAAATAACTTCTCCATTATTCTCTAATAATAGCCTATGCTGCAATATAAAATAAATACATTTATTCTATAAGACCCTGCAATAATCTATTGCCCCAAACCCCTAATCTCCAAAACAAGTAATAGTTTAATGTGCAAGAGGTAACTGACTGAATGGTAACTCTGCATGCCTGATTTTTTTTATTTTTTTATTAACATTGTCATTCTATTTTATTCTCTCTTGAATAGAAAAGATGGCTGATCAATGGGTGGTGCACAGGGTTCAAATGGAAATAATGAAATTGTGAAGCCTAAAAAGTTTGTTTATATCATCGTATAATAAATAGGAACTATTTTTGTCAACTAAATACTAAGTTGAATAATTTAATAAACAGTCAATAGAGATTAAACAGTAAATGACTGCAGATTTCTCACGCACTTACACAGTGCCAAGTTGGCATCATTACGTTTAGTATAACATTTTAGTGATTTCAGCAATCTGTGGTATTAAATAGACATTCATATTTAATTATGTCATTTTGATTGAAGCCTGATATTTCAATCAATCCATTTTTATTTAGGATAAAGTATGACTTTGTAAATGTTCTTGCAAAATCGCATTATACACTGTCCAATGTTTCTGGTAGTTTCCTATTCCTTATTTTACTTTGTTCACCCGCCTGAGCTCTCTGCACTTATGAGGCAGCAGCAAAATTAATTGAGGTTTATCATAATCCAGGCACAAAACAAACTAGATTTCATTACCTGGAAATAGGTTGGCTAAGACTTCTTTATGTCCATTTGCAGATGCTTTCTCGAGAAGGAAAAAAATATTTTAATTTTATTTTGTTTCCTGTAGACAATTGGAAAGGAGAAAGATGAATATAAAACAGGTTCAGAGAATACACTAACAGTTAATTGATATTGATACATCCCTGCTCAGCAGCATAGCATAAAATAAAATTAAATTCACAAGAGCATAAAAAGACCTGCAAATACATTAGCATAAGCAACACAGAGGAACAGAAATGATCAACTTTCATTATTTTCTCATTTTTCTATGTTATGCCCAATCAGTGTTGTTCTCTTGTTTTATATTTATTCTGTCATTTAATTCAGCTTTATAATTTAACTGCAAATCTACCTATACTATCCATTCTGACCTTGCCCTAGACTAAATTTGTCACCGGATTTTTCAGTGCTTCATTGCCATGGATTCATTTATGTATATATCCCAATCTGCAGGAACAATTTCATTGGAAAACAATATTCGCATAAAATAATTACATATTTATTAGTTCCATAGATTCCTAAAAGGTAAATAACTTCTGCATACTGATGAATATTAAACATTAGAAACAGTCTATGGTGTAAAGTTCTTTGTTTCCATGTTTACAGCACATTAGGCTTGATGGTTGTCTTCTGTAACCTTATATAGATTTACATTTATGTTGAATAATTCAGTGGTACACAGCTCACTTTCATTCCATAGACTTATAATGGTAAGCTTATTGTAAAATATACCTTTATCTTCACCTAACATCATCATGGACTGTGTTCATTCTCTAAATCACCATAATTGACATGCCAATTAGGTCTCTGGATTTTTGCCTGCTCTAAGTAATAATATATGTAGTGTATAGATTACTGTGGACATTTTAGGAAATTTTAACACCTCACAAGAATTTAAATATGTACCTACTGTATTGTTTGGTAGTTACCAATCATTTTAGCCAAAGTACAAACATACAGCTTAATGCTTACTTTATATAGCTACTGATCAGCTCCTTTGTTGTCTTCATCATAAAAAAATTTTTTTGGAGTCTTGTCACATTTGAACTGATAGAAGCAATTTTATAATCCCACAACCCAATTCTAATTATTTTCAACACTCTTAAATATCCCTGTTACATACGAACCTGACCCAAGCTCCAGTACCAGCTCTACTTTCTCCTCCCCCCAGCCAATGAGCAGGTGTGTGAGCCCTGGGCCAATCAGCAACAGCATCTGCATTTATGGCTCCCAGAGGTGGCATATTTAACCCTTTAAAGGGGTACTCCATTGGAAAGCACTTTTTTTCCAATCAACTGTAGCCAGAAAGTTAAACAGATTTGTAAATTACTGCTGTTAAAAAAAGTCTTAATCCTTCCAGTATTTATCAGTTTCTGTATACTACAGAGGAAGTTGAGCTCTTCTTTTCTGTATGACCACAGTGCACTTTGCGGACACCTCTGTCCATGTCAGGAACTGTAGAAATGTAGAAAAAAGCTGCAGTAGTGCTTCCAAGGAAGTAACCCAAAGTCGTGGGTATAGGTGTAAAGTAAATAATTTATTACAGCATAAAGAAAATCAAAGAAAATAAATATAGCAAGACGCGTTTTGGGAGTCACAGCTCCCTTTATCAATTGCAGGTAGTTGCTGTATGGTACGGTGACAGGTGTGAGAGTTTAAATACAGGAAAGAATGGCGCCAAAACCAGGTGAGCTGCTGACGTCATGTCGGATGGGTGCCGGGGCCAGGTGTGGGCACTAGAGACCTACATAGTAATATATGTTCAATAAAAGAGCATCAAAACCACGTAAAACATGAAAAAAATGCATAGGTATAGTCTTTTACAGGAGTATTTAGATGTTCAAAAAGAACCGCGAGAAATGTCCGTAGTGGCGACCAATCAGAGAGCTGCCGGTGTCCGTGGGACCAATCAGGAGGCAGTTGGCGGAGGCTGT
This sequence comes from Hyla sarda, assembly GCF_029499605.1. Classification (NCBI taxonomy): domain Eukaryota; kingdom Metazoa; phylum Chordata; class Amphibia; order Anura; family Hylidae; genus Hyla; species Hyla sarda. The sequence continues at coordinate 163,081,859 of NC_079189.1, forward strand.
CATCACAGTGCTGGGTAGCCGCGGCAGGTACTGAATGGAGACGAGCCTCTTGAAGCTGATTGGTCGCTTGCTGTGGGATAGTGAGAAGGTGATCAATCAGGAGCATGCCGTACATGACACTGTACAGTTACGCTGTCATAGGGAAAAGTCCATGTGGGGATGTCATCCAAAAATGGGCATGGGGCTAGACGGCTAGATTCTGATTGGCTGTCCGTGATATCGGGTGAGCCAATCAGAGGGGGGAGGTATAAGTCCGGGTATCAAGTCTCTGCCGCTGGTGGCGGTAAAGTGTCTTTCAAAAATGTCAGCTACTCGCTGCTGGGCTGGTCCGGGCTGTGGCCAATCGTGAAGAAGGAGGTGTTTAGGCGGCCAATCACGAAGAAGCAGGAGAAAAAAGTGGCTTTTGCGGCAGCTAGGTGTCATCTTTTCCCGCAGTGAGGAGGCATCTGCTGCGGCTGTCACGATGTCAGGATGCCGGTATCAGACTTGAACTTTGTCCGGTCGGGCTGTCATTCGATCTGGTGGTCATCGGGGTCCGGATCGCACTTAGAACTTATCATGGAAGGGCTATATGACCTGTAAGGGAATAAAGAGATAGAGGGGAGGGGAGTACAGGTGGCTTCTGCGGCGGCTAGGTGTCATCTTGTCCCGCAGTGAGGAGGCATCTGCTGCGGCTGTCACAATGTCATAAGGACCTATCGGCTTGTCTGTAGCTGGCATCGGTGAGGCAGGTGGACTTGCATTCCGACAGCAGTGGGTGGAGGAGTGGATTAAGTAATGTTTTCGATGTACTCAATCAAACCCGAGGGTGTCAAACTTTTAAGGGTGAAGATCCAGAAATGTTCACGTTTTCTCAGTACTGCGAAGCGGTGGGCAGTGTCAGCGGAGATGTGTTCAATAGGTGTGATGGTGTGGCACCTGAAATCGTTGCTGTGTTTTTCGGCTGCATGCCTGGAGACACTGTGGAGCTGGTACCCCTTGGTGACATTGGATCTGTGCTTGTTGATACGCAGATTCAGTGGTTGGATTGTGTGCCGGACGTACTGGAGACCACAGGGGCACTCAAGGAGGTAGATCACGTAGGAGGTGCTGCAGTTAATGAAGCTCTTGATGGGGTAGGTAATGTTGGTGATCCTGCAGGTGAATTTGGTGCATTTGTTTGCAATGTTGTTGCAGCATTTGCAAAGGGGTTTGCTGCACTTGTAGGAGCCGGTGACAGGTGGGGTGTCCAGCAGGGTGGTTTGCTTCTTCTGTGCTTTGAGCTTGCTGGGTGCCAGCATATTTTTGAGGGACCTGTTCTTTCTGAAAGTGATGTTTGGTCTGGGTGGCAGAATGTCTTTGAGGAAGGGGTCCAGCAGGAGAGTCTTCCAGTGGTCAGTGATGATCTTTTTGATGTGTTTGTGATTGTCATTATAGGTAGTGATGAAATTGAAGGAGTGGGTTTGCTCAGGTGGGTCATTGTTGGTGACCTTGGGTTTCAAACACTCTTTTTGTGAGTATTTGCTAGCCTTGAGCTTGCTCTGGTTGATGAGTGAGGTGGGGTAGCCTTTGGATTTGAAGCGCTGGTCCAGGATTTTGCTTTGGTTTTCAAAGTCTGAAGGTTCGGTGCAGTTTCTTCTGATTCTCTTGTATTGACCAAAGGGGATGTTCTGTGTCCATTTTTTGAAATGGCAGCTGTCATAATTAAGGTAGCTGTTCCCATCCACTGATTTGAAGGAACTTTCTGGAGCAGGAGAAGTTTGCAATGGGGTTTTGTTCCCACTCTGGACAGTTCCTGACAGAGGTGTCATCAGAGAGCACTGTGGTAAGACAGAAAAGAAGAGCTCAACTTCCTCTGTAGTATAAGCAGCTGATAAGTAATGGAATGATTAAGATTTTTTTTTAATAGAAGTCATTTACAAATCTGTTTAACTTTCTGGAGCCAGTTGATATAAAAAAAAAAATAGCTTTCCACCGGACTACACCTTTAACCCCTTAAGGACTCAGCCCATTTTGGCCTTAAGGACTCAGACAATTTAATTTTTACATTTTCATTTTTTCCTCCTCGCCTTCTAAAAAACATAACTCTTTTATATTTTCATCCACAGACTAGTATGAGGGCTTGTTTTTTGCGCGACCAGTTGTCCTTTGTAATGACATCACTCATTATATCACAAAATGTATGGTGCAACCAAAAAACACTATTTTTGTGGGGAAATTAAAACGAAAAACGCAATTTTGCTAATTTTGGAAGGTTTTGTTTTCACGCCATACAATTTATGGTAAAAATGACATGTGTTCTTTATTCTGAGGGTCAATACGATTAAAATGATACCCATTATTATATACTTTTATATTATTGTTGCGCTTAAAAAAAATCACAAACTTTTTAACCAAATTAGTACGTTTTTAATCCCTTTATTTTGATGACCTCTAACTTTTTTATTTTTCCGTATAAGTGGCGGTATGGGGGCTCATTTTTTGCGCCATAATCTGTACTTTTTTTTTGATACCACATTTGCATATAAAAAACTTTTAATACATTTTTTATAATTTTTTTTTAATAAAATGTATTAAAAAAGTAGGAATTTTGGACTTTTTTTATTTTTTTTCGTTCACGCCGTTCACCGTACGGGATCATTAACATTTTATTTTAATAGTTCGAACATTTACGCACGCGGCGATACCAAATATGTCTATAAAAAATGTTTTTTACGCTTTTTGGGGGTAAAATAGGAAAAAACGGACGTTTTACTTTTTTATTGGGGGAGGGGATTTTTCACTTTTTTTTGTACTTTTACTATTACATTTTTTTTACTTTTTTTTTACACTTGAATAGTCCCCATAGGGGACTATTCATAGCAATACCATGATTGCTAATACTGATCTGTTCTATGTATAGGACATAGAACAGATCAGTGTTATCGGTGATCTTCTGCTCTGGTCTGCTCGATCACAGACCAGAGCAGGAGACACCGGGAGACGCACGGAGGAAGGAGAGGGGACCTCCGTGCGGCGTTATGAATGATCGGATCCCCGCAGCAGCGCTGCAGGCGATCCGATCGTTCATTTAAATGGCGAACTGCCGCAGATGCCGGGATCTGTATTGATCCCGGCACCTGAGGGGTTAATGGCGAATGCCCGCGAGATCGCGGGCGTTGGCCATTGCCGGCGGGTCCCTGGCTGCGATCAGCAGCCGGGATCAGCCGCGCATGACACGGGCATCGCTCCGATGCCCGCGGTTATGCTTAGGACGTAAATGTACGTCCTTGTGCGTTAAGTACCACCTCACCAGGACGTACATTTACGTCCTGCGTCCTTAAGGGGTTAAGGACTAACCCCATTTTTGCTTTAAGGCCAATTTTAGTTTTTGCACTTTTGTTTCCCCCCCCCCTTCTAAAAATCATAACGCTTAAAATTTTGCACCTACAGACCCATATAAGGGCTTGCTTTTTGTGTCACCAATTGTACTAATGACATCTATTATTTCACAACAAAATCTACGACAAAACAAAAACTATTTTTATTTTTCCCACATACGGGCCTAAATGAAGTCTCATTTCTTGCACCATAATCTGTAGTTTTTATAGGTTTTTATACATTTTTTAATGGTATATGAAGTGATCAGAAATGCGCAGTTTTGGACTTTTTTGTTTTATTATGTGTATGCCATCGACCATGTGGTTCAACTAACCTTATATTTAATAGTCCGGACATTTACACACACGGCGGTACCACATATGATTATTTTTATTTTTTATTACAATATTTGTTTGTTAATTTCGAAAAGGGGGGGGTTAAATGTTTATTCGGGATTGGGTAATTCACTTTTATAAATTTTTTCTTTTAAACCTTTTTTTTCAGTCCCTATAGGGGGCTGTAACAGGCAATCTTACTATTGCATACACTGTTCAATACTATGCCATAGCATAGCATTGATCAGTGTTATTGTGCACTGCTGCTCTAGCTTGCCATGGCTGGCCAGAGCCTCAGAGCATTGATGGGACGGCGAGAAGGAAAGTAAGGGCCCAGTTGATCTGGACCAATGATTTCACCGCGGATGTCCTGATCAGCTGCCCTGAGCAAACCGGCACCATTGACCCTGCATTTTAGATGCTGCGATCAACTTTGATCACGGCTTCTAAAGAGTTAATGCCAGGCATCGGCCCAATCGGTTATGCCCGGCATTAACCGTGGGTCCTGGCTGCTGATAGCAGTCAGGACCCAATGGGTATAAAGTGTGCTCAGCTTGTGAGCACACTTTATACCCCGGTAATGGGACCAGGACGTACAGGTACGCCCTCTGTCCTTAAGTACCTGTACGTCCTTTGTCCTAAAGGGGTGAAACTACTTTCACTCATGCCAGTGATAGTGGTTATTACTCTATACAAGCCTTCCTGTTCCCTGTGTCTCCTGGGATCTTAACTGTGTATTCTGATCTTTGCTTGTGACCTGACTACACCTTGCCTACTAATCCTGTAATTCGCTATTCTGTTTTAACCCATTTTCCTGTTTTCTGATATTGATATTTTTTTACTACGCCACTCTCTTGGTTTGACACATTGCTCATTCTAACTGTGTTTTGAATTCTAATTTTGTACCCTGTTTCCCGTGTGTTACTGACCTGTTTTGTCTAACTATCCTTTATGTCCCTGCACTAAGCTAGCAAAAGGACCACCGGTCATTTAAGGGCTGTCCCTTAGGGTGGATTACCAAGTAGGTAGGGATAGTGGTTGGGGCAAGTGATAGTCTGCATAGATCCCTACCCCCGAATGTGCCAATTCCAGAACTGAATATTGCTGCTTTTGAGCTACCTAAATACTCAATGGGTAACTCTTGAAGGAGTTACATGATGATATTTTGTTTGTCATCACCCTAAGGGTGAGACCTTATAATGTATTGAGGGAATGTGACCAGTACTAATTTATAGTAATATAGAATGATCCAGTGTAAAGTGCTCAGTAGCAAGTAAGACAGGTCAACTTGAATTATTATTTTGTTTTCCCCACCCACAGTGATAAGACGGACTATAGTGATGTATTTTATATCTTATTGGGTAGCATTAAGGCTTCACCTGTGAGGCCGATATAAATGAACCAACCAAGGGTGGGGCTTGTGGCCTGTCTCCCCCTCCCATTGTATGTGGGCTCAGTTCTCACTGGAGATAACTGGGTAGCAATCTGCAAGTCGGACCTAAGGCTGCTGTAATTTGGTTCCTGGTTTTATTTATCTGGCCAGTTAGGTTAGTTGATAGGTCCCGCACCACTTGAGAAACCTTGGCGTGGTGTGCGGGCTCAGGTGTGTCCTTCATATAAGGATATACTGGCTAATGCCTCAATTTTACATCAGTTTTGAGGGTTAGCTAATGTCATTGTTAACATTTGCCACAGGAGTGAATCCATATTTTGATCCATAGGTGCGGGTTCTCCACTCCAATGTAGGCGCACAACTGCACTTGGGGTTGAGCACCTTGTATCACCTTAGATCACGCTAATGTAATAAGTCTTGTTATTGAGCCTAGTGTTTTATAGCATGAAATACTGGTTTGATAGTGGAGCCTTTCGTCCTCTTTCTGGGACACTCCTGATTTTTAGACTATCCTAGATCAGCACATGTGCTGAAGACAGCTTGTCACTGGGCTTTAAAACTGGGTCAGAGTCAGTCTGCAAATAAGGGTGTGAGAAGCCTTTACCACTGAAGAGAATTTAAATCCGAAGGTTTGCAGGCTCAAAAGGAGAATTTGTGACCTTTATAAGTGACACATTTGTTGACTACATTGTTGGGTGGTGGGTTTTAAGTCAGCTGTATAGACAGAGAATAGATCTGTATAGTTAGCACTAGACAAGGATATTTTTTTTCTTTTTTGTGTTCATGGTGTCAAGGTCATATTTAGTTTGTTACTGAAAAATAAAAAGAGAAGTCCTGCTTCCATGTCCCTGTCTCTCACTGCTATTTTGCTGCTGTTTGACTGATTCTACAGTATCTTCCTTTCCCAACTAGGTTGTTAGGACAAAACCCTTAAAAACCCATGCTGATGCTGGGATGTGGCCTAAATTTCCTGGATTAGTTTGACTGCTTTTGGATGTTGGCACCACATTTGCAATGGGCTAGTCATGTGAAATAGATGATCACTATAGAATCCTTAAACTTTACAAATAATAGTCTATCATGGCATTAATGATCACTGTACTTACTTCCCATTTGAACCTGGTTATTTGTTTATTTTAATCTTTACACACCAACGAAGAAATTAAGCACAGAACTGGTACATTAACAATAAAATATGAATTTTATTAGATCCTAAAGACATGATAAAATGTGTGACAAAATGTGGACAACACAAAAAGGAAAAGACAAAGGCACCAGGATACAGCAGAAAAGGGTGGGTATAGGGACTGGCAAAGTAACTATGTGTACGGTGACAAAGGCAACCAATGAGGGCTAAAATAAAAGTCTGAGGGATCAAGCAAAGGCTTAAGCCTAAATCAACAATAAAGTCCAACAGGGCTGCCAAAGAAGGATCATATGAGAAATAGATAAACAACAATACAGTAAATGGTGTCAGACCATACCCACCAAACCCCAACAATAATTTTGCTTCTAAAGTGTCATATATGGCGTCCGTCCATGTTTCGGAGTACACACAGGTACTTCCGGTTGACCCACGACATCACCCGACCTTCCGGTCTCAGGATGATATGTCCGATCGCGCCAGGTCACAAGACCGGCATTGCCGATTATGTGACTCACGAATGACGGGCGCCTGCGCACAGGATGCAAGCTATTTTGAGCTCATGTGCAGTGGATGCACTAGAAGACTATCATTCACAGAATACAAGACCTAAAGGGAGGTGAATCAAATGTACAAAACAGTGCAAAGTGAAGCATGCAGTAAACAAGTGAATGAGTTAAAACACACCGTGGTGAGGAGGGAAGAAAAATGTATTTATTGTTGCTTATTTAAAATACAAAAGTTACTATGTGAAATAAAGTCAATATTAAATACAACAACTAATATCAAAATATGGTGATAAAAATTTAATGTGAGTGAATTTGATGTGAAAGGGGGAATGTGTATGATGCTGATGAATTAACGCAAAAGATCTCATAAGAAATATATAAAAGGGGAGGAAAGGGAGGGAAGAAAGGAAAAAAGGGGAGGGGGAGAAAAGGGGATGGAGGATTAGCTGTCAGAATGAGTCTGTGTAAAAAGAATATATATATATATATATATATATATCACAGAAAAGAAAACGTCCGGCACTCGAGAAGATGCAGGTAAAACTTGTCAATGGCTTTATTCACACGCTTAGGCAGGACACAATCTGACGCGTTTCGCACCCTCAGGTAAATGGTCTAAAATAGTACAAATAACTCATAAGCATGTAAAAACTTTTCAATGTGCACTAAAGTGACTAGTGCAAACATGAAATGCCACTATATGTGGATGGTGCAAATGTGTATGATGCTAGTGGTATTTGTAAACAATTGTGTGCACATACGTGCACCACTCTATGGGGTGCATAATACAAAACGGCCAAAAGCTAACCCCAAATGTTTTTGTCATATAATAATAGACCAAAGTGACAAGTGCCCAATAAATTAACATCAAAAGCCAATCCTGAGGACAAAAATTCATTACATCAATACAATATAAATCCTAGGTTATGATCATATTAATAAAGGTAGGAAGAGAAATAAAAAAATGCATAAAAATAAAAAATGATCTGGCACCCATGGGGACAATGTGGAATGGAAGAAGGACACAGAGTGAGGGAATGTCGATGGATGGATGCAGCCTTATGAGGGAGGTGGATATCCTTAATGATGCAACAAGAACGGGCTGATAGAAGAGCAGCGACAATAGACATTACCGGAAACAGAAAAAAAGAAGAAGGTATTAGGAAATAAGACTAAAACTGGTTAAAAAACATGAACCAATAAAATAGTGAGAGCCCGTGGGACAGTCACTCGTGGAGAGGATCAGGATGAAGATAACAAAAAAAAAAATTCTAGTAAGAATTAGAAAAACGAATGAGAACTGGGGAGGAAAACAGGTCAGGGGAAAGGAAGGGGGAGGAAGAAAGAAGAGAGGGAAAGGGGGAGGGCGAGGGGGGGAAGGGGACGCATGGGGAGGGAAGAAAGGGGAGAATGGGGAAGAGGGAGGTAGGGGGTGGGGGAAAGGGATGGGAAGGAGAAGAGGGGAGCAACAGGCTGTCAAAATACAAAATTCACAGAAAGGCCCCACATTTGCAATGTGCTAGTCATGTGAAATAGATGATCACTATAGAATCCCTTACACTTTACAAATAATAGCCTATCATGGCATCAATGATCACTGTACTTACTTCCCTTAGAATACAGGGGTGTATGCCATCTGGACCTGGTCATTTGTTTATTTTAATCTTTGTAAGACAACACTGCACTTCTTTTTCAGTGCTTTCTTTCCTTCAAAGTTAGACAATATTGAATGGAGAGTTTACTTTATACCTTTACATTTCACCTGACATTTCATTTCCCTCTATGAACACAGAAGAGTAAAATGTTTAATGTTTTATTACTAGTGAGATTTCCCAGAGCCCTTCTCCATTCACAAAAAAAAGGTATTTTTAAGTATATTTATAAATGAGGAAAACTGGCTAAAGACAAGATTTTACATTATGACGCATCCACCTGGGGATTTTTTACAATGTTTAGAGTAGTAAATGAGACTTTTCTAAGAAGGCAAGATAACAGTGAAAGTAGCCTGGTATTTTAATCTACATTACAAAGAACATTCAATTCTTGGTCACATAATGCATTTTTCAGGCAAAGAATGTGTTCTTACTTTCATATAAATGCACACTTAAACAGCGTAAAAATCAGCTCACTACATCTGAAGCACAAATGTATAACCTGGATTGATGCACAAAGTAGAACCTTTGTCAGAAGCAGATCAACATCCACAAAAAAAGCCTTGTAGTTCTCCAGGATCAGGTACAACCCTTGTACAACTAAAGACACTTCATTGTAATAGATCATCATGATCAGAAACTTGTTGCGCACATACAGACCACAGGCTTCATCATAGCAGAGAGCAAGAACCCTGTGCAGGTTTGAAGCTAGTAAGCTATTGCTGGGGATGTGTACATCATCTTTTTAGCCATGCCCTAATAAAGATAAATTGATTTTAATCATACTATGATTGTACCTGCTGAAGAACAAGTTTTCCTTTGCTGTTTACATTTATATTCAAGAATGTCTATTTGTTAAAAATAAAATGTGCCTGGTTACATGAAGATTTGTGCAGAAGTCTTGATAATGGTCCCTATTTGTACCATCATTTGTTTCCATAGCTATAAGTGAATAGAGTCTGTAAAACTTTTACATTTTTCTTAAAAGTATACTGTTCAATAGACAATCAAAAGTTCTTTTAACAGAACATCACATTTCAAAAGGTTTTTAAAAACCTGAATGGTTTTATTAGATTAACCCTGAAAAGGTAATGTTATTACTCTCCATGTTGTTATGCAGCCCCTGAGAGCCTTCTACATTGTGCTTAACTATTTTTCATTCTCTCCATTTCAAGGGTCAGGACCAGAGCTGAGTTGTTTGACAGTAGAACACACATAGTTATTTTTTCCCTTACTTGTTTAGCCAATCACAAGATAACACATAGCATATCCCGTACAGCTATGTCATGACATAATACTGGTGAAAGTGCATGGCGTTACTGGTCCACTGTGTTTTTGCAAGACTCCATGTGAGCAGACATGAAAGAAACAGCAGACAGAAATGAAAGGGTTACCATAAGCACAAAACAGACTGCCAGTACAGAATCTTTCTCTCTCTCCTCTCTCAAACACTTGCAAAGCCTTACCTCCACTTCCTGTTTTTCTGTAGTAAGGAATCATTTATGGCAAATAAATTGATTTACAAAAGTGTTAGGAATCACATAAACTATTGAAGGCAGTTATTTGAAATGACAGTGACCATTCAAATGCACAAGTTAAGGGGGTACTCAGCTGCTCAGCAATTGGAACAAACTGTTCCGAACGCTGGAGACGGCGCTGGGAGCTCGTGACACCATAGACCTGACCCCTCATGATGTCACGCCCCACCACTTAATGCAAGTCTATGGGAGGGGGCATGACGGCTGTCACGCCCCCTCCCATAGACTTGCATTGAGGGGGCAGGGCATGATGTCATGATGGGGCAGGGTTCTGATGTCACAAGCTCCTGGTGCTATTGCCCAACATGGAGGTAGCCACTCCCCCACATGTGTAATACAAACAAAGAATAAGTTGGCCAGCACTATTGATTCCATGGAATCAATAGTGCTGGCCAACTTATTCTTTGTTTGTATTACACATATGGGGGAGTGGCTACCTCCATGGTGGTTATTGCACCCCACCCACCTCTATCAGGTGTATATAAGGTGATTTAGATGTTCCAGATCCTGCAATGCCTGCTGATCTATTCACACAGAGGCATATTCATAGTGTAGGTTCCGTCCCAATGAGATCACTTTACCGTGGTGGGACGGTCCAAGCTATTTGGCCGCCAAATTGCAAGCTAAGTATCTCACTATTTCATTACTGCACCATAGCTGAATAGCTTCTCATGTTGTATCTATATACTCATGTTTTATCTATATCGGTCCAAGCTATTTGGCCGCCAAATTGCAAGCTAAGTATCTCACTATTTCATTACTGCACCATAGCTGAATAGCTTCTCATGTTGTATCTATATACTCATGTTTTATCTATATCTTTGTGCTAGCAGTGTGCTGCTGTATTCTCATGTTGCAAGATAGATAGATAGATAGATAGATAGATAGATATACAGCAACAGAAGAATGCAGCAGCACACTGCCAGCACAAAGATATAGGTGAAACATGAATATGCAGTTAAAACATGGAGAGCTATACAGCTATGGTGTAATAGATGCAAACGTGAAACTATTTTCACATTTGCATCTATTACACCATAGCTGTATGGCTCTCCATGTTTTAACTGCATATTCATGTTTCACCTATATCTTTGTGCTGGCAGTGTGCTGCTGCATTCTTCTGTTGCTGTCTATCTAGCCTAGTAGCGTGCACCTGTAGGCCAGCTCCATATAATAGTTTGGTATCAACTAAAGTGCTGGCTGACTTATTCTTTGTCTGTATTGCACATACGGGGGAGTGGCTACCTCCATGTTGGCCTTGCACCCCACCCACCTCTATCAGGTGTGTATCTAAGGTGTCTTGGATGTTCCAGACCCTGCCATGCTTACTGAACTGTTCCCACAGAGGCATATTCACAGTATAGGGTCCGTTCCAATGAGGCCACCTTATCGCGGTGGGACGGTCCAAGCTATTTGACCGCCGGCAGAGACAAATTTGCGAGCTAAGTGCCTCACTATTTCATAGTTTCACATTTGCATCTATTACACCATAGCTGTATAGCTCTCCATGTTTTAACTGCATATTCATGTTTCACCTATATCTTTGTGCTGGCAGTGTGCTGCTGCATTCTTCTGTTGCTGTATATCTAGCCTAGTAGCGTGCACATGTAGGCCAGGTCCATATAATAGTTTGGAATCAACTAAAGTGCTGGCTGACTTATTCTTTGTCTGTATTGCACATACGGGGGAGTGGCTACCTCCATGTTGGCCTTGCACCCCACCCACCTCTATCAGGTGTGTATATAAGGTGTCTTGGATGTTCCAGACCCTGCCATGCTTACTGAACTGTTCACACAGAGGCATATTTACAGTTTAGGGTCCGTCCCAATGAGGCCACCTTGTCGCGGTGGGACGGTCCAAGCTATTTGACCGCCGGCAGAGACAAATTTGCGAGCTAAGTGCCTCACTATTTCATAGTTTCACATTTGCATCTATTACACCATAGATGTATAGCTCTCCATGTTTTAACTGCATATTCATGTTTCCCCTATATCTTTGTGCTGGCAGTGTGCTGCTGCATTCTTCTGTTGCTGCATATCTAGCCTAGTAGCGTGCACCTGTAGGCCAGATCCATATAATAGTTTGGTATCAACTAAAGTGCTGGCTGACTTATTCTTTGTCTAGATAGATAGATAGATAGATATGAGATATATAATAGATAGATAGATAGTTATAGGATAAATAGATAGATAGATATGAGATAGATAGATATGAGATAGATATATAATAGATAGATAGCTATAGGATACATAGAAAGATAGATAGATAGATAGATAGATAGATAACAATATGCTGAAGAATGGTCACAGCACTAGGGATATTAAAAAATAAATGTATTTTTTTACCCCTGTGTCCTGACTTGTTATCACAAGTCTATTCACTTGGGTGAATAATATATCACATGATTTTGAATATTTAATATTTTAGTGCTGAGATTATTTTAATGGATAGATAGATACAAGGGATGTTCATTAAAGATTTCCCCTGACCCACTTCTATTTATCATAGGACACTGAAACGGCACATGTGTAATAATATGAGTCTCTATTGGTTACGTGCCAATTTGCAACTTAAACCCAGTGGAATACAGTGGAATACAGAGCAGTCATCAAGTTGGCCACACACAAAAGGAAACATACAATGAGATGAAAGAGGTTTATGGTGATGATTCCCCATCATATGATGTAGTCAAGAACTGGCATCATCAGTTCAAATGTGGTCAGACTTCGGTGAAAACAGCTTCAATTCCAGAGCAACCCACTCTGCTATTGATGGTCGCCATTTCGTAAAATCGCCTCCTAACCATTTGCCACCTAGCCCAAAATGTCAAGATTAGTGTGGGGTCCATGGAAATAAATCATCCAAGACCGTCTTCACATGCATAAGGTATCTGCTTGCTGGGTTCCCCGGCTGCTCACACCTTTCCAGAAGCAGGAACGAGTCGAATGCTCTCAGGCTCTATTGACGATGTGCCAAGGAAACCAGGACTTTTTCAACAGACTGATCACACAAAATGAAAGCTGGGTCCATCACTATGATCCTTAGACTAAAGTCCAGGTGATGAAATGAAAGCATCATGACTCACCACCTCCAAAGAGGGCAACATGACCAGCTGTCGGCAGGCGAGGTCATGCTCACAGTATTTTAGGACCAGTATGGAGTAATATAGATTAATTTCCGAGCAAAGGGTACCATAATCATTGGGGCACATTATGCTTTACTGCTGCTGAAATGGCGGGAGGCCATCAAAACCAAGAGATGTGGGATACTCACCAAAGACAAGACAATGCACCAGTTCACAACTCCCATGTTGCCCAAGTGGAAGCATGCTCCTATGGCTTTGAAATTCTACCTCATCCCCCTTATTCACCCGACCTCGCACCATCAGACTTCCACCTCTTTCCAACAATTAAGTTATTTTTGAATAGAAGCATTGTCCAGATGATGAGACTCTGATTTCCGAAGTTCCAAAGGTGTTTACAGTTGCTTAAAGAAATGGGAAAAGTGTGTGTCCCTAGGTGGCACCTATGTAGACAAGGACTAATAACTGTGTCAAGTTTCATTGCTCTCAGTCCACAGGAAGTGGATCAGGGGAAATCTTTAATGAACACCCCTCATAGATAGAAAAAATCTGCAGCACACAAACCTTGAAAAAAAGGTGCTTTATTCTATTTCCAGTGTTACAAGAATCATGCTACATTTCAGCAGCCATTTTATGTGGCTGTGCTGTTCTCCTGGAGAATGATAGATAGATAGATAGACAGACAGACAGACAGACAGACAGACAGACAGATAGATAGATAGATAGATAGATAATATATCATTGCTTAAACAGATTTCAATTCATATTCAATAGAAGAAAGTCTGGAGACATTTAGAAACAATACTAATCGGTTTAATAATGTGTAAAAAAAAGTAATTTTTCTGTTAACCTCTTCTTTCCTTCTTGGTTACCATAGATTTCATTGTTGCTGTTCTGTGAAAGTCTCAAGTGCATTTCAAAAGTATTTCAGGTATGTGTTTTTAAATAAAGCAAAAGCTTGCGCATTTATAACTTATTCATATGTAATGGTCTTTGCCTTAAAACAATATTGTTTTTCTGTGTACTGGGATTCATTATAACAGGTATAAATTAGACTGTTATAACAGCAGAATGCAAGAAAAAAACTCCTTGAAAGCTTCTGCTTCTCTTTGCACTAGCCGGAGGCCATCCCAAGAACTACTCATTTGTCATGAGCAATTAGGATATGCCCATCAAACAAGAGTTTTTTTTTTCCCATGGATACACTGCTTTTAAGCTCTATGGTATGCACTAGAAACAAAGACAAATAAATACTTTTATGCATGATTTTTTTTCCTATTTCAGGCATCCTGGAATCAAAGATAAGGATGATGTGCAACAATCACGGAGCAAGATGTAATTTATGAGCTTTTGTTTCTGTTTATTATCTTAAGCACATCTGATAAACAGCACCAAAGTACCATATATTGTGTAATTTTATATTCTCTCCTACAACCGGATACCTTGTTTTTTTTAAATATATATATATTACAATCATTTGAGTTATACATTTGTGGAACTAACCAGCATAGATTCTGACATGTCCAAAAGAGTGTTCTCTTGGAATTAGTTTAGCTTACATACAGTATACAATATAAAAGATGGGCATAGCCACCAAACATAACACCAAACCTACAAAAAAGGGTTAACACAATGTATTTCAAAGGGCACTGTGATGTAAAAAAATAAAAAACTTTTGACATAGAAACATGTTAAAAGTTTTGATCCGTCGGGGTCAGGGTGTGCTTAGCCCCTTCTCTTCCAGCTCTGTGTCACATCACCGACACTAGCATACAATAAAGCAACTGAGACTACCCAATCCCATATAAACATATTAAATATAAATAATGCATGTATGTACTGCAAATATGTAAATGAAATATATATACTTCTACATATCTATCCCAATCCAAGTCTCCACTCCGTTAGAATATGACATGTGCACTGCCCCAGAAGTAGTGTGCAGCTAAGCGCTTCTCCTAGCAGTATCTAGCACTTAATGGGGGGGGGGGGCTCAGCAACGTGACCCAGACCAATCAAACTTTAGATATGTCTGTCTGACATGTCAAAAGTTTGTATTTTTATATTTTTTTCTAGGGATAGTAACTCTGTAAGCAATGTCAAAGAGTGCAGAATATGATGTGATTGGGACCAGTTGTTGTTGAAATGAAGAATTGCTGCTGCTGCTGCTGAAGTTTGCACGTAAAGTATTGTACTAATATGGGTGGAAAACAACAGTATTGGTTATCTAAGGTCTAATGCGCTGAAACATTAAGCCAATGAGATTGAAAATTGTAACAAGTTTATTATACAGTTGTCAAGTCATATGGCCCTTGAAACCTGATCAAAACAAGTCCCAGGCCCCGTTAGAGAGGAAAGCGGGGAGGAAGTGAGAGGGAGCAGGAATGATCAAAACTTTGTCCCACTGTAAAGCAGAAAAACTTGTCCCTGTGAAGAGGGTCACATTCTGCTACAGGGACAGTTTTCTTCATTACACGGCATCCATTGAACAGCACAAGGAATAAACATATTAACAAGACAAATAATTCAAGCTGCACAGATTTTCGCCTGATAAGAAGCGTTGGAAAGCATTGGAGGGTCACCCGAACTATTTACCTGTATATTCAGGTAGACACATATTAAAGGAAACCTGTCACATTGGACATAATCTGATCTACGGGCAGCATGTTACAGAGCAGAAGGGGGTAAGCAGATTGATATGTACTTTATTTTATTTTTTTTTTCATAAACTCATACAGGGAAACTTTTCCATAAGCACAACATTACATTGAGAACAAAACAACACTGTACTCCAGTGCAGCCAGTGGAACACAACAGTATCCAAACCTGGGGCTCAAATCAACAGTATACTCCAGTAAAAGTATGTGTCAGTGAAACCGTATAAGGAGTGGAACATCAACGGTGCTTGTGGCGAGCCCAGATAGGAGGCTGCATTCGTAATCTTTGTGGGCATGGATGAGTGTGTTAGGGTAGGATGAGCTACAGGAGGGAAAAGACAAAAAAGGAGGGAGGAAAAAGAGAGGGAGAAGGAGCAAAAGGCTAGAGAGGGCAGAAGAAGAGAAGGAGAAAGAAAAAAGCAGTAGCAGGCGAGTAACACTCATGAGGGACTTACCTCATGAGCAGAACATCCACCGTCGACCCCACGGACCCCACTCCAGGGCTCAATAGATAACAGGTGAGCGGTGGCTACCAAATCTTAATTCGCTGTTGCAGGTGTGTAGGGTTGAGAAGTCAGGAGATGATACAAAATGTATCTCAGGGCCCCATATGTTGTGGAACCTGTCCAATTGGCACTTAGAGTCAGCAGATAGTTCTTCCATTCTACAGATATGTGAGACTTCCTGAAGCCAGGACGAGAGGGTTGGAGGTGAGGTTGATTTCCACAGCTGCTATTAGAAGTAAGTGAAGGAGCTTGGACAAATGTTTAGAGAGCGAAGGGAGGGGGGGGGATGGAAAGGAGAAGCAGTTCAGGGGTTTTTGTAATATTTCTGGTGACAAGGCGTTAAACAATGTCCAGCACCTTTGACCAGAAGCCAGCAAGGGCTGGGCATGTCAACCATATGTGTAGCATGGTACCAGTGTCATCACCACATCTCCAACAGGAGTTCGGTACTGTCGGATACAGCCGAGAGAGCAGGGCAGGGACTCTGTACCATCTGGTGTGAATTTTGTAGTTTGTTTTCTGTGCTTTACAGGACATGGTCATCCGATGGCATAGAGAGCTAGCTTTTTTCCAGTCTTCATCTGTTAGGGAATGGCCCAAATCTGCTTCCCAGGAAGGGCAGGGGATGGGAGGAGAGATCCTCCAGTAAGAGAGAATATAGGGAGCTTATTGTATGAGAGAGTGGTGTGGAAGAAATACAGAGGCGTTCAAATTGGGTAGGGGGGGTGTAGTAATGACCTCTGTCTATGAGTTTAATAGAAGTGATGTAATTGTGAGTATTGGAAGAGGTGAGTCAGAGAGGGGGAAGCTCCTTCCAATATGTCTGTCAGAGGTTTCAGGCAATTTGATGTAAGCACTGATCGGAGTATGGAACCTTTGGAGTGAGGGTACAAGAAAAAGGAAGAAGTGTGTAGGGCGGGAGGGAAGGTTTCATTACCGAAAATGGGGGTAAGTGGGCCAATAGCAGAGAAGAGTATGGAGCTATGGATCTGATGACCGGTGGAAGGGTGCCAAAGGCCTGTGAGTTAGACGAGCAAAGAGGGGTCCACAGTATCGACCTCAGATCTAAGTTGGCCGTGATACTCTTTAAAAATGCCCACTGTTTATCATTGTTATGGTGGAAGCAGTCTAATATTCTGGATAAAACAAGCTGCCTGGTAGTAGTTAATGGGGTCAGGGAGAGCTAAGCCTCCATCCCGCTTCTTCCTAAATAGGACATGTTTAGTGAGGAGAGGCTTTTTATGGGCCCAGATGAGGTCAGATTGGAGCTTTGAGAGTTCTCGGAAGAAGGAGCGTGGCAGGTTTGTTGGGAAACCTGCAAAGAGGTAAAGAAGACGTGGGAGGACGTTCATCTTAAAGATATTGGTCCTGCCCAGCCACGAGAAGCCTTTCCACTCTCATCTGACCAAATCCGCCTTTAAGGTATTGAGCAAGGGGGAAGTCAGCTTTATAAGAAATAGCTAGATCAATAGGGACATGTACCCCTAAGTATCTTAAAGACTGTTTCTGCCATTTGAAGGGGTAGGAAGCATGTAGGGTCTGGACTAATCGGTCCGGTAGGGTTATGTTGAGGGCCTCACTTTTAGAGGGATTAAGCTAATAGCTACTGTACATTGCAAAACGTCGCAGGATAGACAAAAGGGAGGGGAGGTATATTATTGGGGATGAGATATAGAGGAAATCGTCGGCGTACGCCGAGCATTTATAATGACACGAGGGGAGGGATAGTCCTTTAATGTTAGGATTCTGGCGAGTATCTACTAAGAGATGCTTCATACAAAGTACATAGAGTAACGGGGAGAGGGGACATCCTTGCCTCGTGCCATTTCCAATGTTAAAGGGGGAGGAGAGTTGGCCGATAAGTTGAATTTGGGCCTGGGGCAGGAATAAATGGCTAAAATAAGTGACCTAATTTTGGTCTCTAGACCAATCTGTGAACGGGTAGTTGCCAGGAATCCCCAATCCACCCAGTCGAAGGCCTTCTCTGCCTCCAGGGACAACAGAAAGAGTGGTATGTTGTTTTGTTGCGCATAGTGTACCACAGAAAAGGTGCATAAGGTGTTGTCCCTGGCCTCTCTACCATTTATGAAACCGACCTGATCCGGGTGGACTAGGGAGCTCATGTGAGCCACCAATCTGTTCGCTATTAGCCTAGCAAATAGCTTGGCATCATTATTAAAGGAGATGTCCGGCGCAGACTTTTTCTATTCCATCCTGCCCAGGCTGCAAAAAAAGACAAAACAAACTTTCACTTGCCTCCATATGTTCCCCCAGAGCTCCGCAACAGCAGATCGATTGGCTGGGCTGTTTACTTCCTACTTCCTTTAGCCCGGTATGTCACACGGCGCTTCAGCCTATCACCGGCCGAGGTGGGGGATCGCTGTGGCCGGTGATAGGCTGAAGCACCGTGTGACGTGCTGGGCTAAAGGAAGTAGGAAGCAGACTGCCCGGCCGACCGATCAGCTTTTGCGGAGCTCCGGAGGAACGTAGGGAAATAAGTGAAAGTTTGTTTTGTCTTTTTTTGCAGCCCGGGTAGGATGGAATAGAAAAAGTCTGCGCCGGACATCTCCTTTAATAAGGGAGATGGGGCGGTAACTCGAGCATAGCAGGGGGTCTTTCCCCTCTTTAGGAATGACAGTAATGTAAGCTCTCAAGAATGCAGGGGGGGATTCAGAGGAGAGGGAGTTAAAGGCAGATAGCAACATAGTGGATATGTCTGGGCGCAAGGATCTGTAAAACTTAGCCGAGTAACCATCAGGGCCCGGGCTCTTACCCCCCGGCATGGAGGCAATAGCTCGCTCAAGTTCCTCTAAAGTGAACAGAGCTTCCAATTGGTGGATAGTCGTTTCAGAGAGAGTGGGGAGCGCCATGTCGGCAATGTATTGCTCCAATGAAGGCCTGGCAAGACCCTTTGGGGAGTGGGACTGAGGGGGCGGTAAGTTGTACAGATCTGAATAATATTGACAGAATGTTGATAGAATGTCTGGGGTGAGGTGCAAAATTAGATCTGGGGAGGATCGGATGTGAGGGATAAAGAGTTTGGATTTTTTGTCCCTGAGCACGTTCGCTAATTAACACCTTGACTTGTTGCTCCACTCGTAGAACAAACATCCCGTCGATGTACTTTAGTTTTGTGGTAAAACATTCAGCATAACTTTCAATCTCTTCAATTAAATCTCTATTTGTTCTGGGCGCAAAATCTAAAGGATGTCACCCATTGAGAAAGATTGCCTATTGGACATATAAAAATAGAAAGAAATAGAACTGTATTTCAATCAATAAGTTATACTTTCTCACAAAACTATGTCTCAATCTATTCAGTGTCTCCTACCCCTACTTCTACCATGATGGCAGTAAATAAATAGCATTTACAAGCTGACAGTTTCACTTTAAGGTTTTATAAAAGAGCCCGGGCCAGCACTCTATGGGTGAATGCTACACAATGGAGGCAAACTCATTTCTCAGTTCTGTTAGTTTCCATATGAATAAAGTGCTATGTTCAATGAGATGACATACTGGGGAGATGAATCAAAACCTGTGCAGAGGAAAATTGGCCCAGTTGTTCATAACAATCAATCTTTTATTTTTAAAAAAGGCCTCGGAAAAGTTAAAGAAGAGATCTGATTGCTTGCTATCGGCAACTGGTCAATTTTAGATCTCCCCAATTATAACAATTGCTAAGCCACATGGACCCTGTCCCAGCACACACATTGTAAAAAGAGGTACTTCTGAGGGTAAGTGTTTGCAATAAATTTATATACAACAGACCTAAAACCGTATGATGCTTTAAACCATTGAGTTGACTGGGTTTCTAATAAACTGTAATACAATTTTAGGACCTTTTTGAGTGAATTTTGACACTATAGCCCAGATTTATTAATCTGCCTGTTGCCCAATCCATCTGGTTTTGCACATAAAAACCAATGACAGTTCAGCTTTCATTTTGCCAGAGCTCATTAAGATATAAAAGCTCAGTTGTGATTGGTTGTTATGAGAGTTATAGGGCAGATCGATAAATCTGGGCCTATATACTCTACAATAAATTTGTGACTGTCAGTGTAAGTTAGCTCAAGTTACTGAAAGTTCCTCTTAATGTTTCATGCTATTTCTGAGTCAGGTGATGTTCCTCTCTTTGTTAGACTCTACCTTCAGGTAGTTTGAATGTCAGTAGAATGTCAATGGCTTTGCTGAACACTTTGGACATATATGCAAGTTTGAGAGGTTATGTGAGATGTGAGTGTTGATTCTTTATGGTTTTCAGTATAATCTCTTCATAACCAAGGCCTGTGTGGGTCCTAATTTCCCAGTCAGATTTAAAAAATGTGGTATGTGTGACTTTATGAGAAGAATAAATCTATATATCATTCACAGTGTATGCTTACACGCTGTATAAATACTTTGTCATATTTCTTTACACATTTTTTCTAAGAAGCAATTTTGAAAAATAAAAAAGAAGCATTTTTATTTATTATTATTAATATTTTTTTTTAAGTTTAGGAAATATAGTAATATGAATTCATATTATAAATGGAAAGCAGTGACAGATTATATAATGAGTGAATTGGGTGGCCTTCTAGAACTTAAGGTTCCTGATGGACCAATGTTCACCTAAAGCGTCCATATTATAATCTGTCACTCAGGCTGAAGAGAGAGAATGGAGTTAAAGCATTGATTGAAACTTCAGACATGCCATCTACCCTTTCCTGCCTGGAGCTCCATTATGTGTTGTGTCAAAGCTCTAAAAGTACTTTATTCCCCCTGATGTCAAGGGGAGAGTTCTCTCCTCTGTCCTCAATGAGGACTACTACCATAGAAGATAGGACACTGTCAGGTCCCTCCCATAGACTTGCATTGAGTGGGCGGGGCGGGACATCATGAGGGGGCAGGGCTATGATGTCACGAGCTCCCGGCGCCAGCTCCAGCATTCGGAATAGTTTGTTCCAAATGCTGAGCAGCTGAGTACCCCTATAAGGTGTAGGGATTAATAACTTCTTATCTGTCTGTAATTAAGTACCGTATTTTTCACCCTATAGGACGCACAGGCATATAAGACGCACCCAATTTTAAAGGTGCAAAATCTAGAAAAAAGAAGATTCTGCACCCAACAGTGGTCTTCAACCTGCGGGCCTCCAGATGTTGCAAAACTACAACTCCCAGCATGCCCGGACAGCCGTTTGAGTTGTAGTTTTGCAACATCTGAAGGTCCGCAGGTTGAAGACCACTGGATAGGAGGTAATACTCATGTGTCCCCGCCGCTCCGAACCCGTCACCGCTGCCCTGCATGTCGCTCCATCGCTGTCGCCGCGTCCCCGTGGTGTCCCCGACGCTCCGGACGTCTTCTTCCCCGGGATCCACACTCTCCGTCGCCGTCATCACGTCGCTACGCACGTCGCTCCTATTGGATGACGGGACGGTGTGCGCGACGACATGATGATGTCGAAGGAGAGCGCCGCCATGCGTGGGATCCCGGCACGGAGCAGACACAGAGGAGGCAGATAAGGTCCCTCCCGGTGTCCTGTAAGCTGTTCAGGATGCCACGATTTCACTGCGGCGGTCCCGAACAGCCCGACTGAGCAGCCGCGTTACTGTCACTTTCGCTTCAGACGCGGCGGTCAGCTTTGATCACCGCGTCTGAAGGGTTAATACAGAGCATCACCGCGATCAGTGATGTCCTGTATTAGCCGCGGGTCCCGGCCATTGATGGCCGCAGGGACTGACCCGATAGGTGTGTATTCGCCGTATAAGATGCACCAACTTTCCCCCCCCCAGTTTTGGAGAAGAAAAAGTGCGTCTTATAAGGCGAAGAATACGGTATGTGCCATCTCTGGTTGGTAATACCAGCTATCATTGTCCACTGGATGTATTTATTTGCCATGTATTGTTAGTTATTGTCTGGTTTAAAAAAAACACAGAGGAATCAGAAAGCACTTCGTCTAATGCCCTTATAACCCAACATGTCTTTGCTGAGAAGTGAAGAATTTTAAACAGAAATCAGCAGGGTTCTCAGGCTGAAGACTGACAGATCTATAAAGAACATTTTGTATGTAGTGTAAATGAGTCCTTAAACTGGATCTATCTTTTTAAGTTTAAAATGTGCTTTATTCAGGGGATAAAGAAAACAATTGTACAAAATCACAATGTATGGTGAAGAACACAATCCAAGATAAGGTACAAAATAAGTATATACTGGGAAGTCTAAGATGAAGTACAGTACAATAAGCAAGAGGTACATCATTACTGCAAATGTAAAATAATTCACACAGTAAAGGTTCCTTACATCTAGAATGGGTACTACATAATGATTATATTTTTTACAGAACTAATGTAGCCTACTTGGGACTATGTTTTTTCTGCACCACACCCATATACAGTATATTCACAAGATCTGCAGACCCTTTCCCTCCTATCCCGTCCTCCTATCCCGTCATCCTATCTCAACCTCCTATCTCGACCTCCTATCCCTACTTCCTATCCCGTCCTCCTATCCTTATCTCAACCTCCTATCTCAACCTCCTATCCCGACCTCCTATCCCGACCTCCTATCTCGACCTCCTATCCAGACCTCCTCTCCCGACCTCCAATCCCGACCTCCTATCCAATCCATCTATCCCAACCTCCTATCTCGACCTCCTATCCCGACCTCCTATCCCATCCTCATATCCCCTTCTCCTATCTTGACCTCCTATCTCGACCTCCTATCCTGACCTCCTATCCCAATCTATTATCCCAATCTCCTATCCCATCCTCCTATCCAGTCCATCTATCCCAACCTCATATCTCGACCTCCTATCCCGACCTCCTATCCCGACCTCCTATCCCGACCTCCTATCTTGACCTCCTATTCCGACCCGTAATATGTGTACCAGGTATTGAAATATCTCCAGCTGTACGGAAGTTATGTGGGAACATACATTTCCCATTGATTTGCATGGGACTATAAACAAAAGCCCTGACCTTACAAATGGGGGTAGTTAAGGGTTAAATTAACTATCCTATATTTTAAGTGGACATATAAGTAACATGTGACCAAGTATTATGGAAATATCTCCAGCCGTTTGGAAGTTATGCAGTAACATATATTTCCCATTGACTTGTATGGGACTTTAAACATAAACCCTGCCCCTGACAAATTGGGGTGGGTAAGGGTTAAATCACCTATCTTTAAACAACAACAAAAAACGTGGTCTCAAATGGCTGGAGGTGCTCAACCCCAAATGCAGTTGTGCATTTATACTGGGGGAGCAGATCCTGCCCTTGTAGTCCGTTGCTAGGGGCGATCCCCAGCATAAAAATGCAAACAATGGAGGATGCCTGCAGTGGACTACAAGTGCCACAATAGAATCCTACACCAAATAAACGGTGTGGATGTGTAACAATTAGAATAATACAATACAGAAATTTAGGTGCACTACTGTGGTAGATGGATACAATGACATTGGCTATCCCTCAACACTGATGTTAAAATTGAGACATTCGCCAGTGTATCCTTATATGAAGGACACACCAGAGCCCGCACACCAACGCCAAGGTTTCTCAAATGGCACAGGACCTAGCGCTAACCTACCTGTGCGTGAAAAGCAAAAACCAGGGGCCAGTGGGCAATTACAGTAGCACTAGGCCGACATGCAGCCTGCTCCCAGTTCCCTCCAGTGTGACTGAGCACACATACAATGGGAGGAGGGAGAGACATGCTACAAGCCCCACCCAAGTTGGCTGATATAGGTGCATGTCCTCACAGGTGCACCCTTAATGCTGCCTGGAAAATGTTCAAGGTGCATTAACATATGGAGTTTACACACCTCCAAGTATACATTTTTAAACAACAACAAAAAACGTGGTCTCAAATGGCTGGAGGTGCTCAACCCCAAATGCAGTTGTGCATTTTTACTGGGAAAGCAGATCCTGCCCTTGTAGTCCGTTGCTAGGGGCGATCCCCAGCATAAAAATGCATACAATGGAGGATGCCTGCAGCGGACTACAAGTGCCACAATAGAATCCTACACCAGATAAACGGTGTGGATGTGTAACAATTAGAATAATACAATACAGAAATGTAGGTGCACTACTGTGGTAGATGTATACAATGACATTGGCTATCCCTCAACACTGATGTTAAAATTGAGACATTCGCCAGTGTATCCTTATATGAAGGACACACCAGAGCCCTCACACCAACGCCAAGGTTTCTCAAATGGCACGGGACCTAACGCTAACCTACCTGTGCGTGAAAAGCAAAAACCAGGGGCCAGTGGGCAATTACAGCAGCACTAGGCCGACATGCAGCCTGCTCCCAGTTACCTCCAGCGTGACTGAGCATACATATGATGGAAGGAGGGAGAGAGGCTACAAGCCCCACCCAAGTTGGCTGATATAGGTGCATGGCCTCACAGGTGCACCCTTAATGCTGCCTGGAAAATGTTCAAGGCGCATTAACATATGGAGTGACATCAGTTACTTTGCAGTGACATCAGTCATTTTACCCAGAAATCTACGGCGAAACGGAAAAAATCATTGAGCGATGAAATTGAAGAAAAGATGCCCTTTTGTAACTTTTCGGGGCTTCCGTTTCTACGCAGTACATTTTTCAGTAAAAATGACACCTTATCTTTATTCTGTAGGTCCATACAATTAAAATGATACGCTACTTATATAGGTTTCATTTTGTCGTACTTCTGGAAAAAATCATAACTACCCGCAGGGAAATGTATACGTTTAAAATTGTCATCTTCTGACTTATAGCTATAACTTTTTTATTTTACCGTGTATGGGGCAGTTTGAGGTCAATTTTTTTTGCCGTAATCTGAAGTTTTTAGCGGTACCATTTTTGTATTGATCAGACTTTTTTATCGCTTTTTATTCATTTTTTCATGATATAAAAAGTGGCCAAAAATATGTTATTTTGGAATTTTTTTGTGCGTACGCCATTGACCGTGCGATTTAATTAATGAAATATTTTTATAGTTCGGACATTTATGCACGCGGCGATACCACATGTTTTTTTTTTATTTACATGTTTTTTTTAATGGGAAAAGGGGGGTGATTTGGACTTTTATTAGGGAAAGGGTTAAATGACATTTATTAACTTTTTTTACACTTTTTTTTGCAGTGTTATAGCTCCCATAGGGGACTATAACACTGCACACACTGATCTTTTACACTGCATTGCGTTTTGCATTGCTCAGTGTTATCTGAGGTCAATTGCTCAAGCCTGCATCTCAGGCTTGGAGAAATCAATCGCCGAAGGGACGCACCAGAGGAAGGTAAGAGGACCTCCGCTCGAATATTTTCACTGCGGTGGTCCCGATCAGCCCCACTGAGCAGCCGGGAAGCGTTTACTTTAGTTTTAGATGCTGCATTCAAATTTGAACGACACATCTAAAGGGTTAATAGTGCACGGCACCGCGATCGCTGCTGCATGCTATTAGCTCCGGGTCCCGGCTTCAGATACATACCGGGACCAACCCTATATGACACAGGGTCACCACGTTATATCGTGGGAGCCGGCCAAGGACGTAAATATACGTCCTTGGTCATTAAGGGGTTAATTCAATCTGATTTTGTTCTAACTGGGGGGGGGGGGCTTGTGACAGGAACATGTATCTTATTCATGTGTATGGTTTTATATTTATCATATTTATTCATTTCATATTTTTTGGCAATTTTTGGTA
Source organism: Hyla sarda (assembly GCF_029499605.1). Lineage (NCBI taxonomy): Eukaryota > Metazoa > Chordata > Amphibia > Anura > Hylidae > Hyla > Hyla sarda. The sequence continues at coordinate 163,107,682 of NC_079189.1, forward strand.
TGTTAAAATACTCTTATTACATCCTCTGATACATATAAAAAACTAGACTGAAGTCTGACATCTCTATCTGACACATACTATCTGCATTACAAACTCCTGACCACAATGGCCCTATAGTTTTAGAAGATTAAAAAGCACCGGGAAAGCTGTCATTGATCTCTTCATAAGTCTATTATATTTTTTCCATTTCTATTGTAAGCATCATCCCTTTGTGTTCGAATAAACCACATACATTTGAAACATTACATTGTCACGAATCATTGGAGACAACCTAGAGAACTGTTTTTCCTCTATTTACAGTCAGTCTTATTTTAGCATATTGAGTATTTTATGGTTATCAGTTAACCTTGGTCTCCCCATCCTTTGATTTATTATCATGAGTTAAAAGGCCAGTGACATCACCCAAAGCATTCACAGCACTGGGATAATACAGCTTTACTGGAATTTTTCTGTCGTACAACTTCTGAGTCTTGCTGACTCTGACAGCATGACAATGAGCCTCCAGTCAGTGCATTCCTTGGTGTCTACTAGAGGTGAGCTCATTTAAAAAAAATCGATTCGGCTGATTCGCCAAATTTTGTGTAATTTTTTATTTGATCCAAATAAATTTGCAGCAAATCAATGAAATAAAGTGTGTGTGTGTGTTTTTAACTTTTTTCTACTTTTTTTTCTTAATTTTTTTTTAGGTAGTACTACTACTCCCAGCATGGAAAAGACTGTCCCATGATGGGAGTAGTAGTACCTGTACTAACAGACAGATCTCCCTGGGTGTCACTTCTGACACCTTTGCGATCCTCCTGCATAATGTATAGTAGCAGGCTGCTGGCCGCTTTTCAGCACTATCCTGCACTATGTTCTGCCATGTGAAGTTCTTCACATTACAGATTCAGATTTTCTGCAGAGAGCTGTGAGTGGCCAGATGGTTCCAGCCAATCACAACTCTCTGTGGGAAATATGAATAATAGGTATATGCAAGGCAGTGCAGGGGACCAGAGAAGAGCGGCCAGCTGGCCGCATCTATAAATTGTACAGGATAATTGCAGCAGGGGTCAGGAGTGACACCAGCTGTGATCTTTCCTTTACTGCAGGTACTACTGCTTCCAACATGGAGAACACTCTGCTTCATGCTGGGAACTGTAGTACCTGCATTAACAGATCGCAACAGGTGTCACTTCTTACACATGTTCTGATCTGTTTATTAATGCCGGTAAAACACTTGTTCTGATCTGTCTGTTAATGCAGGTACTACAAGGACTAATTATCGGGAGCAATATTATATATATTTTCACTTTACTTTTTTAGCCCCATTTCTTTTATTTTTTCAGGCATTTAGATGTGCTGGCATGAATAATTGCGGGGGTCAGAGACAAGCTGAGGGCAGGGACATCAGTAATATGTATAATACAGTAGGTAAAAAAAGGCTGACAGTTTCCTTAATTTACCAAAAATCCATACATTGAGAGAGGTCTTCAATCAGAAATTAAAGGTACTTCAAATTGTAATTTGCTGAGGCAGATGGCCAGGGACAATAATGTATGTATGTACTTATTGTAATTGGGAAAGACGATATCATTGTAGTTATACAGTATGAGCTGTTTTTAATTGACAAATTACTGAAAAACTCTTCTTGCAATTCCAATATCTCTGCTCTGTATGTGAAAAATCTTTAATTTTTTTATGTAGGGGATGATGGGAGTTGTAATTCTTGAATTCCAACACAGTGGTTGCAGCGGGCCATCCTGGCGCCATATGAATGGAAGAAATAAAGTTTTGAAATTTACAATAGCTGCTCTAAATAGAGCAAATTAAGGTTAATTGAATAATGAGACAAAATCAAATTAAGGTCAAACAGGTATGACAAATACATATATGTTTGCAAACTGTCCATGGATACCGCCAATCCTGCAGCATATCTGACCTGGGTTGAAGAAACGAGCCACGCATCCAATTTGAGTACCCACGGACAGTTTGCAAACATATATTTTGCACTGTTTGCAAACTGACTGTCGGTGGGTCCCGCAGCATATCTCAATACGGTTGCAGGACCCAGAATATCGAGTAGCAATAAGAGATAAGCGAATTTCTGAAAAATTTGATTCAGCCAATTTGCCGAATTTCTCCCCCAAAATTGGTTCAGTCCGAATTTATTTGCTGCAAATCGCTATTAAAAACGACTATTTCTGGCCTACAGAGAGGCTCAATTGGTTGTTGAACACTTTACCTTGTCCTATCACGCATAGGGAGTGTGCTCTGTTAGTGAAATAATACTGTTATTCAGTATGACTTGTAGATTAAAGGCATAGCTATTATAATCACTGTCGCAGAGCATCTGCATGTGGCAGATTTTTATGTAATTTTAATTTAATTTAACCCTTTAAGGACCAGGCCATTTTACACCTTAAGGACCAGAGCATTTTTTGCCATTCTGACCACTGTCACTTTAAACATTAATAACTCTGTAATGCTTTTACTTATCATTCTGATTCCGAGATTGTTTTTTTGTAACAATTTTTTGTGGTAACTTGCATCCTTTCATGCTGAAAAATCCCCAAATTTGATGGAAAAAATGGAAAATTTAGCATTTTTCTAACTTTGAAGCACTCTGCTTGTAAGGAAAATGGATATTCAAAATACATTTTTTTTGGTTCACATATACAATATGTCTACTTAATGTTTGCATCATAACATTTATGAGTTTTTACTTTTGGAAGACACCAGAGGGCATCAAAGTTCAGCAGCAATTTTTACATTTTTCACAAAATTTTCAAACTCACTATTTTTCAGTGACCAGTTCAGTTTTGAAGTGGATTTGAAGGGTCTTCATCTTAGAAATACCCCACAAATGACCCCATTATAAAAACTGCATCCCCCAAAGTATTCAAAAAGACATTCAGTAAGTGTTTTAACCCTTTAGGTGTTTCACAGGAATAGCAGCAAAGTGAAGGAGAAAATTCAAAATCTTCATTTTTTACACTTGCATGTTCTTGTAGTCCCAAATTTTGAATTTTTACAAGGGGTAAAAAGGAGAACATTTTTACTTGTATTTGAAACCCAATTTTTTTCGAGTAAGGACATACCTCATATGTCTATGTAAATTGTTCAGTGGGCGCATTAGAGGGCTCAGAAGGGAAGGAGCGACAAACGGTTTTTGGGGGGCATGTCACCTTTAGGAAGCCCCTATGGTGCCAGAACAGCAAAAAAAGAAAACACATGGCATACCATTTTGGAAACTAGACCTCTCGGGGAACATAACAAGGGATATAAAATACCCCCCAAAATTTGAAGCCCAATTTCTCCCGATTCAGAAAACACCCCATATGGGGGTGAAAAGTGCTCTGCTGGCGCACTACAGGTCTCAGAAGAGGAGTCACATTTGGCTTTTTGACAGCAAATTTTGCTCCGGGGACATGCCGCATTTAGGAAGCCTCTATGGTGCCAGAAAAGCAAAACAAAAACACATGGCATACCATTTTGGAAACTAGACCCATTGGGGAACGTAACAAGGGGTAATATGAACATTTATACCCCACAGGTGTTTCACGACTTTTGCATATGTAAAAACATTTTTTTTTTTTACCTAAAATGCTTGGTTTCCCAAAATGTTTACGTTTTTAAAAAGGGTAATAGCAGAAAATACCCCCCAAAATTTGTAACACAATTTCTCCTGAGTACGCAATACCCCATATGTGACCCTAAACTGTTGCCTTGAAATACGACAGGGCTCCAAAGCGAAATAGCGCCATGCGCATTTGAGGCCAAAATTAGGGACTTGCATAGGGGTGGACATAGGGGTATTCTACGCCAGTGATTCCCAAACAGGGTGCTCCGTTTTGGAAACAGTGGCATACCAGACGTTTTTCATTTTTATTGGGGAGGGGAGGGGGGCTGTGTAGGGGTATGTGTATATGTAGTGTTTTTTACTTTTTATTTTATTGTGTGTTAGTGTAGTGTAGTGTTTTTAGGGTACAGTCACATGGGCAGGTGTTCACAGTAGTTTCTCGCTGGCAGTTTGAGCTGCGGCAGAAAATTTGCCGCAGCTAAAACTTGCAGCCGGATACTTACTGTAAATCTCCGCCCATGTGAGTGTACCCTGTACATTCACATTGGATGGGGGGGGGGGGGGGAGAAACATCCAGCTGTTGCAAAACTACAACTCCCAGCATGTACGGTCTATCAGTGCATGCTGGAATTGTAGTTTTGCAACAGCTGGAGGCACACTGGTTGTGAAACACCGAGTTTGGTAACAACCAGTGTGCCTTCAGCTGTTGCAAAAGCTACAACCCCCAGCATGTGCGGACAGTGGAAGGGCATGCTGGGACTTATAGTTATGCAGCAGCTGGCGGCACACTACTTTGGCTGGGGATTGTAGTTATGCAACAGCTGAAGACACACTGGTTTGCTACTTAACTCAGTGCTCGCAACCAGTGTGCCTTCAGCTGTTTGAAAACTACAACTCTCAGCAGTCACCGACAGCCAACGGGCATGCTGGGAGTTGTAGTTATGCAACCATCAGATGCACCACTACAACTCCCAGCATGCACTTTAGCTGATTGTGCAAGCTGGGAGTTGTAGTTATACAACAGCTGAAGGTGCACTTTTCCATAGAAAAAATGTGCCTCCAGCTGTTGCAAAACTATAAGTCCCAGCATGCCCATAAGGGAATGCTGGGAGTTGTGGTGGTCTGCCTCCTGCTGTTGCATAACTACAGCTCCCAGCATGCCCTTTTTCCATGCTGGGAGCTGTTGCTAAGCAACAGCAGGAGGCTGTCACTCATCTCCAACTTCTGATTCACACCGCTGCTGCAGGTCAGTCCCTCGCCGCCGCCCCTGGGGCCCCGATCCCAACAGGGACGCCGGGGATCGGGGTCCCCAGCTGCCGGGGTCCTCTTCCCGCACCCAATCACGTCCTACGGAAGAGGGACGGAGCAGGTTGCGGGAGTGAAACCCGCAGCAGGTGCCCTGATTGTTCGGCCGGTAAACCGGTCGACCAATCAGGGCTATTGTGAGGTGGCACCAGTGCCACCTCACCCCTGCTGGCTATGGCTGTTCGGGGCCTTCAGAGACGGCCCTGATCAGCCAGTAATTACGGGTCACTGGGTCACTGGAGACCCGATTGACCCGGAATCCGCCTCAGATTGCTGGGCTGAATTGTTCAGCGATCTGCGGCCATCGCCGGATTGGGGGGTCATCATGACCCCCCTGGGCGATATGCCGCGATGCCTGCTGATCGATATCAGCAGATATCAGGCACCTGCTCACCTCCGGCTAGCGGTGGGGGGCCGGGAATGGACAGGACGTACTCATACATCCTCGGTCCTTAAGGACTCGGAAACGGGGCGTATGAGTGCATCCATTGTCCTTAAGGGGTTAATTTGAATTTGTTTTAATTTTTTGATTACCCATTCTGGTGAGCATTGAGCTGTCAGTCCTCCACCAGGCGAGATACCACCTGTTCCAGCCCCTGCCTCTCAGCGCCCCCTGACTATGACATCTTTTTTTATTTATTTAAGAATTATATTAGATTCCCGGCGTTTACTTTGAACTAATACTGTATGACCACAAAACCCAATATAACATGGAGTAAAATGGCGGCACAATGACAGAGCCTAGAGGTGGCAGCAGCATGGGGAGACCATAATCTGGCAGAATGACACAGCCTGGAATTGGCGGCAGCATAAGGAGACCATAGGGCCTCACAATCTCTAAGATTAAAAGATTAATTTTCAAATTTAAATTGAATATTTATGGTAGCTAGTGCTTCCATAAATGTTTTAGGTAATGTCCCAGGCCCAGCAGCATGAGTAAACCATATAGTGGCTGAATGACACAGCCTGGAGGTGGCGGCAGCAAGAAGAGACCATATAGTGGCTGAATGACACATCCTGGAGGTGACGGAAGCATGAGGAGACCATATAGTGGCTGAATGGCACAGCCTGGAGTTGGCGGCAGCATGAGTACAACATATAGTGGCTGAATGACACAGCGCAGAGGTGGCGGCAGCATGAGGAAACCATATAGTGGCTGATTGGCACAGCCTGGAGTTGGCGGCAGCATGAGGAGAATAATTAGTGGCTAAATGGTACAGCCTGGAGGTGGGGGCGGCATGAGAAGACCATAAAGTGGCTTAATGGCACAGTCTGGAGGTGGGGGCAGCATCAGAAGAACATATGGTGGCAGAATGAGACAGCCTGGAGGTGGCAGCAGCATCATCAGGAGAACTGAAAGTGACCCAGTGACATTTGTGCAAGTGTCTCGGAGGTACTCCCTGCCTGCATCTCCACTGCATACTGCCATGGTGTGTCCGGGTCCTCTGTCTCGCCTTCCTCATAACCCTCTAGCTCCTCTGGCTGTTCCGGCTCCTCCTCTCCTGTCAGATGACAAAAAAAAACACCAATTTCGCAAAACCTAAACTGTGCTCCACTGTGCCCCTCCCCCTCCTCCTCCTCCAGTTCAGCCCCCACAGGGCTCATGTGGCCGTGAGATGTAGGCGCCACGTCTTCAGTGCCCTGACCAGACATAGTTTCCAACACGTGTTGTAGGAAATGAAGAAGTGGAATGACGACCTTTATCCCGTAATCTTGGCGTCATGTATGAGCTGCCACTGGTTGACATTGAAGTTACACAGGGGAGTACCCCTATCTGTTTGGATCATCTTTTTTGCTTTTTTCTGTTCGTATAGTCAGTCCAACCTATGGAGGGTGGAATTCCAATGCGTGGCAACGTCGCAAATCAGACTGTGTTGGGGGATACCATTCTAACGCTGCAGCTCAAGGAGGGTGTGCTTTGTGGTGTACGAGGGGCTGAAGTGCATTCAAAGATTCCTTCCCATTGTTAGGATGTCTTGCAAATGGGGGGATCACTTCAGGAACCACTTGACAACCAGATTGAACACATGTGCCATGCAGGGCTCAACCTATCTTGTCACAGCGCAGACAAGATGTTCTTCCCATTGTCTGTCACCATGGTTCCCATTTCAAGTTTTCTTGGAGTAAGCCATGCTCCGATTTCTTTATGAATAGTGTTGCTCGCGAATATTCGCAATGCAAATTTTATTCTCGAATATCGCATATTCGCGAATTCGCGAATATTCGCGAATATAGCGCTATATATTCGTAATTACGAATATTCGTTTTTTTTTCTTTCACAGTGATCATCCCTCTCTGCTTCCAGCTTGTGTGGTGTAAAGAAGGCTCTAACACTACTGTGTGAGACTGGTGTGTGAATTTTCGCATATGCGAAAATTTACAAATGCTAATTTTCGCATATGCGAATTTTCATTTATGCTAACTTTGTAAATGCTAATTTTCGCATATGTTAATTTTCGTATGCGCAAATTTTCGGGTATGCGAAAATAAAACGAGACTATTACGAATATGCGAATATTCGCGAATATATGACGAATATTCGTCCATATATTCGCGAATATTCGCGAATTCGAATATGGCCTATGCCGCTCAACACTATTTATGAATGACTTTCAGCAGTTCCTCCCCTGTGTGACTCTGTTTGCCAAGGCAAACCATGTGAAGAACAGTGGTATGCTGAAGGGGCACTGAGACTTGTCCGTGCAGTGGAGGACACAGTGGAGGATGAGGAGGCGGAGTCGCACACTGTCACGGGACCAACAGCCTGAGAGCGTGGAGGAGGAAGCGGCGCGACCTGTCCAAGTTGGTGTTTGTGGCTGTGCAGGAACCACATTCACCCAGTGGGCCATAAAGGACATGTTCCTAACCATAGTTACAGCTCCAGACGTCGGCACTGCCGTGCACTTTGGTACACACCTTCTCTTCCACAAAAGTGTGCAGGGCTGGTACTGACTTCTTTGCAAAGAAATGACAACTTGGGACTCTCCACCTCGGCTCGACACAAGCCATCAGTTCTATGAAAGCTGCCGAGTCAACCATTTGAAAAGGGAGGGACTGCAGCACCATCAACTTGGACATTAGCACATTCAGCTTCTGCGCTTTTTAGATGTGTGGGCGCATACTGTTGTCTCTAGGACATGGCTTCGCCCAAGGATTGCTGGTGGAATTACTGACTAAAAGTAGGAGGAGCAGGAACATCTGGAGCTATAGAACGAGGGTAGGACACACAGCTCCCTTCTGCTGAGGTGGTGGAGCCTTGGCTGGGTGAAAGAGGGAGCGGCGTGTCACTGGGTGATGCAGCAGGCGGGACCACAACATCAGAGCCACGGTTCTTCTAGGCCGCTTTATGGTGGCGCAGCATATGTTGATGCAGGGCAATGGTGCCTGCATTGGGACCCTGGCTACGCTTCCCCTTCTGTCGACACATCTTGCATGTGGCCAGGTTAACATCCTCCAGATGCTTGATGAAAACTGCCTCACCGCCGAGTAGATGATTTTCCCACAAACAGTCTACACTGATTGACTGCTACTGCTCCTTCTCCAGGAACTCCTTTTCCACTACCTCCGGGGAAGGTAGGCTGCCCCGAAACAGGTGGTTTCCCCCTAGGGCACATTTAGGTCTAGAATTTCCACTTCTGCCACCATGCTGACTGGCAACCATGCTACCATCTTACTGGCTCAGCTGCTGCCTCACAGGCAACCTGCAACCCTCTTCTCCTGATGATGATGAAGCCCCTTCTGCACCCAACTCCCAATTCCGATCTGCTTCATCATCATCAATAAGTGTTTGCACGTCAATGATGTCCTCCCCAGGTTACTCAACAGTGTCTGCTTCAGGACCCTGATCGCTGGCAACACCACCTCCCATGTCACTCTCCACATGACTACTTGCCCGCCTAGCGGAGGAAGTGGCAGATGTCTCCTCCACTTCTTGGCTGGGCAGTAGCTGCTGACTGTCCTCTATTAGATCGTCCTCACTGAATAGTGGACCTGAATCCACAACATAAGATACTTCTGAAGGGGAGGGTACAGCATAGGAAAGAGGCAATGGGAGGACAGGGACTGCTCCCAGGCCATGCCAACTGAGGATTGTGTCTGAGGAACCCCCGGCTGTTGACTGGGGGTATCAGATGTCACTTGTGATGAAGTGGATGACCGTGTTAACCAATCAATGACAGCAGATGGTTGCTGGTCGAATCTAATCTATCTAATACCAGGAGATCAGGCCTCTCCCGGCGACTCCTGCTGCCACTCGCCCCTAGTCTGCTGCGACCTCTGCCTGAGCCTGAGGAATTTAGGCCTCTGACACTTCTCTGTGTATGTCCTGGCACTTCTCTGCCTGACATACTTAGTGCGTATATGAGGGGAGTACAATACGCTTCACTATGCTTAAAACAGTATTTGTCTAGAAAAGCAGCAGGTGTGTACTTTTTGGCTGGCCTTTTACAGTCACTAGGCCCTTAAGACTTTATCAGAAACAAAACGGAGCAACACTTATGTGGTGTCCCGGTACCATATTATATACGCTACCTGTATAGAGGTCCCCATAGCCAGAGTCCCTAGGACGTTGTAGATCTCCCCTTGTCACCTCTCACTTAGTCCATAAGTATATAGCAGTTCTCTTTAATATTTATATAATAATAGGTATCAAAATTTATATATTTTGTTATCTACCTGTTCGGAGCGTAGCAGGACCTGCGGGTCACGTGATTAGGTAGAAACTCTATGGTTTTTGCTACAGGACCTTAGGAGGTTCCTGTGATGTATTCACCCACAATGCCCTGTAACGATGAGTGACATTCATTATGGACCAATCCAAGACAGCCGGCCCCTGCCCATATAAGGGACCTGCGCCATCTTGATCAGTCTCTTCTCTCTTGGGTTGCTGACTCTGGAAGAGGTAGGATATCCACAGCTTACAAGACTAATTATTAGGCCAAAGCCTTTCGGCCTAGGCCTATAGCATAGCGGACGTACTAAGCGATTCCCCGCTACCCATCGCAGGATCACCGGACCTCAATATTCCCCTAAATCCAGCGGATCTCTGCTAGACAATTCTTCACAAGCTAAATTGGGCTTATATGATCCCAACCGACTGTCAATCGCTGCTCAAGCTTTATGTAAAGAGACTCTGTTATCTTGACTGTCACATGCACAGAAACTCCCCAGTAAAAGTTCCTGCAAGTTTTCAGTTAACAGCGGTTCTGGACAATCCTTTATTTCTGCATCACCTATTGCTTTTGGGAAGGGTGGCAATAGGCCTATCAAGAACACAGCATTTAACCCTCACCCTGGCGTCACGAGTGACAAGGATTAACAGTGCCCTTAACTATCCTGCACAGCGACACCCTAAACACCCTATACTCCCACAAGACGGTATCCTCTCTTCCGCCACCACACTTAGATATACGTATGTGGTATGCACATATGAAGACAGAAAAATGCGCTACAGTACGCTTAAAAGTTTTTGTGTACAACACCAGCCGGTGAGTACTTTTGGCTGTCCTTTCACAGTATCTAGGCCCTTGAGACTTTATCAGGAACAAAATGGTACAACACTTAGATGTATGTATGTGGTATGCACTTATGAGGGCAGAAAAATGCGCTACAGTACGCTTAAAACACTTTTTGTGCACAACACCAGCAGTAGACACCAGTGCTGTAGCACATGGTCTCTGTGTACTACAGCCAAAACTGCACTTCTCAATCTTACTCCCTTCCCTATGAGTGCTTCAAGGCAGGATTTGTGCTTGAGCTGATTCGCTCCTGTTCTTCTGTGCAACACACTGCTCTCTGATTCTCTCTATAATAGAACGCTGTAGACAGTGACTGGGAGGTGGATCGCTGCAGTGAGAATACTTTTCTGTGACAAACAAACTGCTCTCTGTCCAACAGAATGCTGACTGGACTAGGAGGTAAATCGCTGCTGGAAAAAGCTTTTCTGTGTAACACACAGGGCTGTCTGTCCCTATCTATCTCTCTGCAGTGTAAGGATGAAGTGACTGGCCGCAATATGTCTTCCTATTATATAGGGCTGTGACATCAGTGGGGTGACTGGCTGCTGATCTGCATCCTGCATGTGATTCAGGGTCATCCCACCTACCCTTGTTCCCGCCTTCCCAGGATTCCTTGCCCCATGTCCTCACATGTGGATCAGCCATTTTAGATGCCCTGGAGCCTGGACCAAACTAAATGGATTTTAATAAAGCAAGTTGTGCGATAAAATCACAGCGATATTCGCATTCGTTGCAAATCAAATTTTTCATGACATTTGTAAAGAATTCGGAATAGTCAGATTCAATTCGATCATCGATACACTCATCTCTAATATCGAGTCCTTTTTAAAAACACTGAAACAGAATATCAAAACTTACACTTACACTATGACCGCCACCAGTGCTCTTGAGCACTGCAAAGTCCCCTTATTTTGCACTATAATTCCACATACTGTAAACTTGACTGCTTTTGCACAAATTGCACAGCAGCATATGGCATTACTAAATGTTGTTAAAAAAATGTATATAAAAGATTACAGCTTCCTCATAATAAAAGATATATTGCAGCTTCCTCATAATTATATGCAGCAATATCCAGAATCGTCCTTGTTATCAATGGCTCCAGTATATTATTCTATTATACGTCCGTTGTAGCATAAGGCACCCAACAACATTAGTGCAAAATAGTCTATTCTGAAAATATATCCAAACAATTTTTATATATTCACTTCCACTGCTTTATAGACATATAGTGCATTGTTCACATTCAATATGGTATGTAATCACCCACTGCAATTGTCCAAGCAAGTAGCGTACTCCAAACAGTATTATATTCACTTACACTGCTTTAGGGTCATCCAGTACACAGTTCACATTTAATGCGGTATACAGTCACCAACTTGATTATCCAAATAAGTAGCACAAATTCAAAATATATTCTATTTCATGAACCCTTTAAGTTAGTATGCATAATATGCTTTTTTAATGCATTGTTTTGTAGTCATATTTCCATATAGTACATTCCGGCTATGAAAATGATGACATTGTGATGTACAATTTATAGCCTCTTACACATGTATGCTGTTGTAAGTCCAGGACCAACAACAGCAATAATGTCCATTTACCAAATGATCATTCTCGGACTCCTAACAGGCATGTACTAAATAATCATACTTCACTCCGTGGGATTTTTCTTTGGAAGACCAGTATACATCCATGATTATTTGGTACATGCCTGTTGGGAGTCTGAATATGGTCATATGTTAAATATGTATTTGTTTTATATATATATATATATATATATATATATATATATATATATATGTTACGCCTAGCGCTCCGGGTCCCCGCTCCTCCCCGGAGCGCTCACGGCGTCTTTCTCCCTGCAGCTCCCCGGTCCGCGCTGACCGGGAGCGCTGCTCTGCCATGGCCGTTGGGGATGCGATTCGCACAGCGGGACGCGCCCGCTCGCGAATCGCATCCCAGGTCACTTACCCGTTCCCGTCTCCTGCGGTCATGTGCTGGCGCGCGCGGCTCCGCTCTCTAGGGCGCGCGCGCGCCAGCTCCCTGAGACTTAAAGGGCCAGTGCACCAATGATTGGTGCCTGGCCCAATTAGCTTAATTGGTTCCCACCTGTTCCCTGGCTATATCTAGTCTCCTCCCTTGCACTCCCTTGCCGGATCTTGTTGCCTTAGTGCCAGTGAAAGCGTTCTTTGTGTGTTTATACCCTGTGTACCAGAACTTCTGCTATCTCCCCTGACTACGAACCTTGCCGCCTGCCCCCGACCTTCTGCTACGTCCGACTTTGCTTCTGCCTACTCCCTTGTACCTCGCCTATCTTCAGCAGCCAGAGAGGTGAGCCGTTGCTAGTGGATACGACCTGGTCACTACCGCCGCAGCAAGACCATCCCGCTTTGCGGCGGGCTCTGGTGAAAACCTGTAGTGTCTTAGAACCGGTCCACTAGCACGGTCCTCGCTATCCCTCTCTGGCACAGAGGATCCACCTCCTGCCAGCCGGCACTGTGACAGTAGATCCGGCCATGGATCCCGCTGAGGTTCCCCTGCCAGTTGCCTCTGATATCACCACGGTGGTCGCCCAGCAAGCCCGACAGATCGCCCATCTAACCCACCAGATGTCGGAAATGTCCACCATTGTGCACCAACTTCAGTCGCAACTTCATCAGCAATCATCTCCTCCGCCAGCTCCTGCACCTCCTCCGCAGCGAGTGGCCACTCCTAGCCTCCGCCTGTCCTTGCCGGACAAATTTAATGGGGACTCTAAGTTTTGCCGTGGCTTTCTTTCGCAATGTTCCCTGCACTTGGAGATGATGTCGGACCAGTTTCCTACTGAAAGGTCTAAGGTGGCTTTCGTAGTCAGCCTTCTGTCTGGAAAAGCCCTGTCATGGGCCACACCGCTCTGGGACCGCAATGACCCCGTCACTGCCTCTGTACACTCCTTCTTCTCGGAAATTCGAAGTGTCTTTGAGGAACCTGCCCGAGCCTCTTCTGCTGAGACTGCCCTGCTGAACCTGGTCCAGGGTAATTCCTCCGTTGGCGAGTACGCCATACAATTCCGTACTCTTGCTTCTGAACTATCCTGGAATAATGAGGCTCTCTGCGCGACCTTTAAAAAAGGCCTATCCAGCAACATTAAAGATGTTCTGGCCGCACGAGAGACTCCTGCTAACCTGCATGAACTCATTCATCTAGCCACTCGCATTGACATGCGTTTTTCTGAGAGGCATCAAGAGCTCCGCCAGGAAAAAGACTTAGATCTCTGGACACCTCTCCCACAGTCTCCACTGCAATCTGCGCCTAGGCCTCCCGCCGAGGAGGCCATGCAAGTGGATCGGTCTCGCCTGACCCTGGAAGAGAGGAATCGCCGTAAGGAAGAGAATCTTTGTCTGTACTGTGCCAGTACTGAACATTTTTTGGTGGATTGCCCAATCCGTCCTCCACGTCTGGGAAACGCACGCTCGCACTCAGCTCTCGTGGGTGTGGCGTCTCTTGATGCCAAGTTGGCTTCTCCACGTCTCACGGTACCTGTTCGGATTTCCACTTCTGCCAGCTCTCCCCTCTCAGCCGTGGCCTGCCTGGACTCTGGAGCTTCTGGGAATTTTATTCGGGAGTCCTTTGTGAATAAATTCCGCATTCCGGTGACCCGTCTTGTCAAGCCTCTCCACATTTCCGCGGTCAACGGAGCCAGGTTGGATTGCACCGTGCGTTACCGCACGGAGCCCCTCCTAATGTGCATCGGACCTCATCACGAGGAGATTATATTTTTTGTCCTTCCTAATTGCTCTTCTGAAGTTCTCCTTGGACTACCCTGGCTTCAACACCATTCCCCAACCCTGGATTGGTCCACTGGGGAGATCAAGAGTTGGGGCCCCTCTTGTTCCAAGGACTGCCTTCAACCGGTTCCCAGTACTCCCTGCCGTGACCCTGTGGTTCCTCCTGTATCCGGTCCCCCTAAGGTCATTAAGGACTCTGCCTGCCACAGGAAATGCCCCTCCCCCCCTCCCAGTTCCATCAGGCAAGCTTCTGTGTCCCCTCATGGCCCTCGTCCTGGTGTCACACTGCCCCGTGCCAGGTCTCGCCCTCTGCCCTCTCTCCCCATTCCTACTCCTGCGGTTCTGCCTGCCGTTGAGGAATCCCTCCATCCTTTCCCGGTGTCCTCATCCCAGGGGAGGCAGTTACCCGATAAAGAGAAGGGGAGACCTAAGGGGGGGGGTACTGTTACGCCTAGCGCTCCGGGTCCCCGCTCCTCCCCGGAGCGCTCACGGCGTCTTTCTCCCTGCAGCTCCCCGGTCCGCGCTGACCGGGAGCGCTGCTCTGCCATGGCCGTTGGGGATGCGATTCGCACAGCGGGACGCGCCCGCTCGCGAATCGCATCCCAGGTCACTTACCCGTTCCCGTCTCCTGCGGTCATGTGCTGGCGCGCGCGGCTCCGCTCTCTAGGGCGCGCGCGCGCCAGCTCCCTGAGACTTAAAGGGCCAGTGCACCAATGATTGGTGCCTGGCCCAATTAGCTTAATTGGTTCCCACCTGTTCCCTGGCTATATCTAGTCTCCTCCCTTGCACTCCCTTGCCGGATCTTGTTGCCTTAGTGCCAGTGAAAGCGTTCTTTGTGTGTTTATACCCTGTGTACCAGAACTTCTGCTATCTCCCCTGACTACGAACCTTGCCGCCTGCCCCCGACCTTCTGCTACGTCCGACTTTGCTTCTGCCTACTCCCTTGTACCTCGCCTATCTTCAGCAGCCAGAGAGGTGAGCCGTTGCTAGTGGATACGACCTGGTCACTACCGCCGCAGCAAGACCATCCCGCTTTGCGGCGGGCTCTGGTGAAAACCTGTAGTGTCTTAGAACCGGTCCACTAGCACGGTCCTCGCTATCCCTCTCTGGCACAGAGGATCCACCTCCTGCCAGCCGGCATTGTGACAATATATATATATAATTTATACATGAATATACTGTATGTTATTATATTTTTTTTTATCACACAGCAGACAGATGAATGAAGAACAGGAAATAGTTAAGGTTAATTATTCAATTAACCTTAATCTGCTCTAATTAAGGTTAATTATTCAATTAACCTTAGTTTGCTCTAATTAGAGCAACTACTGTATATTTAAAAACTTTATTTCTTCCATTCATACAGCCCCAGGACGGCCAGAGACTCCCTGCCGGTCCCGCTGCAACCACTGTACTAGAATTCCAGAATTACAACTCCCATCATCTACTACATAAAAATTAAAGATTTTTAACATACAGAGCAGAGACACTGGAATTGCAAGAAGAGATTTTCAGTAATTTATCATTTAAAACCAGCTCATACTGTATAAATACAATAACATTGTCTTTCCCAATTACATTAAATACATACATACATTATTGTCCCAGTCATATGCCTCCGCAAATAACAATTTGAAGTATCTTTAATTTCTGATAGAAGACCTCTGTAAAAGTATGGATTTTTGGTAAATAAAGGAAACTGTCAGCCTTTTTTTGACTACTGTATTATACATATTACTGATGTCCCTGTCCTTGGCTCATCTCTGACCCCCACAATTATTCATGCCAGTACATCTAAGTGCCCGAAAAAAAATAAAATAAATGGGGCTAAAAAAGTAAAGTGAAAATACATATATTGCCCCCAATAATTAGTCCTTGTAGTACCTACATTAATAGACAGATCAGAACAGGTTTAAGAAGTGACACCTGTTGCGATCTGTCTGTGAATGCAGGTACTACATCTTCCAGCATGGATCATCCTATATAATGTATAGATGCGGGGCACGGCGCTCTTCTCTGGTCCCCTGCAGTGCCAAAATATATACCTATTATTCATATTTCCCGCAGAGAGTTGTTAAACACATTATTAAAATACATTACTAATAAAAAGTTAAACAAAATGAATTCTAAAAAATATATTAGATTTTACATTTAAATGGTCTCTTTCTAAATTTTTTATTATTGTCGGCTACATTTTTAGGTCCATGCCTGCCCAAATAAATTGGTCCCTGTTTAAAAATTAATAAAAATTTTGTTATTGAAAATAAAAATGTAATAAAATAATTTTTTTACTAAAAAAAAACTAGCCTTAGAGCAATAACATAATGGACTGAATGAAGAAATTTGTTATTTCATTGATACATTGATACATTGATTCATTGATACATTGATACATTAATCTCTAGTGTCTACATTCACATGGGGAAGTGGAAAAGTCCATTCTAGATGTTGTGCTTCCTCATATCTGGCTTTGCCCTGCCCTCCCCTATTGCCACACAGAAGGATAGGACTAGCCATGAAGAGGAGTTGTGTGGGGAAAGTCAAGCTTTGAAGTGTGTTGATGAGGTGGTTTAGGTAGAATCAGTGGTCGAGCCCAGCACAAGCAGGACTGGTGGTGGTAGGTGTGGTTGGGATACTGTAAGTCATCGAGGGGGCTATGCTTAGGGGGAGCAAGGAGCCCAAGAAGTCCATGCAGAGAGAAGTGGCCTGGACTATAAGGAGTTTGATGTAGACAATAATGTGGTGTTGGACAGGACGTGGGAACCACCTAGGCATGAGCTGATGTGTTCAGAGCAGGAGGGTAGTGCCAGAAAAATAGAGGGTAGCAAAGGTGGGGGGGGAAACCTGCAAAACGTAAAAGGAGTAGGGCTGCTGGTCTGATGAGATCAGGTGACGGCGATGCTGCTGCCTGCTCATGTTCTGTTAAAAAACATCCAGAGGAGGGACACAGTAAGGTGGTGCAGTCCCTGTCCGACTGTAGGAACTGCATAGGCATATGGAGCATCACCACAAGGCCACTTGGGACAGTTGAAAACCCCTATAATGTGAGGAAACCATTGCTGCTGCTACTGATGACCCTCCAGATCTCTCCCAACTGTCTAACAGCTAGGCCTCTTCCACAGGCAGCACATTTTCGGGATTTGCCATCTTTGTGGTGTGCCCTCCTCCTTCCCGATTCTGTCAGTTATCCATTCGGGAATCCATGTCCTCCAGATAACAATATTCTCCCAGTCACCCTGTTGTAGTGCACCTCAATTCATACCTGGCCAATTTGTTGGTGGCGTAGGCCATCCCATCCCATCTTGTTGACTCCACAGCCTTCAGGCAACTAATGAGGTATGCCCAGCCTAGGTGGTGTGTACCTAGTTGCTATTATTTTGCAAAGAAAGCCATCCCCACTTTGCACATCATGTGGCAGATAGGGTGGGCAACTCCATAAACTTGTCTGTGTGCAGAACAGTGCATGCCACGGTTGATATGTGGAGTAGTAGCTGCGGCCAGGGGCATTGCATGTCTTTTACCGCCCACTGGGTCAACATCTTGCAGAACAAGGCTCCACCACAATGAGGCCAGGAAATTGTAGTGATACCGCCACAGTTGCACTGATCCTACTCCTCCACAGACATGCTGCACCCAACAGGGAAGACCGCAGCTTATTGTCCTCCCCCATTCTCCTTTCATGGCTGCAAAATCAAGCGTGGCCATGCTGTGTTACACCTGTTGAGTTTGGGTGAGAAAAGCCACACGGCGGAGGAGCTACTGCCTGTCTGCGACAAGAGGTTTCACACTGGTTCCCAAGTCATGAGCTGACATTGGGAAATGTTTTTGCCGGTAAAGGCACAAACATCATTAAGTAATGTGTCTAGGTGGCATGACACACTCTCCCTGTTTGGCACAAGTGCTAAACCTTGTGGTCAAATGTTTCTTGACAACTTGTCCAGGAGTCAAGGCAGTGGTTTCTATATACAGGAAAAATTGCGTCCGATTTAGCTGTTCATATGCTTTTAAACATAAATTTCGTTACCTACAGCGCCAAAACGCTCTTCCACAACACCGCCTTTTTGGTGACGTTCCAACACTGTGAAACTCCCCTTTACACATGTTGAACCTCCTCAACCAGCATCGGAAAGCAGTGACCGACTTTCTCATGCAACAGCAAGACAATTTCTGGAGCCAGTGTTATTTACAGCTCAGGGATTGGCAGCTAATTAGGGACACTTGTTGCGTGCTCATGCCTTTTGAGGAGGCTACAAGATACGTCATCTAGGAAAACATTGGCATTGGGGATGTAATGCCTCTGATATTCCTTTTGGAGCAGATACTGACAGTGATGATGGAAGAAGGAGGGATAGAGGGACCTTAGGAGAAGGACTTGGAGATGGACTATATGGAAGAGAGAGGGGAGGAGGACCTTACACAAGGTGACACTGATGAGGACAAGGAGTGGCATGACCAACCTTGGCCATATGGGACAGAGGTGAAAAAAGCTGGGCCCTCAGAAAAACTGGCAAGGGTGGCTAGGGGAATGCTTTCCTGCTTGCACATTAACAAGCATATTGTGGGCTAGAAGGGAAGAGAAGAGTACTGGATAGTCACACCCTTAAACCCTCGATATATACCCAAAATGGGGGAATTTTTCTTGAATTCTGAGAAGGAGGCTAAATTGGATTTGTATAAGGAGAAGCTACGCAGCCAGCTTACCACAGCTTTCCAGCAACAAACACCTGCTGAATGGGGGTCTAGAGAATGTCTTTGAGTGGAAACAGGAGGTCTTCCACTTTGATTAGTACCTAACAAATTTATTGGCATAATGTTATTGAGCAGGAAGAGATTGGCAGATTCAAATATACTTTATATTGGGAAAATAATATTCCTATAAATAGAATAAGAGTCCTGTTTTGGTGACAGTGTTATAGTTATATATGATTTATATATATGATTTTGGCTAAACAAGGTATTTTCTCTTTGGAACGTTTCCTCTGTGCTGTGCTCTGTTGTTGATCTTACAAGTCTTTGTAATCATTAAAGATTACCTCTCATGATCTTCTTAAAATTTTATAATCTTCCCAGTTCTCTGCCCCCATCATGATAAACCACCCCCTACCTTTATTTTTATTAGTTGTTAGTTTTCTATCTTGATATTGCTCTGTATTTGCTGCTCAGTCTCAATCATATTCACAGACTGGGAAGGGGCATTACCCAGCAGACTGTGATGTCATCTGAAGCCATACAGGGGAGAACTTCCTCCCTCACTCTGCTACACACAGCCCAGTGCAGTTCAGTGTGAGATGAGCTTTGATTGGCTAAGGCTACCCCCCCCCCCCCCTCCCCTCAGCATTTCATGATTTTTGACTTCTGCCAGGCCAAGAGAAAGGGGGAAAATGTGCTCTGGACAAGTAGGGAGACACCTAGTGGCAGCTTTTTTTTTTTTTTTAAACACAAATAAACATACAACTGGGGTTGAAGCGTTAAGCAAAACGTCAGATCCGGTGGCTGGCTAGGCCCTACACACCAGGTTGTATATTTTGCTATGATAGTTATTATGCTGATATATGCTTGCTCCTTCTGTTTTTCTACCTTCTCCTTCCTTCTTTTATGTATATACTCTTTTACCTCGAAAACAATCCTTTGTAACTCAGATCCAGCTCAATGTTGCACAGTAAAATCTATTATTGCACCTTAGTGTTGGTATAGCCCATTAGTCAATTTTTGACTTATGCATCGCACTTTATATCAAGCCACACTTTGTTTATTGTACATCCATGCTGCTATTTTTTGCAACCTCCTGGTGTGTTCTTTATTAAAGAGATCATTATTTGATCCAGATACTATATACATGTGTTTTTTCTATGTGTCCTAGCCCCCCACCATTTGGTTCCTGTACACTGGACTAGTATCTTTGGAATTTTCCATAGCTCATTTTTGTGATTTTAATTTTTCTTATCATGCACTATGTTTTTGAATTGTTTGTCCAAATTCTTGTAATAAAGTATAATCTTTGATCCATAGAAACGCATCTGTTTCCTTAGTAATTTATTATTTCTATTATTGTTATGTCAATCAAATAACTTGGTAAAAAGTTATTTAACATAGATATATTTAGCTTTTTGAGTGAAACCATAATTAAAATTCAGAGGTCTTGTTGGGTCCATGTCTCAACAGGTCAAAGCTGTTTAACCTGCACAAGGATGACCTACATATTAGCGAATGTTTGTGATGTTATGGCTGAACAGTGTATATTACAAAGTTTCCCACATTCATATATATATATATATATATATATATATATATATATATATATATATATTCATTTTACATCAGAAGAAAATAGAACACTAGGCACATTTTAAATTATGTTATTTGTGTTACAGGTATGACAGTGTGTATTTCTCTTAGCTGTGAATATTCTCTTCACTATTTGGTCTTTAAGACAACAGTAAAGCATGTATCACAAAAAAAGAATAAGTGCAAATCAATATAATGCAATCACATTTTTTAATGCATATGCATCGCTTGTCCACAGAACAATGAATACACATTAGTGTTTCATCTCAGAAAGGTGATTTATTGCACAAGAGACTGAAAACCAGTATCTATTTACTATTCTTTTGGGGGAATTTGTCATGCTGTGAAATATGAAATACTACTCATTTATGTGCCCAACAGGTCTAATTTAAATTTACACATTTCAAATAAGCGGAGATGTGTGTGGTTTGCCAATATTCAAATTTCAAAAGAGTTCTTTTAATTTTGAGCCCTCAAATGAATTAGTGGGAAGATCACAATTTGTTTTGGGATTTGTTACCAGCTTAAATGGTCAGGCACTGTCGGGTATGTAATCATATCATTATAATAAAGAATCAGTCTGACACTTCTTGAATTTTTAATTGCTCTTACAGCAGTTTATCATTTATTTTTACTCTAATTTAAACATATGCGGGATGTATAACTTCCCTTTATTTGATATTTTCATTTAACAAGTCATTTTGATTATTTAAAAAGCTAGTGGAAAACGTACCATGAAACAGGCTGCAAGAGTAAATCACATTTAATACATTAGTATACAGCTGCTTTCATTTTTCACAAAGTGTAACTTAAGCTCCTAATTGTCTAACGCACTTACAATTTAAGAGAGCCGCAAGTAACAAATAATTGCTAGAATTTACCAAATGACAGATCACAATGCCTTTTATACTGGCATGTGAACAAATTTCCCTGCTATTAAATTTGTGTAATTGTATCATACTGTGATTTACGTACTGTGATAAGTATCTACTGTAAGAAAAGTTAAGTGCTAATATGGGCTAGACTAGGTTATTTTAAACACAATTAGTCAGATTTTTGAAGGACAAGATACAATTATATCGTTTTAAGTGATTAAGGTGTTTCCCTGTCATTTAACAAGATGGTAATCAAATAATATGAAAAATAATAGGTGAAAAATGGTCAGCCACAAAAGAGCAATGACTATTGTTAGGGAGGGAGCCAGCAACTTAGGACAAGTGATCAATAATTTCATAATAAGGAGATATGTGTATATATATATATATATATATATATATATATATATATATATATACTGTTGCAGGTTAACCCCAGAATTTAGCTTAAAAACGAGAGAAACATTTCTGTGGATCAGCTTCAGGGTGAATTCACATTAAAATGGTATAATAGCGCAATCCAAACAACTCTGTATGATGCATCATTCATCAATAAGTACTATTCTTCATCAGATAAGATCAGGTCCAGTATTTTAAAAACATGGGGTTCTTTTCTTTTTTGTTACAGTGGTTATATTATGTACAGCTGTGCTCAAAAGTTTGCATAACATCACAGAAATTGTAAAATTTAAGCATTGGTTTCGAAAATATGACTGATCCTGCTAATAAAAAGGTCTTTTACTTATGCTAAAGAGTTCTGCAGCACCTGAAACTACGGATACTGGAAGCCTGTGCTAGCATTTCTCCTGCGGTGTTGCTA
Source organism: Hyla sarda (assembly GCF_029499605.1). NCBI lineage: Eukaryota > Metazoa > Chordata > Amphibia > Anura > Hylidae > Hyla > Hyla sarda. Next base: position 163,129,812 of record NC_079189.1, read on the forward strand.
TCAGTGTGTGAAGAGTGGGAGAAGAGGGTTGCATTGACAATCCAACACAATGGGCAGCATATTGAACACATTTTATATGTGGTCAGAAACTTGTAAATAACTCATGAACCAAGCACATGATTGTTTTTCTTGGGAAACTCCCAATAAGTTTGATGTGTCACATGACCCTCTTCCTATTGAAAAACAAAAGTTGGATTCAAAATGGCCAACTTCAAAATGCCCGCCATGGTCACCACCCATCTCACATATACTAATGTACCACAAACAAGAAGTTAATATGACTAACCATTCACATTTTATTAAGATGTATCCACATAATTGGCCCACCCTGTAAATTTGTTTTGCCTCTGTCCATGTCAGAAAGAGCAGAAGATGTACTGTATCTGTATAACTTTCTGGTAGCAGTTGATTTGAAAACTTTAGTAGGGAATTCTGTAATTCCTTCTTGGCATTGCCATTTTTTTTATGTTGGAGAGTGTAATAAATAAACGTGCATGATTAAAAGTTATTAAAGAGATGTCATTAAATATTTTGTATTGCAAAAAGTTCTAGCAGTCGGCACCGCCACCCCTATGACCACCAACAACACAATGACTCCTCACGATAGGAAAGCACTGGTGTATCTTCACCACATAAAGCAGCCTACGGCTGGTGGACACATTTGTGACACCCGGGTTCCAAAAGCCCAAGAGAGAATAGTTCATAAAGCATCCAGACAGGTAGAAATCAAGGGCGAACTTTATTGTAGATGCAGTTTCACAGGGTGCACACGAGGACTTTGCAAAGAGAACCTATGCAACGTCCGCGTGTGCACCCTTTGAAACTGATTGGATCAATCATATAACTGAAGCTGGTTATATCCATCATATAACATTATATAGTGATATGTCACAGCACGCACCCCTGCTTAAGCCTCCAAATTTATTCAGATATAGGCCAACTATTTAGGCTAAGTCTAGATGTAGCAGATATTTCCTATGAGCAAATGTTAGGTGAATCTATAGGAAACTCTAAACAAGAATTTCCAGCACAGCAGCTTCTCTTATGAACTTCCAGCTTTATTGCAACATAAATAGTCCAACACACAGGACAGGAGAACGGTGATGTGTTTTGGTCTGATCACCAGACCTTAGTCATGGTGATCAGGCCGAAACGCGTCTCACCATACTCCTGTCTTGTGTGTTAGATTATTTATATTGCAATAAAGCTGGAAGTTCATAAGAGAAGCTGCCATGCTGGAAATTCTTGTTTAGAGTTTGCTGGGAGCCTCCACACCTTTCCTTGCGTTGGCCGGACGTGGAGGTGAGCTGGCTGACTAAACCTGCTGCATAGGAAACTCTGTATGGGTTAAATATGGAATTTATCAAGAATTGTGATTTGAAAACCACAGTAAGAAATCTGCAACAATGTTGCATAAGAATGAGAATTCTGAGCATTTAAACATTTGCAGCATAGTCTCTTTTCTGCTCAAATTTATTCTAGTATGGATGGGGTTTTGAAAGCCCTTATCCGCATGTATTGTATTGTAAATTGCTGTGGATTTATGTTGCGTCTGAACATCGCTTTAGACTAATTCATCTCAATGTTCAAAAATGACAGAAATAGACACCAAAAATATAGAAGATGTCATTTATCTGAATGTCTACAAGGGAATGTATCAAACTAATACTCATCACACAACAACATTGGTGACAGATATACTTTAAATTATTACACCTATTAGAGCACTGTCAATTTTAATTTAATGCCCTGTAATTTTCCTTCTGCAAATATGGACACGTGCACAATTGCTAGAAGTGGATGTAGTTGCAATAAATGGATGTAGTAATGTGGAAAGTTACCAGAAAAAGGTACAGTAAGTATGACAGGTATGTATGAACGCATTCTTCACAATACATCTGGTGTACATAATTGGTTCATAATAAATGTAATTTGTTATCTTTTTGACAATGTGCAACATGCCCTCCTTAAGAAATACAGTACATTTACATATTTTACATATGTGTTGCTGTATATAGCAATATCCTTGACATATACTGTGTCCTGCACCAAAATATTAATGGCTTTGGACAGTATAGTATAATAAGGCTAAAAGGGCATGGGATTTCCCATTACAGCAGGTAAACATTCATGGCAAATTCACTAATTGTTTTTGATCCACTTATTGCATACACATTGTAAAACATACAAAAAAAAGATTGCAGCAGCACTCTTGGTAAAAAAAATGGAGGCTTTTAGTGCACTTTTTGATCAAAATGTGCCCCCCTCCCCATCCACCATGCGGCCTCACTTCAGATGGGACCCTAACACGCTCATTCTACCTCCCCTTTGCTGGACATAAAGCCCCTGTCAAAAAATGGAGGCTATAAGAAGATTTCCAAGGCACTGAAACTGAGCTGCAGCACATGGCTATGGCCATATAGTGATTTCACAGGACAGGTTACACTCAGAAAAGAAGTTGAGTGAACATGCTCAGTGTCATATCCAGAGGTATGCCAGCATTGCTGCAGAGGTTGAAGAGAGGGTCAGCCTGTCAGTGCTTATACCATATGCCGCATACTGGATCTGAATGGCTGTCATAAAGGAAGTAAAGACTCTTCTAAAGATGATGACAAGAAAGCCTGCAAACTGTTTGCTAAAGACAATCAGACTAAGGACATAACAATAAAATATATTTTTTTTTTTAAATACGAAAGATATACTTACATATATTAGATGCTGTAATTGCTTTCATAATCCTAAACAGAAAATAAAATTTACAAATTTGAAAATTCAATGGATTACAAAAAACTAATTTATATCAAAATTGTTTCCTAATTAGTAGGAAAAAAACTAGGTCACACATTACCTGTCAGCTTCTTGTTAATGTTTTTACATGTTTAAAGTAACAAAGCATCTCTTCAATGCAAGTTGAAGTTAAACCGGTGCAAACTGGCAATCAACATGATACATGAAAAAACAAGATACTAGATGTATACAAAAAATATATACAGCTTTGAAAAAATGCACAATTGCAGAATCGCTCGGTACTTTGTTTCAGCTGAATTTAGATAAGTCAAGGCAAAATGATGAAATCTGAATTAAAAACAATAAAAATGTGTACTCCAAACAATGAAAGTCTCTGTGTAGATACTTGTTAATGCCCAGGTGTGGATATTCACCAATTCCACAGTAGAATCATACATATACAAAGGCATGGGCTGTGTATACGTTCATAAAAGAATTCCAGCACTCACGGTTAGAGGATTCATCTTTTTTCTTTTATTCAAAAGTTTCCGTAGTTTAATGCAGCATACAGATGGTATGTCGGCAGACATCCAATCTAGCAGAGGTCTTACCGTATATACTCGAGTATAAGCCGACCCGAGTATAAGCCGAGACCCCTAATTTCAACCCAAAATCCCAGGAAAAGTTATTGACTCGAGTATAAGCCTAGGGTGGGAAATACATCATCCCCCCCTGTCATCATCCAGACCCGTCATTAACATCCTCATCATCATCACCGCCTGTCATCATCCAGACCCTCATCATCATCACCTGTCATCATCCCCTTGTCATCATCCCACACATCCCCCCTTCATAATCCCCTTGTCATCATCCCACACATCCCCCCTTCTTCATCCCCTTGTCATCATCCCACACATTCCCCCTTCATCATCCCCTTGTCATCATCCCCACCCCCTTCATCATCACCTTGTAATCATCCCACACACCCCCCTTCATCATCCCCACCCCCCTTCATCATCCCACCCCCCCCTTCATCATCCTCTTGTCATCATCCCACACACCCCCTTCATCATCCTCTTCTCATCATCCGCCCTCAGTGGTCTTCAACCTGCGGACCTCCAGAGGTTTCAAAACTACAACTCCCAGCAAGCCCGGGCAGCCATCGGCCTTCGACATCATCCAGCCCCCTCTCACCCCTCTTTAGTTCTGTACAGTACTCACCTCCGCTTGGCGCTGGTCCGGTCCTGCAGGGCTGTCCGGAGAGGAGGTGGTCCGGTGGGATAGTGGTTCCGGGCTGCTATCTTCACCGGGGGCGCCTCTTCTCCGCGCTTCCGGCCCGGAATAGAGGCGTTGCCTTGACAATGACGCAGAAGTACGTTGGCAATGAACGTACCTCTGCGTCATTGTCAAGGCAACGTGACTATTCTGGGGCCGGGCCCGAAGCGCTTAGAAGAGGCCTCCCCGGTGAAGATAGCAGCCCGGAACCACTATCCCACCGGACGACCTCCGCTCCGGACAGCCCTGCAGCACCGGACCAGCGCAGAGCGGAGGTGAGTACTGTACAGAACTAAAGGGGGGTGAGAGGGGGCTGGATGATGTCGAAGGCCGCAGTGGTCTTCAACCTGCGAACCTCCGGAGGTTTCAAAACTACAACTCCCAGCAAGCCCGGACAGCCGATGGCTGCCCGGGCTTGCTGGGAGTTGTAGTTTTGAAACCTCTGGAGGTCCGCAGGTTGAAGACCACTGCGGGTGGAGAGTTCACTCGAGTATAAGCCGAGGGGGGTGTTTTCAGCACGAAAAATCGTGCTGAAAAACTCGGCTTATACTCGAGTATATACGGTAACACACTAGTTGGGAGCCATAAGGGTGTGATGTGACATTTCGGGGGACCACCCCCTTACTCATGCGTACTAGATACTGGATTTCCAGACCATGATTTAGGAATCACACATCTGAAGGTAATTATCAAATTTTCTCTAAGAAAAGATAGTAAAATTGTAAGATGTTTATCAAAAAGATTTGTATAATATAATTTTAAATACATTAGGATTATTTTAAAATGAACATGGGAGATTATTATTATTATTATTTTTTTTAATCATGTGCTGGATTACACGGGGTCCCTGTTGGAGCCTCTCGCAATCCTTGTGGATAGTTTCCTCCAACCAGAGATTAAAAAATGAGATCGCTGTCTACAAGACACCACACACTTCTTACAGTCCCTTAATGAAATAGATACCACAAATGTTAGATTTCTATGTACAATGGATGTCCAAAGCCTAAATACTAATATTCCTTAAAGAGAAGGAGCACAGTGCATTCATGAAATTCTATGCAGAAACAAAACATTAAGTAATCAAATTATTGCTTTTCTGATGAATTTATTAGATTTTGTCCTGCACAGAAATAATTTTCGTTTTGATACATAATTTTATTTACAAGTGGGCGGGACTTCGATGAGGTCTCCCGTCGCCTTAAGTGTCGCTAATATTTTCATGCATGTATTCGCGGAGAGATTCGTCTTTTTTTCCCCAGACATGGAAACTTCACTGATGTGGCTACATTATGTGGATGATATTTTCATGCTCGGGGGGGGGGGGGGAACGGTGGAATCTCTCCTCGAATTTGTACAGAAATTAAATACGGTACACCCCACTATTAAATTTACAATTACATATGATTCTCAAAGAATTCAATTCCTAGATGTTGAGGTAACTAAACATGCTGAAAAATTTGATACTACTTTATATGTTAAAAGCACAGATAAAAATAATATGCTACATAAAAGGAGTTTTCATAATCCGAATATTTTTCAGGGTCTACCGAAAATAATTATTAATAGTGAAGAAAAATATGAAAGAAATAAGAAAATTATTACAGAGAAATTTGAAAATTGGGGGGATTTTAGAAAAGAATTGAAGAAAGTAGAGGAAGAAGTTGCACTTCTAGACAGAACAGATTTACTAAAGAAAAAAGAAAAAAATAAGAAAAAGATAGAAAGAGCAATGTACATTGGAACATACGATAGACATATGAATTTAATTAAAAAACAATTAATAAATCTTGGGGTATAATAAAATCTGACCCTAAATATGGTAAATGGGGAAAAACTATTGGAAACATGATAGTACGAGGTGATATCATAAAAAAGAAAAAAAGACTACCAAACATTTCTAGGATCTAAAAGAAAGGGAACATATCCATGTTTAAATTGCTCTCATTGCAATAATGTAATAAAATGAGAAAATATTTATCATCCTTAAAAGGGTTATAAAATTCACAGCCGTGGTTTTTCCACATGTAATACTGAAAATGTCATTTATATGTTGAAATGTCCTTGCGGTCAAACCAGCAGAAAAATTTAAGTGAGACTAACAGAACATAAAAATAACATCAGGAAAGCTTTCAATACTAAAACAGTAAATTAATCTAATAAATATATTGAGACAACAGTAGCTAGACTTCTTAGACATGAACCATAACATTAATGAACTTCTATGGCAAATCTCAGAGCAAGTTCACACTGACATGAATGACAGCCAAAACCGCAAGCGTCTCTTGCAAAGGGAAGCCTATTGGATTATCTATTTTGAAACGACTTCCCCATCAGGCTTAAATGAAGTCTGTAATTACAAAGCTTTTTTGTGAAAAATAAAAATTTGTTGTAATTAGAGATGAGCGAACTTTTAAAAAATTCAATTTGGCCGATTCGCCAAATTTTCCGAAAAAGTTTGTTTCCATCCGATTTTTTTCGCGGCAAATCTATATTAAAAAAGGCTATTTCTATCCTACATACAGCCACTATAGGGGTATAGAACACTTTGCTGTGTTCTAAAATGCATATGGAGTGTGCTGGGTTAGTGAAATAATACTGTTATTTAGAATAACATGTAGATTACCGGTATCGCTTTTAGAATCACTGCCGCACAGCAGCACAATTACAGAGCCTGGTGGTAGCATCAGTGACATATACAATATAGACCATATAGTGACTGAATGACATAGCGTGGAGGTGTTGGCAGCATGAGGAGACCATTTAGTGGCTGAATGGCACAGTGTGGAGGTGTTGGCAGCATGAGGACACCATAAAGTGGCTGAATGACACAGCTTGGATGAGGCTGAAGCATGAGGACACCATATAGTGGCTGAATGACACAACGTGGAGGAGTTGGTAGCATGAAGAGACCATATAGAGGCTGAATGGCACGGTGTGGAGGTGTTGGCAGCATGAGGACACCATATAGTGGATGAATGACAGAGCTTGGATGAGACTGAAGCATGAAAACACCATATAGTGGCTGACACAGCCTGGAGTTGGCTGATGCACGAGTACACACCAGGGCTTCATGGGTGCTACCTATGAGAAAATTTGAAATTACCAGACCCAGGCCCCACAGCAGCATCAGTAACCCATATATTGCCTGAATGACACAGCCTGGAGTTGGCTGATGCACGAGTTCACACCAGGGCTTCACAATCCCCCCCAAAAAACACACCAATTTTAGAAATTTTTGAATAAGATTTTGAATAGCAGGTGCTACCTATGAGAAAATTTGAAATTCCCAGACCCAGGCCCCACAGCGGCATCAGTAACCCATATATTGCCTGAATGGCACAGCCTGGAGTTGGCTGATGCACAAGTACACAGCAGGGCTTCACAATACCCCCCCAAAAACACCACAATTTTAGAAATCTTTGAAAAAGATTTTGGATAGCGGGTGCTACCTCTGAGAAAATTTGAAATTCCCAAACCCAGGCCCCACAGCGGCATCAGTAACCCATACATTGCCTGAATGACACAGCCTGGAGTTGGCTGATGCACGAATACACAGCAGGGCTTCACAATCCCCCCCCCCCAAAAAAAAATAATCAACATTTTTGAAATTTTCTAAAAAGATTTTGGATAGCGGGTGCTACCTATGAGAAAATTTGAAATGACCAGACCTAGGCCCCACAGCGGCATCAGTAACCCATATATTGCCTGAATGACACAGCCTGGAGTTGGCTGATGCACGAGTACACACCAGGGCTTCACAATCCAACCCAAAAAACACCACAATTTTAGAAATTTTTTTAAAAGATTTTAAATAGCTGGTGCTACCTATGAGAAAATTTGACATTTCAAGACCCAGGCCCAGCAGCGCCATCATTTTTTTATTTGAAATTTAAAACAACCTTTGCGTGTCCCGTACCCCAGCGTGTGGGTACGAGGGACCAAATCCAACAAGCCCCCACAGGGCTCATGTGGCCATGAGATTTAGGCGTAACGTCTCCATTGCCCTGACCGGCCATTGTTTCCAAGACTTCTCGCCAAGGCAAACCATTTGAAGAACAGCGTGACACCGCCGTGACCTGCACACATAGTATGCTGAAGGGCCACTGAGACTTGTCCGGGCAGTGGAGGCTTAAGACACAGTGCAGGATGTGGAGGTGGAGTAGCACACTGTCACAGGACCAACGGGCTGACAGAGTGTAGCAGGAAGCAGCATTGAGTTCCCACCAGGGCTTCAGAATCCCAAAGAAAAAACAACCATTTTTTAAAAATGTTTAAGAATATTTAGGACAGCGGGTGCTACCTATATATTGCCTGAATAACACAGCCTGGAGTTGGCTGATGCATGAGTACACACTAGGGCTTCACAATCCCTCCAAAAAACACCACAATTTTAGAAATTTTTGAAAAAGATTTTGGATAGCGGGTGCTACCTATGAGAAAATTTGAAATTCCCAAACCCAGGCCCCCCATATATTGCCTGAATGACACAGCCTGGAGTTGGCTGATGCACGAGTTCACACCAGGGCTTCACAATCCCCCCCAAAAAACACCACAATTTTAGAAATTTTTGAATAAGATTTTGGATAGCAGGTGCTACCTATGAGAAAATTTGAAATTCCCAGACCCAGGCCCCACAGCGGCATCACTAACCCATATATTGCCTGAATGGCAAAGCCTGGAGTTGGCTGATGCACAAGTACACAGCAGGGCTTCAGAATACCCCCCAAAAAACACCACAATTTTAGAAATCTTTGAAAAAGATTTTGGATAGCGGGTGCTACCTCTGAGAAAATTTGAAATTCCCAACCCCAGGCCCCACAGCGGCATCAGAAACCCATATATTGCCTGAATGACACAGCCTGGAGTTGGCTGATGCACGAGTACACAGCAGGGCTTCACAATCCCCCCCCAAAAAAAACCCAAATTTTTGAAATTTTTTAAAAAGATTTTGGATAGCGGGTGCTACCTATGAGAAAATTTGAAATTACCAGACCCAGGCCCCACAGCGGCATCAGTAACCCATATATTGCCTGAATGACACAGCCTGAAGTTGGCAGATGCATGAGTACACACCAGGGCTTCACAATCCCCCCCAAAAAACACCACGATTTTAGAAATTTTTGAAAAAGATTTTGGATAGCGGGTGCTACCTATGAGAAAAATTGAAATTACCAGACCCAGGCCCTACAGTGGCATCAGTAACCCATATATTGCCTGAATGACACAGCCTGGAGTTGGCTGATGCACGAGTACACAGCAGGGCTTCACAATCCCCCCCCCAAAACACCACAATTTTAGAAATTTTTGAAAAATATTTTGGATAGCGGGTGCTACCTATGAGAAAATTTGAAATTCCCAGACCCAGGCCCCACAGCGGCATCAGTAACCCATATATTGCCTGAAGGACACAGCCTGGAGTTGGCTGATGCACGAGTACACACCAGGGCTTCACAATCCCACCCAAAAAACACCACAATTTTAGAAATTTTTGAAAAAGATTTTAAATAGCTGGTGCTACCTATGAGAAAATTTGACATTTCAAGATCCAGGCCCAGCAGCGCCATCATTTTTTGATTTGAAATTTAAAACAACCTTGACGTGTCCCGTACCCCAGCGTGTGGGTACGAAGGACCAAATCCAACAAGCCCCCAACAGGGCTCATGTGGCCGTGAGATTTAGGCGTAACGTCTCCATTGCCCTGACTGGCCATTGTTTTCAAGACTTCTCGCCAAGGCAAACCATTTGAAGAACAGCGTGACACCGCCGTGACCTGCACATATAGTATACTGAAGGGCCACTGAGACTTGTCCGGGCAGTAGAGGTTTAAGACACAGTGCAGGATGTGGAGGCGGAGTAGCACACTGTCACAGGACCAACGGGCTGACAGAGTGTAGCAGGAAGCAGTGTTGAGTTCCCACCAGGGCTTCAGAATCCCAAAGAAAAAACAACCATTTTTTAAAAATGTTTAAGAATATTTAGGACAGTGGGTGCTACCTATATATTACCTGAATAACACAGCCTGGAGTTGGCTGATGCATGAGTACACACTAGGGCTTCACAATCCCTCCAAAAAAACACAACAATTGTAGAAATTTATGAAGAAGACTTTTGGATAGCGGGTGCTACCTATGAGAACATTTGACATTCCCAGACCCAGGCCCAGCTGTGCCATCAGTAAACCATATATTGCCTGAATGATACAGGCTGGAGTTGGCTGATGCATGAGTACGCAACAAAGCTTCACAATCCCTAATAAAAAAGACAAACATTTTTGACGAAAAATTTTAACAAAAATTTAGGACAGCGAGTGCTCTCTATATATTACCAGAATGATGCAGCCTGGAGTTGGCTGCAGCATGAGGAGACCATTGAAATGTGTGAATTTTTTATTTGAAATTTAAATCAAAATTTGTGTCCCGGACCCCGCCGTGTGGGTACAAAGGACCTAATCTCACAAACACCCACAGGGCTCATGTGGCCGTAAGATGTAGGCGTAACATCTCCATAGCCCTGACCGGCCATTTTTGTTTTTGGTACCTTTGTTTAAGAACAAGCGCATATCCAAGAGTCCAGAAGACTCTATAATGCAGGACGGTGGACCACCAAAAGACATTCTTCTATAAAAAAATTTTTAAATGAAATAAAGAAGCAGAGTTCATCCCTCTGCGTATTTTTTTTTTTAATTTTACTTAAAAAATCACACACAACAAGCGATCAATGGTGTAATGGTTATTATTGTGGAAAATTCAGGTTTATTACTGTGATAATTATCAGAAAATTGGAAAAAAACACTACCCAAGAGTGTTTAACCCCTTAAGGACCGGAGGTTTTTCCGTTTTTGCATTTTCGTTTTTTGCTCCTTGCCTTTAAAAAATCATAACTCTTTCAAATTTACACCTAAAAATCCATATAATGGCTTATTTTTTGCGCCACCAATTCTACTTTGTAATGATGTCAGTAATTTTGCCCAAAAATCTATGGTGAAGCGGGAAAAAAAATCATTGTGCGACAAAATTGAAAAAAAAACGCTGTTTTGTAACTTTTGGGGGCTTCCGTTTCTACGTAGTACATTTTTCGGTAAAAATGACACCTGATATGTATTCTGTAGGTCCATACGATTAAAATGATACCCTACTTATATAGGTTTGATTTTGTCGGACTTCTGGAAAAAATCATAACTACATGCAGGAAAATTAATACGTTTAAAATTGTCATCTTCTGACCCCTATAACTTTTTTATTTTTCCGTGTATGGGGCGGTATGAGGGCTCATTTTTTGCGCCGTGATCTGAAGTTTTTAACGGTACCATTTTTGCATTGATAGGACTTATTGATCACTTTTTATTCATTTTTAAATGATATAAAAAGTGACCAAAAATGCACTATTTTGGACTTTGGAATTTTTTTGCGCGCACGCCATTGACCGAGCGGTTTAATTAATGATATATTTTTATAATTCGGACATTTCCGCACGCGGTGATACCACATATGTTTATTTTTATTTTTATTTACACTGTGTTTTTTTTTTATTGGAAAAGGGGGGTGATTCAAACTTTTAATAGGGGAGGAGTTAAATGATCTTTATTCACTTTTTTTTTTTCACTTTTTTTTTGCAGTGTTATAGGTCCCATAGGGACCTATAACACTGCACACACTGATCTTCTATGTTGATCAACGATTCTGCCGGATGACTGCTCATGCCTGGATCTCAGGCACTGAGCAGTCATTCGGCGATCGGACAGCGAGGAGGCAGGTAGGGGCCCTCCCGCTGTCCTGTCAGCTGTTCGGGATGCCGCGATTAGCCGCGGCTATCCCGAACAGCTCGACTGAGCTAGCCGGGAACTTTCACTTTCACTTTTAGCCGCGCGGCTCAGCTTTGAGCGCGCGGCTAAAGGGTTAATAGCGATCGGCGCTGCGCGCTATTAGAGGCGGGTCCCGGCTTCACTATGACGCCGGGCCCGCCATGATATGACGCGGGGTTACTGTGTAACCCCGCGTTATATCGGAAGAGCAGGACCAAGGACGTACCGGTACGTCCTTGGTCCTTAAGGGGTTAATAACCCCATACATTGCACCATAAATGTTGAAATTTTAATTACCATTCAATAGTTTTTATTGAGTTTATAGAAAACAAATAAACAACAGCATATGTGGGTAGACGCAGCTACCATCATTGATGACATAATGAAAGATCACAGCTGGTAACAAGTAGCAGGTCAAGCAATAATTGCATATATAATTATAACCCAATCAATTCCCGGAAATGGGCCGGGTCAAAACCAAGAAAAATACTAACTGCGGTAGTCAACGGACTATCAGATAAGGAAAGTGAAGAGAGAGTCGCACATCCTGACTATATGGTAGCAAAAAAAAAAAAAATAACATCAAGGTAAATGGGGGAGAAAACTTCTAATAGAAAAGGACAGACCCTCAGGAAAACATACATAGTGGATAAAATTGAAATGTCATTCATCAAGGCAATGAAACTACGCTATTGCACCAGGTTACTGGAGATAAGCTAATGCCTAATGGTCAAATGGATTTGATTTTATTGTAAGAACAACAGTAAAATAAAGCATATGATTGGTTGTTAGAGTGATACAGAAAATCATCTCGACTGAGAGGGTATAAAATGAGCTGACTGCTCCCATGAGCGCCATCTGTAAGAGAATTTTAAGGTGCGACCCGACCCTCTAGCCAGTATGTGTTTGAAGTTGTAAGTGGTTTGGATCTTACTTATTATAGAGTCAATAGAGGGAAAATGCAATCTTGGCTATAATACAGATGATACAGGATAAGCCCCTATCTTGATGGGAAATGCAGGGTATTTCCAGGAACAGTAGGACAGAGTGAGGAGGCCCATCGTTTGAAAACTGAATTGAGGAGTTTCCCAACCGCAACCCAGTAGGAAGAAATCAGTGGGCAACGCCAGAGAATGTGGGCCAGCGTACCCCTCTGACCGCATCCACGCCAACACATGTCAGTAGACCCTGGATACATCATAGATAACCTATCAGGGGTGAGGTACCATCTGAGTAATGATTTGTAAGCCGATTCTAAGTATGTTGCACATTGGAATGCTAGCCTCATATTCTTGAAAGCTGTCTGCCAGGTCCTCTCATCGAACGAGAGGTTGAAATCTCTTTCCCATGATTTAAGAGGGTAGGTCTTTTTACAGTCATCTGAGTTAGTTCGATGTATAGGGGCCTCAGGCCACTCTGGGAGGATGGAAAATAATGATGCGTGAATCTATCTAGACCTGTTGGAGATGGGGATAATGCTTGTAGGAAATGTCTGACCTGAAGGTAAATGTAGAAATCTTTGTTGAAGAGGGAGAACTCATCTCTGAGAGCTGCAAAAGGCCTAACACCGTGCTCGTCCATCAGTTGATTTGTCAAATAAATGCCTCTAGATATCCAACCCCGAAGGTTCAGGTCGGGAATCTGAGAATGCAATATAGAGAGAGGCATGGCCTATGGGACCAGTAGGCCTCTAGGCATGGAGGATGATAGATAGGAAGTCCAAGCACGGTATGAGGCCCCAACCAGCGGGTGGGAAACAAGAGGGGCATGAAGTTGCCACAGAGGCATAAGCATAAGGTCTTTGAGTGTAAGTGGGTTGACAGCATAGCTCTACAAGGACACCAAAGGAGAATTTGTTGGAGGAGGCCACCAACCTTTCTTGAAGGACAGTGAAGTTGCTATGTAGTAACTTTTAACATCTGGGTTACTTAAACCTCCAGCATCAGGAGACTTAACTAGTATGGAATGGGAAAGTCTGGGAGGTTTACTGGACCACACAAAGTTCGTTAGTAATCTTTGGGCAGATTTGAAGAAGGTATCGGGAAGGGAAATAGGAGGGGATCTAAACATGAAAAGTCATTTGGGGAGCAGGAGCATTTTGTAGATAGCTATGCGACCCACCCAGGACAATTCCGTTTTGAAGAGCCGCGCAATCTCTTCTCTGAGTTCTATCAATAAGGGTTCATAATTTAAATGGAAAAGAGAAGCATGCGGGTAGGATAGGCGCACTCCCAGGTAGGAGATATCATGTCGTCTCCAATCAAATGGATATTATTGTTTTAAGGCAGTAACCGTCAAGTGAGGAAAGTTGAGTGGCAAGGCTTGAGTTTTTGCCTCATTTAGGGAATAGTAGGACAATTGACCAAAGTGATCTATGTGTTTCATTACTTTTGCTAAGGAGGCAGAGGGATTAGTTAGCATCAGGATCACGTCGTCAGCGTATAATGAGATGACGTGGCTGCGATCACCCACCTCTATGTCAGTTATTTCCCTGTCTGAGCGGATTGCTTGCTTGAGTGGTTCGATAGAGAGAATAGAAATCAGGGGAGAGAGGGGGCAGCCCTGCCTAGAGCCGTTAGTGATGGGGAATTCGTCCGACATCGTTCTGTTTACTAGAACCTTAGCTGTGGGCTGTGTGTAGAGGGCAGAGATAGCAGTTAAAATGGGACCGGAGAATCCCATGGTGCGGAGGCCCGAGAAGGCATATGACCAGCGAAGCCGATCGAAGGCCTTTTCGGCGTCCAGGGCAAGTATCAACGCCGGGGTCTGGGTGCATTCTATATTATGGAAAATATCAAGAAGTCGTCGGGTATTGTCGGCTGTCTGTCGGCTAGCCACAAAGCCAGACTGGTCCGTGCTTATCAGAGTAGGGAGAACAGGAGCGAGTCTTAAAGCTAGTGTTTTCGCATACATTTTTAAATCCTGGTTTGGCAGAGAAATGGGGCGGAAAATTTTTGGTAGGTCTGTGGACTTTCCTGGCTTGGGAATTGGGGTGATTAACGCTTGTAGGTTTTCCTTAGGGAGGAAACCAGTGGACATTGATTCATTACAAAAAGCCAATAAGTATGGAGACAGCAGTGAGGAAAAGGCTTTATTATAAAGACTTGTGAAGCTGTCAGGTCCAGGCGCCTTATTAGCAGGGAGGGACGAGATTACTTTTTGCAGTTCCTGTAGTGTAATGGGTCTGTTTAGTGCTGTAAGTTGGTGGTCAGTAAGTGTGGGCAAGTTCAATTTCTCTAGATACTGCTGCACCAGGGCAGAATGGGCTGGAGGGGAGGAAAAGGTGTCAGCTAAGTTATATAGGGATGCATAGAAGGCTTGAAAGCCATTAGCAATGTCTTTTGGTGTGTACAACTTAACTTTAGATGTGGGGTGAGTAAGAGTAGGAATTCGTGATTTTAGTTGTTTGGCTTTCAGTTCATGTGCTAGCAATTTACTTGCCTTGTTGTCCTGAGCATAGTAACGAGCTTGGGTTTTTCTGTGGGCCTTTTCATAACATGTGTTGGCGTAGATCAGCCCGCAGAGCCCTTAAAACACCAGCAGTTTGAGGAGACACAGTTTCTCTATTAGTCTTCTCAGCGACCTGTAGTTGGGAAAGAAGTGAGGTTAGTGTTTGGTCTCTCTACTTTTTAAGTATGGAGCCATATTTAATACACAATCCGCGGGTGACAGCATTGTGACCATTCCACAAGGAGATGGCACTGGCTACTGAACCCTTACTAAGGGAGAAGTATTCCTCAATCTCCGACCGTAGTTTCTGGGAAAACTCCTGGTGGGACATGAGGAAGGGGCTAAGTCTCCAAAAATAGGCATTTGGCGAGGAAACCCTGTCTTGGAGCCTGAGAGTTATAGGGGAGTGATCGGACCACGTGATGGTTTCAATTGACGATGTGATGATATTCAGGAGAAGTGAGCAATCTGTTAATACCATATTTAGTCTGGAATAGGTATTGTGAATAGGGGAGAAGGAAGTATACCCCCTCTCTGACCCATGGCCTATCCGCCAAGTATCATATAATTCATTCCTCCAGGCCCAGTCAGCAAGGGACATAGATTGCAGCCTAGCTGAGGCCGAGGAATCAAGGTCTAGGTCCATCACCAAATTAAAATCTCCGCCTAACATGAGGGAGCCCCATTGATATCCACAGGCTTTTTTAAGGACTTTGTTTAAAAATCTAAGTTGTCTAGAGTTGGGGGCATACAGGGATACTATCGTTAAAGGGATCGAGTTAATAGAACAACATAATATTATATAACGGCCTTCGGGGTCTATAACAGATTCTCTGAGAGTAAAAGAAACAGAGTTGCTAATAGCAATAAGGGTGCCTCTAGTTTTGGATGTGTGGTGGGATTGGAATATGTGAGGGTAGGAAGGGTGGTGCACTCTATATGCATCTGTAGCTAAAATATGAGTTTCTTGCACACATAACACATCTGTAATGAGAGAGCGTGCTTCCTTCCACATATGGGACCTCTTATGGGGAGAGTTTAGACCATTGACATTCATGCAGGTTACATTAACTACCATGACATAGAAATTCAAGTATAAGATAGGCAGATAGCACAGAAGGAATCGGGCCAGGAAGGCGCGCCTCCCAGCCAGCACGCGCCTCCTGGAGTGGCATGAAGAATGACAGCAAAAGAAAGAGGGTCAGTAGATAGAACTGCTGAGGGTGAGGGTCAGAAAGTACAGTCATGTGTACAATAACAAGACAAACTGGAACACATAATACAACGGGAAACAATTGGCTCCAAACATGCAAGAAGAAGTGGGGTGAAAGTCTGCACTGTTACCAAAGAACACAGGACAGCATCAGGAGGAAACGTCTTTCAGAGACAGATGCTGTGCAACAATTTTGATACCGCCATTTTAGGGCCGCCAAGTCAAGCTGTCGACCAGTCTTTCGGGACCCTGGATGCTGATGGACCGTTGTTAGCTCCCCTCGTGGGGGCAGGAGAAAGTTTTAAGTCCGAAAGAAGAGCCAGTCCTTCCTTGACAGACTGAATCAATGTGGTGGTGTTATTGTGGAGCACCATTAAACGCATCGGAAAGCCCCAACGGTATTGTATTCCAGCAGTGCGCAATGCTTGCATGACAGGTTGTAGGGATCTTCGGGCTTGCAGTGTAGCTGCGGAGAGATCCGCGTATATGGAGACCTTGTGATAGGGAGCGGGCAGGCCCCCATTCTTCCTTGAGTATTTCATCACCTTTTCTTTAGTAGTGAAGAAATGAATCCGTGCCAGGACGTCCCTTGGGACCGAGTCGTCTAGGTGGCGAGGGACCCTATGGGCCCTGTCTATCTCCAATTCAATTGCTGTACAGGATGGAAGTACTGCCTGGAGTAAAGCACGCACATAAGATGGGATGTCTCCAGGAGAAACTGTTTCGGGAATACCCGAGAACTTTATATTATTCCGCCTGCTCCTGTCTTCTAAATCAGTGATTTTAGCCCGCATAGCATCCACCTCCTCCTCCAAAGCAGTGTGGGAGTCTATCAAGGCATTGTGCGACTCCAAAAAGTCTCCTAGTTTGTCCTCAGTGTGACTCACTCTCCCCCCCTATTTCATCAATTGCTGCATTTATTGGGGTTTTCATAGCGTTAAAGTCCCCCAAGAAGGTTTGCCTCAGTGCCAATAACATAGCTTTCATGGTGACATCCGTTATCATCTGCCCAGAAACTGTAATATTATTGTGGGATGTACTCACTGAGGGTGATCACGCAGTGGTCTCTCTCCAGCCCCCTGTCTCAGCATCCGCAGCAGAAGTAGAAAGAGGGGGCCTCTGTTTAGCTGGGCTGCATGAGGGAGAAGAAGATGGCGTACCTGCAGGGAGAAGCAGAGAGCGAGCCGGGGAGTCTGCATGGAGGTCGGCCGTACTGTGAGCGGAGGGCGAGTCCCGAGGTCCCATAGCCGAGGAGAGGGGGAGAGACGAGCTGTTAGGGAACAGAGCTGGATCAGAGCAGGAGTGTCTGTGACTCGAGGAGGAGGGCGGGTGTCCATTCTCTGGTGAGTGGGAGGAGGGGATCTCCCCGTCCAGCGCAGCGCCATTATGAGACCCGTGGTCTGCTCTGGTAAAGTTAAATTTGTGGAGGGTCCTCTGCCTTGTGACCCGTTTTCTGCGGCCGGCCATGGTCAGGAGGCTATAGGGCAGTGTGCTGGCAAGTTTGGTGGCGATATCTGCTAGTAAAAGTTGCTGGAGAAGGCCTCTAATATGGAGCGCTCACTTTATGCAGCCAGCATTCTCGGCAGCCAGGCCGCGCCCCCTGAAGTTTAAATTAAGCATGTATGTATGTATTTCAAAAATCCTAAAATTAAAGGCCCAAGCCCAGAAGTATCATGAAGTCAAGTAGTTCCTGAAAGACACAGTAGCAGTCAGGAATAGACATCAGCAGTACCCAGGAGACTTTAATAACCCCTTACATTGCACGATCATTCGCGAGATCGAGCAATAACAGGTGTGTTATGCCCTCAGATGTCCGGGGCTGCACGCACGCTACACTGAACGGACCAGCGTGTGTCTATCTTTCACCGACAGGTGTGGGTAACCCGCTGAACCCCGTTCGCGATAGGGATTGCAATTATTTGCCAGGAAAGAAGAATCACAAATAAGCACGGGTCATAAGCTCGGGTTCATTAAGTCCCTGCCCTTTGTACACACCGCATGTCTCTACTGGTAGGAGAAGGCCCTGGCAGAGCACCGAGAATTTAAAGATCATTGTTGAAATTTGCATTAAGCATGTATTTAGCTACTGCTAAACATCCAAAAATTGAAGGCCCAAGGCCTGAGGCATCAGGGAGGCAAGTAGTTCCTGAAAGACACAGAATGAGTCAGGAGCAGTCAATCGCAGTACCCAAGAGGGTTTCATAACCAACCCCTTACATTGAAAGATCAATGTTGAAATTTGCATTAAGCATGTATTTAGCTACTGCTAAACATCCAAAAATTGAAGGCCCAAGGCCTGAGGCATCAGGGAGGCAAGTAGTTCCTGAAAGACACAGAATGAGTCAGGAGCAGGCATTTGCAGTACCCAAGAGGGATTCATAACCCCTTACATTTAAAGATCAATGTTGACATTTGCATTAAGCATATATTTAGCTACTGCTAAACATCCAAAAATTAAAGGCCCAAGGCCAGAAGCATCAGTGAGGCAAGTAAATCCTGAAAGACACAGGATGAACCAGGAGAAGGCAATCACAGTACCAAAGAGGGTTTCATAATCCTAAATGATAACCCAAGAGGGTTTCATAACCAACCATAATTGAGAAATGTTGGTGTAGCAGCATGGTCAATCTAATTTGAGGCATCTGGCATTGGTGGCTGGAAATCCTGGCTGATCCATCCCTGATTCATCTTGACAAACGTCAGTCTCTCCACATTTTTAGTGGACAGACGAGTTCGCCTTGGGGTGACTATGGCCCCGGCCGCACTAAACACCCGCTCTGATGGCACACTACTGGCCGGGCAGGACAGCTTTTCCAGAGCAAACTCTGCTAGTTGCGGCCATAAATCAAGTTTGGCTGCCCAGAAGTCCAGCGGATCTTCAATGGTTGTTGGCATGGCCATGTCAAGGTATGCCCCCACCTGCTAGTTCAGGTCCTGCTCCATGTCTACCTGCTGCTGATTTGTTGCTTCACTATGCGGGTGAAGAAAGCTACTCATAAGCGACTGTAGACTCAGGCTGCTGCTGATTGAGCTGGTACTGCTCCTGCAACCCCTCCCCAGCAGCCATGGCAGTGGAAGGTGAGTGCAGAAGGCCGCCCGAGTTAGACCTGCGAGTGGATGGACCATGCGGCCGATAGGCATCAGCCAACTGACTACGTAGAATCTCTCTGTAGTAGGTCAGTTTGTCCTCCCTCTCAGTGGGTGTAAAAAAGGTCCCCATTTTGGGACGGTAGCGAGGGTCTAATAAGGTGGAGATCCAGAAGTCATCCCGCTGACGAATTTTGACAATTCGGGGGTCATTTTACAAGCAACTGAGCATGCATCATGCCATTTGCGTCAGTGACCCGGAGGGACTACCTGCCTCCATCTCCACTGCATACTGCCACGGTGTGTCTGGATCCTCTGTCTCAACTTCCTCATAACCCTCCAGCTCCCCTGGCTGCTCCTGCTCCTCCTCTCCTGTCCGATGACTAGAAACACCGGCCATCTCATCCAACCTAAACTGTGCTCCGCTCTGCTCCTCATCATCCTCCTCCTCCAGTTCAGCCCCAACAGGGCTCATGTAGCCTTGAGATGTAGGCACAACGTCTCCATTGCCATGACCAGCCATGGTTTCAATCATTTGTACTAGGAAATGTAGGAGTGGAATTACGTCGTTCATGGCTTAATCCAGGCGACTCACAAATAATGTGGCTTCTTCAAAGAGCCTCAGCAAACGGCAGGTGTCACGTATGAGCTGCCACTGGTTCACATTGAAGTTACACAGGGGAGTACTCCTATCTGCTTGAATCATCAAGAAATCGGTGATGGCTTTTCTTTGTTCGTATAGTCTGTCCAACATATGGAGGGTGGAATTCCAATGTGTGGCAACGTCACAAATAAGACTATGTTGTGGGATACCGTTCTGATGCTGCAGCTGAAGAAAGGTGTGCTTGGCGGTGTACGAGTGGCTGAAGTGCATGCACAGTTTCCTTGCCATTTTCAGGATGTTTTGCAAATGGGGTGAAGACTTGAGGAAGTGCTTGACAACCAGATTCTACACGTGTGCCATGCAGGGCGCATGTTTCACACTTCCTTGTCGCAGCGCGGACATGATGTTCTTCCCGTTGTCGGTCACCATGGTTCCCATTTCCAGATTTTGTGGCGTAAGCCATACTCGGATTTCTTCCCTAATGATCTTCAGCAGTTCCTCCCCTGTGTGACTCCGTTCGCCAAGGCAAACCATGTGAAGAACAGCTTGACATCGCCGTGCCCTATACACATGGTACGATGAAGGGCCACCGAGATCTGGACGTGCAGTGGAGGCCGAGGACATGGTGGAGGATGAGGAGGTGGCGTCGCACACTATAACAGGACCAACTGCCTGGGAGCGAGAGCGTGGAGGAGGAAGCGGTGGGACCTGTCCAAGCTGCTGTTGTGGCTGTGCAGGAAGCACATTTACCCAGTGGGCCGTAAAAGACAAGTATTGCCCCTGCCCGTAGTTACAGCTCCACACGTCGGCGCTGCCATGCACTTTTGAACACACCGACAGGCTCAAGGACTGGCCCACCTTTTCTTGTACAAACTGATGCATGGCTGGTACTGCCTTCTTCACAAAGAAATGACGGCTTGGGACTCTTCACCTCGGCTCGGCACAAGACATCAATTCTCTGAAAGGTGCAGAATCCACCACTTGAAAAGGGAGGGACTGCAACACCAGCAACTTGGACAGGAGCACATTCAACTCCTGCGCCGTTGGATGAGTGGGCACATACTGTTGTCTCTTGGACATGGCTTTGCCGATGCATTGTTGGCGGAATGGCTGACTAATAGCGGGAGAAGCAGGAGCGACAGAAGGAGGGTTTGACACACAGCTCCCTTCGGCTGAGGTGGTGGAGCCTTGACTGGATGAAGGAGGGAGTGGATGGCCACTGGGTGATGCAGCAGGCTGGACCACTACATCGAAGCCACGGTTCTCCCAGGCCGCTTTATGGTGGCGAACTATGTGTTGACGCAGGGCCGTGGTGCCGACATTGGGACCCTTGCCTTGCTTCACCTTCTGCCTACAGATCTTGCATGTGGCTACGTGAACCTCCTCCGGATGCCTTATGAAAAACTTCCACACCGCCAAGTAGCTGATTTTCCCACCTGCAGTCCGCACTAATTGACTGCTACTGGCGCCGTCTCCAGGAACCCCTGTTCTTCTACCTCCAGGAAAGGTAGGCTGCCGCGAAGCAGGTGGTCTCCCACAGGCACGTTTGGCTCCTGAATTTCCACTACTACCACCACGCTGACTGCCAACCGTGCTACTGCCTTGCTGCCTCAAGGGCAACCTGCAACTCTCTTCTCCTGATGATGATGAAGCCCTTTCTGCACCCGGCTGCCAATTGCAATTGGCTTCATCATCACCCACAGGAGTGTGCACGTCACTGATGTCCTCCTCAGGTTCCCCAACAGTGTCTGTTTAAGGACCCTGAACCCTTGCAACACCGCCACCCACGTCACTCTCCGCATCACTACTTGGCCACCTAGCGGAGCAAGCGGCGCATGTCTCCTCCCCTTCTTGGCTGTCCAGTAGCTGCTGACTGTCCTCTATTAGATCGTCCTCAGTAAATAGTGGAGCTGAACCCACAGCATAAGATACTTCTTTAGGAGAAGGAACAGCATAGGACAAAGGCAATGGGAGGACAGGGACTGCTCCCGGGCCATGCAAACTGAGGGTTGTGTCTTAGGAACCCACCAACTGTTGTCTGGGGGTGTCAGATGTCACTTGTGATGATGTGGATGAGCGTGTTAACCAATCGACGATGGCAGATGGGTTGCTGGTGGAGACACAACCGCTGGCTGATAACGGGAGCTCAGGCCTCTCGCTGCGACTCCTGCTGCCACTCGCCCCAAGTCTGCTGCCAACTCTGCCTGAAGTATTTAGGCCTCTGCCACTCCTCAGTGCACGTCCTGGCACTTCTCTGACTGAAATACTTAGTGTTTTTATGAGGGTATTACAATACGCTACACTACTCTTTAAACAGTATTTGTTTAGAACAGCAGCAGGTGATTACTTATGGCTGTCCTTTCACAGTATGTAGGCCCTTGACAGATTAACAGGTCCTAAATGGTACAATACTTGGATGTACCTATGCGGTTGGCACTGATGAGGGCAGTAATTTGCCTAACTATACACAGAAAAATATCTATATTTTTGTAAAACACCAGCCAGTGGATACTATTATTTGGACTTTGACGGTGTGGAGCACCTTTACAGCTTAACAGGTACTAAATGGTACAATACTTGGATGTACCTATGCGGTATGCACTGATGAGGGCAGTAATATGCCTAACTATACGCAGAAAAAAATAGTTATTTTTGTAAAACACCAGCCGGTGGATACTATTGTTTGGACTTTGACGGTATGGAGCACCTTGACAGCTTAACAGGTTCTAAATGATACAATACTTGGATGTACCTATGCGGTATGCACTGATGAGGGCGGTAATATGCCTAACTATACGCAGAAAAAAATCTGCATTTTTGTAAAACACCAGCCGGTGGATGCTATTGTTTGGACTTTGACGGTATGGAGCACCTTCACAGCTTAACAGGTACTAAATGGTACAATACTTGGATGTACCTATGTGGTATGCACTGATGAGGGCACTAATATGCCTAACTATACACAGAAAAAAAATCAGTATTTTTGTAAAACACCAGCCGATGGATACTATTGTGATAGCCCTTGGGGGGTGTATGGTAGTGCTGAGGTAATTCTTCGGCCTATCGCCGCCCTTCCCAGTAACGATAGGTGCATGCATAAAATGACTGAAGTCCACAAGGTAATTGAACTTGAACTTGGATAACTTTACATAAATGCTTGCGGTACATCCAATGAACAGTAACAGTCTCAGGAATACAGTCTCTATATAGTTCAATGACTGACAGTTGTTGCGGACCTTGACTTCTGATATAGTCTGAGAGTTCAGGGTAATTTGCGAAGATCCGTCCGGATTTAGGGGATAGATAAGGTCCGGTGATCTTGCAGAGTGCTTAGGGATTGATAAACTCATGATTCTGAATAGATCAGCCATTGCTGCAAGGCTCGGGCCTAACTCACTGCGGAAGACAGCTGCGCAGATCCTGCTCGTTTGACAGCCTGGGAACAAGAGAGAGAGTAATGGCTGCCGCTCCCTTATATGGGCAGGGGCAGGGCCGCTTTTTACTGGTCCAAGCAACTGTCACTCACCGTCACAGGCAGTGGTGGGTGAAATACGTCACAGGGACCTCCAAAGGTCCTTAAGCCTAAAAACCATAGAGTTTACCTGATCACGTGACCCGCAGGTCCTGCTACACTCCGTACAGGTAATTAACCATTTATATACATTTGTACAATCATATTTATATAAATCCTAAATAACTGCTAGATAAGTAATACCTAGATGAGAGGTGACAAGGGGTGGACTAGCTACGAAGAACCCCGACGTCCTAGGGACTCTGGCTATGGGGACTTCTACACAGGTACCGTATAGGATGCGGTACCGGGACACCACACTATTGTTTGGACTTTGACGGTATGGAGCACCTTGACAGCTTAACAGGTAATAAATGGTACAATACTTGGATGTACCTATGCGGTATGCACGGATGAGGGCAGGAATATGCCTAACTATACACAGAAAAAAATCTGTATTTTTGTAAAACACAAGCTGGTGAATGCTATTGTTTGGACTTTGACGGTATGGAGCAGCTTGAGGGCTTAACAGGTACTAAATGGCACAATCGGATGTAAGTATGTGGTTTGCACTGATGAGGGCAGTAATATGCCTAACTATATGCAGAAAAAACGATAAAAAAAAAAAAAACAGCCGGTGAATACTATTGTTTGGACTTGCACAGTATGTAGCCCCTTGACAAATTAACAGGTACAAAATGGTACAAATGCACTACAGTCCACTGAACAATCACGTATTTCTGAACAGCAGCAGGACCCAACAGTGCAGCACCACAAAAAAACAATCCAGGGATTAAACCCTAAATTGCACTCTGTCACACAATTCTGAGCAGCAGAAGATTTGTGGAGCAAAAAAAAATAAACTCAATTGGGCTTAAAAATGAGGAGATAAGATACTTCAGAAAGTTCAGGCAGCTTGGAGATCTGTATGAGGCAGCTGACAGCTATCTGCCCCTCTCTGCTGCAATGCTCAATAACGTGAATAGGAGGTTTAGCTATCAATGATCCTTCTCAGTGTAACAGCACAGGACTCTGCACTCCTGTCTCTCCCTAATGCTGATGTGACTATCAGTTGCAGTGTAACGCTGTGGTATGAGCTCACACACACACAGTCCATTCCTCTCCATCTGAGTGCATAGATGAAATGAAGAGAGGCAAGATGGCCGCCGATTATATAGGGGCTGTGACATCACAGGGGTCAGTGAACACTGATAGGCTGCATTTCACATGTGATTCAGGGTCAGCCCGCCTACCTTCATTCCCGCTGCTGTTTCCCGCCCTCCCATAATCCCCTGCCCCATGTACTCACATGTGGATCCGCCATCTTAGGTCTCCAATAGCCTGGAATGCTGTAAAATGGAGTTTAATGAAGCGAATCGCGCGATAGAATCGCAGCGATATTCGTATTCGTTGCGAAACAAATTTTTCATGAAATTCGTAACGAATTCGGGTTTGTCAACTTCAATTCGTTCATCTCTAGTTGTAATCTAGCACATGATAAAAAAAACTAAAAAAAACTTTTAAAAAATTCACATATTCGTTTTAAAATAATCCTAAGGTATTTAAAATTATATTATACAAATCTTTTTGATAAACATCTTACAATTTTTCAATATTTTCTTAAAGAAAATTTGATAATTACCTTCAGATGTGATATTCCTACAACATGGTCTGGAAATCCAGGATCTAGTACGCATGAGTAAGGGTGCGGTCCTCCGAAACGTCGCGTCAGACCCTGATGGCTCCCAACTAGTGTGTTAAGACCTCTGCTAGATTGGATGTTTGCCGACATACCATCTGTAAGCTGCTTTAAACTACAGAAACTTTCGAATAAACAAAAAAAGATAAATCCTCTAACCGTGAGTGCTGGAATTCTTTTATGAACGTATACACAGCCCATGCCTTTGTATATGAATAAAAATGTGTAATTTGAAGCTACATTGTGGTAGCAACCTAAAACAAAACCATTGTCTAATTATAAAACGCTATGAAGTAAAGAGTATGGTCCTTTAAAGAAAGATGCTAATGTTCATTTGTTGGTATAATCATATGAGCTTTGAAAGACTTGTTCTAATTTTTGGTGCATCAAAAAATCAACTCGAAATACCTAATTCTCGATGTTGAGAGGGGGAAAAACCTTATAAAACATAACTTTTAATGTAATACTCTAAAATGCACCACACCTTGTGATAAAGAATAAGTGCCCAAATTGTAAAGCAACACAGATAGCAGTTACCACACGTAATGTGGATTTACAATAAAGGAGAAGCATAACTATTGCCAAAGACCACCCAACGCGTTTCTGCCACTACGTGGCTTCCTCAGGGGAAATGTATACAGTATGCAATAGATAGTAATACTGCTATATGACAGAATATCAATAGAGTATAAAACAAAATAATTTAATTCATAGGGAAACACCCGATACACAGTGTATATCCCTTAATTATTTTAGCTCATCCAATAGTCAATCATCCTTCAGGGCAACCTGTAAGTAAAGCATAAACATAGAAAAAGATTTCAATGTGCCATCCGTATTCCATAGTTACTGGCCATTTATAGTATCAATATAAATACCTAGAGAAAAGACACATATTCACAGTTTCCAAGTGTTTGCCCGGATACCTATAATGAAGATACAAGGTCCCAATCAATATGGGAGATGCTAGTACCTGCAATACAAGCAGTGCGCATCGCACCAGCTATCATACTCACACTCCTGTAGCCACACGTCCGGTTAATGGTTCTCAGATGAGCGCACTAAACCCGCGTTGGCGGGGAGCCGTCTGTCTCTGACGGCTGCTTAGCGCTCACTGAGACCATGCCGGCGTCTGTCGTCATATCCTGTTTCCGGCCGGCGCCGCGTCATTACGCAACGCCCTCTCTGACGACTACAGAGGGCGTTGCTGAATCTGACAGCGGCGTCCGTAGTAACGGAAGCAGTGTATATTTAAAGGGCAATTCGCTTGTTTATAAATGAAGATATACTTAAAAGAACCTGACTAAGTGTTAGTATGCACAACAGAGGATATAGATATGATACTGTGAATAGAGCAATAAATAGGTGATGATTATTTTGCATATGATAAGAAGGTTTATGAGGAGAGGGGGGGGGGGAACAACAAAAATCCCCAAAGACGGGGGTGCAGCATGAGGTACCCATTGCTTAGTGAGACAGATACTAGGTCCCTAAAGGTAAGTTACGCTACACCCACTCGTTCTCATTAAGGATAAATGTTTTCCCCACACCTCACATATATGCAACCATATATATAATAATATATATCATATATATAGTGTATGAATGTATGAAAAAAATGCTCAAGTAGGAGGGGATATGCTATCAGAGGGTCAGGACCCAAGGAGGACGACCATTTTCACTATGTTAATCTGAAGAGACCAGGTTATCCAAAGAAACTAATGGTTTCCTTAAACAGGCGGCTCTCCCACCCCCTATTTTTTGTTAGGGGGAATGCCCTAATAAATGGTGTTGGGGTGTTGGGGTGGTTTATGTGGCCCTAAGGAACCTGAACTTGTACAGGCCCTCCCATCATATACAAGAGACACTACAGACCTTCTTCAGAAATTAGAAGGGATAACAGTTGAAACTGACACCCTATTAACGAGTATTGACGTTGAGGCATTGTACTCATCCATACCGCATGAGATAGGATTAAGAGCGGTAGCCTACTTTTTGGCATTTAGAGGTAATCAGTTTAGAGCACATAACGACCTGATTCTCGAACTGTTGCATTTTGTACTTACACATAATTATTTTTTGTTCAATGGCAATTTTTTCCACCAGCTCAGAGGGACCGCTATGGGGAGCCCTTGTGCCCCCAGTTATGCGAATCTCACTCTGGGCTGGTGGGAGGCCACCCAAGTTTTTGTTGAGTCTCGGGAACAATTCAGTGAGCGAGCCCTTTTATGGGCTCGCTTCATTGATGATATATTTATATTGTGGCAAGGGACTATGGAACAGTTTGAGGAGTTTTTAAAATCTCTCAATATCAACACTATAGGCTTACTCTTTACATATGAGTGTAATTCATCGTTCTTACCGTTTCTTGACATTTTGATTCAAAAAAACAGTGACGGGAGTCTTCGGACGACTGTATACAGAAAATCGACTGCTACAAATTCACTCCTGAGGTGGGAGAGCTGCCACCCGGGACCCCTAAAAAGGGGTATCCCGAGGGGGCAGTATCTCCGCCTCAGGAGGAATTGTTCAGAAAGGGGAGACTTTGTTCGGGAGGCACAGGACCTGAGGAGGCGATTTATAAATAGAGGCTACCCACAGTATGCCTTACGATCAGCTTACCAATATGCTTTAAAAACTCCCAGAGATTCACTTTTTATACCAAAAAATCGTGACACCATGACACCCACTATGCGAATAATAGCAACATTTGATAATGGAGCATCACAAATGCGCGAGATCTTGAAAAAATATTGGGGGATTCTTCAGATGGACCCGGATTTGAGAGATGTCATCCCAGAATCCCCCCAAATCACCTTTAGAAGGGGTCGAAATATAGGAGATATGGTGACTCATAGCCATCTCACTCCTGCGGCATCGGGTCATGTGACCTGGCTTGATAGAATCCCCAAACCTACAGGAAATTATCCGTGTGGACATTGTAAAGCCTGCCCTTATATATTTAAAACTAAAAACTTTAGATGTGAAGCCACAAGAAAACAATACATCATTAGAGACTTCATAAATTGCAGTACCAAAGGCATTATTTACATGGCAGTGTGTCCCTGTTCTAAAAAATACATAGGCAAGACCTTCCGAGAATTCAAGAAACGCATTCTTGAGCATATGGGGGATGTTAGACATGATCGTGATACCTCTCTGGCCCGTCACATGAACCAATGCCACAGGGATTGTCAATATAACATCCAATTTTTGGGACTTGAAAAAGTTAAACCACCTATAAGAGGAGGAAATTTTGATCAGATGTTGTTACGTAAAGAATGTAGATGGATTTATGAATTAGGAACTATGGCCCCAGAAGGCCTGAACGACCAACTCAGTTATGCATGTTTCCTATGAATACTGCTCTCTCGCCCCCCCCCCCTATTGGTGATTTTGGCTAGGTAGTTAGAGGAGGCCTTAGTGAGCCTCTTGAGTTAGCATCACCAAGATTGAATTATCTAGGGATATTGACTAGGCCAAGTAGGAGGTACGAGAGCGGGACCGCCCTTCTAAGGGCGACAATTCTGCCTAGGGATAGGGGCTACAGCTAGAACAGGGCTAGTTCAGGTTCCTTAGGGCCACATAAACCACCCCAACACCATTTATTAGGGCATTCCCCCTAACAAAAAATAGGGGGTGGGAGAGCCGCCTGTTTAAGGAAACCATTAGTTTCTTTGGATAACCTGGTCTCTTCAGATTAACATAGTGAAAATGGTCGTCCTCCTTGGGTCCTGACCCTCTGATAGCATATCCCCTCCTACTTGAGCATTTTTTTCATACATTCATACACTATATATATGATATATATTATTATATATATGGTTGCATATATGTGAGGTGTGGGGAAAACATTTATCCTTAATGAGAACGAGTGGGTGTAGCGTAACTTACCTTTAGGGACCTAGTATCTGTCTCACTAAGCAATGGGTACCTCATGCTGCACCCCCGTCTTTGGGGATTTTTGTTGTTCCCCCCCCCCCCCTCTCCTCATAAACCTTCTTATCATATGCAAAATAATCATCACCTATTTATTGCTCTATTCACAGTATCATATCTATATCCTCTGTTGTGCATACTAACACTTAGTCAGGTTCTTTTAAGTATATCTTCATTTATAAACAAGCGAATTGCCCTTTAAATATACACTGCTTCCGTTACTACGGACGCCGCTGTCAGATTCAGCAACGCCCTCTGTAGTCGTCAGAGAGGGCGTTGCGTAATGACGCGGCGCCGGCCGGAAACAGGATATGACGACAGACGCCGGCATGGTCTCAGTGAGCGCTAAGCAGCCGTCAGAGACAGACGGCTCCCCGCCAACGCGGGTTTAGTGCGCTCATCTGAGAACCATTAACCGGACGTGTGGCTACAGGAGTGTGAGTATGATAGCTGGTGCGATGCGCACTGCTTGTATTGCAGGTACTAGCATCTCCCATATTGATTGGGACCTTGTATCTTCATTATAGGTATCCGGGCAAACACTTGGAAACTGTGAATATGTGTCTTTTCTCTAGGTATTTATATTGATACTATAAATGGCCAGTAACTATGGAATACGGATGGCACATTGAAATCTTTTTCTATGTTTATGCTTTACTTACAGGTTGCCCTGAAGGATGATTGACCTCCTGTTATGATAAGCCACACTATGGCAATAGGGATATACACTATGTATCGGGTGTTTCCCTATTGGATGAGCTAAAATAATTAAGGGATATACACTGTGTATCGGGTGTTTCCCTATGAATTAAATTATTTTGTTTTATACTCTATTGATATTCTGTCATATAGCAGTATTACTATCTATTGCATACTGTATACATTTCCCCTGAGGAAGCCACGTAGTGGCAGAAACGCGTTGGGTGGTCTTTGGCAATAGTTATGCTTCTCCTTTATTGTAAATCCACATTACGTGTGGTAACTGCTATCTGTGTTGCTTTACAATTTGGGCACTTATTCTTTATCACAAGGTGTGGTGCATTTTAGAGTATTACATTAAAAGTTATGTTTTATAAGGTTTTTCCCCCTCTCAACATCGAGAATTAGGTATTTCGAGTTGATTTTTTGATACATTTATACCGGGAATTTGGGCCCTTGCAGGCTCATTTATATGCAACTGTTGCAAATCTTTTCTAATTTTTGGTGCACCTGCAACACAACCCTTAAAAAATATTAGATAGTTAGATAGATCATTTTTTTCTGCCCTTAATAAGTGTATTTTACTAAGTACTGATAGCATCACTACTGTATAAGAACAGGGTCTCCTGTCAAAATGACAGGAGACTCAGCTCACTATAAAGCTTCCATGGTGCTATAGACTAGGATGCTATGGAAACTATGTACTGAGCAGGAGGCAGTTGCTGCATGCCCTTTTATGACATCTGGTATCACAACAGCACTAAAGAGGAAAAGTCTGCAGCTGTTTGTCTTTGGAACTGCTCAGCAGATCACAAAAAAAAAAAAAAAAAAAAAAAAAAAAGATTTGAACTAATTAAGATTTTTTTTTCATAAAATTTGGAAAAAATATTATTTTTTCCAATTAGTATTTCCAGTAATGTCACTCATCACTGTTCATCAATCCCATAGTGAATGGAGTTGCAGCTCACATGCTTCATGGTCTGATGATCTCTTGGGGGCTTCAGGAGTGGAACCTGCTTTGATCACATACTAGGTAAAAAAAAAAACCTTTCATGAAGGTCTGATCTCCGCACTATGGCTTGTATATGAGACATCCCTTTAAGAGAAATATTCCTCCTAATTGGTTTACATTGTACCTACTGGTTTTCATTGTATGTTGCGGTGATGCTTTGTACAATGGATAACAATACCAATTATATAAGTAATTCATTTTCCAGATGATTTTCTGTTTACATTTGTAAGGAAATTCAAGTAGCATCACGGGTCTCCTGAGATACCCTGTCACTTAAAAGTTCACAAGGTTGTAATGTCTCTACATTCATCACAGTACAGGAAATAAATAAATAAACTGAGCAGCACAGAGGTTATATGTCAAGATTACATTTTT
Source organism: Hyla sarda (assembly GCF_029499605.1). NCBI lineage: Eukaryota > Metazoa > Chordata > Amphibia > Anura > Hylidae > Hyla > Hyla sarda. Next base: position 163,161,204 of record NC_079189.1, read on the forward strand.
CTATTCCTATTAAACGATATGTCATATTTATATCAATAAAACAAGCTGCTGGCTTAAGTACCAATTTATTATTGAACTACGCTTCAAGTGTATTCCACAACCGCCCTGTTGATTAATAGGGCATGGAACAAACATGTGACCATCAGGCATGTAAAAATATGGACAAATAAGGTATAGCACTACACAGTGGTGTGCAAGATATTACTGCATGAAAAAAAATATCAAAGAATGACATTAGGAATAAAACAAAATATGCAAATGGTCATTAAATAGTGTCAAAGGCGACCTGCCATCAGATTATTGGAGAATAGGTTTGCTTTCGTAATAGCTATTGGGGTGTTAGGAGGTACCAAAGAGTACAGCAGTTACTGTATATAGTTATGGAGCCCTTATATTTATGTCTGCATTGATTCATAGGCAGTATGTTTAAATGCAAATGCAGTCATATCTAAAACATACATTTTTAAGATTGCTAAGGCAGACATTCAGTGTGTAACCATATCTAGAAACTAGATATCTAGAAACTAGAGATTATACTGAGTAGTGGATTCATGGAAAAGCCTTTTTGTAGAAGTGATAGCTGAAAATACAGTGAAGGACTTTAGACATGCATGGGATAGGTATAAGGCTATCCTTAATATTAAGTAGGGCCAGGGACTATTGATAGTATTCAGGATAGTGGGTAGATAAGATGGCTGAATGGATTTTATCTACTGACACACTATATGTTACTTAATGGAGCTATCCAGTGCTGAAAAACTATCCTAAGGATAGGGGATAAGTTTCAGATCACAGGGAGTCCGACCACTGGGGCCCCCTGTGATCTCCTGTATGGGCCCCTGGCAGCCTGCAGGAAGGGGGCGTGTTGACCACTGCACGAAGCGGCGGCTGACACGCCCCCTCAATACAACTCTATGGCAGAGCCGAAGTGCAATCTCTGGCTCTGTCGTTCAGTGGCCGACACCCGCTTTCTGGCTAGTGAGCCAGGGCCCCATACAGGAGATTGCAGGGGGGCCCCTGCGATCTGAAACTAATACCCTATCCTTAGGATAGGGGCTAAATTTTTCAGCACTGGACTACCCCTTTAATTCCAGAAAGAAAATCCACTTTGAATGCAGGAAGAGAGGATTGCTTCCTGTTAGAAAAAGTGGTCTACAAAGTGCTGCACAAGGGGCTGATACTTGTATTTACAATTTTTTTTGTGTTTGTAAATAAATAATTTAATAACTAAATCAGAGAACAATAGTCAAGCGGGTTCAAGTTAAAATAAAAGCAAAATACACTAAAATAGTTATTCAACAGTGGTCTAAAAGCACCTAAAACGGTGAGAAAATACTCAATTCCATAGCAAACATTTGATTATATATTCTCTGTATATAATATGGCCTCTAAATGCTGAAATAATGCCACAATATAGTATCCTAACCAATCTGAAATACAGAGGTGGTTTAATCACTTTGTTATGGAATAGACTTACTGCATAGAATAGAGAAGCAGATCTACAGAAAGCCTCAACAATCTATATAGATGTTTTCAAAGTGTGAATATCTATTTTGGAAAAAATAAATTACTGGCGTATCACAAAAGAGCATACAACAATAGGCTAACCAAAGATAAAAATATGTTAGTTGTATTAAAAAAATATATTTGCCAAAGTTAAACTTTACACAATGCCACCATATAATACAGTGTGAATTAGAAATGTCCCTGTGTGTTTTAATGCAGGTCCTGTTCTCCCGGCGCAAGGAAGTGTTTTATCATAGTGTTTCCTAGCCTTTTAGCCGCAATGACCACCCTGCTCTTCAGATTTTTATCATCTGAGTAAGACCTATTGGTTTAATTCAGAGGGTGATTTATGATACACTATTCTAGGTCAATATACCTTGACCCATTTGGTCAATAAAGGACAGGCAAATCACTTTTCTTAAAAAATTGCTCATGCTTGAAGCAATTATAGAAACCTTGCAAAATAAGCAATTATGGTATGAAACTTATAGCTTTATTTCCTCCCTACAATATCTTCTTTACGTAAATTGGTTAAGGATTTCCATGTATCTATAAAAGAAAAAGGATTGCGCCTCTAATAATTTTATTTGCATGTTGTGTAGGAAGTAAACATGGGAGTATCACTGTGGTTACATTTGACTGCACATGAAAAGAGACACGATGTGTAATTTGAATACAAAATTTTAATTTTCCACTAAGCACAAAATAATTACAGATGGTTTCCTGCGAATGCCACATGGTAGACAATGCTATGTTGTCAATACTTTTTTCAACTCTGGATTATATGACTGAACTTAACTTTTAAAGTAATAAACTACATTGTAGAAGATATTAGAATGTGTAACAATACACTCTGCTAGAAAATAGGAGGTCATTATTGTAAACATATGGAGCAAGGTTTGAATTTGGAGAAAACCAATTCATGCTGACTGCTTCATACTGTTATACCATATTTCACAGAGATGGCTTTATATATATGTTTACAAACATCATCAGGAGTTACACATTGAGGAAGCAAAATATTATTATTATTATTATATGGCATCCTTCATTTGTTCACCATTTAATAAACAAAGAGATTTCAATTGTTTTGTATTTTCTTTTATTTTTAATCTTTTTTCATGTTGAGATTGCACTTGAATACTTTCACAAATAATGTAGTTAATTAACAATATGTAAAAAGAAATTACAAGCACAAGATAAAGGAGAGACTCTCAGATTTTTTTTAGGATGAAAATCAGTAGTGCAAGATCTAGTCTAGATACTCAGAGGTGCACAAGAGAATTGTAAAAGTGAGGTAAATAAAGAAGTATCCAAAATTGAAGTATGTACAGAGTGCGTGTAAGCACCCTAAATAATGATGCTGAGCCCAAAATATGTGGCACAAAAAGTAAATAGCTAAGTGCTCAAAGAGAATAATCAAATACACACACTTGTCTTAAAGAGTCAAAAACCTGTGGAAAAACAAAAAACTGAATAGTATAATAAACATATTACCAAGTGGTATGGAGTAGTGTAGTGAACCACCACCCAACGTTTCACGTTCACTGGCTTCGTCTGTGGCGTGGTCAAAATGAGGAACTTCCTTCTGTAAAAATAATGGCCTTACAAATAGGAATAAGGAAGGTCAATCCATCCATAAGAGTGAAAGGTAAACATACCAATCACTGCCAATTGGTTATAACTGAGGATAGCTTATGGATGGTTTAACTTGCCTTATTCCTATTGGGAAGGCCATTATAGCTAAGGGAAGAAGGTTCCCATTTTAGCACGCCCTGGACGAAGCCAGTGAATTTGAAATGCTGGGTGGTGATGTACAACAACAGGAAAAAAAAAAACATACTTATTGTAAAAGTATTACAAAATCTGGGGGGAAGAAAAAAGGGGGGAAATAGGAGAAGGGAGTGGACGAAGACCACAGAAGTGGTAACAAAACAGCTAAAGGCATGATAATATTAAAAGAAAGTAAAAATGAGATCAAAATAACATGCTATGCAGTAGTTTTTTGTGACTAAACCAACTCAACCAAGGGAGCCAAAGTTGTAGGAATGTTGTTTGCCAGCCATTTTCCTAACAAGCCATTTGTGAGACTCATTGATCATTTCTGCCTCCAAAGGGGTAGAAGGACTGTAACCATGGGGGAGGGGGGGAAGAAAGTGGTAAATGATACACTGGAGACATAGGGTATTCAGTGTGACACTGAAAATTTTGATTTGTTATGAATCAGAATATCGCCATGATTCAACAAAATGAATTGCTTAATAAACTATTATTGCGGTCCAGGGGATCAAAAATGGCAGCTACACGCGTGAGGACATGGGGCAAGGAACTCTGGGAAGGCAGGTAGGCAGAATCACCCTGAATCCCATGCGGCATGCAGCCTATCAGCAGCCAGCCAGGCCTGTGATGTCACAGCCCTATATATTCAGCAGCCATTGCTGAACACAGGCATTTCTGGGACTTTTTGCTCAGAGAGCAGACACTGTGTGTTCCAATTCAGAACAGATCTTTACATTGAATCCATTCACCTGAAGCCAACATCACTGCAGGCAGGCAGATAGACAGGGACAGTAGAGGGAGAGAGAGAGAGTACATTTTATGTTGCAACTGTACTGGGGTCTATTACTCTAAAGCAAATAGGGGCCAGTCAGTGTGAGCACTAAAATACATAGTCACCTGCTTTTAACGCCTAATTCAGGTGTAACCGTACTGGGGCATATTGTCCTATCATAAGTGTAATATATGCGCACTCAGCGCTTTTATTTTTTTTCCTGTTAAACTCAGAGAGTTTTTGCTGTGCCAACAAAGCTTAAAAAGCCACAAACAACCATCTCTAGATGGTTCATTTGATTTAGGTCTCAGGTAAAAAGATGGTCACTTGAGATGCCCGTTCAGGAACTAAAAGACAAGTTCAATGGTAACTTGAGATGCACGTTCAGGAACTAAAAGATCCTGATTTCTTGAGAGATTTTGAATAGGGGCTCATTTGCCAAGGATTCCAGAATTTCCCTGATAAGCAATATATTGTGCCTACTCCTGTTCTCCTCATTTCCAAAAGGAAGATAAATAAAAAATCATCTCCCAGGACAATAGATTATTTCAGGTTGGCATCCTGCAATGTTTTGAGAGATACCACTTTGTGGCCTATTTGCTTAAAATCAGTAACATATATTCCAGAGAATACAGTGAGAGAGGGTATATGGTAGAAAGCAGATTTAACTAACCAGATCAGTAAAACAGTTCCCACCGCTGCATAGAGTTGACATACATGTATTGCCTCAGAACAATTAATTGTGCCCACTAGATGGCAGCATAGGGCTAATTGCTATGTTGTTACTCTGAGGGAGTGTTTAAGCTGCTAGTTATGAGGGGGTTTCCATATGTAAGTGCCACAAGATTGAGAAAAGGTCAATTTTCCCTTGTAAAATGGAATGTGGAGGCAAAGGAAAGGGAGGTTCTTATGGTCCTTGTATGTTGTGAGCTTAGAGTGGGTGGCAGACTAAAGAAGGTCTTAGCCCTGCAGGAGATCCCAAACCTATTAATGCAGCTGATATAGAAACTTGCCACTAATAGACAAGTCACTGGTGCAGTAGAGCAGATATTGGTGCTCTTATTGTACTGATGAAGCTGCTAGCTAAATCCCAGTCTGGCAGCCCCTATCAGCTCAGTGGCAGAGTGGGCACAAAGTCATGGGGGATGTGATGCAGCTACCGTGCTCCTAGGCTATCTCTTATTTATTTGGGCCAGCCACAGAGAACAAGCTACCCTGGCAATTCTTTACTGCTGACACTGCTTCTAAAACTGATCTCCTGGGGGACATTTCTCCCGGGATGAGATCCCAGCGGTGGAGAAGCATGGGGAGTGAATGACTATCTTTGACACGACCAGTCAGCTGGGACTTCTGGGAGTATGAAGAGGGTGGACGTTTAGGACAGGACAGCTCGGTATGCAGTCAGGCACAGCAAGCCATATATAGCGTAAAGGCCATTGGTGACTCACATGTCAGAAGTAGTGTTGAGCTGCATAGGCCATATTCGAATTCACGATATTTAAAAAATATATGGCTGGATATCCATCATATATTCGCAAAATTAGCATATTCGCAATATTTGTGGCCTTTTTTGACTATGCGCCATAAAATTTGTATGCGCATTCACCATAAAATTTGCATGCGCATGTGCAATATCGCGTGACAAAAGAGCTAAAAGAAGGGAGGGCATATGCAAATTTTTGGGCGCCCATCAGTCTGACACAGTAACTAGTATTGGAGCCTTGTTTACACCACAAGCTGGAAGCAGGGAGGGATGATCACTGTGATGTGTACTATGAAAAAAATGATGTGAATATTCGTAATTGCAAATATTTAACGCTATATTCGCAATATTTGCGAATTCACAAATATGCGATATTCACCATAAATATTGGCATTGCGAATATTGGTGCCAACACTAGTCAGAAGTACAAAGACTCATGTAGCTGTACTTTCATACTATTTTCACGTAGGGAACATCACATGCTTTACATGTATTATGAGGTGCTAAGATTAAAAACTGATGTTTCTTTCATTTATTTCTAAATTATGAGTCTGTTGACTCAATAAACCAAAGATTATTAACCTTATTCCAACTATATTCATTTATTTTAACAGATCATTGGGGCATTATTTTTAAATCTATAAAAAAATATTAATTGTAGAATATGTGGTATTGTAATATATACCTAATTAAATATATATATATATATATATATATATATATATATATATATATATATATATATATATGTATATATGGAAGCCCTTGGGGGGTGTATAGTAGTGGGGATGTTGTATCGGTATATGAGGGGTTAATGTTAACCCTATAGTTCGTGACGCCAGGCTGAGGGCTAGTATGCTGAGGTAATTCTCCGGCCTATCGCCGCCCTTCCCAGTAACGATAGGTGCATGAAATGACTGAAGGTCCACAAGGAGATTTAACGTGAACTTGAACAACTTTACTTAAGTGCTTACGGTACATCCAAGGCACAGTAACAGTCTAATATAACAGTCCTTATATTGCTCAGTGACTGACAGTTGTTGTGGACCTTGAGGTATTTAGAAAGTCTCTGAATTTAGGGTAGATATTGCAGATCCGTCCAGATTTAGGGGTTAGATTAGGTCCGGTGATGCTGCAGAGTGTCTGGGGACTAATACACTCTCGATTTAGCATTGATCAGCCGTCGCCGCAAGGCTCAGGCCTAACTCACTGCGAGCATAGCTGCGCAGGTCCTTCTCGGTTGACAGCCCAGGAACAAGAGAGAGAATAATGGCCGCCGCTCCCTTATATGGGCAGGGGCGGGGTGAATCTGATTGGTCCGAGTACCTGTCATTCACTCGTACACAGAATGATGGGATTGCATACGTCATAGGGACCTCCACAGGTCCTCAAGCAGAAATACCATAGAGTTCACCTAGTCACGTGACCCGCAGGTCCTGGTACGCTACACGCAGGTAATTAACTATTCATTTACATTTATATAACTATATTTACAAAAACCTTGCATAAGTTACTGGTTTACTAGATGGAATAGAGGTGACAAGGGGTAGACTATACAACATGGACCCCTACGTCCTAGGGACTCTGGCTATGGGGACCCATACACATAAAGGGACCGCATAGGATGCGGTACCGGGACACCACATATATACACATATATGTGTGCATTCACGTCTGGGCAGTGGAAGAGAGAGGTGATATCTGGTGGAGAGTGGGTAGAGGAGTTAAGTTTTTTTACTGTGAATTTTTGCAATCCTCAAATCTCCATGTTGGAAAAGGCAGTCCAGTGTGCATCTTATACAATGTGTGCAATGTGAGACGGGGTGGAGGTGGGTCAGTCAGTCAGTTAGCTGGGTTACAGTTAGAAAACAGGGTAGAGAGTAAAGTGTCAGAGAGGAAAGTCCTGAACTGGCACACCCCAACAAGTTTGCCCGGTTGGCAGATGGGGGGGACACCATTTCAGAGCTAGCAGTACTGCAGCAGGACTCTGCCTCTGACCGTCAGGGGGGTGTCTGCTCCAGTAAGGAGGGACGGAGGAGTGGAGGGCAGGCCAAACAGGTACTGGTAGCGGGGGACTCAATTATTAGGGGGACAGACAGGACAATCTGTCACAAAGACCGAGATCGCCAAACAGTGGGTTGTCTTCCTGACGCTCGAGTTCGGCACATTGCGGATCGGGTTGACAGGTTGCTGGGTGGGGCTGGAGAGGACCCAGCAGTCATGGTACATATTGGCATAAAATTGTTTTCAGGGACTTAGGCCGCAAGCTTAAGGCAAGGACCTCCAAGGTAATATTTTCTGAAATATTACCAGTACCACAAGCCACACCAGAGAGGCAGTGGGAGATTAGGGAGGTAAACAAGTGGCTCAGACGCTGGTGTAAGAAGGAGAGGTTTGGGTTCATGGAGAACTGGGCCGACTTCGCTGTTGGATACCGGCTCTATGGTAGGGATGGGCTTCACCTCACTGGGGAGGGTGCAGCTGTGCTTGGGGAGTAGATAGCTAGAAGGGTGGAGGAGTGATTAAACTAGAGACTGGGGGGAGGGAACCTACAATGTAGAGGGGGGAGATAGTGTAGATAGAGAGGAGGGCTTAGAATAGTTAATAGGGATAGGCTTAATAATAAGAAAAAACATACACCTTTGATTTGCATGTTGACTAACGCCAGAAGTCTGTCCAATAAAACAGAGGAACTCGAGTGGTTGATGTCTGAAGAAAATTATGACATAGTAGGTATAACAGAGATTTGGTTGGATGATAGCTGTGACTGGGCGGTCAACATACAGGGCAATAGTCTATTCAGGAAGGATCCGACAAAACAGAAAGGTGGAGGAGTTTGTCTTTATGTGAAATTGAATCTGAAGGCCACACTGTGGGAGGATATATGGGAGGGAAATGATAATGTGGAGTCATTATGGGTAGACATATATGGAGATGAAAATAAAAAAATTCTGATAGAGGTTTGCTATAAGCCACCAAACATAATGGAAGAGGTAGAAGATCAATCACTGAGGCAAATAAACAAGGCGACAAATCAGAATGAGGTGATAATAATGGGGGACTTTATCCTGATATAAACTGGGAGACTGAGTCCTGTGAATATCATAAAGGAAACAGGTTTCTGACTATAGCTAAAGACAATTATCTGTCCCAAATGGTGCAGGGCCCGACCAGAGGGGGCGCCCTTCTAGACTTAATATTAACCAACAGACCTGACAGAGTAACTAATGTGCAAGTAGAAAGACACCTAGGAAATAGGGATCATAATGTAATACATTATTGCTTGTTCTTCAATAAGGGAACCTCGCGAGGGGCCACAAAAACAATGAACTTTAGGAAGGCAAAGTTTGATCAACTGAGAGAAACCCTTAACAATATAAAATGGGATAATGTCCTCAAAAACAAGAATACCGACACTAAATGGGAGACGTTTAAGAATATTTTAAATTCTCACTGTAAGATGCATATATCTTATGGAAATAAAAGGGTCAGGAATAAAAGAAAACCAATACGGATGAATAAAAATGTTAACAGGGTAATAAACAACAAAAATAAATCATTGAAACCACTAAATCAGGACGGCAGTGGAGAAGCACTAAAAAGCTATAGAGAAAAATGTAGACTCATTGCCAAAGAGAATAAAACTAACCCCCAATTTTTTTTAGCTATATAAATAGCAAAAAGGTAAAAATGAAAGTGTAAAAGCCCTTTAAAAAATGTTGAGGATGAAATTATAAACGGGATTAGGAAAATGCAAATGTGTTAAATTCTTCTCCACTGTATACACTGAGGAAAATGAAATGCCAGGTGAAATACAGCGAGATAAGGTAAGCTCCCCAGTACAGGTCACCTGTCAAACCCAGGAAGAAGTACAGTGCCGCCTACAAAAAAATCTAAATAGACAAATTGCCAGGTCATTATGGCATTCACCCCCATGTTCTAAAGGAATTAAGTAATGTAATAGAAATACCCCTATTTTTAATATTCGGGGACTCTATAGTAACAGGGGCTGTTCCCCAGGACTGCCACATGGCAAATGTGGTGCCAATATTTAACCCCTTAAGGACCGAGCCCTTTTTCACCTTAAGGACCGGAGCGTTTTTTGCAATTCTGACCACTGTCACTTTACATTGATAACTCTGGAATGCTTTTAGTTATCATTCTGATTCCGAGATAGTTTTTTTTTGTGACATATTCTACTTTAACATAGTGGTAAATTTTTATGGTAACTTGCATCCTTTCTTGGTGAAAAATCCCCAAATTTGATGAAAAAAATGAAAATTTTGCATTTTTCTAACTTTGAAGCTCTCTGCTTGTAAGGAAAATGGATATTCAAAATAATTTTTTTTGGGTTCACATATACAATATGTCTACTTTATGTTTGCATCATAAAATGTATGAGTTTTTACATTTGGAAGACACCAGAGGGCTTCAAAGTTCAGCAGCAATTTTGAAATTTTTCACAAAATTTTCAAACTCACTATTTTTCATGGACCAGTTCAGGTTTGAAGTGGATTTGAAGGGTCTTCATATTAGAAATACCCCATAAAAGACCCCATTATAAAAACTACACCCCCCAAAGTATTCAAAATGATATTCAGTAAGTGTATTAACCCTTTAGGTGTTTCACAGGAATAGCAGCAAAGTGAAGGAAAAAATTCAAAATCTTCACTTTTTACACTCGCATGTTCTTGTAGACCCAATTTTAGAATTTTTGCAAGGGGTAAAAAGGAGAAAATTTTTACTTGTATTTGAAACCCAATTTCTCTCGAGTAAGCACATACCTCATATGTCTATGTTAATTGTTCGGCGGGCGCAGTAGAGGGCTCAGAAAGGAAGGAGCGACAAATGGTTTTTGGGGGGCATGCCTCATTTAGGAAGCCCCTATGGTGCCAGGACAGCAAAAAAACACACATGACATACTATTTTGGAAACTAGACCCCTCAGGGAACGTAACAAGGGGTAAAGTGAACCTTAATACCCCACAGGTGTTTCACGACTTTTGCATATGTAAAAAAAATATTTTTTTTTTACCTAAAATGCTTGGTTTCCCAAAAATTTTACATTTTTAAAAAGTGTAATAGCAGAAAATACCCCCCAAAATTTGAAACCCAATTTCTCCCGATTCAGAAAACACTCCATATGGGGGTGAAAATTGCTCTGCTGGCGCACTACAGGTCTCAGAAGAGAAGGAGTCACATTTGGTTTTTTTAAAGCAAATTTTGCTCTGGGGGCATGCCGCATTTAGGAAGCCCCTATGGTGCCAGGACAGCAAAAAATCACACATGGCGTACCATTTTGGAAACTAGACCCCTCGGGGAATGTAACAAGGGGTAATGTGAACCTTAATACCCTACAGGTGTTTCACGACTTTTGCATACGTAAAAAAAAAAAAAAAAATTTTTACCTAATATGGTTGGTTTCCCAAAATTTTTACATTTTTACAAAGGGTAATAGCAGAACATACCCCCCAAAATTTGAAGCCCAATTTCTCCCGAGTACGGCAATACCCCATATGTGGCCCTAAACTGTTGCCTTGAAATACGACAGGGCTCCAAATTGAGAGCGCCATGCGCATTTGAGGCCTGAATTAGGGATTGCATAGGGGTGGACATAGGGGAATTCTACGCAAGTGATTCCCAAACAGGTGGCCTCCAGCTGTTGTAAAACTCCCAGCATGCCTAGACAGTCAGTGGCTATCTGACAATACTGGGAGTAGTTGTTTTGCAACAGCTGGAGGCTCCGTTCTGGAAACAGTGGCGTACCAGACGTTTTTCATTTTTATTGGGGAGGGGGGCTGTGTAGGGGTATGTGTATATGTAGTGTTTTTTACTTTTTATTTTATATTGTGTTAGTGTAGTGTAGTGTTTTTAGGGTACAGTCGCACGGGCAGGGGTTCACAGTAGTTTCTCGCTGGCAGCTTGAGCTGCAGCAGAAAATTTGCCGCAGCTCAAACTTGCAGCCGGATACTTACTGTAATCCTCCGCCCATGTGAGTGTACCCTGTACGTTCACATTGGGGGGGGGAACATCCAGCTGTTGCAAAACTACAATTCCCAGCATGTACGGTCTATCAGTGCATGCTGGGAGTTGTAGTTTTGCAACTGCTGGAGGCTCCGTTTTGGAAACAGTGACGTACCAGACGTTTTTCATTTTTATTGGGGAGGGGAGGGGGGCTGTGTAGGGGTATGTGTATATGTAGTGTTTTTAACTTTTTATTTTAGTTTGTGTTAGTGTAGTGTTTTTAGGGTACAGTCACACGGGCAGGGGGGTTCACAGTAGTTTCTCGCTGGCAGTTTGAGCAGCGGCCGAAAATTTGCCGCAGCTCAAACTTGCAGCCGGATACTTACTGTAATCCTCCGCCCATGTGAGTGTACCCTGTACGTTCACATTGGGGAGGAAACATCCAGCTGTTGCAAAACTACAACTCCCAGCATGTACGGTCTATCAGTGCATGCTGGGAGTTGTAGTTTTGCAACAGCTGGAGACACACAGGTTGTGAAACACCGAGTTTGGTAACAAACTCAGTGTTTTGCAACCAGTGTGCCTTCAGCTGTTGCAAAAGCTACAACCCCCAGCATGTACGGACAGCGGAAGGGCATGCTGGGTCTTGTAGTTATGCAACAGCTGGAGACACACTGGTTTACTACTTAACTCAGTGTGCCTTCAGCTGTTGCAAAACTACAACTCTCAGCAGTCACCGACAGCCAACGGGCATTCTGGGAGTTGTAGTTACGCAACCACCAGATGCACCACTACAACTCCCAGCATGCACTTTAGCTGATTGTGCAAGCTGGGAGTTGTAGTTACACAACAGCTGAAGGTACACTTTTCCATAGAAAGAATGTGCCTCCAGCTGTTGCAAAACTACAAGTCCCAGCATGCCCATAAGGGCATGCTGGGAGTTGTGGTGGTCTGCCTCCTGCTGTTGCATAACTACAGCTCCCAGCATGCCCTTGTTGCATGCTGGGAGCTGTTGCTAAGCAACAGCAGGAGGCTGTCACTCACCTCCAACGATCCACACTGCAGGACTGTCCCTCGCCGCTGCCATCGCTCCTGGGGCCCTGATCCCAACAGGGACGCCGTGGATTGGGGTCCCCAGCACCCGGGGTCGTCTTCCCGCACCCGCTCACGTCCTCCGGAAGAGGGGCGGAGCGGGTTACGGGAGTGACACCCGCAGCAGGCGCCCTGATTGGTCGGCCGGTAATCCGGCCGACGAACCAGGGCGATCGTGAGGTGGCACCAGTGCCACCTCACTCCTACAGGCTCTGGCTGTTCAGCCAGTAATTCCGGGTCATCGGGTCACTGGAGACCCGATTGACCCGGAATCCGCCGCAGATCGCTGGACTGAATTGTTCAGCGATCTGCGGCAATCGCCGACATGGGGGGACATAATGACCCCCCTGGGCGATATGCCGGGATGCCTGCTGAACGATTTCAGAAGGCATCCGGCCCCGGCTCCCCTCCGGCTAGCGGTGGGGGCCGGAAATGCTCAGGGCGTATCCTTACGCCCTCGGTCCTTAAGGACTTGGAAACGGGGGCGTATGGATACGCCCTATGTCCTTAAGGGGTTAAAGGGGTCAAAAGGTGACCCCGGGAATTATAGGCCTGTTAGTTTAACCTCTGTTATATGTTAATTGTTTGAGGGTTTTCTAAGGGATGCTATTTTGGAGTATCTTGATAAAAATAAATGCATGACTCCATATCAGCATGGCTTTATGAGGGATCGGTCCTGTCAAACTAACCTGATCAACTTTTATGAGGAGGTGAGCTCCAGACTGGACCAGTGGGAATCGCTGGATGTCGTATATCTGGATTTTTCCAAAGCATTTGATACGGTGCCACATAAAAGGTTGGTGCATAAAACGAGAATGCTCTGATTGGGGGAAAATATGTGCAAGTGGGTAAGTAACTTGCTCATAGGAAACAGAGAGTGGTTATAAATGGTACTTATTCTTATTGGGTGACTGTTACTAGTGGGGTACCACAGTGGTCAGTCTTGGGTCCAGCTCTATTTAATATATTTATTAATGACCTTGTAGAGGGGTTGACTAGTAAAGTAGCAATCTTTCCAGATGATGCTAAACTCTGTAAAGCGGAAAACACTATGGAGGACAGTGCAATTTCACAAATGGATCTGGATAGGTTGGAGGTTTGGGCTGAGAAGTGTCAGATGAGGTTCAACACTGATAAATGTAAGGTAATGCACATGGGGAAGAAAAATCGAGGCTGGGATTATGTATTAAATGGGAGCACACTTGGGACGACTGATGTGGAAAAGGACTTAGGAGTAAATTAGCTGTAGTGACCAGTGTCGGGCAGCTGCTGCCATGGCAAATAAATTAATCGGATGCATCAATAGGGGCATAGATGCCCTAGACAAGGAAATAATTCTACCGCTGTACAAATCACTAGTCAGACCACACATAGAATACTGTTTACAGTACTGGGCACCAGTGTACAGGAAATATATAGTGGAGCTGGAAAGGGTTCAATGACGGTACGGGGAATGGGAGGATTACAGTACCCAGAAAGATTATCAGAATTAGGGTAATTTAGTTGAGAAAAAAGAAGGCTTAGGGGAGACATAATAACTATGTATAAATATATCAGGGGACCATACAGAAATCTCTCCCATGATCTATTTATACCCAGGACTGTATCTATAACAAGGAGGCATCCTCTACATCTTGAGGAAAGAAGGTTTCTACACCAGCACAGACGGGGATTCTTTACTGTAAGAGCAGTGAGACTGTGGAATTGTCTGCCAGAGGAGGTGGTCATGGTGAACTCAGTAAAATAATTTAAAAGGGGTCTGGATGCATTTTTGGAGAATAATAGCATTACAGGTAATAGAGGTTATGGATCTATATTGACAGAAGGTTGATCCAGGGATCTATTCTGATGCCACAGGTATGAGTTTTTTTTTTGCATTCCTCTGGATCAACTCAGTAGGGACTCATTAGGGTTATAGGTTGAACTTGATGGACTCTGGTCTTTTTTTGACCTTATGAACTATGTTTCTATGTTACTACATAGCTAAAATTCCTAATGTACTGTGGGGGAGAACAAGTATTTGATACACTGCCTATTTTGCAGGTTTTCCTACTTACAAAGCATGTAGAGATCTCTAATTTATATTATAGGTACTCTTAAACTGTGAGAGACGGAAGCTAAAACAAAAATCCAGAAAATCACATGGTATGAATCATAAAAAATTAATTTGCATTTTATTGCAAGACATAAGTACTTGATCACCTACCAACCAGTAAGAATTCTAACTCTCACAGACCTGTTATTTTTTTCTTTAAGAATCCCTCCTGTTCTCGACTCATTACCTGTATTAGCTGCACCTGTTTCAACTCATTACCTTTATAAAATACACCTGTCCTATCACTCGTTCAAACAGACTCACTCCAACCTCTCCACAATGGCCAAGACCAGAGAGCTGTATAAGGACATCAGGGATAAAATTGTAGACCTGTACAAGGCTGGGATGGGCTACAGGACAATAGGCAAGCAGCTTGGTAAGAAGGCAACACCTGTTGATGCAATTATTAGAAAATGCAAGAAGCTCAAGATGATTGGTCAATTTCCCTCAGTCTGGGGCACCATGCAAGATCTAACCTTGTGGAGTATCAGTGATCATGAGAAAGGTGAGGGATCAGCTCAGAACTACATGGCGGGACCTGATCAATGATCTGAAGAGAGCTGGGAGCACAGTCTCCAAGAAAACCATTATTAACACTGCAGCGCACTGCAGCACACGAAAGGACCCCCTGCTCAAGCCAGCACATGTCCAGGCCCATCTGAAGTTTGCCAGAAGATGATCAAGAGGAGGAATGGGAGAATGTCATCTCGTCTGATGAGACAAAAAATAGCTTTTTGGTTTAAACTCCACTACCTGTGTTTGGAGGAAGAAGAAGAATGAGTACAACCCCAAGAACACCATCCCAACCATAAAGCATGGAGGTGGAAACATCATTTTTTGGGGCTTCTTTTCTGCAAAGGGGACAGGGCGACTGCACTGTATTGAGGGGAGGATGGCTGGGGCCATGTATCACAAGATCTTGGCCAACAACCTCCTTCCCTAAGTAAGAACATTGAAGATGGGTCATGGATGGGTCTTCCAGCATGACAACAACCCAAAACACACAACCAGAACAACTAAGGGGTGGCTCCGTAAGAAGCATCTCAAGGTCCTGGAGTGGGCTGGTTAGTCTCCAGACCTGAACCAAATAGAAAATCTTTGGAGGGAGCTGAAAGTCTGTATTGCCCCGTGACAGCCTCGAAACCTGAAGGATCTGAAGAAGGTCTGTACAGAGGAGTGGGCCAAAATTCCTGCTGCATTATGTGCATACCTGCTCAAGAACTACAGGAAACATTTGATCTCTGTATTTGCAAACAAAGGTTTCTGTACCAAATATTAAGATATGCTTTTTTTGATGCATGAAATAAAATGCAAATTAATTTTTTTTAAATCATTCAATGTGATTTATTTTACACACCGTCTCTCACAGTTTAACAGTACCTATGATAAAAATTACAGACCTCTACATGCTTTGTAAGTAGGAAAATCTGTGAAACTGGCAGTGTATCAAATACTTGTTCTCCCCACTGCAACTTCTCTATAGTGAACTGTATGGTTCACAGTTTTTTTGCCTTAGTTATCACAAACTTGATGCAAATGTCACAGTTTTACTATGGTGCTTTTTTTCCAATTTCAATGTTATTGCACATTGCTATCACAGATTTCAGTCGGGTTTATGAAGAAAAATATCTTACTTCTAAAAACAAAAAACCCTTTTAAAATGTAACTTTTACTAGTATTAAAATATGTACAACAGATCAATACAGTAGTATAGTCAGTACAGTACATGGCCTTTATGATAATACATAGCAGAAAGGTCATTGGTGACGCAAATGTCATTAGTATGTAGTAGACTTGCGCACTGGAAAAAATTTTGTTTCGTTTCATTTCGTTTTTTCGTTTTGGAAAAAATTTTCGTTTTGGAAAAAAAAATCGGGTGTTCGGTTTGATTTTTTTTTGGATACATTCGGTATTCGGGTACATTCGGTAAATCTTTTTATTCTTTTTTGGACTTTAGCGATCCTAAGAAATTATGGAGATACCTTTTTTATTAAAATTTCGTAGGGTACCATAAAAAATAATAATAAAAAAGATACAGTAGGGATGGAAAAAATTGTATCTAACAAAATGTATCTTTTTTATTATGAAATGTTTATTAATTTTTAAACAGGGATCAATTTATGTGAGCGGGTAAAGCACTAAAAATGTAGCCAACAATAATAAAAATGTAGAGTGTGCGTGTTTTTCACTTTTTTTTAAAACATTTTTTAGGTAGTACTACTTCTCCCAGCATGGAACACACTGATCCATGATGGGAGTAGTAGTTACCTGTACTAATTGACAGATCGTTGGGTCCCTTGCTATCCTCTTGTATAATGTATAGATGCGGCGGCGCTCTTCTATGGTCCCCTGCACTCACGTATATATACACATATTCATTTTTCCCGCAGAGCTGTGATTGGCCAGATGGTTTATTTGAGAAATAGGAATATGTGTATATATACGACCATGCAGGGGACCATAGGAGAGCGGCCGCCGCATCCATATATTATACAGGAGCATCACAGCAGGTGTCAGGAGTGATACCCGCAGTGATCTTTCCTTTTCTACAAGTACTACTACTCCCAACATGGAGTACACTCTGCACCATGCTGGGAGCTGTAGTACCTGCATTAATAGACAGATCGCAGCGGTTGTCAGAAGTTACACTCACTGCGATATGTCTATTAATGCAGGTACTACAGCTCCCAGCATGGAGCAGAGTGTGCTCCATGTTGGGAGTATTAGTACCTGCAATAAGGGACAGATCCCAGCGGATGTCACTCCTCCTGACACCCGCTGCGATCGTCCTTATGTGAATGTCGGGATCAGCTGTTCTCAGGGCTACAGAGCCGGGAGAACAGCTGACACTGAGCCGTAAGTATACATCGTATACCTACTGCCCAGCAAGAACTTACAGTGAGCCTGCAATGTGTATACAGTATACACATTGCTGGCTCCCTTAACCCTTGCTGAGCTGTGCGCTATGCGCAAGCCCAGCAAGGAAAGAGTTAACTTACACTGCTGGACAGTGTAGGTTAACCCTTTGGGCGGTATACACTATATACAGTTATCTATAGATAACAGTATATAGTGTATACAGAAGACGAAGTCCGATTACTTCCCTCGAGTACCAGGCAGGTGTGTGTAGCTCCACCCCTATTGATGACATCATTAGCTGGTGAGCTACATAAGGGAACTAGGCTAGTTAATCTGAAGCTCTGTTCACATTGTCCGTTTTGTATAATGTGAACAGACCCTTCTGGCAGTGTCTACCCAGACAGGGAGACTCCAGCTGTTGCTAAACTACAACTCCCAGCATGCCCAGACAGCCAAAGGCTGTCTGGGCATGCTGGGAGTTGTAGTTTTGCACCAATTGGTGGCTCCCTGTTTCGGTAGACATTGCATCATTGGTGCTTTTCCCAGCGGACAGCGCCAAAAATGTCATAACCAATTTTTTGTGTTTTTTTCTTCATATCCGTGTATGCAGAGGATTACTGCGGATTCGATGGATTATGGCGGATTATTTTTTTTTCTTTTAATAAAATTGTTAACGAGTGCTGTGGGGGAGTGTTTTTTTTAATAAAATAATTTTTCCAATGTGTTGTGTTTTTTTAAATTGAATTTTCAGGCTTAGTAGTGGAAGCCGGTCTTATTGACTGAATCCATAACTAAGCCAGGGCTTAGTGCTAGCCCCAAAAACAGCTAGCGCTAACCCCCAATTATTACCCCGGTACCCACGGCCACAGGGGTGCCGGGAAGAGCCGGTACCAATGTATATACATTGCAGGCTCACTGTAAGTTCTTGCTGGGCAGTAGATATACGATGTATACCTACGGCTCAGCGTCACTGTTCTCCCGGCTCTGTAGCCCTGAGAACAGCTGATCCTGACATTCACATAAGGACGATCGCAGCGGGTGTCAGGAGGAGTGACATCTGCTGGGATATGTCCCTTACTGCAAGTACTAATACTCCCAACATGGAGCACACTCTGCTCCATGCTGGGAGCTGTAGTACCTGCATTAATAGCCATATCGCAGCGAGTGTAACTTCTGACACCCGCTGCGATCTGTCTATTAATGCAGGTACTACAGCTCCCAGCATGGAGCAGAGTGTATTCCATGTTGGGAGTAGTAGTACTTGTAGTAAAGGAAAGATCACTGCGGGTATCACTCCTGACACCCGCTGTGATGCGCCTTTATAAGGTATGGATGCGGCGGCCGCTCTCCTATGGTCCCCTGCACGGCGGTATATATACACATATTCCTATTTCTCACAGAGAGCTGTGATTGGCTGGAACCATCTGGCCAATCACAGCTCTGCGGGAAATATGAATATGTGTATATATACATGAGTGCAGGGGACCATAGAAGAGCGGCCGCCGCATCTATACATTATACAAGAGGATCGCAAGGGACCCCGGCGATCTGTCAATTAGTACAGGTAACTACTACTCCCATCATGGAACAGTGTGTTCCATGCTGGGAGTAGTAGTACTACCTAAAAATGTTTTTTTTTAAAGTGAAAAACACGCACACACTACATTTTTATTATTGTTGGCTACATTTTTTGTGCTTTACCCGCTCACATAAATTGATCCCTGTTTAAAAAATAATCAACATTTCATAATAAAAAAGATACATTTCGTTAGATACAATTTTTTCCATCAGTACTGTATCTTTTTTATTATTATTTTTTGTTATTAGAATGAATTCTGTACGTTCGTTTATGGATAACGAATGCATTCGTTATTTACCACATGCATTCGGTAAATAACAAATGCATTTGTTATTTTACTATTCGTATTATCGTGGCTATTCGGGAATGTTCTAAATATGTTTTCGTGCATTCGGATCGGTCCAAATGCCCGAAAACGGTAAAATTCGGTAACTTAGACATTCGTGCCGAACCGAATTGCACATGTCTAGTATGTAGACCGATGAAGCAGATTTTCATCTGTGGGGTGTCCAGCTTAACTTGACACAAGGCAGCTGTCTAAGGAAAAGCATGCTGATAAAGTTTCCAAACTTCTGAGATGTGAGTCACCAATAGTCTTTATGCTCCATAACTACTATTGTTTCTGCATATTTATAAAAAAAAATTATATATTTATATATTATCATGTATGTTTTGACATTATATGCAACTCTGGGACCTACAGTGGGAGAACAAATATTTAATACACAATGAAATAATAGAAAAAATGCTCAGCTCACCTGGGGAGTGCATAGCAACATCTGATAGCAACCTTAAATCATGTATAAACAAAGTCAGCACTTGTGGATAAAAACATGAAAAACGTTAATGAAAAATATCCATAAAAATGTAGGAACGGCAGGGCAGCATAGGACATACAGAAATAGAAAAATAGCACACAGAAAATTTCCCCAGACTCTGTAAGCTGACGCGTTTCAAGTCCAATGACCTTTATTCATAGCATACCAAACATTAAATGCAAGACCTTTATAAACCCAAAGGAAAAGGTAAAGGCTTTCACAGGAAGAGGAGAGGTTTATAACACACCTGTGCCATTTGCAAAACAAAACAAATAGTGCAAGAAAAAAAAACACTGGGGAAAGGTGGAAAACCTTAATAGTGCAAAATTATTATTAATAGGAAAACCTGCAAAATTGGCAGTGTATCAAAAACGTATTCTCCCCGTTGTGTTTGGGCCATTGGTATTTCATGTAAATGACCCTTTTTTTTGGTGACTGTGTATATTTATATTCAATTTTTGGCCCCAAAATGTCTGATATTAGGCCTTTGATAATGATATGGGATTTATAGACACCATGATGCTTACTGTATTTTCACTATTTTACAATTTGCACTCACGATTATTGATTACTATTGCATTGTATTAACCTGTTTTACATAACTGAATTAATATCTAGTAAAAGTTACATTTTAAAAGGGTTGTTTGTTGTTATAAGTAAGGTATTGCTGCAATAAACTGCAATGTGGCCATATTAACATTACAGTGAAGGTTAATTTTGGATTGAGTTCAAACCTTTTCACCAAATCAATATAAAAGTTATCACAATGAATATGTCACTAGGAATGAGGTGCCATCATAAAACATAATTTTTAATGATACAATTAAAATGTACCCCTTAACACCAGAAAAAAGTGAACACCAAGTAATATATCAAATGTAGATAACCAACAATAAAGAGTCAAATCGTCACCTGCCGACTACCTATATCAGTACAATACGAAGATAGGTTGTATTAAGGTTTGGTCCCATAAATCATAGTGCTCCTAAATAGAAAAAATTACAAACTTAGAAATAGCATACCCAGTAACGTCCTCAGCCCAACGCGTTTCTGTAGACATGTTGGTTTACATAATGACGCATGAACTTCATCAGGGGATAAAGCAAGGGAAATGTGCAATGATAAGATTATAGAGAAGTAATCAATTAATAGTATATACTCATGGCCTAAAAAAATAACACACCAATTAAATACTACACTTGACCAAGATCATAGACACCAGGTAAGTAAGTAGCTAACTAAGCTTGGCAATGTAGCATTACCACCATCCCAGATATAGCCACAGGAGGACTCAAGAGAGCAGCCACAGTCCATCTAGGGGTAATGGAGAGGGGAAGCTACAAGCTCAAAATAGAATCAAAGAATCGAAGATACTAGCTATGACTCTGTAGCAGGTTACTGATTGAGTCTAATGTTTTTAATGTTTTTAAACTCCAATATTTAAATGCTAAAGGGGTAAATTAACTAATGAAGGTATGTACGGATTAAGGATTAAAAGACCTATACAGCCATGTCCTTTATTTATATCCTGAAAACCTGCCAACATGTCTGATTTAAAGGGGTACTCCGGTGCTTAAACATCTTATCCAATATCCAAAGGATAGGGGATAAGATGCCTGATCGCGGGAGTCCTGCAGCTGGGGACGCCCGTGATCATGCACACGGCACCCCGCTTGTAATCAGTGTCCGGAGCGTGTTTACTCCGGGACTGATTACCGGCGACCGCAGGACCGGTGGCGTTTGATGTCACACCTCCGCCCCCGTGTGACATCACGCTCCGCCCCTCAATGCAAGCTGATGGGAGGGGGCGTGATAGCTGCGGTCGACCATAATCAGACCCGGAGCAAACACGCTCCGGGCGCTGATTACAAACGGGGTGTCACGTGCATGATCCCGGGGGTCCCCAGCTGCGGGACTCCCGCGATCAGGCATCTTATCCCCTATCCTTTGAATAGGGGATAAGATGTTTAAGCACCGGAGTACGCCTTTAAGGACACCAAATAGGAGATTTTGATTTCCCCATGTTGGCTATTTCCAATAAGCTAAATAGCTCCTGCTTATAAAGGGCTCATAACTATATACTAAAGAATTGATGTGAATGCCTTTCTGTAACATACAAGTAAAGGTTCACAAAATGTAAATGTTCTTTTTAACCCCATTAACCACAAATCCATTAGCCTCTAAAATAGCTTGGAAAGTCCAAATAGTGCAGTCAACCAAAGAATTCACATAGAAACCCTGAAGTTATATTTAAGAAACTAGCTTGTTAGTTAATCCACCTCATATATAATAATCTGACAGGTTGTCAATTAAACAGTGATTAGCTGTGACTGTATTGTCCTTGCATACACAGAGAAGAAACAATATGTTATACAATAATCCTTATACTCAAACATAATCCACAATAGCCAATTAACCAGTCTAAGCAGCATTGTTCTTTATGTTTTAGTTATATAAAATCAAATAAAAGTCATTTACCTCAAAGGAGAAGAAAAAAGATTGTGTTAGTAAAGAAGGCAGAGAAAAACCTGTGCAATTAAGTTTTAGACAATGCACATTTTTTAGAATCCAGAACATTGACAGAAAGATTATACTCATTAGGAATCTGATAGCAACAACATTTAATACAATATTGCAGATGTTACATTGGTTCTATGTTAACTAATAAACAAAAAAAAGGCAAGAGAGATAGCGAGATAGAGAAATAGATAGATAGATAGATATAAAATATGGACACTCACCAATAAAAGGGCTCTCATATCAGTTTTAAGGTTATTTCAATTTTACACAGTAATTACATATCATTTCAATGTTTCATCACTTTATGATCAGTGTGTTTCAACCTCTAAGATCCACACAGACCCTTAAAATGAAAGGGCCACAATGCTGATTCAGACCTTTGTCTCTGTTAGACTTTTCCCTGTGCAGGGAACTGCAGCAAAGCCCTATTTACTTGCCTGAAATGGCCACTGGACACACCATGCATTAGCTCGGTGGGTAGGGCCTTCCACCAGGCCATCGATCTACCCCCAAAGCCAGGCAGATTTTTTTTTTTTCTAAAAAATCTTCAGCTGTTCAGTTTATCTCCAGAATGGTTTTGCTGGAGGTGACCTTGCTCCGGGACGTTTCTTCAGCTCCAAGTACATTTAGCTGGGGCAGGGATACTTTAAGAGCAGCAGTACATACTGGTAGATGGTGGTACCATGTGCAGCAGCCGACACATCTGCTAGATGCCCCCTGATGTCACAAATGTGTCACTGACCCCCAGCTGCTCCACTAGGAGCAGGAGGAGTACCATTGAGATCCTCACTCACTGCCGCACTGGTAATTAAGACGGTCTGCCTGCTGTACAAGTGGTGCATCCCAGTTCCACCTCTACAAGGTGGCAATGTGCCCATAATAGGCAAGCAATGAGGTACCTCTGGGAAGAGGAAGACAGAGTGGTCTTTGAAGGGACAAAGGTGTTTGGAGGAGGAGGACTTAGTAGTCTGGGTGGTGACAGAGAGAAGCCTGGGTTGAGACTCTGGGAATAGATGAGACTGCAGGTGGACAGAGGGTACTGGAGGAGGACAGAGGGGGCTAAGAGGGCCAGAGAGATCTAGAGGAGCAAGACAGAGGGGTCTGAAAGATGTAGTAGTCTGGGAGACAATGGGTTCTGGGCCTTAGAGGATTCTGGAGTAACTTTGGGGTCCTGGAGAAAAATAGGGATATTGAAGAATACTTAAGTGTACGGGGGAAGACTTAGTGGTCTGGGGGGGGGGGAGGTAGAGGGGTCTGAAGGATGACAGTATAGGGGCAGGACAGTGTGTGACAGGGTTATAATGATTATAGTCTTCATAAAGAGGATGAGGATCTGCTGATAAAGTGAGGAACCAAAGATTTCTGGGAAGATAAATCTGAAAAAAGTGTTGGTGCCTGGACGAGATGAAGAAAAAAATTAAAGGAAAGACAACAAAGATGTCACCTGTAAGTCTCTGATATAATTGTAGATTCTGTTTGGCTGTGTCCAATCAGTGATGTACTCACTTGTAAGTTCTCCAGATAAAATGGATAAACTGTACCCCTATCTGTGGCTCTCTAGCTGTAGCAAAACTATAACTCCCATAATGACTGAGGATCTCCAGGCATAATGGCAGTTGCAGCTATACAACTGCTAGGAAGCCAATTAAACTGAGGTAATCAGTAGGGGCGCAAGCAATTGAATCCCCATCAAAAAAGGGTTGCTGCTTAGTCTTAAATGTCCAGGCCTTTTTTTGGCAGGCCAGGAGTGTACTAAAATTCTTTGCATTGTTGGTGTCAATGGCTGTGTAGAAAACAAAAGAGCAAAAGTACCACTGTGCTGAAGTAAAATTGTGGTACTTACATTCTAAAGATAAGTGTGGGTCCCAGAGGTGGAAACCCCACAAATCATAAACGGATACCATATCCAAGTACAGTTAAGTTCCTGTTTCAACCTAGAAAATATGTCAGTCAGTTCATGCAACATATTTATCAGCATATTTTATTAAATGGGGGATCGACTTTGGAATCATCCTATTTTGATGTTGATCAAATTTTGACCACTGCAGGACAACATACTACATTGGTTATTAATATTGAAAATTGTCCTACTGTCTGGATAGTATAAGTGGATATGCTGGATAGTATAAGTGATAGGATGCATAAACAGTGGGGCAAAAAAGTATTTAGTCAGTCACCAATTGTGCAAGTTCTCACACTTAAAAAGATGAGAGAGGTCTGTAATTTTCATCATAGGTATACCTCAACTATGAGAGACATAATGAGAAAAAAAATCCATAAAATCACGTTGTCTATTTTTTTTAGAATATATTTGCAAATTATGGTGGAAAATAAGTATTTGGTCAATAACAAAAATTAATCTCAATACTTTGTTACATTCCCTCAAGCGTCAAGCGTTTTCTGTAGGTCTTCACAAGGTTTTCACACACTCTTGCTGGTATCTTGGCCCATTCCTCCATGCAAATTAGATCTCAAAAAGCAGGAGGTGTAAACCCCAAATGCAGTTGTGCATTTATGCTGGGGGAGCAGACCCTGCACTTGTGGCCCGTTGCTAAGGTAAATCCCCAGCATAAAATGCATACAATGGGGGGATGCCTGCAGCACACGAAACAGTGACATATGGCTAACCCTCAAACTGATGTTAAAATTGAGACATTAGTCAGTATATCCTTATATGAAGGACCTAATACTGCTGTGATTGCCCACTGGCCCCTGGAATTACCCATATGGCACAGGTAGGTTTAGTGTTAGGTCTCGTGCCACTTGAGAAACCTTGGCATTGGTGTGCATGCTCAGATATGTCCTTCATATAAGGATATACTGGCTAATGTCTTAATTTTAACATCAGTTTTGAGGGTTAGCCATATGTCACTTTTTACATCTACCACAGTAGTGCACCTAAATGTATGTATTACTCTATATGTTACACATCCACACCTTTCATCTGGTGTAGGATGCCATTGTGGCACTTGTAGTGTGCTGCAGGCATCCTCCCATTGTATGCATTTTATGCTGAGAATTGCCCTTAGCAACGGACCACAAGCGCAGGATCTGCTCCCCCAGCATAAATGCATCATATGACATCGTCCCAATACTCTTCTGGATCATCCAAATGCTCTCTAGAAAACTTCAGATGGGCCTGGACATGTACTGGCTTAAGCATGGGGACACATTTGACACTGCATGATTTGAGTCCCTGTTGGTAGTCTTTGTTACTTTACTCCCAGCTCTTTGCAGATCACTCACTAGGTCCCATATGTGGATCTGGGATTTTTGCTCACCGTTCTTGTGATCATTTTTACACCACGGGGTGAAACCTTGCGTGGAGCCCCAGGTCAAGGGAGATTATCAGTGGTCTTGTATGTCTTCCATTTTCTAGTTATTGTTTCCACAGTTGATTTCTTCACTCCAAGCTGCTTGCCTATTGCAGATTGAGTCTTCCCAGCCTTGTGCAGATGTGCAATTTTGTTTCTGGTGTCCTTCGACAGCTCTTTGGTCTTGGCCATAGTGGAGTTTGGATTGTGACTGTTTGAGGTTATGGACAGGTGTCTTTTATACTGATAACAAGTTTAACCCCTTAAGGACGCAGCGTTTTTCCGTTTTAGCATTTTTGTTTTTTCCTCCTTACTTTAAAAAAATCATAACTCTTTCAATTTTGCACCTAAAAATCCATATGCTGGCTTATTTTTTGCGCCACCGATTCTACTTTGTAATTACATTAGTCATTTTACCCAAAAATCTATGGCAAAATGGAAAAAAAATCATTGTGAGACAAAATTGAAAAAAAAACAAAAAAAAAACGCCATTTTGTAACTTTTGGGGGCTTCCGTTTCTGCACAGTACATTTTTTGGTAAAAATGACCCCTTATCTTTATTTTGTAGGTCCATACGATTAAAATTATACCCTACTTATATCGGTTTCATTTTGTCATACTTCTGGAAAAAATCATAACTACATGCAGGAAAATTTATACGTTTAAAATTGTCATCTTCTGATCACTATACCTTTTTTTATTTTTCTGCGTATGGGGCAATATGAGGGCTCATTTTTTGCGCCGTGATCTGAAGTTTTTAGTGGTACCATTTTTGTATTGATTGGACTTTTTGATCACTTTTTATTCATTTTTTCTTGATATAAAAAGTGACCAAAAATGCACTATTTTGGACTTTGGAATTTTTTGGCGCGCACGCCATTAACTGTGCAGTTTAATTAACGATATATTTTTTATAATTTGGACATTTTCGCACGCGGTGATACCACATATGTTTATTTTTATTTTTATTTACACTGGTTTTTTTTTTATGGGAAAAAGGGGGTGATTCAAACTTTTAATAGGGAAGGGGTTAAATGATTTTTATTCACTTTTTTTTCACTTTTTGTTTGCATGGTTATAGCTCCCATAGGGACCTATAACACTGCACACACTGATCTTTCACATTGATCACTGGTTTCTCATAGGAAACCAGTGATCAATGATTCTGCCGCTTGACTGCTCATGCCTGGATCTCAGGCATTGAGCAGTCATTCGGTGATCTGACAGTGAGGAGGCAGGTAGGGATCCTCCGGCTGTCCTGTAAGCTGTTTGGGATGCCGCAATTTCACTGCGGCTATCCCGAACAGCTCCCTGAGCTAACCAGCATGCTTTCACTTTAGACGCGGCGTTCAACTTTGAACGCCGTGTCTAAAGGGTTAATAGCGCGCGGCAGCGCGATCAATGCCGCGCGCTATTAGCCACGGGTCCCGGCCATTGTTAGAAGCCGGGCCCGACCCACTATGACGCTGGGCCACGCCGTGGCCCCACGTTATAGATCGGGAGCAGACTCATGACGTACCAGTACGTCATGAGTCCTTAAGGGGTTAAACAGGTGCCATTAATACAGGTAACGAGTGGAGGGCAGAGGAGAGTCTTACAGAAGAAGTTACAGGTCTGTGAGAGCCAGAAATATTGATTGTTTGTAGGTGACCAAATACTTATTTTCTTTTTAAGTGCGAGAACTTGCACCATGGTGGCTGACTAATTCATTTTTTTGCCCCACTGTATATGCATGACACTTCAACATTCAATGTTCTGAAACAATTGATGCTTATACATGTATTTGTATGTATGTATTTGAATCCCTTGTCATATGTAAAGAGCCCTGGAACCAAGGACATGTTGTTAGTATATATTTTGATCAAACTGTACAAGCCTACTTGCCACTTCATGGCCACCTAACTCAAGTGGGTCCCTACCTTAAAATGACATGGTTCTGGGCAGCAGCAACCACTGCTGAAACACCAGAGCCTATAGATGGAACAAGCTAGTAGTGCTGCTAGATCTAGCCCCTCCTGCCCTGGGCTATGCACACCCACAAAAAAACACTGTGCTCGCTTACTGTGGATTGCAGTATATTGTACACGCTCCCTTATAATGCAGTAGCATTATTAGGCCCAAATCCCTGTTGCCCCATTGGCCTGCATTATGCCTTGTCTCTGCATTACTTTGAAATAATAATACATGTTTAGGGTTTTAATACTGAATGACAACTAACTGTCCAAAACCAACAACCAATGCTTACCTAATTTCTAGAGTCTAAAAGCCCTTTTACATGGACCATTGATCTGGTGCATGAGGAATAATAACCAATAATTGGCCCATATATACCAAAGGGGAACAAATATAAATGATTAAAACGAAATCCTACATGGCTGACAAATGAGGTTAACCCCTTAAGGACGCAGGACGTAAATGTACGTCCTGGTGAGGTGGTACTTAACGCACCAGGACGTACATTTACGTCCTAAGCATAACCGCGGGCATCGGAGCGATGCCCGTGTCATGCGCGGCTGATCCCGGCTGCTGATCGCAGCCAGGGACCCGCCGGCAATGGCCGACGCCCGCGATCTCGCGGGCGTCCGCCATTAACCCCTCAGGTGCCGGGATCAATACAGATCCCGGCATCTGCGGCAGTTCGCGATTAAAATGAACGATCGGATCGCCCGCAGCGCTGCTGCGGGGATCCGATCATTCATAACGCCGCACGGAGGTCTCCTCACCTTCCTCCGTGCGGCTCCCGGCGTCTCCTGCTCTGGTCTGTGATCGAGCAGACCAGAGCAGAAGATCACCGATAATACTGATCTGTTCTATGTCCTATACATAGAACAGATCAGTATTAGCAATCATGGTATTGCTATGAATAGTCCCCTATGGGGACTATTCAAGTGTAAAAAAAATGTAAAAAAATGTAAAAGTAAAAGTAAAAAAAAAGTGAAAAATCCCCTCCCCCAATAAAAAAGTAAAACGTCCGTTTTTTCCTATTTTACCCCCAAAAAGCGTAAAAAACATTTTTTATAGACATATTTGGTATCGCCGCGTGCGTAAATGTCCGAACTATTAAAATAAAATGTTAATGATCCCGTACGGTGAACGGGGTGAACGAAAAAAATTTTAAAAAGTCCAAAATTCCTACTTTTTTAATACATTTTATTAAAAAAAAAATTTTAAAAAATGTATTAAAAGTTTTTTATATGCAAATGTGGTATCAAAAAAAAGTACAGATCATGGCGCAAAAAATGAGGCCCCATACCGCCGCTTATACGGAAAAATAAAAAAGTTATAGGTCATCAAAATAAAGGGATTATAAACGTACTAATTTGGTTAAAAAGTTTGTGATTTTTTTTAAGCGCAACAATAATATAAAAGTATATAATAATGGGTATCATTTTAATCGTATTGACCCCCAGAATAAAGAACACATGTCATTTTTACCAGAAATTGTACGGCGTGAAAACGAAACCTTCCAAAATTAGCAAAATTGCGTTTTTCGTTTTAATTTCCCCACAAAAATTGTGTTTTTTGGTTGCGCCATACATTTTATGATATAATGAGTGATGTCATTACAAAGGACAACTGGTCGCGCAAAAAACAAGCCCTCATACTAGTCTGTGGATGAAAATATAAAAGAGTTATGATTTTTAGAAGGCGAGGAGGAAAAAATGAAAACGTAAAAATTAAATTGTCTGAGTCCTTAAGGCCAAAATGGGCTGAGTCCTTAAGGGGTTAAAAGAGCAATAAACAACAAAAAATAGCCTTCAAAAAATACAAATCTGATGGGTCAGCTATAACATTTAAACAGTACAAGGAGCTTAATAAAATCTGTAAAAATTTAATAAAAACAGCAAAAATTCTAAATGAGAGACAGGTGGCCAAAGAAAGCAAAACTAATCCTAAATATTTTTTTAGATATATAAATACAAAAAAAACAAGGACAGAGCATGTAGGACCCCTTAATAATGATAATGGGGAGGTTGTCACGGGCGATCAAGAGAAGGCGGAGCTACTGAATGGGTTCTTTAGTTCTGTATATACTATGGAAGAAGGAGCTGACATTGGCCAGGTCAGTGCTGGTAACACATCATATAATGTATTGAATTGGCTTAATGTAGAGATGGTACAAGGTAAGTAAAGTAAAGTAAATGTGAGCAAATCTCCAGGGCCGGATGGACTACACCCAAAAGTTCTTAGAGAGGTAAGTTCAGTAATATCTGTACCCTTGTTCATGATATTTAGAGATTCTCTGGTGTCTGGTATTATGCCAAGGGACTGGCGCAAGGCTAATGTGGTACCAATCTTCAAGAAGGGCTCTAGGTCTTCGCCAGGCAATTATAGACCGGTAAGTCTAACGTGCATTGTGGGTAAATTGTTTGAAGGACTTATAAGGGATTACATACAGGAATACATAGGGGATAATAGTATTATAAGTGATAGCCAGCATGGGTTTACTAAGGATAGAAGTTGTCAAACCAATCTAATTTGCTTTTATGAAGAGGTGAGTAGAAGCCTTGACAGAGGAATGGCTGTGGATATAGTGTTTCTGGATTTTGCCAAAGCGTTTGATACTGTCCCTCACAGACATCTGACAGGTAAGTTAAGGTCCTTGGGCTTGGAAACTTTAGTTTGTAACTAGATTGAACACTGGCTCATGGATCGTACCCAGAGAGTGGTGGTCAATGATTCGTACTCTGATTGGTCCCCGGTTATTAGTGGTGTACCCCAAGGTTCAGTACTGGGCCCGCTGCTGTTTAATTTATTTATCAATGATATAGAGGATGGTATTAACAGCTCTGTTTCTATCTTTGCAGATGACACCAAGCTTTGTAGCACGGTACAGTCTATAGTGGATGTGCATAAGTTACAAGATGACTTGGATGGACTAAGTGTCTGGGCATCCACTTGGCAAATGAGGTTCAATGTGGATAAATGTAAAGTTATGCATCTGGGTACTAATAACCTGCATGCGTCGTATGTCTTAGGGGGGATTAAACTGGCAGAGTCACTGGTAGAGAAGGATCTGGGTGTACTTGTAGATCACAGACTACAAAATAGCATGCAATGTCAGGCTGCTGCTTCCAAAGCCGGCAGGATATTGTCATGTATAAAAAGAGGCATGGACTCGAGGGGCAGGGACATAATACTCCCCCTTTATGAAGCATTGGTACGGCCTCACCTGGAATATGCTGTTCAGTTTTGGTCGCCTGTTCATAAAAGGGACACTGCGGAGTTGGAAAGGGTGCAGAGACGCGTGACTAAACTAATATGGGGCATGGAACATCTTAGCTATGAGGAGCGATTAAAGGAGTTACAATTGTTTAGTCTTGAGAAGAGACGTTTAAGGGGGGATATGATAAACGTATATAAGTATATAAATGGCCCATACAAAAAATATGGAGAAAGACTGTTCCAGGTTAAACCCCCCCCCAAAGGACGAGGGGGCACTCCCTCCGTCTGGAGAAGAAAAGGTTTAGTCTAAAGGGGCGGCACGCCTTCTTTACCGTGAGGACTGTGAATTTATGGAACGGTCTACCTCAGGAACTGGTCACAGCAGGAACAATTAACAGCTTTAAAACAGGGTTAGATACATTCCTGGAACAAAATAACATTAATGCTTATGCAGAATTATAAAACTACATCCCTTTCCCTTATCCTCTTACATCCTCCCCTTCAATCCCCTGGTTGGACTTGATGGACGTATGTCTTTTTTCAACCATACTAACTATGTAACTATGTAACTATATAAAACCCAGGCCACCAATCAGCCAGCTAATGAAAGAATGCTCTTTTGTTAGCTGATAGCATCTTTTACTCAACCAATACAATTATCATGTAAACCCTGTGTAAACATCACTCTGTGTAAACCTGTGTAGCCAATAATATGTGGCTAACTAAATGTGATAATGCACCAAATTTGCTTGCTACTCTGCTACATCTTCATAAGCACAGACTTGCATAAGAGGAACATATGTAGCTAAGTTAACAGAGTCATAGGGCATCAACTAGATATGTTAACCCACCAAGTCTGACTGATAACTTCGCTATTTCTGTATGAATACCAAAGCCTTTAGCAAGATTCGCAGAATTGACTGCCAGGGACCAATGTTGTGTCTGCAAACAATAAGACAGAATAATGGTGCAAGTCACCAGGCAGCAAACAATGATAAGACTAATGGGGAGAGGGGGAATAATGTGGTCCACTATATGAAATAATACAAGAAGATCTCGCAGAAGTATAATCAATAACAGATGCCAGAAGGTCATGTATAAACTGGATTAGTAGACGGTGGAGAGGGGGAGTTACTGGATAACAGTGGAAAGTCAGGTGTTCTCATATATGGGAGAGTAGCCTGGAGAAAGGCAGGAGAGATAACTGTCTGCCAAACTCTATGTATGGCCAGGTTAACTCTACAATATGGATTTTTTTATGTGTTGGGAAGATCTACACTTACATTATTACAGTTCAGTTTAAAATCAACAAGATAAGTGAGTGGGCATTCATGACCGCCTTAATCATGATTAAGGGGGTGGTTCCCCACAACATAGCGTGGCAGGCTGGAGCTGAGGTATTTGTCATCTTACCTATCTAGGAATGTGAATCATCATATCTCAAAAAACAGAAGTACTGTATTGTTAAGAACATGGAATTATGCAAATAAAGAAAAATATGAGAAGACCTGAACGTGGTGGTCGTGAGTAAATCTCTTAAGAATACGGACATATCTGGCGTCATATGCTCTCCGTGAAGTAATTCTCTTGCCCAGGTATATCAGTCTAAAGTTGTTATATATGTTGTACGATAGCACCCTTTACCTGAGTGCAACATTGGTTGAAACAAATGGAATCTTATGCTATTGTAACTTGGTTCTGGCTTTACTTATCTGGCCAGGTAGGTAGTTAAGTGTTAAGTCCCGCACCATTTGAGAAATCTTGGCGTGGTGTGCGGGCTGAGGTGGGTCCTTCATATAAGGATATACTGGCTAATGTCTCAATTTTACATCAGTTTTGAGGATTAGCTAATGTCATTGTTTACATCTACCACAGGAGTGAACCTATATTGTGGTCCACAAGTGCAGGTCCTCCACTCCAATGTAGGTGCACAACTGCACTTTTGGTTTGGAGCACCTCCTTTCACCATAGACCACATTAATGTAAAATGCAACGAATGGAAACATAACAGTTGTGTAAAGTAACCACTGGCTATTGATTGATCCGTGCAACAATACACAATAGTGGCATGTTACTCTCATGAATAATTCCTACACACTGCCCCTTTAATTCTTTTAAACATAAATGCATATAAATGAATATTTCCGCTCTCTCTACGCTATATAAGTTTTAAATGCTCATCCTGCATGTTAATGGTTTTTGATTTTACAAATGATACATTGTGTTCCTTACAAATTAAGGCATAATCTATGAAGATAAGTGATTAGTATGTAGGAGGACAGTGTCGCTGCAAATTATAGGTTTGGAATCAGTTGAGTGTTGATTAATCTCATAATACTTTAGAGAGATACAAATTCAGTAACACGCAGTTTGGTTTTGATTTTAAAAATAATTACAACATTTCTCTAAACATATTTAAAATCTTCATTGCAGAATGATCATCAAGTAAAATAGGACACTTTGTAATCAAGGGCGCTCCAGGCATTTTCACAACACAATAAAAGATATTCCTTGAACAATAAAACTGACTTTCTAATTCAAGAAAGGGAACATCAAATATACCCCAACCAATTTTCTTCATCCTAAGTGTACTTCTTGATCACTTTGCTATAGCAAAGATTAAATATGTAGAGAACAATCAGAAAAACTGCATACTAAACCTAAAAGGAATAATAAGAATTAATGAAATCTTCACTTGTGCCATAGAAAAAAACAAAAAACAATAGTTTTCCAAAATCTCATATTGACAGAGCATAAATTGCTTTCACATTTCCTAGTGTAGAAGAAATATTGTTGTGCTGAAAATATGCTTAGCCATATATTCTTATCATTTCTTTGTGTAGTATTTGCATTAAAGCAAAGACAAAAATAGTTGATGAATATATGCAAAGATTACTGCCACATGTAATATGAGGACAACAAATAAGTTTAACTGTGTAAGTTTAAAAAAAGATAGTATACTAGTAGTAATAGTAATACAAATAATAATTATTAATCATTGTAATTTGATATACCCCATGATGTAAAAAACAGATTATCAATTCCATATATTTTA
This sequence comes from Hyla sarda, assembly GCF_029499605.1. Lineage (NCBI taxonomy): Eukaryota > Metazoa > Chordata > Amphibia > Anura > Hylidae > Hyla > Hyla sarda. The sequence goes on from NC_079189.1 coordinate 163,195,205, forward strand.
TTTTTGGTGCTTGTAGAAAGCCTTAAAAGGGTTATCCAGTCCATGAGGCATGATGGCCGATCCTCAACAGTAGTTCCTGGTACTGTAGCATTGTCCTGCTTTCTTGAATACTACTACAATTGCAAGTGTGAACCAAAGGCAGACATATAAGTGTCTACAGTGCTCGCATGACTACAGAGGCCCCTTCATACAGCTTTATTCTTATGGTCTGCCCTGAAGATAATAACCTAAATAGTCTGAATAACACCTCTAATCCCCCTTTAGACATAATAGGGGCACATTTATCTTTTGTGTTATGGATTTATTACAGGACTGTCACAGATATGAAAACGAAAGATAGATATTGCCTCCATGCCCCCAATACAGAACCTGTGTTGTTTTGCTGTTAATTTTAAATCGGTAGATATGGACTGAAACATTGCTAATGATTACTAGTAACGTGTACAGACAGCTAATGGAGGAGACTTTGAGGTAAAGCTAGGCCTTTGGATGGCTTGGAATGTGCTAGGAGACGGAACATGGTGATACTTTTATGCTGTGCCACAATGTTCGAAGGTAGGGTTGTGGTGACGTATATAAGTTGGAAGAATAGCATAATTTAGCAGAGTAGAATTGCTGAAGGTATTGGACCCGACTGATATGGCTCTGCATTAATAGACACTGAAATATAAAGCTGGTCTATCAGCAGGAAGGCATGGAAGAACCTGTAAAGCTGTAGGCCTGCATTCATAGACAATGAAATATAAACTGGTCTATCTGCAGGATGGAAAGAACCTGGAGGTTAGGAAGCATGATGGTGGGGCCTGTAAGAACAAAAAGGTGGTGGTGACTACTGTGACCATTAGTCATTCTACAGAGTAGATGGATCTGCTTAGATGTATCATTGTCCTGTATGTCAAATGTGGGCAATTAGCTAATAAATGACCATTAGTGATCTTGAGATAATAGGGTTAAGCTAGGGTTGGAATAGGCCTCTGCTCTCACCTTCAGCCTTTATTAGCATAAAAATGAAGGGGGTGGGGCCAGCCAGCTTCCTCTCTCCAATGCACTCTTTGACTCATTAGGAATTGAGCTGTTTACAAAGCCTAACTCTGCGAATAAACAACCCATTTTTTTTAATCAACTGGTGCCAGAAAGTTAAACAGATTTGTAAATTACTTCTATTTAAAAATCGTAATCTTTCCAGTACTTATCAGCTGCTATATGCTCCAGAGGAAGTTTTTTTCTTTTTGAATTTCCTTTCTGTCCAGAGTGCTCTCTGCTTACACCTCTGTCCATGTCAGGAACTGTCCAGAGCAGGATAGGTTTGCTATGGGGATTTGCTCCTGCTCTGGACAGTTCCTGACATGGACAGAGGTGTCAGCAGAGAGCACTGTGGTCAGACAGAAGAGAAATTCAACTTATCAGCTGCTGTTTGGAACATACAGCAGCTGATAAGTACTGGAAGGATTAAAGGGGTATTCCAGGCCAAAACTTTTTTTATATATCAACTGGCTCCGGAAAGTTAGACAGATTTGTAAATTACTTCTATTAAACAATCTTAATCCTTCCAATAGTTGTTAGCTTCTGAAGTTGAGTTGTTGTTTTCTGTCTAACTGCTCTCTGATGACTCACAACCCGGGAACTGTGCAGCTCCTATGGGGATATTCTCCCATCATGCACAGCTCCCGGGACGTGACATCATCATTGAGCAGTTAGACAGAAAACTTCAGAAGCTAATAATTATTGGAAGGATTAAGACTTTTTAATAGAAGTAATTTACTAATCTGTTTAACTTTCCGGAGCCAGTTGATATAAAAAAAGGTTTTACCTGGAATACCCCTTTAAGATTTTTAAATAGAAACAATTTACAAATCTCTTGAACTTTCTGGCACCAGTTCATTTTTAAAAAATTGTTTCCCATCGGAGTACCCCTTTAAGTAAAAGACCCTTCATATTACAGCTCTTCACCCACAATATAACCCAGAACTAGCTGTCAGATTATCTATAAGTAAACCTGCCTGTTTGAATAATACTGGTCTGCACTTGTGAAAGTTTGAAACGCAGAAGTGGACTGTCAAAAGTACATTTATATAAAGTTATTTGTATAGCTGTTATTATCAAATGCTTTTTTACAAAGAAGTTCCATTTATCATGAAGATATTGACAGTTCCTACATTGCTATGGCGCTCGACTATTACTTTTGGTAATGTCTGCTACAACTAAAATTTATAGAAATGTGAAGACAAGAGCATAATAAGCAGAAACTGCAGGTGGGTTAGATAGAGATGGGGAGGAGGCACAGGCCACTGCTGGGATGTGACAAATTATGTTCTACAAAATGCATGCTACATATTATGTGGTAACAAAGGTGCTCACAGGCATGAAGGGTCAAAGCAATCAAAGGGAGCTGATAACAGGGAGATAATAGGGATGATGGTGAAGAGATCATAGAGGTAACCCCAGGTAATCAGGGGAATAAGAAATCACATTATTGCCACAAAATGCAGCAACAATCATCACAAGCACTCTTTTTTTTATGCTTCAACAATGTACCTATAAACATGACTGATTCAGTGCTATTGGGGGTACTGACAGGAAGATGATGGGGGTAACCAGGTTGATATATGGCATCTTTCTCCCAAAACGCCATTCTGATGACAAACTCTACATAGTCTCAGTTCTAGCCAACTTTCTGGCTAAACAATGACAGTTAGAGAGTAGTCTAGAAGTATTCTGTTATATAAAAATGACTTAATTCAGTGATTCCCAACCCGTGTGCCGTTCGGCAGTGCCATGGAAAAAATGAAAAATAAATTGTAATTTCCCACTGCACTGAGCACTTCCGACAGACAGAACCTGGCGTACAGACGCAGGATGGGTAGCATCCACGTCACTGCAGCAATGATGTTGGATGCTTCCCAGTGAAGCGTGCCAGGTGCGCATGTATGATAAATGTAAGTGGGCGGTGAATGTAATCGGGAGGTGCAGGGGGGGTGAATGGAAGAGGGAGGTGTAGGGTGGGGGGGTCAGGAGGTGAATGGAAGCGGGGGGTGAATGGAAGTGGGGGGTGGGAGAATGGAGGTGGGTGGGGTGAGTGAATGGTGGCAGGGGTGGGGGTGAATGGTGGCAGGGGTGGGGGATGAATGGTGGCAAGGGTGGGTGGGGGGTGAATGGTGGCAGATGTGTGTGGGTCGGAGGTGAATGGTGGCAGGGGTGGGTGTTGGTTGCATGGTGGGTGGGGGTGAATGGTGGCAGGGGTGGGTTTGAAGTGAATGGTAACAGGGGTGGGTGGGGGGTGAATGGAAGCAGTAGTAGAGTGGGGGGGGTGAATGGAAGCAGTAGTAGGGTGGGGGGGGTGAATGGAAGCAGTAACAGGGGTTGGGGAAGTGATTGGATGCAGGGGTGGATGGGTGGCCAGGGGGTGAATAGAAGCATTGGCTTGGCAGTGGTGGGTGGGTATATGGGGGTGAATGGAAGCAGTGACAGGGGTGGGTATCTGGAGGTGTTAATGGAAGCTGGGGAGGGTGGCTGGGAGGTGAATGGAAGTAGGGGTGGGTGGCTGGGGGGTGAATGGAAGCATGGGTAGGTGGCTGGGTGGATAATAGAAGCAGTGATGTGGGTGGCTGGGGGGGAATTAAAACAGTGATGTGGGTGGCTGGGGGGTGAATGAAAGCAGTGGCATGGGTGTTAGATTAATGGAAGCAGGGATGGGTGGGTTGCTGGGGGGTGAATGGAAGAAGTGGCAGAGGTGAGTGAGTGAATGGAAGCAGTGGCAGAGGTGGGTGGTTGAATGGAAGCAGTGGCAGGGGTGAGTTGGTGGTTGAATGGAAGCAGTGGCAGGGGTGGGTGGCTGGGGGGGTTAATGGAAGCAGTGGCAGTGGTGGGTGGCTGGGGAGGTTAATGAAAGCATGGGTGAATGGCTGAGGGGTTAATGGAAGCAGTGGTGTGAGTGGATGGGGGGGGGTTAATGAAAGCAGTGGCATGGGTGGGAGATGAATGGATGCAGGGCTGGTTGGGTTGCTAGGGGGCGAAAGGAAGCAATGTCAGTGGTGGGTGGGTTTATGGGGGTGGGGTGCATGGAAGCAGTGGCAGGGGTGGGTGGGTGGTTGAATGGAAGCAGTGGCAGGGGTGGATGGCTGGGGGTTAATGGAAGCAAGGGTGGGAGGCTAGAGGGATTAATGGAAGCAGGGGTGGGTGGATGAGGTTAATGGAAGCAGGTATGGGTGGCTGGGGGTGAATGGAAGCATGGGTGGGTGGCTGGGTGGATAATGGAAGCAGTGGCGTGGGTGGCAGGGGGGTGAATGGAAGCAGTGGCAGTGGTGGGTGGGTTTATGGGAGGTGAATGGAAGCAGTGGCAGGGGTGGATGGGTGAATGGAAGCAATGGCAGGGGTGGGTGGCTGGGGGGTTAATGAAAGCAGGGGTGCGTAGCTGGGGGGTTAATGGAAGTAGGGGTGGGTGGCTGGGGGGTTAATGGAAGCAGGGGTGGGTGGCTGGGAGGTAAATGGAAGCATGGGTGGGTGGCTTGGTAGATAATGGAAGCAGTGGCATGAGTGGCTGGGGTGAATGGAAGTGTGGGAGAGACTGGTGGGTGAATGGAAGCATGGGTGGCTGGGGGGATGAATGGAAGCAGGGGCAGTGGTAGGTGGGTTTATGAGGGGTGAATGGAAGCAGTGGCAGTGGTAGGTTGGTTTATGGGGGTGTGAATGGAAGCAGGGGTGGGTGGGTGTCTGGGGGGTAAATGGAAGCAGTGGCAGGTGGCTGTGGGGTGAACGGAAGCGTGGGTGGGTGGCTGAGGGGTAAATGGAAGCAGTGGCAGGGGTGAATGGATGTGAATTGAAGCAGGGGTGGGTGGCTGGTAGTGATGAGCGGCAGGGACCATATTCAAATTTGTGATATTTCATGAATATATGAATGAATATTCGTTCTATGTTCGCGAAATTCGCATATTCCCTATGTTCGTCCTCTTTTTTTTAAGCGAAAATTTGTAATGAAATTCGCATAGTGCGCATGCGCGATTATATCTTTGACCTAAAAGAAGAGAGGGATCAGTGTCCTCTGACTAGAAGTGCCAAAATTCTAAAATATTTTCATATTTGAAAATATTTGCATATTTGAAAATATTTGCATATTCACATATATTTGCATATTTGCAAAAAAAAAAAGATAGAAACAAATGTTTGTCATTACGAATATATATCACTATATTCTAAATATTCGTGAAATCGCGAAGTGCCGATAGCAATAGTGGTGCGTGGGTCGTGGGGAGTCTGGAGGCAATAGGGGTGGTTGAAAATCTGGAGACATTTAAAAGAGGTATTTGTGTGTGGGAGAGGCTAGAGGCATTGTGTGTGAGAGAGGGACTGGAGGCATTGTGTGTGTCTCGTTGGAGGTATTGTGTGTGTGTGAGAGACAGAGGTTGGATGCACTTGGATGTATGCTGGATGCATTGTGTGTGAGAGGGAGAGAGGTTGGAGGCACGTGGAGGGATGCTGGAGGCGTTGTGTGTGTGGGAGAGAGGATGGAGGAATTGTGTGTGTGGGAGAGAGGTTGGAAGCTTTTGGGGGGCTAGAGGCATTATGTGTGTGTTTGTATGAGGCTGGAGGCATTGTCTGTGTATGTGGGAGAGGCTGGAGGCATTTGTGGGGAAAAATGGAGGATGATGCTGGAACAGTGTGGAGCCTAATATATGTTTTCATTGCAGGTTCTGCGGTGAAGGGTTATGGCTGAAATAAACCGTCATAATGACCCAGATCAGATGGAGAAGAAAAGGGAAAAGTGACCGACCTCTATCAGAGAAGACATCCCCTGTGAGTCCTGCATATAGCAGCCCTGTAATCTGCATAGCTAAAAGATATACAGGTGTTGTGTATTGCTTCATTTTTGCCATTTTTTGTTGTGCGTCGAAAGTTATTCGGTATGGGTGCCCTGCAAAAATATTTTTTCCGTGGGGTGACCTGAGCCCAAAAAGGTTGGGAACCACTGCCTTAATTGATCAGCTAATATTGACTGTCCAAGCAAAATGATCACCAGGGCAGGACTTCTGTACAGATTTGATGCGCAGGATTTGATGCAAATGATTTTCCTCTTTAGATTTCAATGGAAACTAAATGACTGAGCACAGCTTCTAATCTAATAGGGCTGTATCCATCTTTTCCAGCCCAACGCAGCACCTGAAAGCTGAACAAATATAGTTCATGGAGAATGAGAGAATGCACTCACCACACTCTTGTACAGGCTGGTAATAAGCTGGAATCTTTATTGGTGTCCAGAGATATAACGATGTACAGCACTTCAAACAAGGCAAGACACAGCGGGTTAACGGGGATTCGCGCAGGGGAGGTTAACACACAACAGACTGTTTCTCATAAAACAACGCTTCTTCCGGTCTGGTTTTTCACAGATGATCGGTGGTTTATACAATTATAAGACAGCATGTGAATAGTTAAAAACAACGTTGATTCATTTGAACCTGAGTTCAGACATGACCTGTTCTTACAGATAAGAGGAAAGATTGTTCCGATCATTAAGTTCTAGAGGACCCAATGCTCCAAGGCGGCTAATCCAAGCGGCTTCTTTTTGTAATAAAAAACGGTTCGGATCTGTTCCTCTGTAGGTTCTGTAGGTTCTACTTTTTCTATGTCTGCAAATTTAAATGCTGCCGGATTTCCTGCATGAACTTCGAGCATATGGCTTATAAATTTTGTAGGTCAAGATTTAGTTCTTAAAAAATAAATGTGTTCTTTTATATGTTTGTACATGTTTCTGATTGTTTTTCCTATATAAAACATACCACATGGGCATATTAACCCCTTAAGGACTCAGCCCATTTGGGCCTTAAGGACGCAGACAATTTTATTTTTACGTTTTCATTTTTTCCTCCTCGTCTTAAAAAAATCATAACTCTTTTATATTTTCATCCACAGACTAGTATGAGGGCGTGTTTTTTGCGCGACCAGTTGTCTGTTGTAATGCCATCACTCACTTTACCATAAAATGTATGGTGCAACCAAAAAAATACTATTTGTGTGGGGAAATTAAAAAGCAAACCGCAATTTTGCAAATTTTGGAAGGTTTCGTTTTCACGCCGTACAATTTACGGTAAAAATGACATGTGTTCTTTATTCTTTGGGTCAATATGATTAAAATGATACCCATGATAATATACTTTTCTACTACTGTTGCGCTTAAAAATCGCAAACTGTTTAACCAAATTAGTACATTTAAAATCCCCCTATTTTTTTTTTTAAACAAATTTTATTGAATTTTCATTGTTATAAACAGACATCACACATTGATGGTAAAGTGCGGAATATCGTCGAATAAGAGCCATAAGAACATTCAATAAATTACAAACCAGAAACTGTAAACTCTACACAGCTAATGGAGAACCCAAGTGGAAATGCGCGGCAGTATCACAATATTAATTCGCCTCGCTCGAGTTAGGCGTGCCATGCTCGTAGTATGCTAGAAGTCAAGGTCAAGAGGTAAGTCGTAATGGCCCCAGTGAATCACTCAAAACCCCAAGACTGTACCAGTCTGTCGAGCTAAAGGGCTTAACTATGTCCTCGATTTCAGCTGATGTGTAGTGTGCAACAATAAAATCTTGCCATTTGGCGAAATATTTTGCTGTGTTTGCGCTCATGTGTCGTTCAGTATCAAGCCTGTCTATCCCACATAACAGTTTAAGTTGCGATATGACCATGGAGATGGTGGGAACAGAAGGGGAGAGCCAGGCTGCGAAGATACACCTAAGCGCCACTAAGAGGACAATGTGAACTAGTTGGGGTGTTTTGGTGGGGCCTTGGTCTGTCAAGTCAGGTGGTCTAAACTGATGAAACAATAGGGCTCTTGGTGTATGTGGTAGTGACATTTCCCATTTCTCTCTGATATAAGATATAATCATTTTCCAATATCTTTCTGTATGGGGGCACGTCCAAACTCCATGCCACATATTCGTCAAAGGGGTAGCACATTTAGGTCAGGCCGTGATACGATCGGGGAAATCCGGAGAAGGCAGTTTGTTAAACCCATATAAGGCTTTGTGAGCCATTTTGTAGTAGGTTTCACGCCATCTCTCATTGATAATACATTTACGGATGATATTCCACCCATTCAAGATACATTCCGAAATATCATCTCCTGGTACCCATGAGGTCCACGCTGAAAAAATAGAAGAGGGTGTAAATTTCAGTAGTACTTTCCTAAGGGATGTGTATATCATGGAGATGGACAATTTACGGGGTTCCGAACCAATAAGATAGTCTAGTTCGTTCTTTGTGGCCTCTTTGGACAGGTTACGCAATCTATTAAAGAAGAAGGAGCATATCTGTTGTATAGGGAATGTATGAGACGGGGGAAGGTTGTGTAGGGAGAGCAGTGTGGTTGGTTGGAGCCATTGTTTCTGAGTAATGTCCATAAAGTGCCCGGCCTTCGTGAGGCCCTTGTCCGACCAAAGGCCAAGCACCCCAGGAGAAAGTCTTGGGGGAAACTCTGGATGTTTGCCAGTGGTAGATGTTTGGATAAGAGGTAAGGCAGTCCATATAACTTCCTGACCTCCTTCCAAGATGCCACCGTATCCCTCAGCAGTACAGAGCGTTTCACTATGGAGGGGAGTTTAGAGTATGTAGTATGTAAGAGGACTGCTAGGTTCCATGGGGCCGCCAATTCACTCTCTAGATCGTAAAGAGCATGGTAAGAGGATCCATGTATCCAGTCATTAACAAATCGAAAAAGACATGATAGATTGTATCCTCTTACATTGGGAAAATTCAGTCCCCCATCAGGCCTATTGAGCATCAGTTTGTTTAGTGCGATTCTGGGCCTCTTCCCCGCCCAGATAAATTTGGTGAATGCTGAGTTTAAGCCTTTCACGTCAGTATGTTTTAACAGAAGTGGTAGGGTTTGCAGGGGGTATAGGAGACGCGCAAAGCTAACCATTAGTGTTGAGCGGCATAGGCCATATTCGAATTCGCGAATATTCGCGAATATATGGACGAATATTCGTCATATATTCGCGAATATTCGCATATTCGTTATACCCTCGTTTTATTTTCGCATATGCGAATATTCGCGTATGCGAAAATTAGCGTATACAAATTAACACATGCGGAAATTCGCATATGCGGAAATTAGCATATGCTAATTTTCGCATATGTGAATTTCCGCACGTCAGTCTCACACAGTAGTATTAGAGCCTTCTTTACACCACCCAAGCTGGAAGCAGAGAGGGGTGATCACTGTGATGTGTACTGTGAAAAAAAAAAAAAAAAAAAAAAAAAAAAAGAATATTCGTAATTACGAATATATAGCGCTATATTCGCGAAATTCGCGAATTCGCGAATATGCGATATTCGCGAATAATATTCGAATTGCGAATATTCGCGAGCAACACTACTAACCATTTTAATGAGCGCACATCTCCCCATAAAGTTCAGGGGGAGTTTTTCCCATTTACGTAATTCAGCTTTAATCTTGGAGGAGAGGGGAGTATAGTTTAAACTATATATGGTGTCGGGCGTTCTCCCTATTTTGATACCTAGGTAGGTGATGGAAGAGTCAGCAATGCGGACTCCCATACCTGATATTTCTGGAAGCCACTGGTGACGGAAAGGACCTAGGGGTAAAAGTTCCGATTTAGACACATTTATTTTGTAACCCGAGAACGCCCCAAATGTTCTCAGATGTTCAAGAATGCGTCCTAGGGAAGCAGTCGGGCCATCAAGGAACAATAAAATATCATCTGCGAACATTGTCAATTTAACTTCTTTCTTCCCCACCTTAATGCCAGGATAAATATTTTCAGACAGTAGGGAGAGTGCCAGGGGTTCTAACGCTAAATTAAAGAGTAGGGGAGAGAGTGGGCAACCCTGTCTGGTGCCCTTAAAGAGAGGGAAGGGTGTGGATAGGATACCAGGCGTGTGTATTCTAGCCATGGGGGTTGCATAAATCCCAGAAATGTAATTCCTAAATGGCCCTTGAATACCAATCGCATCCAGCCCCAGCCAATCCCATTTTACATTATCGAATGCTTTTTCAGCATCCAAAGTGAGCAAGGCAGGAGCTTCACCCCTCTGGGGCTGATGCTGTAGGCGATCTAGAACCGCCATAACCGTTCTCAAATTCATGGTAGCTGATCTGTTCCTAATAAAGCCCACTTGATGGGAACCGATTAAAGCTGGCATGAATCGAGAAAGACGGTCAGCTAAAATTTTTGATAGAATCTTGATGTCTTGGTTAATTAGAGATATCGGACGATAGGAGCCTGGGTCAGTTAGGTCCTTACCCGGTTTAGGCAAAACCTTTATGTGTGCAAGAGAGGCTTCTGTGGGTAACGATCCCGTAGACATGAATACCTGAAACATATCTCTTAAGACTGGGGCAATCTGCTCTGATAGGGCTTTATAAAATTCGCCTGAATACCCGTCAGGGCCCGGGGCCTTCCCGTTATGGAGATGACCGATAACTCCCTGTATTTCCGCCACCGACACCTGTGCATTAAGAATCTCCCTCTGTTCTTCCGTCAGTGTGGGAAGTTGGACCCGTTTCAAGAAGGCCTCACCCGCCGAAAGGTCAGAGGGAGAGTTTTCATAAAGCGAGCTATAATAGGAGGACAGCAATTTGTTGATGGAGTGAGGGTTTTTGTGCGTGACTCCCGAGGAGTCTTTAAGTGCCGTTATGTGAGGGGTGGGTATCTTCCCCCTAGCTATACGGGCCAGTAGACGTCCCGATTTGTTACCGTGTCTAAAGAGATCTACCTCAAAGTGGGACCTCCCTAGGCGTTCCCTTCTATCCCACCATAATTCAAAATTGGCTCTAGCTGATTTCCATTCCTCCCGGTTCTGAATAGTAGGGTGGGCTACGAAGGTGGCATAGACATCCCTTAGTCGAGCACTGGCTTCATTCAGATTTTTCAGAGAGGTGCGTTTTAGGTGGGCCACGTGTGCCATCAATTTTCCCCTTAATACTGCCTTCCCCGATTCCCAGAACAGAGTTGGGTCTGAGCGGTGTTCCCCATTATATACGGTATATTCTAACCACCAACCCCTAAGTAATTCGAGGAAGGTATCATCCTTGGCCAGCAATGAGGGGTAACGCCAAAGAATATCTGTCCCTTTGGGGTAGGAGGGCAAGAGCCGTAGACAGAGAGGGGCATGGTCTGACAACGCCAGTTCTCCAATGTCCACTGAGCTAACTTTATGGTAAAGTTCCGGAGATGTCAGTAGATAGTCTATCCGAGACCAGGAAGAGTGGGCATTGGAGAAATGGGTGAATTCCCTATCGTCCGGGTGGCACATTCTCCACACATCTAGCAGTCCCAATTGGTACAAGAAAGGGGGCAATACACAGTCCCTGCTACGTATGGGGACTGCTTGAGATGTCGGGCCCTTTCTGTCCACTAGGGGGTCGAGGACTGTGTTAAAGTCGCCCCCCACTATTTTGTTCGTCGTGTTATCGTCGTGAATTCTGTCCGCTAGAGCGTGAAAAAAGGACTTATTTTCCCCATTGGGACCATATATGTTATAAATGCTAAAGATCTCTCCATTGTGGTCAAGTCGTAAATGTGAGACCCTGCCTTCATCATCAGTGTCGTGTGATATAAGACCAAATGCAAAAGATTTGTGGATCAAGGTGACCACTCCTGCTTTCCCATCCTGGGCCTGAGAACCAAACACCTGCCCCACCCATTGCTGCTGTAACCTAAAAAAATCAGAGCCAGCTAAGTGGGTTTCTTGGAGGAGGACAATGTCCGGGGGGAATCGTTTCAAGTATCGTATAAAAAGTCTTCGTTTTTGGGGGGAGCGAAGACCCTTGACATTCCACGATATTATGTTAGGCATGGTAAATCAAGACAATCTAGACAATCCCTCATGGAGGGCCGTGCAGATATTATATGCGTAAGTAGATTTGAAAGGGCACAGCAGCAATGGGGACATACCAAACATGACCTTGAATAAGTAATACCGTGTAAAGTATCTGTAAGGCAGGATAGGTGCCCGACAATAAACTGGGCAGTAGTTTTCACTAGAGGTTCCGAGCTGTGGGAAAGAACAAACAAAACAAAAACAGTATACAAGCAAATAACAGTTAACCATCCCGTAGAATATCCTAGAAAGTGTTGCTAATTTAGCGACACCTTCCTTTTGGATGATGGACTTCCTTTTTTCGGCCGACATAGGCATCAAAGTAGTATCACACATTTCAGGACGCCCATGCTCCCCCCCCTCCCCCCGACCCCTTCTAAGATGGTCGAGTCCCTCAGTCAGGCAGGTGAAAGGCCAACCCTGCCGTGCGGCCGTGGAACATTACAGCACCAAAGCCGGGTTGGAATATGGCAACATTGGAAACCTTCTGTATAACAGCGCCATACAGGCGAGGAAGATAAAAATAAAGAGAAAACCTGAACGTCCGGTTCATCATTCCCGTAGTCCCAGCAGAAGGCTCAAAGGCAAGAAGGTGAAGTCATCAGGAACAAGGAACAGCTGTGGTCAGTCAGGTGAAGATCGCCTGTCGCTGTCATAGCCACGACCTGGAGAGCGATGACGTCTACGTCGGTGTCTTTGGCTTGCGGAGAGTTGCGATTCTCTAGGTGCTGAGCGGGAACGATGATTCCTCCTTGGTGACCTTGAACGACGAGTGGGTGTCCGAGCCGGTGGACGGGAAGATGACGTGGAGGAAGAGGACAGCAGCTGGTCTATTGATGAAGATGCTTCCTCTGGAGTCTTGAAAGTGGTAGTAGAGCCGTCAGGATGGAACACCCTCAGGGTGGCTGGATACTGCAGTTGGAATCTGTATTTCGCCTGAAATAGCTTAGTGCAAACAGTGCTGAAGGCAATCCTTCGTTTCGCCACTTCTACCGAGAAGTCCTCAAAAATCAACAGGCGCATTCCATGAATTTCCAGGGGTTGTGTCAGACGGCGGTACGCCCTCGAAATATCAACTTTGTCGTTGTAGTCCAGTAGTCGCAGAATGACTTGACGGGGGCGAGCCTCCGGAGTGGAAGATGGTCGGTTAGGCTGGGGGTGTGAAGATGTGCCAATTCTGTGGGTTCGTTCCACCCTGCAGGGATGAGACAGGCCAACCGACTTAGGAAGATCTCACTCACAAAAGCGTTGCAGGTCAAGAGGTGCTACTGTCTCCTTAACCCCCACTATACGTAAATTATTGCGCCTAGAGCGATTTTCTAGGTCTTCCATTTTCTCGCCAATGCGGGTCATCTCTAATTCCATGTCATGTAGGCGTTTAGCTGCAGCCGTGTCAGTATCCTCCAATTGGGAGGTTCTGTGCTCCAATTCTGACAGGCGGCCAGTATGTTCCTGTACTTCTAGTTTTAGGTTTTGGAGAGTTGCTTTTAGGACCTCCTCCACTATATTTCGTACAGTTGGGGTAATACGCAACGCCATTTCATTCGCCAGGTGCTGGTAGTCTATGGAAAAGGCCGGCCCTGAGGAAAGTTGAGGGGTTGCAATAGTAATCCCGGGGAGTGAGGGGCCCACGGTGGCAGTGTGTGGTCCCAAGTGTGGGTCAGCGGGCAGGCTGACTTCCATTGCGGTTACCTCAGAGTTCAATTGCCCCTCCGTTCGTGGTGGCCGTGATGTCACCCCCGATGCGGCCGCCGCCATTACTGCAGAGTCGGGCTGCGTCATTTCTGGGACTGCAGGTGGTGCCGGTTGTTGGGAGCCGCCATGTGGTGTCGCCCCGTCAGTCCCCGGCGTCCCCACGCGGGTATCAGTCATTGGTGGCAGTGTGGGGACTCCCGAAGCGGGTCGCAGCTTCTGTCCCGCTGCCGCCGCCATGACAGGTGCGCTTTGTGGCGTGTGCTGGGGAGGCGCGGGCTGCGATGGACCGGAGGAGCCGCCACGTTGGAGGTACCTGTCCATCCCCTCGGTCTGGCAGAGGTGTCGGGTGGTGTTCGGGGACTTCTGAAGCCCGTTAGTGCAGCGGTACTTAGCTGGTAGGAGTCGGGGGTGGAGGAGCACAAGCGCGCGCCGTCTACATCAGGCCGCGCCGGAACCGGAAGTCTCAAATCCCCCTATTTTGAAGACCTATAACTTTTTCATTTTTCTGTATAAATGGCGGTATGAGGGCTCATTTTTTGCGTCATGATCTGTATTTTTTATTGATACCATATTTGCTTATATAAAACTTTTAATACTTTTTTATAAATTTTTGGGGGAATAAAATGTTATAAAAAAGCAGCTATTTTGGACTTTTTTTTTAACGTTCACGCCGTTCACCGTACGGTATCATTAACAGTTTATTTTAATAGTTGGGATATTTACACACCCGGCGATACCAAATATGTATATAAAATATTTTTTTTTACACTTTTTGGGGGTGAAATAGGGAAAATGGGACAATTTACATTTTTATTGGGGGAAGGGGTTTTTCAATTTTTTTTCTTTTATTTTTTACTTTTATTTTTACACTTTAATAGTCCCCATAGGGGACTATTTATAGCAATCATTCAAATGCTAATACTGTTCAGTGCTATGCATAGGACATATCACTGATCAGTATTATCGGTCATCTTCTGCTCTGGTCTGCTCGATTGGAGACCAGAGCAGAAGACCCCGGGAGACGGCTGGAGCAAGGTGAGGGGACCTTCGGCCACCATGCTGGATGATCGGATCGCCACGACAGCGCTGCGGGCAATCCGATCATCCATTCAAAGTACTGCGATGCTGCAGATGCCGTGATCTGTATTGATCAAGGCATCTGAGGGGTTAATGGTGGACATCTGCGCGATGGCGGATGTCCGCCATTAAGGGCGGGTCCCTGGCTGCTATCAGCAGTGGGACCTGACGCGCATGACGCGAGCATCGCTCTGATGCTCGCGGTTATGCATAGGATGTAAATGTACGTCCTGGTGCGTTAAGTACCAGCTCACCAGGACGTACATTTACGTCCTGTGTCGTTAAGGGGTTAAACAATATACCACATGTGTGCTTTTACAAGTTATTAGTTGATGTATATTTATTTCAAAACTGCCCAATGTGAACACTCTCTGAGCTAGATTTTGAGATTTTGATGGCAGATATTGCAGTTCCTGCAGGGGTAATTTCCCTGTGGGGCTGTCTGTTCTAACCATGTTTTTTTCTTTTTTTTGATGTTATTTCTTCTTGTTTTTTATGAAGCTTCCTATTGTAGTTATTTTTCTATGTGTAATGATCGGTTCTAATTTTGCTATTTCTTATAAATCTTTATCACTTTGTATCATAAGCCAATTCTTATGTAATGCAGATTTTATTGTGTTGTTCATGGGGGTATTCTGAAACACAAAAACGAAGCGTTGTTCCACGGATTTTGTGAAAGATTTCTTATGGATTAATTCTTCCCTATTTTTCAACCGCGCTCTGTTCGCAGCCATTTCTATAACTGGGGTACTCCCGTTGCAATAATCGTTCAGTCAGCTCTTGAGCCTGTTGTTCGTACCTCTCAGAATCATTATTAATACGCTTAATTCTCAAGAACTGGCTGTACAGAATTGCATCACAAACATGTTTCGGATGGGAACTTTCATAATGCAATATTGAATTTTTCATAATTTCTTTTTTGTATCTCGTAGTGTTAATTTTTCCATTTTCTATAAATACTCGAACATCCAAAAAGTCTAGGGTATGTCCCCCAAACTGATGGGTAAAAAACATGTTTACCTGATTCTGAGTATTTAGTATAAAATTTCTCTTCATTGTTATCCCATATTACAAATATGGCATCCACATAGTGTAAATACAATTGTATGTCTCGACGAAATGGATTTTTTGTAGTAAATATCAGGTTGCTTTCTAAGATAGCTAGAGAAATATTTGCATACGTGCAAGACACCGGGGTACCCATCGCGGTACCCCGGGCTTGCATGTACCACTGATCTTCAAAAGTATTTTTAGCGAGAATAAACAAAACTGCTTCTGTAACAAAATCTATAAAATAAGGGGACTTATCTGTGTTAGACAAAAAGGCACGGAGAGCCTGTACACCCGCATCATGTACAAGTCATTGTATTTATGCTTTGTGGATGACATATTTGTAATATGGGATAACACTGAAGAGAAATTTTACCAGTTTGTGTACTCAAAATCAGGTAAACATGTTTTTTACCCATCAGTTTGGGGGACATACCCTAGAGTTTTTGGATGTTAGAGTATTTATGGGAAATGGAAAAAGTAACTCTATGGGATACGGAAAAGAAATTATGAAGAATTCAACATTGCATTATCAAAGTTCCTATCCGAAACATGTTCGTGATGCAATTCCGTACAGCCAGTTCTTGAGAAATCTTGAGAGGTACGAACAACAAGCTCAAGAGCTGACTGAACGATTATTGCAACGGGGGTACCCCAGAAAAATTATAGAAAAAGCCTCGAACAGAGCACGGTTGAAAAATAGGGAAGAATTAATCAATAAGAAATATGTAACAAAATACATGGAACAACGCTTCGTTTTTGTGTTTCAGAATACCCCCATGACCAACGCAATAAAATGTGCCATACATAAGAAGAAAGATTTACAAGAAATAGCAAAATTAAAACCTATCATTACACATTGAAAAACAACTACAATAGGAAGCTTCATAAAAAACAAGAAGAAATACTATCAAAAAAAGAAAAAAACATGGTTAGAACAGACAGCCCCACAGGGAAATTACCCCTGCAGGAACTGCAATATCTGCCATCAAAATCTAGCAAGAGAGTGTTCACATTGGGCGGTTTTGAAATAAATGTACATCAACTAATAACTTATAAAAGCACATATGTGGTATATTGTTTAATATGCCCATGTGACATGTTTTATATAGGAAAAACAATCAGAACACGTACAAACAGATAAAAGAACACATTTATTCCTTAAGAACTAAATCCGGAGCTACAAAAATTTATAAGCCATACGCACGAAGTCCATGTAGGAAATCCAGCAGAATTTAAATTTGCAGGCATAGAAAAAGTAGAACCTACAGAAAGAGGAACAGATGTGGACCGTTTATTATTACAAAAAGAAGCCGCTTGGATTAGCCGCCTTGGAGCATTGGGTCCTCTAGGACTTAATGAACGGAACAATCTTTCCTCTTATCTGTAAGAGCAGGTCATGTGTGAACACAGGTTCAAATGAATCAAAGTTGTTTTTTAACTATTCACATGCTGTCACTTATAATTGTATAAAGCACCATTCACCTGTGAAAAAACCAAACCGGAAGAGGCGTCATTTTGACGAGAAACAGTCTGTTATCCTCCCCTGCACGAATCCCCGTTAACCCGCTGTGTCTTGCCTAGTTTGAAGTGCTGTACATCGTTATAACTCTGGACACCAATAAAGATTCCAGCTTACGACCAGCCTATACAAGAGTGTGGTGAGTGCATTCTCTCATTCTCCATGAACTATTCTATATGAGTTATTGCCTTGTCTAAGAATAGCACCCCACACAGAAACTAGCAAGACAACTTCACTTAATAACTTCCTGCACAGCAGGCAGTGCCTAGCGACTCTATCTTTACTTGATTTCAATGAACTAATTTATGCATGCTAAAGTCAGCAACTGCAGGGCCAAGAAGTTTGTGACGAATCGAATCACTGTAACTTTGCTCATCTCTATCAGTAACCATGCCATACATAAACACAGCAATATGTCACTTCCTGCTTAAGATGTGATAGTCACTTCCTGCCTAAGATGTACATGTGCAGGAGGCAAGAGGGATTGTTAATATATATATATATATATATATATATATATATATATATATATATATATATAAATATATATATATATATATATATATATATTTATTTATTTATTAATTTTTTTCCCTAAAAAATCAAAGTGCATGGTTTTGTTGCTGAGGATTTGAAGATGATTTTCCTTATTTCAAAAAAAAAAAATTTCATCAAGGTTTTCAATAAGCAGGTGTAGAAACCATAGCAACAGAGCTTTCGTAATGTAATACTGGATCTTAAGGAAAACAGAAGAGAAAAACAAGTTTAACTTGCAAAAGTATACTCAAAAGAAAAACAAAAATACAAAGAAAAAGAGTATGAAATATAAACAGCTTGAGGCAGATTAAATCAGATTTTCAATTCAAATTCCCAGGCAGGCAGGATAAAAAAGAAAAAGCTGAATCATATCAACTCTTGCAAAACGATAATTAAATCTTTGTAAAAAAAAATAGGCCTAGATGCTATGGGGGTTATTTATCAATAATGGTCTTGGCTAGATCATTTTTGTGATTTGTTTAGATGTGTTTTTTTTTTTTTTTTTTTTTTTTTTGCTGTGCTGCTCCAAATTTAACATATTGTTGCAGTGACCATGATAAATTTCACGCAGATCTGAACCCAGATCATTTTCTACTGTTACTTTCAGATCATGTCTACAATGCTTCTAAAGAGCTTGTTTGTCTGTGTCTTTGGCTTTATTTGTTTTAGTTTTAATTTTAAGGCAAATTTATGTCTAAAAGAAGGTCTGCAAAGAGTGTCCCTCACATTTGAATAGGGTTTTACCTTGCCGCAGGACAGGAAAAGAAAAAGTTATTGTTCGAGAGACGGAGGTTTTAGTTGAACAGGTTTTTATTTTTTGACTTTTCACCTTCTTTTAGTTATGTTATCATCACTAGAGATGAGCGAATGTTTGAAAAATTCGATACGGCCGATTCGCCAAACTTTCTGAAAAAATTTGGTAGGTTTCGTATTTATTTGCGTCAAATCTTTATTAAAAACGGCTATTTCTCGCCTACAGAGAGCCTCAATAGGGGTGTAGAACACTTTGCCTTGCTGTAACACACCGTGCTAGGTTAGTGATATAGTACTGTTATTCAGTATGACATGCAGATCAGAGGCGTCGCTTTTTGAATCACTGTTGCAGAGCGGCACAATGACAGAGCCTGGAGTTTGCGTCTGCATGAGGAGACCATATAGTGGTTGAATGACACAGTGTGGAGGTGGCGGCAGCATGAGGAGACCATGTAGTGGCTGAATGACACAGCCTGGAGGTGGCAACAGCCTGCCGAGACCATAGGGCCTCGCAGCATAAAAGATTAAAGATATTTTTTTTTACATTTTAATTAAAGATTTCAAATAGATGAACCTAAAAAGTTTTATTTAATGTGCCAGCAGCATGAGGAGACCACATGACGGTGCAGTGACATAGCCAGGAGGTGGCAGGAGCATGAGGAGACCATATAGTTGCTGAATGACACAGCGTGGAGGGGGCAGCAGCATGAGGAGACCGTAGAGGGGCGGAATGACCCAGCCTGGAGGTGGCAACAGTCTGACGAGACCATAGGGCCTCACAATTGAAAAAATGAAAGATATTTTTAACATTTAAATTGAAGATTTCAAATAGATGAACCTAAAAATGTTATTTAATGTGCCAGCAGCATGAGGAGACCACATGGCGTTACAGTGACACAGCTTAGAGTTGGTGGCAGCATGAGGAGATCATATAGTGGCTGAATGGCACAGCCCTGAGTTGGGGGCAGCAAGAGCAGACCATTTAGTGGCTGAATGACACAGCCTGGAGTTGGTGGCAGCATGAGGAGACCATATAGTTACTGCATGACACAGCTTGGAGGTGGCAGGAGCATGAGGAGACCATATAGTGCCTGAGTGACAGAGCGTGGAGATGGCGGCAGCATGAGGAGACCATATAGTGGCTGAATGACACAGCCTGGAGGTGGCAACAGCCTGACGAGACAATAGGGCCTCAAAATATAAAAGATTAAATATATTTGTAAACATTTAAATTAAAGATTTCAAATAGATGAACCTAAAAAGTTTTATTTAATGTGCCAGCAGCATGAGGAGACCACATGGTGATACAGTGACACAGCCTGGAGGTGTCAGAAGAATGAGCAGACCATATAGTGGCTGAATGACACAGCCCGTAGTTGGCAGCAGCATGAGGAGACCATATAGTGGCTGAATAACACAGCCTGGAGTTGGCGGCAGCATAAGGAACCCATATAGTGGCTGAATGACACAGCATGGAGGTAGCAGAAGCATTAGGAGACCATATAATTTCAGAATGAGACAGCCTGGAGGTGGCTGGAGACTTTAACAGGAACAAAATGATACGCCACTTAGATGCACGTATGTGGTATGCACTTATGAGGGAAGGACTATGCGCTCCAGTACGCTTAAAAACAGTATTTGTCTACAATGCCAGCAGGTGTGTACTTTTGCTTGGCCTTTCCCAGTATCTAGGCCCTTGAGACTTTAACAGTAACAAAATTGTACTCCACTTAGATGTATGCACAGGTTACACTTAATTGAGGACCATATGCTTTTAGTGCTCTGCTCACCCTAACTGGCTGGCTACTATTAGCTTTTCAGTTGTTGTACACACCAGTACTGCAGCACACAGTCGCTGTGTACTACACCCAAAATTGCACTTTCTCTCTCAATCTCACTCCCTTCTCTATGAGTGGAGCTTGGACCGCACTAAATGTAATTTAATGAAGCGTATCGAATCACGGCGATATTCGCATTTGTTACAAATCAAATTTTTCCTGAAATTCATAATGAATTTGCATTCGTCAGATTAAATTCACTCATCCCTAATCATCACTTTGTATTTTTTTTAAACTTGGGCACATGCAATTGTGAGATGCTGGCCTTTGTTAACAATCTTAATTGTTTCTTACATCTTTACCATTCCTTTTTTGTTCCTTAAAAAATATATCTGATTGTTTCATATGGAAACTGCTTTACTTTTCCTTTGCACGTTTTTATAATTTTTACCTTTTTATGTCTTTAAACATTCTTATTCTCTACCTTATTCTCTCTATCTCTCCCTCCCTCTCTTTTACTCTGGCTGATGATTTTTTACTTTTAGCAAACAGACAGGAGTAGTATTTTTATTTTTTTTTAGACCTGGTCAGGAGGTGGTCTAGATTTGCAGAGGGGGGAGGGGTTGCACCAGTTGCGACAAAATTTGCGCAAAAATAAAAAATGTGCAGATAATAAATTTGTAACCACTGCATCCTTCACTTTAAAAATGCAACACCAAAAGGTCAAAATGACAGATTTTAGAAATTGGATAAAAAAAAAAAAAACAATTAGCGCAAAAATAACAAAAATGTGCAAATGTAGACAAAAAAAAAAAAAAAAAGGAATAGGACACAATGATAAATAACCCCCTATGTTCCTATGAACTCCATACAGAGTTAAAGGGGTATTCCAGGCAAAACCTTTTTATATATATATCAACTGGCTCCGGAAAGTTAAACAGATTTGTAAATTACTTCTATTAAAAAATCTTAATCCTTCCAATAGTTATTAGCTTCTGAAGTTTTCTGTCTAACTGCTCAATGATGATGTCACGTCCCGGGAGCTGTGCATGATGGGAGAATATCCCCATAGGAACTGCACAGCTCCCGGGACGTGAGTCATCAGAGAGCAGTTAGACAGAAAACAACAACTCAACTTCAGAAGCTAATAACTATTGGAAGGATTAAGATTTTTTTAATAGAAGTCATTTACTAATCTGTTTAACTTTCTGGAGCCAGTTGATATATAAAAAAAAAAAGTTTTGGGCTGGAATACCCCTTTAAAGCTTTGTAACTCAACTAGTTGAGCTATAAAGTGACTGACTTCCAATGTCAAGTTAAGGTTAGCTTTGCTATAATCTATTTAACTTGCTATAATCTATCTAACAAAGAGATTTTTATTTTTATTGATTTTTTTTTTTTACAGATTTTGACTTCCTAATTGAAGTCAATGGGTACAATCTGCTATAAATTCACAGCAAATCTTACATCAAAACTGACATGCTATTAAAAAACTCATGCACATTTTTCTGCAGTGTATAGATAAGTGGACCTATCAGCAGCTAAAGAGTAAACTATGCCCATCGGCAGATCAACCTTTCATCAGGAGTCAGGATATGCCTTTTTATCTCCATAGGGCTTTCCTGAGCCTTTTTCCTAATATGTAAATGGGGCTCCAGTTTTAAGGGGGGGGGTACAAGCAAGAGCAAGAGTCCAAGGTTTGCCATCTCCTCTCCACTTATTCAACACCTCTGTGCTTGTTAGCATAGGTGTTGGTTGTCCCTTTGATTGACAACAAGCCCCCAAGTGGTCAATAAGAGAAGACCCTGGGCTCTTAAACTTTTATGCTGGGGAACACCAGAACGTTTTATAAATCTATAAATCTGTTGTATTTCCATCTGGAGTTTTTTTTCAGTATGACCACAGTGCTCTCTGCTGACAGCTCTGTCCATATCAGAAACTGTCCAGAGCAGGGGGGGGGGGGTTGCTATGGGGAATTGCTTCTACTCTGGACAGTTCCTGATATGGACAGAGGTGTAGCAGAGTTCACTGTGATCAGACTGAAAAGAACTCCAGAAAGAAATACAACTTCCTCTGGAGCATACAGCAGCTGAAAAGTACTAGAAGGATAAAATATTTTAATATAGAAGTCATTTACAAATCTGTTTAACTTTCTAGCACCAGTTGATTAAAAATAAAGTTTTTCACTGGAGTACCCCTTTAAATCTCATCTACTTTGCTGCTACTGTAAATCTGCAAATGCTGAAGGTTTTCCATATGGAAATTATGGGGAAGATTTATCAAAACATGTGCAGAGGAAACATTGATTAGCTGTCCATATCAAACAATTAAATAACTTATTTTATGTAAAAAAAAAAAAATCTGAAAAAAAAGTAATCTGATTGGAGCCAACTCCAGACTCTGTAACTTCTTCTTTAAGAGTCTCCTCTGTTCTCCACTCAATACCTGTATTATTGGCACCTGTTTGAATACAGTATGAGTATAAAAGACACCTGTCCACAACCTCAAACAGTCACACTCCAAACTTCACTATGGCCAAGACCAAAGAGCTATCAAAGGACACCAGAAACTAAATTGTAGAACTGCACCAGGCTGGAAAGACTGAATCTGCAGTAGGCAAGCAGCTTGGTGTGAAGAAATCAACTGTGGGACCCTTTAAATCCCATCTACATTGCTGCTACTATAAATCTGCAAATGCTGAAGGTTTTCCACATGGAAATTATGGGGAAGATTTATTAAAACATGTGCAGAGGAAACATTGACTAGCTGTCCATAGCAACCAATTAAATAACTTTTTTTAATGAATAAAAATCTGAAACAAAAAGTAATCTGATTGATTGCTATGGAATATGTGTAACACTTAAGTTTCTGAAGACAGGAACTCCGGTGTATGTGGATATGCTGGACCTGTGTGGCAGATGACTCAGACCGTACCAGGGAGCGGAGTCTAAGCCGCTGGTTTTCACCAGAGCCCACCGCAAAGCGGGTTGGACTTGCTGCTGCAGCCCAGACACGGCTCGACCACACAGGAGATGCAAGGCACAGGATGAATAAGGCAACTCGTAGTATGGATAGTAGAAGATCAGGGAAGGTGGCACAGTAGCATAGTCAGGACGTAGCAGGAGGTCAGTATGCAGGCGGCAGAGGAGCAAGGTCAAGTCACAAGAGCAAAAGATCTGATATACGGCACGGCAATACAGTGGAACTCTTTCTCAAACCCACAAGACAACAAAGATCCGGCAGAGAACTGAGGGGGGTGAAGGAATTTATAAAGGAGCCACAGGTGGATTACACTAATGAGCGTACTGGCCCTTTAAATCTTAAAGCTCCAGCGCACGCGCGCCCTAAGGGACGGGGACACATGCACCGGAGCAGAGAGGCAGAGGCAGGAGAAGCACCCGGAGAGTGACGGACTGGGGCTCGCATGCGGGCGCGTCCCGCGATGCGAGTCCCAGCCCTGTCGGCAGCAGACGGTAAGGGGACCATGCGCTCACGGCCAGCATATGTGGCAAGAGCGCATAACATAACAGTACCCCCCCCCCCTTTGGTCTCCCCCTCCTTTTACAAGAGAGGAAACTCCTGAGAAGGTCAATGTCCAGGATATTCTCCTCAGGCTCCCAAGATCTCTCCTCAGGACCGTAACCCTCCCAGTCGACCCAAAAAAATTGTTTACCTCTCACAGTTTTTTGCAGAAAGAATCTGTTTAACTTTGTAGACGCCAGATGAGCCGGAGACAGGTGTGGGAAGAAGATTCTTCTGAGAGAACCAGTTTACAATGAGTAGTTTGAGGAGAGAGATATGGAAGGAATTGGGAATACGTAACGCAGCAGGTAGACAGAGTTTTTAGGAGACAGGATTGATCTTTTGTAGAATCTGGAAGGGACCAAGGTAGCGGGGACCAAGCTTGTAACAGGGGATCTTGAAGCAGATGTACTTGGATGAAAGCCACACCATGTCACCAGGAGAGAAGTACGGAGGAGGTCTTCTACCTTTATCCGCTTGCGCCTTCATATAAAAGCCTGGGATAACGACTGTCGGGTCTGTTGCCAGATGGTGGAGAAGTCACGGACCAGCTCATCAACAGCAGGCACATCGGAGGAGACTGGGAGAGGAAGAGGAGAACGGAGATTTAGTACGTAGACAACAAAAAAGGGAGACTACCTCGTGGACACGGAATCCTTAAGATTATATGAGAAATCAGCCCTGGGTAGAAGGTCGACCTAATCATCTTGGCGAGCTGAAACAAAATGCCGAAGATAAGTCTCATGGATTTCATTAACCCTCTCCACCTGACCGTTGGACTGAGGGTAGTAGGCCGAGGATAAGTCCAGATTGATGTCCAGACGGTTACAAAGGGCTCGCCAGAACTTAGAGACAAACTGCACACCTCGATCCGAAATGATATGCTGAGGAAGACCATGTAAACGAAAGACATGCAACAAGAAGTACTTCACCAGCTGCGGGGCAGAAGGAAGACCTGGTAGAGGAATGAAATGAGCCATCTCGGAAAACTGATCTACAACGACCCAGATGACAGTGTTATTATGAGAAGGTGGCAAATTGGTGATGAAATCCATGGCGATATGGGACCAGGGAGTCTCTAGAATGGGTAAAGGCTGTAAGAGTCCTGCAGGTCTTTGTCGAGAAGTTTTGTCACGGGGGCATGTTGCAAAGGACCGAACAAAATCAGAAACATCACGTTCAAGATGGGGCCACCAGTAGTGCCGGGAAATAAGGAGTCTTGCGTATTCTAGGATGTCCTGCTGTCAAGGAAGAATGACCCCATTTCAGGACCTTGCGTCTCAATCTGGCGGGCACAAAGGATTTTCTCTGAGGAACTTGCTGAATCTCGGCAGGAGCGTCAGGAATCAAACGATCAGGAGAAATAATATGCCTAGGCGTGGAGTCCAAACCAATGACATCAGAGGACCTGGAGAGAGCATCAGCCCTGATGTTCTTGTCTGCTGGATGGAAGTGAATGAAGAAGTTGAACCTAGAAAAGAATAGTGACCATCTTGCCTGGCGAGGGTTCAAACGCTGAGCAGGCTGAAGGTATAGAAGATTCTTATGATCAGAGTAGATGCTGACCGGATGAGAATAACCTTCCAATAAATGTCGCCATTCCTCCAAAGCTAGCATGATGGTGAGGAGTTCACGATCTCCAAGAGAATGTCTTGGAGAAGAACCCACAAGTTACACTCTTGCCCTTAGCGTTTTTCTGAATGAGAACAGCACCCGCTCCAGTAGATGAGGCATCAATCTCCAAAGCAAAGGGCCTCTCCTGATCAGGTCTTGTAAGAACAGGAGCAGAGGCAAACGCAGACTTTAAATGGGAGAAGGCCTCTTCAGCCTCTTGAGGCCCAGATTTAGGATTAGATGCCTTTTCAGTGAGAGACACAAAAGGAGCAACCAAGGATGAAAACTGTGGGATAAACTGACGATAATAGTTAGCGAATCCCAGAAAGTGTTGAATAGCACATAGGCCCGACGGATGAGGCCAATCCAATACTGCAGACAACTTATCTGGATCAACAATGTAGCCAAGAAATGGAAGACTAGATTTCTCGAACAGGCATTTCTCCAGTTTGGTGTAGAGATGATTCTTCCGAAGTCGCTGAAGAACCAGACGAATATGAGTACGATGCTCCTCTAGGTTGGAAGAGAAGATCAGGATGTCATCTATGTATACGACAACACTGACGAACTCTTGGAAAACGTCTGGAACATTGCAGAGACCAAAAGGCATTACAAGATACTCAAAATGTCCGTCACAAAGGCCGTTTTCCATTCATCTCCCTTGCGGATACGAATCAGGTTATACGCATCGTGTAAGTCCAACTTGGAGAAGACCTTGGCACCATGTAAATTGTCAAAAAGTTCTGAGATAAGAGGTAGAGGGTAATGGTTCTTGACCGTGATTTTGTTAAGTCCATTGTAGTCAATGCATGGACGGAGTAAGCCATCCTTCTTCCCTAGAAAGAAGAAACCTGATCCAGCAGAAGAGGACTTACTGATAAATCCCTTTTGGAGATTCTCCTGGATATACTCAGCCATGGCTTTGGTCTCAGGAACTGATAGAGGGTATATCCTCCCTCTAGGAGGAGTGTTACCAGGCAGAAGATCAATAGTGCAGTCGTAAGGACGATGTGGAGGCAGAGATTCAGCCTGTTTCTTGCAGAAAACGTCAGAGAAATCTTGGTAAGGTGGCGGCAGGCCAGGTAAAGGAGGCAGACGAGAAACAACTTTACGCAGAACAGGTTGGAGGCAAAAATTTAGACAGGATTCTCCCCAGCGAATTATTTCTCCAGTTCTCCAATCCAGTTGTGAGGAATGGCATCGCAGCCAAGGAAGGCCAAGAAGAATCTCAGAAATACAATGTGGCAGAACATAGAATTCAATCTTTTCTTTATGCAATACTCCCACTTGCATGACGAGAGATTCAGTATGGAAGTGGACCTTACAGTCCAGATTTTGTCCATTAACAGAGGAGATGAACAAGGGCTTGGCAAACCGAGTAAGGGGAAGATGATACTTGTGGACTAAAGCCGCATCAATAAAGTCACCTGCTGATCCGGAATCCAAAAATGCTGTAGCGCTGGAGGAAGACTTGGCTGAAGCGAAGACTTGTACAGAAATAGTTAAGTGTGGAGAGGTAGTATTCACACCCAGGGATGCCTCTCCCACGTACCCTAGGTGTGGGCGAACTGTACAGTCCTTGAGAAAATGCTCCGGGCTAGCACAGTACAAACAGAAATTCTCATTGCGTTGTCGTGACCTCTCCTGTTGCGTAAGACGAGAACGATCTCTTTGTATAACCTCTTTGGCAAGAGGCGCAAGAGACAGAAGAGGTGGATGTTGAAACACGGGTGTTAGGGGGGCAGGTTCCCTCTATAAGCGCAATTCTTCCTGTTTTCCGGCAAAAAGCACATCAATGCGTGTGTCCAAGTGGATAAGTTCTGTCAACGAAGATGGAGGATCACGTGCTGCAAGGGCATCTTTAACCCCTTAAGGACGCAGGGTTTTTCTGTTTTTGCATTTCCATTTTTTCCTCATCACCCTCTAAAAATCATAACGCTTTCAATTTTGCACATAAAATTCCATATGACGCTTATTTTTTGCGCCACCAATTCTACTTTGCAGTGACATTAGTCATTTTACCCAAAAATCCACGACGAAACGCAAAAAAAAATTCATTGTGCGTCAAAATTGAAGAAAACATTTCATTTTGTAATTTTTGGGGGCTTCCGTTTCTACGCTTTGCATTTTTCGGTAAAAATAACACCGTATCTTTATTCTGTAAGTCCATATGGTTAAAATGATACCCTACTTATATAGGTTGGATATTTTCGTACTTTGGAAAAAATCATAACTACATGCAGGAAACTGTATATGTTAAAAATTCTCATTTTCTAACCCCTATAACTTTTTAATTTTTCCACGTACGGGCCAATATGAGGGCTCATTTTTTGCGTCGTATTCTGAGGTTTTTATCGGTACCATTTTTGTATTGATTGGACTTTTTGATCGCTTTTTATTCATTTTTTCATGATATAAAAAGTGACCAAAAATACACTATTTTGGACTTTGGAATTTTTTTGCACGCACGACATTGACCATGCGATTTAATTAACGATATGTTTTTATAGTTTAAACATTTTTGCACGCGGCGATACCACATATGTTTATTTTTATTTACACAGTTTTTTTTTATGGGAAAAGGGGGGTGATTCAAACTTTTATTAGGGAAGGGGTTAAATGGCCTTTTTTATAGGGACCTATAGCACTGCACACACTGATCTCCTATGCTGATCCCTGCAAAGCCATAGCTTTGCACGGACCAGTTAGATAGAGGCTTGATTGCTCAAGCCTGTAGCTCAGGCTTGGAGCAATCAATCGACGATCGGACGCCGCAGAGTCAGGTAAGGAGACCTCTTCCTGCGTCCCAGCTGATCGGAACATCGCAATTTTATCACGATGTCCCGATCAGCCCGACTGAGCTGCCGGGAAGCATTTACTTTCTTTTTCAGACACGGTGGTCAACTTTGATCGCCGCGTGTGAAGGGTTAACAGTGTGTGGCACACCGATCGATGCCGTGCGCTGTTAGCACAGGGTCCCGGCATGGTTTTAAAGGGGTACTCCGGTGCTTAAACATCTTATCCCCTATCCAAAGGTATCTTTGGATAGGGGATAAGATGTTTAAGCACCGGAGTACCCCTATAAACACCGGGGCCGGGCGTAGGGCATACAGGTATGCCCTACGTCCTTAAGGAGTTAAGGACTGAGCCCTTTTTTGCAATTCTGACCACTGTCACTTTATGCATTAATAACTCTGGGATGCTTTTACCGATTATTTTGATTCCGAGATAGTTTTTTTTCGTGACATATTCTACTTTAACATAGTGGTAAATTTTTGTCGTTACTTGCATCCTTTCTTGGTGAAAAATCCCAAAATTTCATGAAAATGTAGAAAATTTAGCATTTTTCTAACTTTGAAACTCTCTGCTTGTAAGGAAAATGGATATTCCAAATAAATGTTATATTGATGCACAAATACAATATGTCTACTTTATGGTGGCATTAGTGTTGCTCCCAAATATTCACAATTCAAATTTTAATCGCGAATATCACATATGCGAATATAGCACTATATATTCGCAATTATGAATATTCATTTTTTTTTTATTATTATTATTTTTTTCACAGTAAACATCACAGTGATCACTGATCATCCCTCTCCGCTTCCTGATTATGTGGTCTAAAGAAGACTCTAATACTATATTTGCTAATATTTACCCCTCCCTTCTTTAATGGTATTGGGAACTAATGGACTAGTGCAGTGGTCTAAACTGCAGAACTCCAGATGTTGCAAAACTACAACTCCCAGCATGCCCGGACAGCCGTTGGTTGTCCATGCATGCTGGGAGTTGTAGTTTTGCAACATCTGGAGGTCCGCACGTTTGAGACTACTGCACTAGTGCATTAACTCTGTGATTTTTTGCCCATTGAAACCAATAGGCCCATTGTGGTCTATGGGAATCTCACGGTATGTAAAACTGTAAGATAAGCAGGAGGGTCTTGGCAGTACAGTGTATGGGAGACCGTTCGGTTGTTCAAGTCTCGGGGTGGCGCAGAGTGTTACAGTTTTGGGGTTTAACATTTATTTACTCATGATTGACAGATGTAGGTCAATTGGTAATTAAGAAAGCCTTTGAACTGTGGGAACTAGGTCAATTGGCAATTAACTGAGTGTTAATTGCCAAATTAGTTCCCTAGTGGGAACTAGGTTAATGGGGTACCAAATATGGGTATTGGGGTTAATTGAAACTGGATGTAATGTGTAAGGCTGGGTATGAATGAATGGGAGGTTAAGGAACATAATGGGATATTTATCAATATCTGTGCAGAGTAAAGGTTGCCCAATTGCCCATAGCAACCAATCAGATTGCTTATTTCATTTTTCAAAGGCCTGGTTAAAAAGGAAAGAAGCAATCTGACTGGTTGCTCTGTGCAACTCAGAAATGTTTCCTCTGGACAGGTTTTGATAAAGCTCCCCCCATAGGAGGAGATTTATCAAAACCTGTGCAAAGGAAAAGTTGTCAAGTTGCCCATAGCAACCAATCAGATTGCTTCTTTCATTTTGAGAGGCCTTTTGAAAAATGAAAGAAGCGGTCTGATTGGTTGTTATGGGCAACTCAGGAGATTTTCCAGGAAAGTAAAGTTTAACCATAACACTATGTCCCATCTCGGGACTCGAACCACCAGCAGTCTCCAATACACTGTACTGCAGAAACCCTCCTGCTTATCTTACAGTTTTACATACCGTGAGATCTCCATAGACCACACTGGGCCTAATGGTTTCAACAGGCAAAAAAATCACAGAGTTAATGCACTAACCCAAGAGTTCCCTATAAATATTAGGGAGGGCTTCATATATTTGCGCATATGCGCATAAATAAAACCTGAATATAACGAATATGCGAATTTTGCGAATACATGACAAATATTCGTCCATATATTCGCGAAATATGGCAAATTCGAATATGGCCTATGCCGCTCATCACTAGTTGGCATCATAAAATTGACCTATTTTTACTTTTTGAAGACATTAGAGGGCTTCAAAGTATAGCAGCAATTTTCAAAATTTTCGTGAAATTTTCAAAATCGAAATTTTTCAGGGACCAGTTAAGTTTGAACTGGATTTGAAGGGCCTTTCTGTGAGAAATACCCCATAAATGACCCCATTATAGAAATTACACCCCTTAAAGTTTTCAAAATGACATTCAAAAAGTGTGTTAACTCGTTAGGTGTTTCACAAGAATTGCAGCAAAGTGGAGGAGAAAAATAAAAATCTGCGTTTTTTACACTAACATGTTCTTGTAGCCCTATTTTTTCATTTTTAAAAGTGGTAAAAGGAGAAAAAGCCCCCCCAAATTTGTAGCCAAATTGCAGGGGATAAGCGGAGGTGGCACCCTGCCACCTCGGTCCTATCCCTTAGGATGATCGGGGCTGACAGCTCCAATTATCACTATTTTCCGGGCGATCGGGTCATCAGAGACCCGATAAGCCCAGAATTGCCGCTTATCGGGTCTATTGCTGACATGGGAATGATTTCAGCAGGCATCCCGGTCCGGTCCCCGTATGGTGAGAGGCGAGGACCGGAAACTCTTAGGGCGTACAGGTATGCCCTGAGTCCTTAAGGATCGGGGATGCAGGGTGTATGTCCCCTTTTTTGAATGTGGCACACAAGGCCTCATCATTCCAGGCAAGTTCAGAGGCTAGAATGCGGAATTGAACCGTGTAGTCACCAACGGTAGAATTCCCTTGACAGAGGTTCAGCAATGCCGTCTCAGCTGAAGAGGAACGTGTGGGTTCCTCAAAGACTCTGTGAAATTCTGCCAAGAATGCCGACAAATTGGAGAATACCGGATCACCATTGTCCCAAAGGGGTGTAGCCCAAGCCAGGGATTTTCCGGACAGGAGACTAATGACAAAGGCCACCTTACTACGTTCCGTCGGAAACAGTTCAGACTTGATCTCCAAGTACATGGAGCACTGTGTAACAAAGCCTCTGCACGACTTCCCATCATACTTGGAAGGCAAAGGCAGATGCAGCTGGGAGCCAGGAGACACTGCAGGAGCTCGAGGTGGGAGTGGGCCAGATTGTGGTACCTGCTGCCAGGGCCGGCCTCAGGTGTTCAGGCACCCTGTGCAAGCTAACCTTCTGGCTATAGGCTATACACTGTATCCACTGAATATAATACTGCCACACACTGTACCCTGAATATAATACTGCCACACACTGTACCCTGAATATAATACTTCTATACACTGTATCCACTGAATATAATCCTGCCACACACTGTACCCTGAATATAATCCTGCCACACACTGTACCCTGAATATAATACTGCCACACACTGTATCCTGAATATAATACTGCGCTACACTGTACCCTGAATATAATACTGCTGTACACTGTACCCACTAAAAATAATCTTGCCACACACTGTACACTGAATATAATCCTGCCACACACTGTATCCTGAATATAATACTGCTATACACTGTATCCACTGAATATAATACTGCCGCACACTGTACCCTGAATTTAATACTGCCCCACACTGTACCCTAAATAAAATACTGCCCCACACTGTACCCTGAATATAATACTGCCCCACACTGTACCCTGAATATAATACTGCCATACACTGTACCCACTAAATATAATCCTGCCGCACACTGTACCCTGTATATAATACTGCCCCACACTGTACCCTGAATATTATACTACTGTACACTGTACCCACTAAAAATAATCCTGCCACACACTGTACACTGAATATAATCCTGCCACACACTGTACCTTGAATATAATACTGCTATACACTGTATCCACTGAATATAATACTGCCACACACTGTACTCTGAATATAATACTGCCACACACTGTACCCTGAATATAATACTTCTATACACTGTATCCACTGAATATAATACTGCCACACACTGTACCCTGAATATAATCCTGCCACACACTGTACCCTGAATATAATCCTGCCATACACTGTACCCTGAATATAATCCTGCCACACACTGTACCCTGAATATAATACTGCTATACACTGTATCCACTGAATATGATACTGCCACACACTGTACCCTGAATATAATACTTCTATACACTGTATCCACTGAATATAATACTGCCACACACTGTACCCTGAATGAAATACTGCTATACACTGTACCCACTGAATATAATACTGCCACACACTGTACCCTGAATATAATGCTGCAACACACTGTACCCACTAAATATAATCCTGCTATACACTGTACCCTGAATATAATACTGCCACACACTGTACCATGAATAGAATATTGCCATACACTGTACCCTGAATATAATACTGCCATACACTGTACCCTGAATATAATACTGCTATACACTGTACCATGAATAGAATACTGCCATACACTGTACCCTGAATATAATACTGCTTGTACTGTACCATGAATAGAATACTGCCATACACTGTACCCTGAATATAATACTGCCACACACTGTACCCCCTGAATATAATACTACCACACACTGTACCCTGAATATAATTCTGACATACATGGATACGCATCATATATACATATACGCCCCCTCTTACCCTGTGTCCTCATCACCCACAAATCCCCTGCCAAACCCCTCCTCTTCACTACTATAACCCCCCTGCACCTCTCCCCCATAACCCCCCTGCACCTCTCATTATTCCCATCAACCCCCCTGCACCTCTCATCATCCCCATCACCCCCCCTGCACCTCTCATCATCCCCATCACCCCTCCCTGCACCTCTCATTATCCCCATCACCCCTCCCTGCACCTCTCATCATCCCCATCACCCCTCCCGGCACCACTCATCATCCCCATCACCCCCTCTGCACCTCTCATCATCCCCATCACCCCCCCTGCACCTCTCATCATCCCCATCACCCCCGCCTGCACCGCTTATCATCCCCATCACCCCCCCTGCACCTCTCATCATCCCCATCACTGTACCCTGAATATAATACTGCCACACACTGTACCCCCTGAATATAATCCTGCCACACACTGTACCCTGAATATAATCCTGCCACACACTGTACCCTGAATATAATCCTGCCACACACTGTACCCTGAATATAATACTGCTATACACTGTATCCACTTAATATAATACTGCCACACACTGTACCCTGAATATAATACTTCTATACACTGTATCCACTGAATATAATGCTGCCACACACTGTACCCTGAATGAAATACTGCTATACACTGTACCCACTGAATATAATACTGCCACACGCTCTACCCTGAATATAATGCTGCAACACACTGTACCCACTAAATATAATCCTACTATACACTGTACCCTGAATATAATACTGCCACACACTGTACCATGAATAGAATATTGCCATACACTGTACCCTGAATATAATACTGCCATACACTGTACCCTGAATATAATACTGCTATACACTGTACCATGAATAGAATACTGCCATACACTGTACCCTGAATATAATACTGCTATACACTGTACCATGAATAGAATACTGCCATGCACTGTACCCTGAATATAATACTGCAACACACTGTACCCCCTGAATATAATTCTGACATACATGGATACACATCATATATACATATACGCCCCCTCTTACCCTGTGTCCTCATCACCCACAAATCCCTTGCCAAACCCCTCCTCTTCACTACTATAACCCCCCTGCAACTCTCATCATTCCCATCACCCCCCGCACCTCTCATCATCCCCATCACCCCCCCTGCACCTCTCATCATCCCCATCACCCCTCCCTGCACCTCTCATCATCCCCATCACCCCTCCCTGCACCTCTCATCATCCCCATCACCCCTCCTGTCACCTCTCATAATCCCCATCACCCCTCTGCACCTCTCATCATCCCCATCACCCCCCCTGCACCTCTCATCATCCCTATCTACCCCCCTGCACCTCTCATCATCCCCATCACCCCTCCCTGCACCTCTCATCATCCCCATCACCCCTCCCTGCACCTCTCATCATCCCCATCACCCCTCCCTGCACCTCTCATCATCCCCATCACCCCTCCCTGCACCTCTCATCATCCCCATCACCCCTCCCTGCACCTCTCATCATCCCCATCACCCCTCCTGGCACCTCTCATCATCCCCATCACCCCCTCTGCACCTCTCATCATCCCCATCACCCCCCTGCACCTCTCATCATCCCCATCACCCCCCCCCTGCACCGCTTATCATCCCCATCACCCCCCCTGCACCTCTCATCATCCCCATCACTGTACCCTGAATATAATACTGCCACACACTGTACCCCCTGAATATAATCCTGCCACACACTGTACCCTGAATATAATCCTGCCACACACTGTACCCTGAATATAATCCTGCCACACACTGTACCCTGAATATAATACTGCTATACACTGTATCCACTGAATATAATACTGCCACACACTGTACCCTGAATATAATACTTCTATACACTGTATCCACTGAATATAATGCTGCCACACACTGTACCCTGAATGAAATACTGCTATACACTGTACCCACTGAATATAATACTGCCACACACTCTACCCTGAATATAATGCTGCAACACACTGTACCCACTAAATATAATCCTACTATACACTGTACCCTGAATATAATACTGCCACACACTGTACCATGAATAGAATATTGCCATACACTGTACCCTGAATATAATACTGCCATACACTGTACCCTGAATATAATACTGCTATACACTGTACCATGAATAGAATACTGCCATGCACTGTACCCTGAATATAATACTGCAACACACTGTACCCTCTGAATATAATTCTGACATACATGGATACACATCATATATACATATACGCCCCCTCTTACCCTGTGTCCTCATCACCCACAAATCCCTCGCCAAACCCCTCCTCTTCACTACTATAACCCCCCCTGCACCTCTCCCCCATAACCCCCCTGCAACTCTCATCATTCCCATCACCCCCCGCACCTCTCATCATCCCCATCACCCCCCCTGCACCTCTCATCATCCCCATCACCCCTCCCTGCACCTCTCATCATCCCCATCACCCCTCCCTGCACCTCTCATCATCCCCATCACCCCTCCTGGCACCTCTCATCATCCCCATCACCCCCTCTGCATCTCTCATCATCCCCATCACCCCCCCCTGCACCTCTCATCATCCCTATCTACCCCCCTGCACCTCTCATCATCCCCATCACCCCTCCCTGCACCTCTCATCATCCCCATCACCCCTCCCTGCACCTCTCATCATCCCCATCACCCCTCCCTGCACCTCTCATCATCCCCATCACCCCTCCCGGCACCTCTCATCATCCCCATCACCCCCTCTGCACCTCTCATCATCCCCATCACCCCCCTGCACCTCTCATCATCCCCATCACCCCCCTGGACCTCTCATCATCCCCATCACTGTGCCATGAATATAATACTGCCACACACTGTACCCCCTGAATATAATCCTGCCACACACTGTACCCTGAATATAATCCTGCCACACACTGTACCCTGAATATAATACTGCCACACACTTTACCCTGAATATAATACTTCTATACACTGTATCCACTGAATATAATGCTGCCACACACTGTACCCTGAATGAAATACTGCTATACACTGTACCCACTGAATATAATACTGCCACACACTCTACCCTGAATATAATGCTGCAACACACTGTACCCACTAAATATAATCCTGCTATACACTGTACCCTGAATATAATACTGCCACACACTGTACCATGAATAGAATATTGCCATACACTGTACCCTGAATATAATACTGCCATACACTGTACCCTGAATATAATACTGCTATACACTGTACCATAAATAGAATACTGCCATACACTGTACCCTGAATATAATACTGCTATACACTGTACCATGAATAGAATACTGCCATACACTGTACCCTGGATATAATACTGCCACACACTGTACCCCCTGAATATAATACTGCCACACACTGTACCCTGAATATAATTCTGACATACATGGATACACATCATATATACATATACGCCCCCTCTTACCCTGTGTCCTCATCACCCACAAATCCCCCGCCAAACCCCTCCTCTTCACTACTATAACCCCCCCTGCACCTCTCCCCCATAACCCCCCTGCAACTCTCATCATTCCCATCACCCCCCCGCACCTCTCATCATCCCCATCACCCCCCTGCACCTCTCATCATCCCCATCACCCCTCCCTGCACCTCTCATCATCCCCATCACCCCTCCCTGCACCTCTCATCATCCCCATCACCCCTCCCGGCACCTCTCATCATCCCCATCACCCCCTCTGCACCTCTCATCATCCCCATCACCCCCCCTGCACCTCTCATCATCCCCATCACCCCCCCTGCACCTCTCATCATCCCCATCTACCCCCCTGCACCTCTCGTCATCCCCATCACCCCTCCCTGCACCTCTCATCATCCCCATCACCCCCCTTCACTTCTCATCATCCCCATCACCCCCTGCACCTCTCATCATCCCCATCAACCCCCCTGCACCTCTCATCACCCCCATAACACCCCCCTGTACCTCTCATCACCCCCTGCACCTCTCATCACCCCCATAACCCCCCGGCACCTCTAATCGCCCTCATAACACCCCCCTGCACCTCACATTTCCCCCATAACACCCCCCCTGCATCTCTTATCACCACAACCCCCCTGCACCTCTCATCACCCCCATAACACCCCCATAACCTCTCATCGCCCCCATAACACCCCTCTGCACCTCTCATCGCCCCATAACACCCCCCTGCACCTCTCATCGCCCCCATAACACCCCCCCTGCACCTCTCATCACCCCCATAACACCCCCTGCACCTCTCATCGCCCCCATAACACCCCTCTGCACCTCTCATCGACCCATAACACCCCCCTGCACCTCTCATCGCCCCCATAACACCCCCTGCACCTCTCATCGCCCCCATAACACCCCCCCTCTTATCACCTCCACAACCGACCGCAAGTTCACTTACCCTGCCGGGGATCGGTGCAGTGAGGCTGAATCTACTCCTGTTACTGCACGGGTTCGGAAATCTCACCTCACACCATGGAGTACGCAGCTCTGCATTACACAGGCAGACACAGCAAGGGGAGAGCGAGGATGTACACAGCCCCTCCCCTCCCCCCTCCACAGGACATCATCTACCATGGGAGCTTTCAAGTTTGCACAGGGAAAGGAAAACACAGAGCGGGGGGGGAGGGGACGTAGGTGCACAGCTCCTTCACATCCCCCTGCTCTGTCTTGGGAGGACGGAAGTTTGCACGGTCACAATAAGCCACAGCAGGGGAGAGAGAACATACATGCACAGCTCCTCATCTCCCTAATGACTGCTATGTGTAATGGACCAGCCCTACAATGATTCCTAAGGGTCCAGCGTCCTAGAAATAGGTTTAAAAAAAAGGAGATGTCTCGGCCGCCAGGCGCCCCTGTTGCTATGGCGCCCTGTGCGGCCGCACAGCTCGCACACCCCAAAGGCCGGCCCTGCCTGCTGCTGTTGCAAGGCCAAAAGCTGCTGCATCATGGCAGAAAGTTGAGAAAATTGCTGCACCTGTCGGGCCAACTGCTGCGGCTGACGTACCACAATGGAGGAAAGATCCGTGACTTCAGGCAGGGGTATCAGCAGGATCTATGGCTGGATTTTACTGTAACACTCACGTTTCTGAAGATAGGAACTCCGGTGTATGTGGATCCGCTGGACCTGTGTGAAAGATGACTCGGACCGTACCAGGGAGCGGAGTCTAAGGTGCCGCTGGTTTTCACCAGAGCCCGCCGCAAAGCCGGATGGATTTGCTGCTGCAGGCGGCACCCAGGATTCTACACCTGGCACGGCTCGACCACACAGGCGGCTGAGGAGATGCAAGGCACAGGAGGGATAAGGCAACTCTTAGTCTGGATAGCAGAAGGTCAGGGCAGGCGCCACAGTAGCATAGTCAGGACATAACAGGAGGTCAGTATGCAGGCGGCAGAGGAGCAAGGTCAAGTCACAAGAGCAAGAGGTCTGATATACGGCAAGGCAATACTGAGGAACACTTTCTCAAAGGCACAAAGCAACTAAGATCTGGCAGAGAACTGAGGAGGGTGGAGGAATTTTTAAATGAGCCACAGTTGGATTACACTAATGAGCCTTTAAATCTTAAAGCTCCGGCACGCGTGCGCCCTAAGGGACGGGGACACGCGTGCCGGAGCAGAGAGGCAGAGGCAGGAGAAACACCCGGAGTGTGAAGGACTGGGGCTCACATGCGGGCGCGTCCTGCGATGCAAGTCCCAGCCCCGTCGGCAGCAGAAGATAAGGGGACCATGCGCTCACGGCCAGCGTGTGTGGCCGGAGCGCAGAACATAACAATATGTAACCTGACCATAAGTTAAAATATTTTTCATCATAGGTTTTCCCTTAACTATGAGAGACATAATGAGAAAATACAATCCATAAAATCACATTGTCTGATTTTTAAACAATTTATTTGCAAATTATGGTGGAAAATTTGTATTTGGTCACCTACAAACAAGCAAAATTTTTGGCTCTCACAGACCTGTAACTTCTTCTTTAAGAGTCTCTTCTGTCCTCCACTCGATACCTGTATTAATGGCACCTGTTTGAACTTGTTATCAGTATAAAAGACACCTGTCCACAACCTCAAACAGTCACACTCCAAACTTCCCTATGGCCAAGACCAAAGAGCTGGGACATAAGTAACAAAGGCTACCATCAGTAACACACTACGTCGCCATGGACTCAAATCATGCAGTGCCAGATGTGTCCCCCTGCTTAAGCCAGTACATTTCTGAAGTTTGCTAGAGAGCATTTGGATGATCCAGAAGAGTATTGGCGGAATGTCACATGGTCAGATAAAACCAAAGTAGAATTTTTTGTCAAAAACTCAACTCGTCGTGTTTGGAGGAGAAAGAATGCTGCGTTGCATCCAAGGAACACCATACCTACTGTGAAGCATGGGGCAGAGACGTTTTCTGCTGAGGGACCAGGACGACTGATCCATGTAAAGGAAAGAATGAATAGGGCTATGTATTGTGAGATTTTGAGTGAAAACCTCCTTCCATCAGCAAGGGTATTGAAGATGAAATGTGGCTGGGTCTTTCAGCATGACAATGATCCCAAAAACACCACACGGGCAACGAAGGAGTGGCTTCGTAAGAAGCATTTAAAGGTCCTGGAGTGGCCTAGCCAGTCTCCAGACCTCAAGCCCATAGAAAACCTTTTGAGGGAGTTAAAAGTCTGTGTTGCCCAGCGACAACTCAAAAAAATCACTGCTCTAGAGTTTATCTGCATGGAGGAATGGGCCAAAATACCAACAACATTGTGTGAAAACCGTGTGAAGACTTACAGAAAACGTTTGACCTCTGTCATTGCCAATAAAGGGTATCTAACAAAGTATTGACATGAACTTTTGTTATTGACCAAATACTTATATACACACACATATAATGATATGTATAGTCTAAAATATGATTTAACATAAGCAGCTTGATAGTAAAATATAGAACAAATCCCAGGTAAATATTACATATTCTAGTTAAAGAAAACAATGTATCCCCTGACTATCATTTATATATATTTCCTAAAAGAAAGCAGAAGCTCTTAGTCTTCTAAAGCAAATAGAAGTGAGACTTATCCGTTTATTATGAAGCCCACACTCAGATGTTATTGTTAACCTTTACCTCCCAAGAACTCACAATGTCTGGATATACAATGTCTGGATATATTTGCAATGGTATGTAAAATTTAATATAAACACACTTTTATGATACTTTTATCTCACTGTGCAGCAATGATGGAACATGCAAAGAGGTTAAATGTATACAATTCAAATAGGATAAGACTATGCTCATTTTGTTACCTTTTATGGTTTGAGGTGGCAAGTTTAGTCTAAATTCTGTGGCATCACATCTTACGAATGTAAACTGACCTGTCAGCCTTATGGAAATGACATAAACACTGCCATACCCGAGAGTAAAACAAAGCACGTCCTCATTTGTATGTTTCCAAGTTTGGAAAGCAGGATACTAATGTAGCATTATGGTAAAAGTCTGCTGTGACATCTATTCTTTGCACGTTAATAAAGTAAAAATAAAGCCATTTTTGCAGGTTTTGTGGCTTCACACGGATTCTATTGCAAATCAATACAGAATAGTTTACTGTATTACACTGAGACTTATTTGCAGAGTTTCGTTTTTCAGCACTAGTTTTCTTAACAAGATAGTAGATCCCATTATAAGCCAGCGGGGAATTGGTGTAGGGCACTGGTGGCATCCATGGGGTGACAGATTCAGCTGCAATGCTATTGTTTTTTAACTGTATCTTTGTAAGTCAGTCTAGGTTAGTAAAAGTAACTCACAGTTTTCTTTACCACACTAGTACAATTGTTAAATAACTTGTATGTGATTTGCAAACAACATTTTATATTGATCCAATTGATGCATAATCAACAAGATTACCCAACACCAGTATCTCTTACAGGAATAGCCACTGCTTGCCGGTGGCTATCTGCTTTTTTTTTTTATAAGGGCAGGGTTACACAAGGCACATTCGCAGCATATTTCACACTGCTGATATGTCACTTAAAGGGGTACTCCGCCCCTAGACATCTTATCCCCTATCCAAAGGATAGGGGATAAGATGTCAGATCGTCATGGTCCCGCTGCTGGGGACCCCCGGGATCGCCGCTGCGGCACTGCGCTATCATTGCCCGTCCCCTTAATGCAAGTCTATGGCAGGGGGGTGTGACAACCACCCCGCCCCCTCCCATAGACTTGTATTGAGGGGGCGGGACGTGATGTCACGAGGGGCAGAGCCGTGACATAACGATGCTCCGGCTCCTGTATTGCCCATCATTACGTGCAGAGCGAACTCGCTCTGTGCAGTAATGATAGTGTGGTGCCGCAGCGGCGATCTCGGGGCTCCCCAGCAGCAGGACCGCGGCAATCTGACATCTTATCCCCTATCCTTTGGATAGGGGATAAGATGTCTAGGGGCGGAGTACAGATCGAGCTCTGTGAAGCAGTGGATTTCTACAGTGGAAAATTTTCCACAACGAGCGGTCATACAGAGCTACCCAGCTGCAGCCAGGAGTTTGCTTTTCAGTCCCTCTGTAACTACTGTTGGCGCATCCGCAGTGACCCTGCGCCAAAAGTTTTTCCTGAATTGGAGACCACCCTTTTTATTGTATGTGTACCCTAAAATGATATTGTCAAACAGAATTCACATTGGTCCTTCAATCATATGCTTATTGTAGTACATTTATTTTTAACATTACCAAAATAGTACTAAATATTATTACTCTGCCCCACTGACCAAAACTTTACATTAAAAAACATAACAAAACTAATAGATTCTTTTAAAGTAAAAGGTAGAATCAAATGAGAATAGATTATCATAACTATAAAAAATGGCAGGGATAAATGTTAGAAGGTTAAATGGGTACTCCCGTGGAAAACTTTTTTTTTTTTTTTTTTTAATCAGCTGGTGCCAGAAAGTTAAACAGATTTGTAAATCACTTTTATTAAAAAATCTTAATCCTTCCAGTACTTTTTAGGGGCTGCATACTAAAGAGAAATCCAAAAAAGAAATGCATTTCCTCTGATGTCATGACCACAGTGCTCTCTGCTGACATCTGCTGTCCATTTTAGGAACTGTCCAGAGCAGCATATGTTTGCTATGGGGATTTTCTCCTGCTCTGGACAGTTCCTGAAATGGACAGCAGAGGTCAGCAGAGAGCACTGTGATCATGAAATCAGAGGAAATGCATTTCTTTTTTGGATTTCTCTTTAGTATACAGCCCCTAAA
Organism: Hyla sarda; assembly: GCF_029499605.1. NCBI lineage: Eukaryota > Metazoa > Chordata > Amphibia > Anura > Hylidae > Hyla > Hyla sarda. The sequence goes on from NC_079189.1 coordinate 163,237,382, forward strand.
AAGTACTGGAAGGATTAAGATTTTTTAATTGAAGTGATTTACAAATCTGTTTAACTTTCTGGCACCAGTTGATTTAAAAAAAAAGAAGTTTTCCATTAGACTACCCCTTTAAAGCATAACTCCAGTCATGCTCTGTGGGAGGATATCTTTAACCCCTTAAGGACACATGACGTTCTCATACGTCTCCATTTCCGAGTCCTTAAGGACACATGACGTATGAGAACGTCATGTGTTTTACCGACCCCCCGCAACCATCTGGAGCGGAGCCGGTCCCCGCTGCCTGCTGAAATCGTTCAGCAGGCATCGGGGCATATCGCCCAGGGGGGTCATTATGACCCCCCATGTCGGCGATGGCCGCAGATCGCTGGCCAATTCAGTCCAGCGATCTGCGGCGGATTCCGGGTCAATCGGGTCTCCAGTGACCCGGTGACCAGGAATTATTGGCTGATCGGGGCCGTCAGAGACGGCCCCGATCAGCCAGAGCCAGCAGGGGTGAGGTGGCACTGGTGCCACCTCAAGATCGCCCTGATTCGTCGGCCGGATTACCGGCCGACCAATCAGGGCGCCTGCTGCGGGTGTCACTCCCGCAACCCGCTCCGCCCCTCTTCCGGAGGACGTGAGCGGGTGCGGGACGTGCACCCCGGGTGCTGGGGACCCCGATCCCCGGCGCCCCTGTTGGGATCGGGGCCCCAGGAGCAGCGGCGGCGGCGGAGACGACGAGGGACTGACCTGTGCGGCGAGGATCGTTGGAGGTGAGTGACAGCCTCCTGCTGTTGCTTAGCAACAGCTCCCAGCATGCAAAAAGGGCATGCTGGGAGCTGTAGTTATGCAACAGCAGGAGGCAGACCACCACAACTCCCAGCATGCCCTTATGGGCATGCTGGGACTTGTAGTTTTGCAACAGCTGGAGGCACATTCTTTCTATGGAAAAGTGTACCTTCAGCTGTTGTGTAACTACAACTCCCAGCTTGCACAATCAGCTAAAGTGCATGCTGGGAGTTGTAGCGGTGCATCTGGTGGTTGCATAACTACAACTCCCAGCATGCCCGTTGGCTGTCGGTGACTGCTGAGAGTTGTAGTTTTGCAACAGCTGAAGGCACACTGAGTTAAGTAGTAAACCAGTGTGTCTCCAGCTATTGCATAACTACAATCCCCAGCATCCCCAGCCAAAGTAGTATGCCTCCAGCTGTTGCATAACTACAACACCCAGCATGCCCTTCCGCTCTCCGTACATGCTGGGAGTTGTATCTTTTGCAACAGCTGAAGGCACACTGGTTGCAAAACACTGAGTTTGTTACCAAACTCGGTGTTTCACAACCAGTGTGCCTCCAGCTGTTGCAAAACTACAACTCCCAGCATGCACTGATAGACCGTACATGCTGGGAGTTGTAGTTTTGCAACAGCTGGATGTTCCCCTCCCAATGTGAACGTACAGGGTACACTCACATGGGCGGAGGATTACAGTTAGTATCCGGCTGCAAGTTTGAGGTGCGGAAAAATTTCTGCCGCAGCTCAAACTGCCAGCGAGAAACTACTGTGAACCCCCGCCCGTGCGACTGTACCCTAAAAACACTACTCTACACTAACACATAATAAAATAAAAAGTAAAAAACACTACATATACACATACCCCTACACAGCCCCCCTCCCCAATAAAAATGAAAATGTCTGGTACGCCACTGTTTCCAAAAGGAGCCTCCAGCGGTTGCAAAATTACAACTCCCAGCATGCACTGATAGACCGTACATGCTGGGAGTTGTAGTTTTGCAACAGCTGGATGTTCCCCCCCCCCCCCCAATGTGAACGTACAGGGTACACTCACATGGGCGGAGGATTACAGTAAGTATCCGGCTGCAAGTTTGAGCTGCGTCAAATTTTCTGCCGTAGCTCAAACTGCCAGCGAGAAACTACTGTGAACCCCCGCCCGTGCGACTGTACCCTAAAAACACTACACTACACTAACACAAAATAAAATAAAAAGTAAAAAACACTACATATACACATACCCCTATACAACCCCCCTCCCCAATAAAAATGAAAAACGTCTGGTACGCCACTGTTTCCAAAACGGAGCCTCCAGCTGTTGCAAAACAACTACTCCCAGTATTGCCAGATAGCCGTTGACTGTCCAGGCATGCTGGGAGTTTTACAACAGCTGGAGGCACCCTGTTTGGGAATCACTGGCGTAGAATACCCCTATGTCCACCCCTATGCAAGTCCCTAATTTAGGCCTCAAATGCGCATGGCGCTCTCACTTTGGAGCCAAGTCGTATTTCAAGGCAACAGTTTAGGGCCAAATATGGGGTATCGCCATACTCGGGAGAAATTGGGCTTCAAATTTTGGGGGATATTTTCTGCTATTACCCTTTTAAAAAATGTAAAATTTTTGGGAAAACAAGCATTTTAGGTAAAAAAATATATATTTTTTTTACATATGCAAAAGTCGTGAAACACCTGTAGGGTATTAAGGTTCAAATTACCCCTTGTTACGTTCCCCGAGGGGTCTAGTTTCCAAAATGGTATGCCATGTGTTTTTTTTTTGCTGTCCTGGCACCATAGGGGCTTCCTAAATGCGGCATGCCCCCAGAGCAAAATTCGCTTTCAAAAAGCCAAATGTGACTCCTTCTCTTCTGAGACCTGTAGTGCGCCAGCAGAGCACTTTTCACACCCATATGGGGTGTTTTCTGAATCGGGAGAAATTGGGCTTCAAATTTTGGGGGGTATTTTCTGCTATTACCCTTTTTAAAATTGTAAAAATTTTGGGAAACCAAGCATTTTAGGTAAAAAAAAATATATATTTTTTTACATATGCAAAAGTCGTGAAACACCTGTAGGGTATTAAGGTTCACATTACCCCTTGTTACGTTCCCCGAGGGGTCTAGTTTCCAAAATGGTATGCCATGTGTTTTTTTTTGCCGTTCTGGCACCATAGGGGCTTCCTAAATGCGGCATGCCCCCAGAGCAAAATTTGCTTTCAAAAAGCCAAATGTTACTCCTTCTCTTCTGAGACCTGTAGTGCGCCAGCAGAGCACTTTTCACCCCCATATGGGGTGTTTTCTGAATCGGGAGAAATTGGGCTTCAAATTTTGGGGGGTATTTTCCGCTATTACCCTTTTTAAAAATGTAAACATTTTGGGAAAACAAGCATTTTAGGTAAAAAAATTTTTTTTTTTTTTTACATATGTAAAAGTCGTGAAACACCTGTAGGGCATTAAGGTTCACGTTACCCCTTGTTACGTTCCCTGAGGGGTCTAGTTTCCAAAATGGTATGCCATGTGTTTTTTTTTTGCTGTTCTGGCACCATAGGGGCTTCCTAAATGCGGCATGCCCCCCAAAAACCATTTGTCGCTCCTTCTGAGCCCTCTACTGCGCCCGCCGAACAATTAACATAGACATATGAGGTATGTGCTTACTCGAGAGAAATTGGGTTTCAAATACAAGTAAAAATTTTCTCCTTTTTATCCCTTGCAAAAATTCAAAAATTGGGTCTACAAGAACATGCGAGTGTAAAAAATGAAGATTTTGAATTTTCTCCTTCACTTTGCTGCTATTCCTGTGAAACACCTAAAGGGTTAATACACTTACTGAATGTTTTTTTGAATACTTTAGGGGGTGTAGTTTTTATAATGGGGTCTTTTATGGGGTATTTCTAATATGAAGACCCTTCAAATCCACTTCAAAACTGAACTGGTCCCTGAAAAATAGTGAGTTTGAAAATTTTGTGAAAAATTTCAAAATTGCTACTGAACTTTGAAGCCCTATGGTGTCTTCCAAAAGTAAAAACTCATAAATTTTATGATGCAAACATAAAGTAGACATATTGTATATGTGAACCCAAAAAAAATATATTTTGAATATCCATTTTCCTTACAAGCAGAGAGCTTCAAAGTTAGAAAAATGCAAAATTTTCATTTTTTTCATCAAATTTTGGGATTTTTCACCAAGAAAGGATGCAAGTTACCATTAACGTTTACCACTAAGGTAAAGTAGAATATGTCACGAAAAAACAATCTTGGAATCAGAATGATAACTAAAAGCATTCCAGAGTTATTAATGTTTAAAGTGACAGTGGTCAGAATTGCAAAAAACGCTCCGGTCCTTAAGGTATAAAATGGCCTGGTCCTTAAGGGGTTAAAAAATGTTGCTGCATCTTCGTAGACTGAGACTTGCTCGAGACTATAGTGATCAGGATATGGATTTGTGGAAATCCTGTGCAAATCTAAAGGACTTCTGCCAAATCTATATCCTGATCACTGTCTTGGGCAAGGCTCTGGATAGAAGGCAATTCAAAAATGTACACAGATATCGAGCATGAATGGAATAATGCTTTAAAAGTGAAACAAATAGTTATGTTAAAAGGGGTTCTCCGGTGCTTAAGCATCTTATCCTCTATCCAAAGGATAAGGATAAGATGTCTGATCGTGGGAGTCCCGCAGCTGGGGACGCCCGGGATCATGCACGGGGCACCCCGTTTATAATCAGTGCCCGGAGTGTGTTCGCTCCGGGACTGATTACCGGTGACCGCAGGGCCGGCGGCATGTGATGTCACGCCTCCGCCCCCGTGTGACGTCACGCTCCGCCCCTCAATGCAAGCCGACAGGATGGGGCGTGATAGCTATCACTCCCCCTCCCGTAGGCTTGCATTAAGGGGCGGAGTGTGACGTCACACGGGGGCGGAGGCGTGATTTCACACGCCTTCCGCCCTGCGGTCGACCATAATCAGAGGCGGAGCGAACACGCTACGGGCACTGATTACAAACGGGGTATCCTTTGGATAGGGGATAAGATGTTTAACCCCTTAAGGACTGAGCCCTTTTTCACCTTAAGGACTCGGCCATTTTTTGCAATTCTGACCACTGTCACATTAAACATTAATAACTCTGGAATGCTTTTAGTTATCATTCTGATTCTGAGATTCTTTTTTCGTAACATATTTTACTTTAACATATTGGTAAAATTTTTTGGTAACTTGCTTCCTTTCTTGGTGAAAAATCCCAAAATTTGATGAAAATTTGGAAAATTTAGCATTTTTCTAACTTTGAAGCTCTCTGCTTGTAAGGAAAATGGACATTCCATATAAAAAAAATGTTTTATTCACATATACAATATGTCTACTTTATGTTTGCATCATAAAATTGACGTGTTTTTACTTTTGGAAGACATCAGAGGGCTTCAAAGTTCAGCAACAATTTTCCAATTTTTCACAAAATTTTGAAACTCGCTTTTTTCAGGGACCAGTTCAGGTTTGAAGTGGATTTGAATGGTCTTCATATTAGAAATACCCCATAAATTACCCCATTATATAAACTGCACCCCCCAAAGTATTCAAAATGACATTCAGTCAGCGTTTTAACCCTTTAGGTGTTTCACAGGAATAGCAGCAAAGTGAAGGAGAAAATTCACAGTCTTCATTTTTTACACTCGCATGTTTTTGTAGACCCAATTTTTGAATTTTTGCAAGGGGTTAAAAGGAGAAAATTTTTACTTGTATTTGAAACCCAATTTCTCTCGAGTAAGCACATACCTCATATGTCTATGTTAATTGTTCGGCGGGCAAAGTAGAGGGCTCAGAAGGGAAGGAGCGACAAATGGTTTTTGGGGGGCATGTCACCTTTAGGAAGCCCCTATGGTGCCAGAACAGCAAAAAATCCCACATGGCATACCATTTTGGAAACTAGACCCCTCGGGGAACATAAAAAGGGGTAAAGTAAACCTTAATACCCCACAGCTGATTCACGACTTTTGCATATGCAAAAAAAAAAAATTCCCTAAAATGCTTGGTTTCCCAAAAGTTTTACATTTTTAAAAAGGGTAATAGCAGAAAATACCCCTTAAAATTTGAAGCCCAATTTCTCCCGATTCAGAAAACACTCCATATGGGGGAGAAAAGTGCTCTACTGGCACACTACAGGTCTCAGAAGAGAAGGAGTCACATTTGGCTTTTTTGAAGGAAATTTTGCTCTGGGGGCATGCCGCATTTAGGAAGCCCCTTTGGTGCCAAGACAGCAAAAAAAACACATGGCATACCATTTTGGAAACTAGACCCCTTGGGGAACGTAACAAGGGGTAAAGTGAACCTTAATACCCCACAGGGGTTTCACAACTTTGCATATGTAAAAAAAAAAAAAAATTACCTAAAATGCTTGGTTTCCCCAAAAATTTACATTTTTAAAAAGGGTTAAAGCAGAAAATACCCCCCACAATTTGAAGCCCAATTTCTCCCGATTCAGAAAACACCCCATATGGGGGTGAAAAGTGCTCTGCTGGCGCACTACAGGTCTCAGAAGAGAAGGAGTCACATTTGCCTTTTTGAAAGCAAATTTTGCTCTGGGGGCATGCCGCATTTAGAAAGCCCCTATGGTGCCAGAACGGCAAAAAAAACAAAACACATGGCATACCATTTTGGAAACTAGACCCCTCGGGGAACGTAACAAGGGGTTAAGTGAACCTTAATACCCCACAGGTGTTTCACGACTTTTGCATATGTAAAAAAAAATAATAATTTTTTACCTAAAATGCTTCTTTTCCCAAAAATGTAACATTTTTAAAAAATACCCCCCAAAATTTGTAACACAATTTCTCCCGAGTATGGCGATACCCCATATGTGACCCTAAACTGTTGCCTTCAAATATGACAGGGCTCCAAAGTGAGAGCGCCATGCGCATTTGAGGCCTAAATTAGGGACTTGCATAGGGGTGGACATACGGGTATTCTACGCCAATGATTCCCAAACAGGGTGCCTCCAGCTGTTGTAAAACTCCCAGCATGCCTGGACAGTCAGTGGCTGTCTGGTAATACTGGGAGTAGTTGTTTTGCAACAGCTGGAGGCTCCTTTTTGGAAACCGTGGCGTACCAATTGTTTTTCATTTTATTGGGGAGGGGGTTGTGTAGGGGTATGTGTATATGTAGTGTTTTTTACTTTTTATTTTATTTTGTGTTAGTGTAGTGTTTTTAGGGTACAGTCGCACAGGCGGGGGTTCACAGTAGTTTCTCGTTGGCAGTTTGAGCTGCGGCAGAAAATTTGCCGCAGCTCAAACTTGCAGCCGGATACTTACTGTAATCTTCCGCCCATGTGAGTGTACCCTGTACGTTCACATTGGGGGGGGGGGAACATCCAGCTGTTGCAAAACTACTACTCCCAGCATGTACGGTCTATCAGTGCATGCTGGGAGTTGTAGTTTTGCAACAGCTGGAGGCACACTGGTTGTGAAACACCGAGTTTGGTAACAAACTCAGTGTTTTGCAACCAGTGTGCCTTCAGCTGTTGCAAAAGCTACAACCCCCAGCATGTACGGACAGCGGAAGGGCATGCTGGGTCTTGTAGTTATGCAACAGCTGGAGGCATACTTCTTTGGCTGGGGATGCTGGGGGTTGTAGTTATGCAACAGCTGGAGACACACTGGTTTGCTATTTAACTCAGTGTGCCTTCAGCTGTTGCAAAACTACAACTCTCAGCTGTCACCGACAGCCAACGGGCATGCTGGGAGTTGTAGTTATGCAACCAGCAGATGCACCACTACAACTCCCAGCATGCACTTTAGCTGTTTGTGCAAGCTGGGAGTTGTAGTTACACAACAGCTGAAGGTACACTTTTCCATAGAAAATATGTGCCTCCAGCTGTTGCAAAACTATAAGTCCCAGCATGCCCATAAGGGCATGCTGGGAGTTGTGGTGGTCTGCCTCCTGCTGTTGCATAACTACAGCTCCCAGCATGCCCTTTTTGCATGCTGGGAGATGTTGCTAAGCAACAGCAGGAAGCTGTCACTCAGCTCCAACGATCCACGCCGCATCAGGTCAGTCCCTCGTCGTTGCCGCCGCCGCGGCCGCCGCTCCTGGGGCCCCGTTCCCAACATTCACGCCGGGGATCGGGGTCCCCAGCTCCCGGGGTGCACGTCCCGCACCCGCTCACGTCCTCCGGAAGAGGTGCGGAGCGGGTTGCGGGAGTGACACCCGCAGCAGGCGCCCTGATTGGTCGGCCGGGAAACCGGCCCACGAATCAGGGCGATCTTGAGGTGGCACCAGTGCTACCTCACCCCTGCTTGCTGTGGCTGTTCGGGTCCGTCAGACCCAATTGACCCGGAATCCGCCGCATCGGGGAATATTGCCCAGGGGGGTCATGATGACCCCCCATGTCGGCGATGGCCGCAGATCGCTGGACAATTCAGCCCAGCGATCTGCGGCCATCGCCGACATGGGGGGTCATCATGACCCCCCTGGGCAATATTCCCCGATGCCTGCTGAACGATTTCAGCAGGCATCGCGCACCGGCTCCCCTCCAGCTAGCGGCGGGGGGCCAGGATTTGACAGGACATACTCAAACGTCCTGAGTCCTTAAGGACTCGGAAAAGGGGCCATTTGAGTACATCCTGCGTCCTACCCCTTTAATTTCCCAAATTCACAAAAATGTTTCAAGCTGTGAAAAAAAACAGTTCTAATGTGGGGTTGGCCATACACATGGGACCACAACGAGATGATCAAAGTTCTTTGTCTTTTGTAAGAACGATTGTGACAGCAAAAGGCCAACCTAAACCGACATATCAATGTGTTTTTAAAAAGCAAAACAAAAAATTTAAAGTGAAGAAAAAACTGTGAGCTCGTACAACATTGCAGATGAACAGCCAAATTGTACTGGCTTACTGGAGATTTCAACTCACAACTTACATGTCTTAAAATATTTGTTACTAATGTCTTGGTTCCAGATACCAAGAGATACCTCTGTCTTGTAGAGGCTATACTATGAAGAGCAAGAGCTTTTCTGTTGGTACAAGGAGGACCTACACAAGATTGGTCAGGTGGTTTTTATGTTATGGCTGAATGGTGTATGGTAATGATGAATAGGACACTGTTGTTTCAAATCCAAAAATCATGTGAAATCTTGTGCATGTTACTTTTTTCTTGTAACAAATAAGATGGGAGGAGTACAAACATTATCATTGTGAGAATGTGAGAATACATTATCCAAAAACAAAGAAACCTAAGTCAATTATAGCTTTGCACTGCTACAAAGCTCACATTTGCATTACTACAGATTTCCAGCTATTCCTTTCTTTATGAAACAACATTGTATAGAGGGAAGAGGCAGAAGGGATAATATCAGGACAAATTGCTGTTGATAGAAGAGATTTTCAAGCACTCCCTATTACTGGATCAGATTATCTTGATACTTTCTAATCTCTCATTTCAAGACTTTTGTCACCTTACTGATTAAAGGGATTTGTCAACGAGAGGTGACTATAATTGAAATCAAATATCTGCCGTAACTAAATTGTATACTCAATTATCACTGAAAGATGACGTCCTTCACCTGGATTGGCCCTAGAAAGCAACAATATTGCAGAGATAAAATTCTATATAATCCTGCAACCATTCACACCCTATTTTAGGTATAGAATGTGCTCTTCATCTTGTTTCTTTATTGTGATAATATGTGGTAGTTGTATAATATCTTTCCTATCTTGGATTGACATTTGCACTTGTGCCAGCTCTTTTAAACCTTTGCATCTCTGTAATATATATTTATACCATATCAGCTATTTCCACTTATTTTTAGTTCAAATTTTACTGGAATGGAAAAAAAATCTGTTATTACTAACAGGAAAACACCAACAGACTGTTGTTGGTGGATTTGTTATTCTTATGTTGTGTTTCTGTTAAATAGAGTTAATCTGATAATCTAGTAGTACAACAGTGATATACAGAACATATCTGTGAATATAGTATGTTAAACCATAAATGGACTTTGTCAGCTGTAATTCACATTCCAAATTGCTGACACTGTTAGATAGCTGATAGTACAAGAAGACACGTGGTCCCTTTTATATGTCTATCTGTTCTTCCATAATTTACAAACATGCTTTTTATTTTCTGGTGCCAACTGTCAAAGAGGCATTTCCAAGACCTAAAAGTACTGAGGGCTAGAATGCCTCCTAACTGCCCCTCCCATTCCTGCTTAATTGACAGTCAGGTTTCAGCTTCCAGCACTTAGCCCTGTTTCCAAATCTCGTTCCTGCACTTTGCATACAAATTGTACACAGGTGTAAGATTTGGAAACAGAGCTCGGCTTCCAGCTGCCAATCAAGCAGGGACAGAGATGGGAGGGGGAGAAAGAAGATGTTCAAGCCACCAGTACTTCAGATGGCTTGGGAATGCCTTTTTGACACTAGAAAATAAAAGCATTTTTGCAGCATGGATTGCAGCACTCCTCTGTCCAAGACAAAGCTCATATACATTAGGATAAACATAGTAACTAGCTGACTATGTTCGGACCATTGCAAGCATGGATACATCTAAACTAGATGTCATACCGCCACCCTAAAGTTGTCTTTCACTACATCTGTGTCTAACTGCTATTTATCTGTCTGTCTGTCTATCTTCAAATAACTGTTTTGTTTGTTGTATCCAGTTGGGATTTTGTGGACCTTACCCTATCTACAGTATCTGCATTTATGCTTTGTGCCTACTGAAGGACTCCACCTTAACCCCTTAAATGGGCACTGTCATGAAATATAAAAATTGATATGTTGTAGTACTTAAGTACTACAACATATCTCTAATATACCTTAATAAAAAAAAAGTGATTTTAAAAAGTTTAAAATCACTTTTAAATTCGGCCACTAGGGGTCGCCCTCCTAGTGGCCGAATGCATTCGGCAGTGACGTCACTAGGGAATTTTGACTCATTGAAGCCTGGCAATGAGTCGGAATTCACTCACTGCGGTGCTCGCTCCCGCCTGTCAATCAAACAGGCGGGAGCGAGCGCTGAGAACAGAAGAAGGGCACATTGGCTCCCCTGCTCCCTGGCCTTGTACGCCGGCCCCGCCTCCTGGCATCCCGTCGCTGCTGTCCTGCCCGTCGCTGCACTGTCCTGGTATGTCAGGGGGTGGGGGGGTTAGGAGGGGGGGGGTGTTCGGGTAGCGGGTGTTCGGGTAGCGGGGTTCGGGTTGCGCCGCGGCCATGTATTATTTTTAACACAGGGTGCCTCCAGTTTTTCCCCACTACAACTCCCAGCATGCCCTGACAGCCAATAGATGTCAGGGCAAGCTGGGAGTTGTAGTGGTGAAACAGCTGGAGTCACCCTGTGTAGATGAACTAAGGGCGGAAGTAAGCCCCAGCAGGCATCAGTGCCGTCACGCCTGCTGGGGAAGTCTGCCTGGTAGTGAGCACACTACCAGGCAGACAAAACTGCATTTTTTATATAGTAAAAAAAAAATTAGGCAAAGAGGAGGTTAGGGATAGATGGGAAATAGGCAGGGACAGAGAGGGAAAAAAGAAGGGATGGTGGGAGCTACCCTTTAATGACCATGGACGTGTATACACATCCATGTGCCGTTAGGCTCCCGACTAGAGCCCGCACCATATCGTCCGGCCCCAGCTGATTCCTGTTAATAGCTGACATATGGCAAATGCCACGGGCGGCTATTAACCCTTTAGATCCCCGCTGTCAAAGCTGACAGTGGCGTCTAATGGTACCTTTAACTGCTGCCAGTTGGTGTAGTGGGGTGGATCACCTCCACTTCTGAGGTAGCCGGAGAGCTTACCTCTCCTTCCATGGCAACTGCTGCACTGTTACTGATAAAGCCTGGCAGGACCAGGCTTTATCAATTGAACACAGAGCACACAGATCAATGTGGTTCTATGGAACCACATTGATCTGTATGAGGAATCAAATGATTCCTCCTAAAATTCCCCTAAGGGGACTAAAAGTGTAAAAAGAAAAGTTTAAAAACACCCACATTAACACATTCCTTATTAAAAGTTTGAATAACCCTCCTTTTCCCAAATTCCATGTAAAAAAAAAATATAAAAACATAATAAAAATAAACATATGTGGTATCACCGCGTGCGTAAATGTCCATATAAAAACATTATGTTTGGTTAGTGAAAGGTTAGTGAAACTGCACGGTCAATGGCGTATATGTAAAAAAATACCAAAGTCCAAAATTGCGTAATTATGGTCACTTTGTATGCCCTAAATGTATAAAAAAAAGATCAAAAAGTCCAATCAAAACAAAAATGGTACTGATGAAAACTTCAGATCATGGTGCAAAAAAAGAGCACTCAGGCATTCCTGTATACGGGAAAAAAAAATTATAGGGGTCAGAAAATGACATTTTTAACCTACTAATTTTTGCGCATAAAGTTATAATTTTTAATGGAAGTAAAACAAAATCAAACCAATATAAGTAGGGTATCATTTTAATTGTATGGACCTACAGAATAAAGATAAGGTGTCATTTTTACCAAAAAGTGCACTGCGTAGAAAAGCCCCCAAAATTACAAAATGCTGCCCCACAAATATTTTTTTCTGGTTTCGCCGTAGATATTGTGATGAAATAATTGATGTAATTACAAAGTAAAATTGGTGTTGCAAAAAACAAGCCCTCATATGGGTCTGTAGGTGGAAAATTGAAAGCGGCATGATTTTTAGTAGGTGAGGAGAAAAAAATGAAAGTGCAAAAATGAAAAAACTGTGGTCCTTGTTCTTGTATTATCTATCTATTCAACACAAATATACAATTGCGAGAAGTTCTTATTTTCCAAAATTCACAAAGAAATGACCACACTTAGTCTCTAAAAAGATCACACTGTCAATCATTTTCGTAAAATAACTGTAACCTTCTTGGCAGTAAAGATCACTTTGAATTATTTATGTTGGTGAAGTCATTTCTATACAACTGTTGAAATGCCCAGTGGTCAGTCTAAGGTCAGATGCTTCTATTCAGGCAAGTCTATTAATGAGACCGAATTTAGTACATAAAATATGATTTGTTTTTCTTCCATTTACTTTGTATTGCATACAAATATTCAGTGAAATTTACATCCATCATTATCCCTGATAAAAACAATAAATACTTTCCAGAGAACAGATAGCTGTGTTCTACCATCTTATGAACACAGTAATAGAATTTGTAGTAGTAATAGTAATAGTATTTGTAATAAATGTCATAATAATTTCCTTTCTGATTTAAATAAGGCAAATTACAAAATCATGTTTTCACATTACACTTTAATCGAAAATTTAAAGTAAACACTGTTTTGCCCAATATATATACTGTAAAATGCGGTGTGAAGGGGCTAACACTTATTAAACTGTACATTCAAATGGGCATGTATTAACAAGTGAGCTTTCCTTTAGTCTTGATGCAATACGATGTTTGTAGAATCTGTTTAGACATCTTATTGGTGCAGATTGAAATGGGAGGAGTCTCAGATGCTATGCAATAGAGAAGTAAACAACAATAGTTGGCAGGTGGTACAGATGCTGCTTAAAAGGGTACTCCACTGCCCAAGCGTTCGGAACATTTTTTTCCGAACGCTGGGTGCAGGCTGTGGAGGTTGTGATGTCACAGCCATGCCCCTTGTGACATCACGCCGTGCCCCCTCAATGCAAAAAAAAAAAGAAAGTTTTGTGCTGAAGCTGTCATTACTTATAAAAAAAAAATGTCCTGGTAATAGAGGGAACAGAAAAGCATTAATATCCATTATTTGTTTAATAAAACTAAAAACAATTGTCATACTTTTAGATGGCTCTGGTTACAAAGTTGCTAAGAATTTTTGCTTACTCTTGATAGAGGAATGATAGTAGAATTTGAAGTGGCAGACACGGCTTTTGGTTCAGGCAGATCAGTCATAATTAGAGATGAGGGTCTTGCTCAGAACTTTGCCTTAAACCCTTAAGGACTTAGTCCTTTTTCACCTTAAGGACCAGAGCATTTTTTGAACATCTTACCACTGTCACTTTAAACATTAATAACTCTGGAAAGCTTTTACTTATTATTCTGATTCAGAGATAGTTTTTTCGTAACACATTCTACTTTAACATAGTGGTAAAATTTTGTGGTAACTTGCATCCTTTCTTGGTGAAAAATCCCCAAATTTGATCAAAAAAATGAAAATTTAGCATTTTTCTAACTTTGAAGCTCTCTGCTTGTAAGGAAAATGGATATTCCAAATAATTTTTTTGGTCCACTTTATGTTTGCATCATAAAATCTATGAGTTTTTACTTTTGGAAGACACCATAGTGTTTCAAAGCTCAGCAGCAATTTTGACATTTTTCACAAAATTTTCAAACTCACTATTTTTCAGTGACCAGTTCAGGTTTGAAGTGGATTTGAAGGGTCTTCATATTAGAAATACCCCACAAATGACCCCATTATAAAAACTGCACACCAAAAGTATTCAAAATGACATTCAGTAAGTGTTTTAAACTTTAGGTGTTTCACAGGAATAGCAGCAAAGTGAAGCAGAAGATTAAAAATCTTCATTTTTTACACTCGCATGTTCTTGTAGACCATATTTTTGAATTTTTACAAGGGGTAAAAGGAGAAAATTTTTACTTGTATTTGAAACCCAATTTCTCTCGAGTAAGGACATAACTCATATGTCCATGTAAAGTGTTCGGCAGGCGCAGTAAAGGGCTCAGAAGGGAAGGAGCGACAAATGGTTTTTGGGGGGGCATGTCACCTTTAGGAAGCCACTATGGTGCCAGAACAGCAAAAAAAAAACACATGGCATACCATTTTGGAAACCAGACCCCTCGGGGAACATAACAAGGGGTAAAGTGAACCTTAATACCCCACAGGTGATTCACGACTTTTGTATATGTAAAAAAAAATAAAATAAATGTTTTACCTAAAATGCTTGGTTTACCAAAAATGTTACATTTTTAAAAAGGGTAATAGCAGAAAATACCCCCCAAAATTTGAAGCCCAATTTCTCCCGATTCAGAAAACACCCCAAATGGGGGTGAAAAGTGCACTACAGGTCTCAGAAGAGAAGGAGTCACATTTGTCTTTTTGAAAGCAAATTTTGCTCTGGGGGCATGCCACATTTAGGAAGCCCCTATGGTGCCAGAACAGCAAAAAAAAAAACACATGGCCTACCATTTTGGAAACTAGACCCCTCAGGGAATGTAACAAGGGGTAAAGTGAGCCTTGATACCCCCCCCAGTTGATTCACGACTTTTGCATATGTAAAAAAAATATATATATTTTACCTAAAATGCTTGGTTTCCCCAAAATTTTACATTTGTAAAAAGGGTAATAGCAGAAAATACCCCCCGAAATTTGAAGCCCAATTTCTCCCGATTCAGAAAACACCCCATATGGGGGTGAAAAGTGCTCTGCTGGCGCACTACAGGTCTCAGAAGAGAAGGAGTCCCATTTGGCTTTTTGAAAGCAAATTTTGCTCTGGGAGCATGACACATTTAGGAAGCCCCTATGGTGCCAGAACAGGAAAAAAAAAACACATGGCATACTATTTTGGAAACTATACCCCTCGGGGAACGTAACAAAGGGGAAATGTGAACCTTAATACCCCACAGGTCATTCCCGACTTTTGCATATGTAAAAAAAAAAAAACAATTTTACCTAAAATGCTTGGTTTCCCAAAAATTTTACATTTTTAAAAAGGGTTAAAGCAGAAAATACCCCCCAAAATTTGTGACACAATTTCTCCCGAGTACGGCAATACCCCATATGTGACCCTTAACTGTTGCCTTGAAATACGACAGGGCTCCAAAGTGAGAGCGCCATGCGCATTTGAGGCCTTGATTAGGGATTTGCATAGGGGTGGACATAGGGGTATTCTACGCCAGTGATTCCCAAACAGGGGGCCTCCAGCTGTTGTAACACTCCCAGCATGCCTGGACAGTCAGTGGCTATCTGGCAATACTGGGAGTAGTTGTTTTGCAACAGCTGGAGGCTCTGTTTTGGAAACAGTGGCGTACCAGACGTTTTTCATTTTTTTGGGGACGGAAGGGGGGCTGTGTAGGGGTATGTGTATATGTAGTGTTTTTTACTTTTTATTTTGTGTTAGTGTAGTGTAATGTAGTGTTTTAAGGGTACAGTCGCACGGGCGGGGGTTCACAGTAGTTTCTCGCTGGCAGTTTGAGCTGCGGCAGAAAATTTGCCGCAGCTCAAACTTGAAGCCGGATACTTACTGTAAACCTCCGCCCATGTGAGTGTACCCTGTACGTTTACATTGGGGGGGAATATCTCCAGCTGTTGCAAAACTACAACTCCCAACATGTACGGTCTATCAGTGCATGCTGGGAGTTGTAGTTTTGAAACAGCTGGAGGCACACTGGTTGCGAAACACAGAGTTTGGTAACAAACTCAGTGTTTTGCAACCAGTGTGCCTTCAGCTGTTGCAAAAGCTACAACCCCCAGCATGTACGGACAGCAGAAGGGAATGCTGGAACTTGTAGTTATGCAACAGCTGGAGACATACTACTTTGGCTGGGGATTGTATTTATGCAACAGCTGGAGACACACTGGTTTGCTACTTAACTCAGTGTTTCACAACCAGTGTGCCTCCAGCTGTTGCAAAACTACAACTCTCAGCAGTCACCGACAGCTAACGGGCATGCTGGGAGTTGTTGTTATGCAACCAGCAGATGCACCACTACAACTCCCAACATGCACTTTAGCTGATTGTGCAAGCTTGGAGTTGTAGCTATACAACAGCTGAAGGTACACTTTTCCATAGAAAAAATGTGCCCCCAGCTGTTGCAAAACTATAAGTCCCAGCATGCCCATAAGGGAATGCTAGGAGTTGTGGTGGTCTGCCTCCTGCTGTTGCATAACTACAGCTCCCAGCATGCCCTTTTTGCATGCTGGGAGATGTTGCTAAGCAACAGCAGGAGGCTGTCACTCACCTCCAACTGCTGCTCCACGCCGCCGCGCAGGTCAGTCACTCGCCGCTGCCGCCATCGCTTCTGGGGCCCCGATACCAACTGGGACGCCGGGGATCGGGGTCCCCAGCTCCCGGGGTCTTCTTCCCGCAACCGCTCACTTCCTCCGGAAGAGGGGCGAAGCGGGTTGCTGGAGTGACACCCGCAGCAGGCGCCCTGATTGGTCGACCGGCTGACGAATCAGGGCGATTGTGAGGTGGCACCAGTGCCACCTCACCCCTGCTGGCTATGGCTGTTCAGGGCCGTCAGAGATGGCCCCGATCAGCCAGTAATACCGGGTCACTGGAGACCCAATTGACCCGGAATCCGCCGCAGATCGCTAGACTGAATTGTCCAGCGATCTGTGGCCATCGCCGACATGGGGGGACATAATGACCCCCCTGGGCGATATGCCTGGATGCCTGCTGAATGATTTCAGCAGGCATCCGGCACCGGCTCCCCTCCAGCTAGCGGCTGGGGCCGGAAATGCGCAGGGCGTATCCATACGCCCTGTGTCCTTAAGGACTTGGAAACGGGGGCGTATGGATACGCCCTGTGTCCTTAAGGGGTTAAATGCCGTTTAACATGAGGAACACATATTGGCCCTGATGTACTATTGTAAACCCGACATGTTTTGTCTGGTTGTGCACCAGATTTTGGCGCATTGCACCAGAAATTATGTCTGCGCCAGAAAAAACCCAACCAACTCTCCATTTTACAGAGAAAACCTGAAAAGGGGGCGTTGTCACTGGAGAAAGTGGGTGTGGTCGCTGAAAGGGACGGGTCCCCGACATTTTCACAAAAACCCAACATATTTACTAAGGTTTCCACAGAAATTGTGGCGGATTTGAGCTGAGGAAAAACCGACAGATCAGAGCATGTGTAAAAAAAAGCAAGATGTAGGGAAAAGTGCAAAATGTAGGTAAACCTTAGTAAATACTGTAGAAAAAAATTGTACGGACTTAAAACCCACAAATAAAACAACACTCCACTTTTAGTAAATCAGGGCCATTGTTTTTTGCACCATTTCCACAAAGGATGAGGAAGTAGGAAAACCAAGTTGACGTCAGGGTGGCCTAGAATACTTTGTGTCTGTCAGTAAGATCACATGACCTAAGGTTTACCAATCAGTGTGTGCATACAGCTGCCCTTGCCAATAAAAGACAACATGGGGGGGGGGGGCTAAAAGGTGTGATAGAACCCTATACATTGCATTGCGGTTGCCATATTGAACAGAAAGCTGAGCAGAACTCCTAACCCCAGAAAGCGTTCATACTACAATGCAAAGCAAAAGAGCAAAATTATTGTGCAGTGGGCTGACCTCAGTGACTTGCACTTCTGTGTCTGCTAACTGTACTATAAATCCCAGCAAAATAACTGCAGAACTAGCCTGTAGAAAGCTATCAAACCTCAACACAAAGAGATATGTGGTGGGCTGACCTCAGTGACCCACATTACTATGTCCAGCTGCTGCGCTACCTATCCCGGTAGTTTGACTGCAAAACTAGCCCCTAGAAAGCTACCACACTAAAACACAAAGCAAATTGAGCAAAGCATTGTTCTGTGGGCTAACCTGTATTTTACCTTTATATTTTTTAGTTTTACTAAAAATAGAGCATTTCTTCCTGACTTTAACCCCTTAAGGACCCAGCCAATTTTCAGTGTAGGACCCGACCATTTTTTGCACATCTGACCACTGTCACTTTAAGCATTAATAACTCTGGGATGCTTTTACTTTTCATTCTGATTCCGAGATTGTTTTTTCGTGACATATTCTAATTTATATCAGTGGTAAAATTGTGCTGATACTTGCATCATTTCTTGGTGAAAAATTCCACAATTTGATGAAAAAATGTAAAATGTAGCTTTTCTTTTTTACTTTGAAGCTCTCTGCTTATAAGAAAAATGAATATTCCAAATAAATTGTATATTGATTCACATATAAAATATGTCTACTTTATGATGGCATCATAAAGTTGACATGTTTTTACTTTTGGAATACATCAGAGGGCTTCAAAATATAGCAGCAGTTTTCCAATTTTTCCCGTAATTTTCAAAATTGAAATTTTTCAGGGACCAGTTCAGTTTTGAAGTGGATTTGAAGAGCCTTCTTATTAGAAATACCCCATAAATTACCTCATTATGAAAACTGCACCCCTCAAAGTATTCAAAATGAAATTCAAATGGTTTGTTAACCCTTTAGGTGTTTCACAGGATAGTCTTCCCCCAAATTTAACATTTTTACAAGGGGTAATAGGAAAAAATGCCCCCCAAAATTTGTAACCCCTTCTCTTCTGAGTATGGAAATACCCCATTTGTGGATGTCAAGTGCTCTGTTGGCGCACTACAGAACAGAACTCAGAACAGAAGGAGTCACATTTGACTTTTGGAAAGCAAATTTTGCTGAAATGGTTTTTGGGGGCATGTCGCCAGAACATCAATAAAAAACCCACATGGCATACTATTTTTGAAACTACACCCCTCAAGGAACGTAACAAAGGGTACAGTGAGCATTAACACCACACAGGTGTTTGACGACTTTTTGATAATATCTAATATTTAATATTGGATGTGTAAATGAAAAAAAAAATTCACTAAAATGCTGTTTTTTCCCCAAATTTTACATTTTTTACAAGGGGCAATAGGAGAAAATGACCCCCAAGATGTGTAACCTGATTTCTTCTGAGTATGGAAATACCCCATTTATGGACGTCAAGTGCTCTGCTGGTGCACTACAATGCTCAGAAGAGAAGGAGCACCATTGAGCTTTTGGAAAGAGAATTTGTTTGGAATGGAAGTCAGGGGCCATGTGCATTTACAAAGCCCCCCGTGGTGCCAGAAGAGTTACCCCCCCACATGTGACCCCATTTTGGAAACTCAAACCCTCACATAATTTAATAAGGGGTGCAGTGAGTATTTACACCCCACTGGCGTTTGACAGATCTTTGGAACAGTGGGCTGTGCAAATGAAAAATAAAATTTTTCATTTTCACAGACCACTGTTCCAAAAATCTGTCAGACACCTGTGGGGCATAAATGCTCACTGTACCCCTTATTACATTCCCTGAGGGGTGTAGTTTCCAAAATGGGGTCACATGTGGGGGGGGGGGGGTCCATTGTTCTGGCACTATGGGGGCTTTGTAAACTCATGTGGCCTTCAATTCCGTACAAATTTTCTCTTCAAAAGCCCAATGGTGCTCCTTCTCTTCTGAGCATTATAGTGCGCTCGCAGAGCACTTAACATCCACATATGGGGTATGTTCTTACTCAGAAGAAATGGGGTTACAAACTTTGTGGTGCTTTTTTCCCATTTGCCATTGTGAAAATGAAACATTTAGGGTAACACCATCATCTTTGTGAAAAACATTTTTTTTTCATTTTCCCATCCAACTTTAACAAAAATTCATCAAACACCTGTGGGGTGTTAAAGCTCACTGAGGGGTGTAGTTGTTATGTTCCATGAGGGGTGTATTTTTCAAAATGGGGTCACATGTGGGTATTTATTTTTTTGAGTTTATGTCAGAACCGCTGTAAAATCAGCCACCCCTGTTCAAATCCCCAATTTAGGCTTCAAATGCACATAGTGTGCTCTCACTCCTGAGCCTTTTTGTGCGTCCGCAGAGCATTAAACACCCACATATGGTGTATTTCGTACTCAGGAGAAATTGCATTACAAATTTTTGGGGTCTTTTTTTCCTTTTACCGCTTGTGAATATAAAAAGTATGGGGCAGCACTAGCATGTTAGTGTACATTTTTTTTCACACTAACAGGCTGGTGTAGCCCCCAACTTTTCCTTTTTATAAGGGGTAAAAGGAGAAAAAGCCCCCCAAAATTTGTAGTGCAATTTCTCCCTAGTACGGAAATACCCCACATGTGGCCCTAAAAGGTTTCCTTGAAAACATGTCAGGGCTCCCAAGTGGGAGAGCACCATGCGCATTTGAGGACTAAATTAGGGAATGCATAGGGGTGGTGGACATAGGTTTATTCTACTCCAGTGATTCCCAAACAGGGTGCCTCCAGCTGTTGCTAAACTCCCAGCATGTCTGGACAGTCAGTGGCTGTCCGGAAATGCTGGGAGTTGTTGTTTTGCAACAGCTGGAGGCTCTGTTTTAGTAACAATACTTTTTCATTTTTATTGGGGGGGGACAGTGTAAGGGGGTGTATATGTAGTGTTTTACCCTTTATTATGTGTTAGTGTAGGGAAGTGTAGTGTTTTTAGGGTACATTCACATGGGCGGAGGTTTACAGTGAGTAATTTGTCGCAGCTCAAACTTCAAGCAGGAAGCTTACTGCAATCCTGCCCATGTGAATGTACTCTGTACATTCACATGGGGGGGGGGGGAACCTCCAGCTGTTTCAAAACTACAACTCCTAGCATGTACTGTCAGACTGTGCATGCTGGGAGTTGTACTTTTGCAACAGCTGGATGCACACTGGTTGGAAAACCTTCAGTTAGGTTTTGTTACTTAACTCAGTATTTTCCAACCAGTGTGCCTCCAGCTGTTGCAAAACTACAACTTTCAGCATGTACTGATCGCCGAAGGGCATGCTGTGAGATGTAGTTATGCAACAGCTGGAGGTACGCAACTACAACTCCCAGCATGCCGAGACAGCTGTTTGCTGTCTGGGCATGCTGGGATTTGCAGTTTTGCTACATCTGGAGGGCCACAGTTTAGAGACCACTGTATAGTAGTCTCAAACTGTAGCCCTCCAGATGTTGCTAGGCAACTCATTGGCTTTCGTAGGATCCAGGGAGCCGCATCGCCGTCCACTTCTGCCGCCGATTGCCGCCTGCTGCCGCCGCTGATGGGTAAGTGGACTTCGGCACCAATTCTCGTCAATTTCCCCATTCTGCCCAGCCTACTGTGGGTGGGTGGAACGGGGAAACCAAAAGTTAGCCCTCCGCCCCCCATCTGCTATTGGTTGTCGCTTCTAGACGATCTATAGCAGGGATAGGAGGGGTGGCACCCTGCTACCTCACTCCTATCCCTTCAGGGGGATCGTGGGTGTCTTGGACAACCCCGATTCCCCATATTTTCTGGGTCACCGGAGAACCGTATGACTATCGGCAGTCACCCCGGTCCGGCCCCCGTCTGGCACGCGGCGGAAACAGAAATTCGCATGGGCATACAGATACGTCCTGGGTCCATAAGTACCAGGGTGTCAGAATGTACCTGTACGCCCTGGGTCCTTAACTGGTTAAGGACTCAGCCCATTTGGGCCTTAAGGACATTTTTACGATTTCTTTTTTTCCTCCTTGCCTTCTAAAAATCATTACTCTTTTATATTTTCATCCACAGACCAGTATAAGGGCTTTTTTTTTGCGCAACCAGTTGTCTTTTGTAATGACATCACTCATTCTACCATGAAATGTATGGCACAAGCAAAAAAAATACTATTTGTTTGGGAAGATTAATAAGAAAACTGCAATTTTGCTAATTTTGGAAGGTTTTGTTTTCATGCTGTACACTTTACGTTAAAATAGACATGTTTTCTTTATTCTGTGGGTCAATACGATTACCCATGATACCCATGATTACATACTTTTCTATCATTATACCGCTTAAAAAAATTCAAATATCAAATTTTTTTTTGATACCACATTTGCATAGATAAAACTTTTAATACATTTTTTATTAAAAAAAATTTGGAATAAAATGTTATAAAAAGGAGAAATTTTTGACATTTTTTTTTTTTACGTTCACGCCGTTCACCGTATGAGATAATTAACATTATATTTTAATATTTCAGATATTTACGCACACAGCGATACCAAATATGTTTATACAAAAAAAATGTTTACACTCTTTGGGGGTAAAATGGGGAAATCTGGTAGCACATTTATTTGTTTCATTTCTATGTATCATTTCTTCATGTCTACAGCACTGAACAGAGGCTGCCATTCCTTTCTTTATTGTGGCTCACCATATACATTTGCCTATCAGTATATTTGTAGAACTTGGGAGGAAAGTAGAGTACCAAAACTAAACCCATTCAAACATGGGGAGAACATACAAACTTCATATAGATGGTTATTTCAAACCCAGGACCCCATCACTGCAATGTGACACTACTAATCACTTAGCAACCCTGCTGCCAGCTGCCTATCATCTTCAGAATTCAAGATTGACTAAAAAATCTATTTAATGATGCAGAAAATGATATAAATTATAAATGTGAAGACAATGAGCCCCTCTATTGTTCTCAAGGGTAAATACTTTAATTTTGAAATCTTACGAGTCCTTTGTTTGTGAGAAAACAACCAAATTTATGGATGCATTTTCTCCATAGTGAATTGAATATTTCATTGTGCAAAACAATGTTTAAACATGCATAGTATTAAACCAAATTATTATACAAAGTAATGTTCCAAAGAACTGCAAAGTCTCAGTGGTCCATGTAGCTGGCAGGGAAGAATCACTAAATTATTTTGGTGTAAATATTTTACAAAATGTCTAGCAGGTATAATAAATCTAAGCAGTTAGGGTTTTATGTTAATATTTAAACATTCGCTCTCAACACTAGTCAGCTAAATTCAACAAGCTATATGGTTGTTTTATGGTATTTGTTTATCCACAAGTACATCGGAAATTATTCAGCAGAAAAAATGTGTAATGTGTGATTCATGGGAGCAGTTTTTTTTCTCTTCTTCATAAATCAACTACACAAGTGCGTGTATTAAGAACTAGTTGAGTTCCTGGCTTTGCCTTGTTTTTCCTTTCTAATCCTTGTTGTGGAGGAAAATCAACAGAGGAAGCTTTTGACTTCATATCCTGTCCTCATATATTGTTGTCATATCCCAACCCCATATCCTGTCCTCATACCCTGACCTCCTATCTCGACCTCCTATCCTGACCTCCTATCCTGACCTCCTATCCCGACCTCCTATCCTGACCTCCTATCTCAACCTATCCCATCCTCATATCCTGTCCTCATATCCCGTCCTCATATCCCATCCTCCCATCTCGACCTCCTATCTCGACCTCCTATCTCGACCTCCTATCCCGACCTTCTATCCTGACCTCCTATCCTGACCTTCTATCCCGACCTCCTATCTAGACCTCCTATCCCAACCTCATATCACGACCTCCTATCCCAACCTCCTATTTCTATTAATTTGCATGGGACTTTAAACAAAAACCCCGACCCTCACAAATGGGGTAGTTAAGGGTTAAATTAACTATCCTATATTTTAAGTAGACATATAAGTAACATGTGACCAAGTATTATCGAAATATCTCCAGCCATTTGGAAGTCATGCAGTAACATATATTTCCCATAGACTTGTATGGGACTTTAAACAAAAACCCTGACCCTGGTAAATGGGGGTGAGTAAGGGTTAAATTACCTATCCTATGTTTGTCATTGACATATAAGTAACATGTGTGCCAAGTTTCATTTTAATATCTTTAGCCGTTTGGAGGTGATTGTGGAACATACACACACACACACACAGACAATGGTCATTTAATAGGAGTGTTGTGTAGGTTTCTTTGTGGGGTTTAATTCCCTACAATTTATTTTCCACAGTATTTACTAAATTTTACCAACATTTAGCACTTTCCCTACACTTTGCTTTTTTTTTTACACCTGCTCTGATCTGTGGGGTTTTCCTTAGCTCAAATCCACCACATTTTATGTGGAAACCTTAGTATATATGTTGGGTTTTTGTGAAAATGTCGGGAACACGTCCCTTTTCAGAGACCACGCCCCATTTCCCCAACAGCCACGCCCCTTTTTCGGGTTTTGGAGAGTTAGTCGGGTTTTTTCAATTCTTGCGCAAATTCTGGCGCAAAATCTGGTGCAGACAGAATTTCTGGCGAAATGCGACAGAATCTGGCGCACAACCCGACAAAACATGTTGGGTTTGCAATAGTAAATGAGGGACATATATATAGATTAGGGATGATCAAATTAAATCTGACGAATCCAAATTCATTCTGAATTTCAGGAAAATTTTGATTTGCAAAGAATGTGAATATCGACGCGATGTGAGAACATGGGGCAAGGAATCCTGGGAAGGTGGGTAGGCAGGATGACCCTTAATCCCATGCAGCCTATCAGCAGCCAACCACCCCTGTGATGACACAGCCCTATATAATCGGCAGCCATCTTGCGGCCAGTCACTTCAGCCTTTTATTGCAGAGAGAGAGTGACAGATAGCAGTGTGTGTTGCACAGAAAAGCAGCTAGAGGAGTTAGAGGGTTATGAGGAAGGCAAGACAGAGAAGCCAGACACAACGTGGCAGTATGCAGTGGAGATGGAGGCAGGGAGTCCCTCAG
The DNA here is from genome assembly GCF_029499605.1 of Hyla sarda. Classification (NCBI taxonomy): domain Eukaryota; kingdom Metazoa; phylum Chordata; class Amphibia; order Anura; family Hylidae; genus Hyla; species Hyla sarda. The sequence goes on from NC_079189.1 coordinate 163,262,338, forward strand.
AGTTACTTGCACAAATGGCACGATGCATGCTCACTTGCTTGCATAATGACCGCCGAATTGTCACCATTCGGCAGTGGGATGTCTTCTGGATCTCCACCTTATTGGACCCTCGCACAAAATGGGGGCCTTTTTTATACCCACTGAGAGGGAGGACAAACTGACCTACAGTCGCTGATGAGTAGCTATAGTAGCTATCTTCACCTACATAGTGAAGCTACTCATCAGCAGCAGGTAGACCTGGAGAAGGACCTGAACCAGCAGGTGGTGGAATACCTTGACATGCCCATGCCAAAAAACCTTGAAGATCCGCTGGACTTCTGGGCAGCCAAACTTCATTTGTGAGGGCAACTAGCAGAGTTTTCCCTTGAAAAGCTGTCCTGCCCGGCCAGTAGTGTGCCATCAGAGCGGGTGTTTAGTGCGGCGGCGGCCATAGTCACCCAAAGGCAAACTCGTCTGTCCACAAAAAATGTGGTGAGACTGACCTTTGTGAAAATTAATCAGGCATGTATCAGCCAGGAATTCAATCCCACCAATGCCTGATGAATCAGAGTAGGTTGACCATGGTGCCACACCAACACTTTACAAATATGGATAATGCTAAACATATTTAAGGTGTGGCTCCCCAGTTAAAGACATTCCTTCGCATCAGACCACAAGTAAATTGAGGATATGCATTGCGTAAAACTTAACTTTTACTGTAATCATGTTCTTAAGATAAAATATAGGTGTCCAATTATTTTTTTTTTAAATCAAACAAAAGGAAAGGTGTACAAAAAACACCATGTGCCACCTACACCACCAAGTATTGATGTGATGTAAAGACCTCTAAAAGGTGGAAGGGAACAACGTTTGGTCCATTGTAAAAATTTCCCCTGTAAGTCCCTACTCTCACATTATTAATTCCCTTCTTGGCAAGTGTTATTCATCTTAAAAAGGGCGTCCCCATACAGGAACCAATCCCTATTTCCACCTAAAAACCCTGGGAAATGGCAATATTTGTAGGTGGAAATAGGGAGAGATCCCTGTGTGGGGTCCACTTGGGTCCATATATTTTATCCTAAGCATATTATTAAATGTAAAATTTTATGTATTGCATATGCTCAATACTTACTTGTGCACACTAACACTTTTACAAAAGAGACAGTTTTCTTCTGCCTACCTGCCTCAGCTAATATTCTGATCATGCCACCCGCCTGATGCCAGACATCTGATGCTAAGTTCTCCTGATGCTGCTGCCACCTCTGGGCTGTCTCATTCTGCCACCATATGTTCTCCTCATGCTGATGCCAGCTCCAAGCTGTTTCATACTGCCACCATATATTCTCCTCATGCTGATGCCAGCTCCAAGCTGTCTCATACTGCCACCACATATTCTCTTCATGTTGCTGCCACCTCCAGACTGCGTCATTCAGCAACTATATGGTCTCCTCATGCTGCCGCAAACTCCAGGCTGTGTCATTCAGCCACTATGTGGTCTCCTCATGCTACCGCCAACTCCAGGCTGTGTCATTCAGCCACTATATGTTCTCCTCATGCTGCCGCAAACTCCAGGCTATGTCTTTCAGCCACTATGGGGGACATTTATCATAGCATTTAGTAGGTTTTTTTTGCTTAAAATTGTTGCAAAAAAGTTGCACGTGCGACTATGCTCTTTTTTTCTGCGACTTTTTGCTTGTTCAGTGTCCTAAGCAAAAAATTAAAATCTTGCTTACCAAAGCAAAAAGTGATTTTTTACTTGCAGTGATCAGAGATTTATCAAGTGCGAAAGTCGCAAAAAAGTCGGATTGCATGAAAAAACCTACTAAATTTACTCCAGCTCAGACATGGAGGAGAAAAAGCCACTACCAAAGCAAAAAAAGAAAAATTGCTTAAGTGAAAGAAATTTATCAACAGGCTGAAAGCAATTGATAAATAAGTCGCACATAAGCAAAAAAATTGTAAGAAAAAAATAACTAAAAAAAGGAATACAAAAGCAAACATTGAGAAATGTCCCCCTATATGTTCTCCTCATGCTGCCGCCAATTTCAGGCTGTGTCATTCAGCCACTATATGTTCTCCTAATGCTACCACCACCTCCACGCTGTGTCATTCAGCCACTATATGGTCTCCTCATGCTGATGCCACCTTTAGGCTCTATCATTGTGCCACTCTGCAACAGTTATTCTAATAGTGATGCCTCTGATCTGCATGCCATACTGAATAACATTACGCTCCGGCCGCAAGCACTAGCCGGGAGCGCAGTGTCCCCGAACGCGGGTGGGGCCGGGATTCGCAGGACGCGCCCGCATGCGAACCCCGGCCCGTCACTCACCTAGTCCCACTCCTGAAGCTTCCTCTCTCAGCTCCGGTGCGCACGTCCCCGTCCCTTAGGGTTTGCGTGCCGGGTCTTTGAAATTGAATGGGCCAGTACGCCCATAATTAGTAAATGCACCTGGCAGCACATTATAAGTTGTTGTATCTCCCACACACCCCTTCCGGATCTTCAGTGCCATTTGCCTGAGAGAAAGTGTTCCCATTGCCTGTTTTGCCATTCCCGTGTATCCAGATCTTCCTGCTACATTTTTTTTACTATGAACCTTTGCCGCCTGCCTTGACCTTCTGCTACGTTGACTACGCTACAGCCTCATCCTACGGTACTTCACCTTGCCCAGTTACCTGTGTGGCCGAGCCGTGTCGGGGGTAGCGACCTGGGTGTCGCATGCCGCAGCAAGCATGTCCTGCCTTGCAGCGGGCTCTGGTTAAAACCAACGGCACCTTAGACTCTGCTCCCCGATACGGTCCGAGTCATCTGCCACACAGGTGGAGGATCCACTTCCAGCTTCGTGACAGCCTACATCCAGGTGCATGACACCCAGAACACACTCTATGCGTGTTACAGCAAGGCAAAGTGTTCCACACCCCTATTGAGGCTCTATGTCGGCCAGAAATAGCCATTTTAATTGTGATTAATCGCAAATAAATTCAGACTGAAACTAATTTTGTGGGGAAATTCTGCGAACTGGCCGAATCAAATCTTTCAAAAAATTTGCTCATCTCTATTAATAATGAATGGTTTCCTGATATTTTGTACAAGGGCTTTGCTGTAATAGTTAAATGTACTGAATATATGTTCTGCACTACATACATCTTGTTTTACCCTTGACATTTATTATCTTGTGTTGTACAGGGAGTTATTCAGCTTTATCAAGTGAAATGAAACTGGTTGAGGATGGTTTAACATGCAAGGTTTTTTTTTTTTTGTGTGGAAAAAATGCTACTGTAGTTTTTGAGGCAGTTTTGTGTGCCAAAGCTAGAAGAGTACTCAGCAAGGATAAATATAAATCCTTCATTTATAAACATGTGAATAGTTTCTAAATGTATTAGCTCTGCCATGAGTAGACTGTATTGGTTCTTGCGTAAAAGGATGTTTAACTACTGTTTTGGGGAGAGGCTTTAAACCTTCCAAGCTTAAAATAACCCATATTGTTTTATGGTGAGTTCACACTACGTTTGTAGTGTACGGGTGCAGAATCCGGTTGGGAGGAGCAAAAACCGTCTGCTCCCGTATCCTAGCCTGTTCCGATCCGGCTTAAACCACATACATTTCAATGAGCCGACCGGCTCAGTTGTGACCCGTATACGGTTTTCCCACCTGACCTAAAACTGTGGTATACCATGGTTTTAGGTCTGGTTAGAGAACCTTATACGTGGCAAAAATTTGCCAACCTGAGTTAGTGTTTGACTCCGGCTGGCTCATTGAAATGAATGGAGTTCCGACACCTGTACACTACAACCGGCCCTTACATAGTTTGTAGGGCTGTAAAAAGAGATATGTCTATCCAGTTCAGCCTATGACCCTATAGTGTTGATTCATAGGAAGACAAAAATTATATGAGGCAGAAGCTAATTTCCCAATTTTAGAGAGGAAAATTTCCTTCTTACTTTTTATAAAAACCAATTGCTGGATCAATAACCCTACTCCAGACTCTAGTGACTAAAACCTATACTATTATTACTGTCTAGAAATGTATCCAGGCCTCTTTTAAACCGCTTTTTTGAGTTCTCCATGACATCTGGCAGAGAATTCCACAGTCTCATTGCTCTTACAGTAATGAATCCCCGTCTGTGTTGGTATAGAAACTTTCTTTCCTCTAGTTGTAGAGGATGTCCCCTTGTTATAGATACAGTCCTGGGTATAAATAGATCATAAGAGAATTATCATGCCATCTGATATATTTAGACATAGGTATTGGGTCACCCCCTAAGCCGTCTTTTTTTTTCTTAACTAAATAACCTTAATTCTGATAATCTTTCTGCGCACTGTGGGTCTCCCACCCCCCATATGACTCTGGTTTCCTGTCTTTGAAACCTCTCCAGCCCAGTACACTGATGCCCAGTACTGTACACATTCTTCCATGTGTGGTCTGACTGGGGATTTGTGCAGTGTTAGAATTCTTTCTTTGTCATGTGCATTCATGCCCCTTTTGATGCACCCCATGATTTAATTTTCCTTTGGAGCAAATCTTTTAAACTCTTGTTCATATTGTTGCGGTGTCCGAGCACCAATAGCTGTCCTGTGGCTTTGAACTGTCTCGGGCAGCTTGGTAGAGTACAGTGTTGGGCCACTTGCTCTTGTATTCATAAGGATTGTATTCTATTGAAAAGTAATATATTTTTCTAAATCAAATATGTTCTTGTTATATGTATATATGTTTTATGTGTTACTGTACCCTTAAATGAGAGCAATCAACCCCATGTGACCCTGCCAATGGGAACCCCTAGAAACTCCCCTATGTAGTGTAGTGCAGCTTTTCATTTTAGTTTAGTCTGAGCCACAGTCTGGTTCAGGTGTGTGTGTGTGTGTTGTGTCATCTGAGAGGCCTAGCTCAAATCTAATCTTGCTGGTCATTCTTCAAAGATTATCTGCATGGTGGAAGTTTATGTCCCTGCGGAGAAGGCTTCAGTACCTTGACAGGACCCTACCAGGATTCATCTTTCCATCTAACAAGTCAGTATTATTCTGTTTGGTGCAAGCACCATAAGTCCCAGCAAGGAAACATGGCTCCCATGGGGTTACGCTGCACTCTCTCACCTAAAGCCAGCTGTATGTGTATTACCATCTGCACCCAACTCAGTAAAGATAGCTATCCGTAACCTGATGTCGGTGTGTTAATTTACTTTCCGTGTCTGGCCCAGGAGAAGCTGTCTCCAACCTTGGACCTCGTATTGGAAAATGGTGCTCTGGCGTCACGAAGTGATCGGGTATTTCCACTTACGCCACCACGTGGCACCACATTGGTATATGACTAGATTCCTACGATGGAGTCTTTCCTTCAAAATCTGTGAGAGAAAAGACAAATTTTGAAGAGACTCCAGTAGGTAGATACTCTTAATAATGTCACCCACAGCAGATTTTCTTTGTTTTTGTAGTATGGCATCTTTTTTAATAAATGTGCCACGAATCACTGCTTTGTCTGCTAACTACAAAGTGATAGGGCTAACATCAGAGGTATTGTTAATAAAGAAATATGTAATGAGGACAGTCTCTACACTTTGCATGTCTTAATATGCTGCCAGATCCTCCATACCAAATTGTTCATTGTTGAAGAGTGATCTCATCATGTAAGGTCACCTATGATGGTTTTTAAAGCTCAGTAAATAAGCTTCTTGCTCATCAGGATCATAAGCAACCTGGAGTGCATATGAAATATAGGGGAATCATATGTGAAATGATGTATAGGCCCCACACATCATATTTAGATTTGTAGGCTCCAAACATCTAAAGAGGTATCAAAGACTGTATTTAAGTCTTTACAATCTATAGTTTTCCCTTTACGCATGAAGGCTACATGTTTGAACACTTTTCTCACCTAGCCTCTTGTTTGGGACATAGAGGTTAACTATTGTGTAGTCAATATTATGAATAGCACAAACCACTATTAGCAACTAGAAGGATCTGTTACTTGAGGATGGATAGAGACAACCTTGTAATCAATAAAAGCTAGATTGCATAATAAAAGGACAATTTTTATGGTGAAGAAGTAAGTGTAGAGAAATGCCAGAATGAGTATCCCGAATGGAAACATTAGCAGCTGATCTGCAATAAGAAGTAATGGTTTTGTGGACAATTGAGACCCTTGACCTTCAAAAATCACACTTTAAGTACCATATTGACAGTAACATGGAGCTACATTAGTTATGAGAGTCTCACTTTGGGCAGGGAATAGTGAGCCCTGCTTTTAGCCAGCCCTGTCACGAGTCAAAACAACAAACAAAACAGTATAAGTAAGGGAAAGAGGTCAGGACAGGGAGGGTAACCAAAGCGCAAACCCGGGAACACAATACAGCAAACAGACAAACAGACAGATAGACAAAGTCTAGTAAAACAGGCCAGAGTCAAAACCAGAAAGTTTACATATTTGTACGATGGGCATATCGACATGCGCTGTAGTTTGTAATGCTTTGCAATGCATTCTATGTTTGTTTCTTTAAGTAGAACTTTAACTGCTAAATGTGGACATGCTTCCGTCTTGGCAGAACATCTTGTGATCTCATCTGATTGAGAACCAAGATGTCGAGTTTGTTATGGACTCTCAGATTAGTTATAAGCCATGCAGCAGAGTGGAAAATTTCTCTTTATTACTTGACCAGCTCCCCCACTTGCTTCGTAAGAGGGGGCAATGATAGGACACCAAGTACCCTTTCTTGTTCTGTCCGCATTACATTGTGCACTGTTTGTGTACTGTTTTCTTATTCTTGTTATACTAAGAAAATACTAAAATTGTTCTAAAAAAACATATAGTTACACAGTACCAAAACACTAAGAGAAAGAGAAGTCAAATGCAAACAAGGGTCAAACAAAACGAACAACAAGGCATAGAAAAGAAGAAAAAATGGTCAATAAACAGGTAGGTGGTCAGAAAAATGCAGACAGAAAGCTAGAGACACAGGTGTGAGCTGTAATCACAAGCAATGTGGAGAAGCAGACTATAGCCTTATAAAGACCAGCTCAGGAAAGTGTAGTCACTATGGCTGGACCTGATCTGACACCTGCATCTCCCAAGTGACCAGAGTGCAGCACTAGAAACCTGGCCAGGTAAGATCGTTACAAGGAGCTTACAAGACTAGAGACGTACAGGGGGAAATATGATGTTAAATATACTTTACAACATTGCTATACAAAGGCAAATACAAGCAAATGAAGAACAATCCCACTTATGGGAAAAGGTACAGGTGATTATGTTGTGAGCAACTAGATAAATTAGATTTTTGCAGGGCAGAATCTACCAGTAGTAACATGGTGCAGCAACAGTAACTGTGCAAAGATATAACACTATAAAAGTTCCAAACAAATCAGCAATGTGTTTAGCAGGCAGTGGTCACATGCCATTCTGGATCCAGGTTTTGGGGAGTTGATCTCAGAGAAGTAGAGAGGAACCCTTCTGCTTCAGTGATGCCCCACTTTTTCATCAGTGAGACACCTTCAGAGATGACATGTTTAGTACCTGTTACGCCGAGTGCTCCGGGTCCCCGCTCTTCCCCGGAATGCTCGCAGCGTTCTCCTGTTCACAGCGCCCCGGTCAGACCCGCTGACCGGGAGCGATGCGATAATATTCCTAGCCAGGATGCGATTCGCGATGTGGGACGCGCCCGCTCACGGTGTGCATGCCGGCCCGCTTACCAGACTCGTTCCCCGTCTGTGCTGTCCTGGCGCGCGCGGCCACGCTCCCTAGGGCACGTGCGCGCCGGCTCTCTGTGATTTAAAGGGCCAGTGCGCCACTGATTGGCGCATGGTTTTAATAAGTATGTTCACCTGTGCACTTCCCTATATTACCTCACTTTCCCTTCGCTTCCTTGCCGGATCTTGTTGCTATTGTGCCAGTGAAAGCGTTCCTTGTGTATCCCAAGCCAGTGTTCCAGACCTCTTGCCGTTGCCCCTGACTACGATCCTTGCTGCCTGCCCTGACCTTCTGCTACGTCCGACCTTGCTCTTGCCTAATCCCTTGTACCGCGCCTATCTCAGCAGTCAGAGAGGTTGAGCTGTTGCCGGTGGATATAACCTGGTTGCTACCGCCGCTGCAAGACCATCCCGCTTTGCGGCGGGCTCTGGTGAAAACCAGTAGCAACTTAGAACCGGTCCGCCGGCACGGTCCACGCCAATCCCTCTCTGAGACAGAGGATCCACCTCCAGCCTGCCGAATCCTGACAGTAGATCCGGCCATGGATCCCGCTGAGGTCCCGCTGCCAGTTGTCGCTGACCTTACCACGGTGGTCGCCCAGCAGTCGAAACAGATAGCGCAACAAGGCCATCAGCTGTCTCAACTGACTGTTATGCTACAGCAGCTTCTACCACAGCTTCAGCAACCATCTCCTCCGCCAGCTCCTGCACCTCCTCCGCAGCGAGTGGCCGCATCCAGCCTCCGTTTATCGTTGCCGGTCAAGTTTGATGAGGACTCTAGTCTTTGCCGTGGTTTTCTCTCGCAATGTTCCTTGCATTTGGAGATGATGTCGGACCAATTTCCAACTGAACGGTCAAAGGTGGCTTTCGTGGTTAGTCTCCTCTCTGGGAAGGCCCTGTCATGGGCCACACCGCTCTGGGACCGCAATGATCCTGTCACTGCCTCCGTACACTCTTTCTTCGCGGAGATTCGAAGGAACCAGCCCGAGCCTCTTCTGCCGAGACTGCCCAGCTGAACCTGGTCCAGGGTAATTCTTCAGTAGGTGAGTACGCCATCCAATTTTGTACTCTCGCCTCCGAATTATCTTGGAATAACGAGGCCCTCTGCGCGACCTTCAAAAAAGGCTTATCCAGTAACATCAAAGATGTGCTGGCCGCACGAGAAATCCCTGCCAACCTGCATGAACTTATTCATTTGGCCACCTGCATTGACATGCGTTTTTCCGAAAGACGCCAGGAGCTCCGCCAGGATATGGACTTCGTTCGCACGAGGCGGTTTCTCTCCCCGGCTCCTCTCTTCTCTGGTCCGCTGCAATCTGTTCCTGTGCCTTCCGCCGTGGAGGCTATGCAAGTAGACCGGTCTCGCCTGACACCTCAAGAGAGGACACGCCGCCGCAATGAGAACCTATGCCTGTACTGTGCCAGTACCGAACACTTCTTGAAGGATTGTCCTATCCGTCCGTCAGGAAAGACGCACTCCGATTCCACACAAAAGTGAGACAGCTCTAGGTGTGAACTCTGCTTCTCCATGTCTTACTGTGCCTGTGCGGATTTCTTCTTCTAACTCCTCCTTCTCAGTTGTGGCCTTCTTGGATTCTGGATCTGCAGAAAATTTTATTTTGGCCTCTTTCATTAACAGGTTCAACATCCCAGTGACCAGTCTCGCCAGACCTCTCTACATCGCCTCAGTTAATGGTGAAAGATTGGACTGTACTGTGCGTTACCGCACAGAACCCCTGTTAATGTACATTGGACCCCATCACGAAAAGATAGAATTTCTGGTCCTTTCTAACTGCACTTCTGAAATTCTTCTCGGACTGCCTTGGCTTCAACGCCATTCCCCTACCCTTGACTGGACCACCGGGGAAATCAAGAACTGGGGTACTTCTTGCTACAAAAAAATGCCTTACGTCTGCTCCCAGTCCTGCCAGTCAAAACCCTATGGCTCCTCCGATACCAGGTCTCCCCAAGGCCTATCTGGACTATGCCGATGTTTTTTGCAAAAAACAAGCAGAGACTTTGCCTCCTCACAGGCCTTATGATTGTCCTATTGATCTCCTTCCTGGAATCTATCCCCTGTCAGCTCCTGAAACACAAGCCATGATGGAGTACATCCAAGAAAATTTAAAAAGGGGATTTATCCGCAAGTCTTCCTCCCCTGCCGGAGCAGGGTTCTTCTTTGTCTCCAAAAAAGACGGTTCCTTTCGACCATGCACTGATTACCGCGGTCTTAATAAAATCACTATAAAAAACCGCTATCCCCTGCCTCTTATCTCGGAGCTCTTTGACTGCCTACGTGGCGCCAACATCTTTACCAAATTGGATTTAAGAGGTGCATATAATCTCATCCGCATCAGGGAAGGGGACGAGTGGAAGACCGCATTTAACACCAGAGACGGACACTTTGAATATCTGGTTATGAACTTTGGGCTTTGCAACGCCCCTGCTGTGATTTTCTCTTCTAACCTCGAAGAACACCGCCGTCATGTTCGCCTGGTTCTTCTGAGACTCCGGGACAATCAATTATATGCCAAGATGGAGAAATGTCTCTTTGAATGCCAATCTCTTCCCTTACTAGGATATTTAGTCTCTGGCCAGGGACTTCAAATGGACTCAGACAAACTATCAGCCGTGTTGGATTGGCCACGCCCCTCCGGACTCCGAGCTATCCAACGTTTCTTGGGGTTTGCCAATTACTACAGACAATTTATTCCACATTTTTCCACCATTGTGGCCCCAATTGTGGCCCTAACCAAGAAAAACGCCAACCCTAAGTCCTGGCCTCCTCAAGCGGACGAGGCGTTCAACCGTCTCAAAACTGCCTTTTCTTCTGCTCCCGTACTTTCCAGACCTGATCCATCTAAACCCTTCTCACTGGAGGTAGACGCCTCCTAGGTGGGAGCCGGTGCTGTACTCCTACAAAAAAACTCTTCTGGACATAACGTTACTTGTGGTTTCTTTTCTAGGACCTTCTCTCCGGCGGTGAAAAATTACTCCATTGGTGATCGGGAGCTGCTGGCCATAAAACTAGCCCTCGAGGAATGGAGGCACCTGCTGGAGGGGTCCAAATACCCAATTATTATATACACTGATCACAAGAATCTCTCTTATCTTCAGTCTACCCAAAGGCTGAACCCACGCCAGGCTAGGTGGTCGTTGTTTTTTGCTCGTTTTAACTTTGAGATTCATTTTCGCCCTGCTGACAAGAACATCAAGGCTGACGCCCTCTCTCGTTCCTCGGATGCCTCTGAAATGGAAGCCTCCCTGCAACTCATTATTCCTCCTGAGTGTCTGATCTCCTCTTCCCCAGCTTCCATCAGACAAACTCCTCCTGGGAAGACCTTCGTCCCTCCACGCCAGCGCCTCAGGATCCTCAGGTGGGGACACTCCTCACACCTCGCCGGCCATGCTGGAGTCAAAAAGTCCATCCAGCTCATCTCTCGTTTTTATTGGTGGCCTACCCTGGAAGCAGATGTTGCTGATTTTGTTCAGGCTTGTACAGTCTGTGCCCGGGACAAAACTCCTCGTCAGAAGCCTGCCGACCTCCTTCATCCTCTGCCTGTTCCTGAGCTACCACGGTCTCAGATTGCTATGGACTTTATAACAGACCTACCTTTATCCCATGGCAACACAGTCATTTGGGTGGTCGTTGATCGTTTCTCCAAGATGGCACATTTTATTCCACTTCCAGGTCTTCCTTCTGTGCCACAGTTGGCAAAACAATTTTTTGTGCACATTTTCTCCATATTCCCAATGCTTTTCATGTCTCTCTCCTTAAACCGCTTATCCTTAACCGCTTCTCTCCCAAGGTTGTTGCTCCTACTCCTGTCTCAGGGTCCTCAGATGTCTTCTCGGTTAAAGAAATTCTCGGGTCTAAGATGATCAGAGGTAAAAAAAAATTTCTTGTAGATTGGGAGAATTGCGGTCCTGAGGAGAGGTCATGGAAACCCGAGGATAACATTCTCGACAAGGACCTTATTCTCAAATTTTCAGGTTCTAAAAAGAGGGGGAGACCCAAGGGAGGGGGGTACTGTTACGCCAAGTGCTCTGGGTCCCCGCTCCTCCCCGGAGCGCTCGCATCGTTCTCCTGTTCGCAGCGCCCCGGAGCGGAGCGATAATGTCCCTAGCCGGGATGCGATTTGCGATGCGGGACGCGCCCGCTCGCGGTGCGCATCCCGGCCCGCTTACCAGACTCGTTCCCCGTCTGTGCTGTCCCGGCGTGTGCGGCCCCGCTCCCTAGGGCGCGCGCGCCGGCTCTCTGCAATTTAACCTCTTAAGGACCAATGACGTTGTGGAACGTCATGGCACCCTGGGCTTTAAGGACCAATTACGTTCCACAACGTCATGGCGTTTTCCGGTCTCTGCCGCTCGCCGGGCAGAGATCGGAACCGGGTGCCTGCTGAAATGCTTTAGCAGGCATCCAGGGCAAACGCCAATGGGGGCCATGTAGGAAATCTCCCTTGCGATCTGCGACGATACCGGGCAGATCGGGTCTCTGGGACCCGACCGCCCGGTAATTTTGCATGATCCCGGCTGTCACAGTCAGCCAGGACCATGCTAAAGAATAGGAGCGAGGTGGCAAGCCTGCCACCTCCTCCGATCCCCTGCGATCCGTCGATTAACTAACTGACCAATCGCAAGGGGGGGGGGGCGGTTACTTCCTCCGGTCCTGCCCGGCCCCTTGAAGTGCGGAGAGGATGGGAGGAAGACCGGAGGACGCGACGGGGGAGTGCTGGGGACCGGCCCCGGTACTTACCTCGTCCCTGAAGACCCGGATCCCGGCGGCGGAGACGGCGGCAGCGGCGATAGGTGAGCTCCTCTTCAGCCGCGGTCGGGCCCTTTACAGCAATGCACGTCACCGTAAAGCGACATGCATTGCTGTAATGGGACCCTGTAAACTACAACTCCCAGCATGCCCAGACAGCCCTTGGCGTCTGGGCATGCTGGGAGTTGCAGTTTTGCAACATCTGGAGGTCCACAGTTTGGAGACCACTGTGCCCTTCCAGATGTTGCAAAACTACACATCCTCAGCATGCCCTTACTGTCCAGGCATGCTGGGAGTTGTAGTTCTGTAACATCTGGCCCTTCAGATGTTGCAGAACTACAACTCCCAGCATGCCTGGACAGTTTTGGCATACTGGGAGTTGTAGTTTTGCAACATCTGGAAGGGCACAGATTGGGAACCACTGTATTAGTGGTCTGCAAACTGTAGTCCTCCAGATGTTGCAAAACTACAACTCCAAGCATGCTGGGAGTTGTAGTCCGGCAACATCTGGCTCTAAAGATGTTGCCGAACTACTACTTCCAGCATGCCTGAGAATGTTTGGGAGTTGTGGTTTTGCAACATCTGGAGGCACACTGGTTGGGAAACATTGTCTGTTTCCTAACTTAGTGTTTCCCAACCCGTGTGCCTCCAGCTGTTGCAAAACTATAACTATCAGCATGCACTGATGGACTGTGCATGCTGGGAGTTGTGGTTTTGCAACAGCTGTAGGTCCCCCCCCCTATGAATGTACAAGGCACACTCACATGGGCAGGGGGCTTACAGTGAGTATCAGGCTGCAAGTTTGCGATGCAGCAAATTTTGCGCGGCAGCTCAAACTCGCAGCGGGAAACTCGCTGTAACCCCCCGCCCGTGTGACTGTACCCTAAAAACACTACACTACACTAACACAAAATAAAATAAAAAGTAAAAAACACTACATATACACATACCCCTACACAGCCCCCCTCCCCAATAAAAATGAAAGCGTCTGGTACGCCACTGTTTCCAAAATGGAGCCTCCAGCTGTTGCAAAACAACAACTCCCAGTATTGCCGGACAGCAGTTGACTGTCCAGGCATGCTGGGAGTTTTGCAACAGCTGGAGGCACCCTGTTTGGGAATCACTGGCGTAGAATACCCCTATGTCCACCCCTATGCAAATCCCTAATTCAGGCCTCAAATGCGCATGGCTCTCTCACTTTGGAGCCTTGTCGTATTTCAAGGCAACAGTTTAGGGTCACATATGGGGTATCGCCGTAATCGGGAGAAATTGCCTAACAAATTTTGGGGGGCTTTTTCTCCTTTCACCCCTTATGAAAAGGTGAAGTTGGGGGTCTACACCAGCATGTTAGTGTAAAAAAAAAAATGTTTACACTAACATGCTGGTGTTGCCCCATACTTTTCATTTTGACAAGAGGTTAAAGGGAAAAATGCCCCCCATAATTTGTAATGCAATTTCTCCTGACTACGGAGATACCCCATAAGTGGGCGCAAAGTGCTCTGGGGACGCACAACAAGGCCCAGAAGGGAGAGTGCACCATGTACATTTGAGGTGATTTGCACAAGGCTGGCTAATTGTTACAGCGGTTTTGACAAACGCAAAAAAAAACAAAATCCCACATGTGACCCCATTTCGGAAACTTCACCCCTCACGGAATGTAATGAGGGGTGCAGTGAGAATTTACACCACACTGGTGTCTGACAGATCTTTGGAACAGTGGGCTGTGCAAATTAAAAATTTTGTACAGCCCATTGTTCCAAAGATCTGACAGACACCAGTGGAGGGTAAATGCTTACTGTACCCCTTGTTACGTTCCTCAAGGGGTCTAGTTTCCAAAATGGTATGCCATGTGGGGGTTATTTTGCTGTCCTGGCACCATAGGGGCTTCCTAAATGCGACATGCCTCCCCGAGCAAAATTTGCTCTCAAAAAGCCAAATATGACTCCGTCTCTTCTGAGCATTGTAGTTCGCCCGTAGTGTGCTTCAGGTCAACTTATGGGGTACCTCCATACTCAGAAGAGATGGGGTTACAAATTTTGGGGGGTATTTTCTGCTATTAACCCTTGCAAAAATGTGAAATTTGGGGGGGAAACACACATTTGGGTGAAATTTTTTTTTTTTTACGTATGCAAAAGTCGTGAAACCCCTGTGGGGTATTAAGGCTCACTTTATTCCTTGTTACGTTCCTCAAGGGGTCTAGTTTCCACAATGGTATGCCATGTGGGTATTTTATGCTGTCCTGGCACCACAGGGGCTTCCTAAATGCGACATGCCCCCGAGCAAAATTTGCTCTCAAAAAGCCAAATATCACTCCTTCTCTTCTGAGCATTGTAGTTCGCCCGTAGTGCACTTCAGGTCAACTTATGGGGTACCTCCATACTCAGAAGAGATGGGGTTACAAATTTTGGGGGGTATTGTCTGCTATTAACCCTTGCATAAATGTGAAATTTTTTGGGGGGAAACACACATTTTAGTGAAATTGTTTTAGCATTTTTTTACATATGCAAAAGTCGTGAAACACCTGTGGGGTATTAAGGCTCACTTTGTTTCTTGTTACGTTCCTCAAGGGGTCTCGTTTCCAAAATGGTATGCCATGTGTTTTTTTTTCCTGTTCTGGCACCATAGGGGCTTCCTAAATGCCACATGCCCCCCAAAAACCATTTCAGAAAAACGTACTGCCCTCTACTGCGCCCGCCGAACAATTTACATAGACATATGATGTATGTGCTTGCTCAAGAGAAATTGGGCTACAAATATAAGTATACATTTTCTCCTTTTACCGCTTGTAAAAATTCAAAAATTGGGTCTGCAGGAACATGCAAGTGTAAAAAATGAAGATTGTGAATTTTCTCCTTCACTTTGCTGCTATTCCTGTGAAACACCTAAAGGGTTAAAACGCTGACTGAATGTCATTTTGAATACTTTGGGGGGTGCAGTTTTTATAATGGTGTAATTTATGGGGTATTTCTAAGATGAAGACCCTTCAAATCCACTTCAAACCTGAACTGGTCCCTGAAAAATTGTGATTTTGGAAATCACAAATCACAACTTTAAAATCTGGTTTAAAAACTGTGATCAAATATCAATTTCCACCAGTCGAATAACTATCACTGGTATTCTTTGGCCCAGTCAAGCCTTCTCTCTAGTGGTGTTTAAAAGATAACATCCTGTTTGCTTGCACTGGGTGTTAGAGGGGGCTTGCTAAATGTAAGGTCCTAAGTTCCCTGATTGCTGATGATAGCATGGATTTTGATTGTATAAAAAAAAAGTGTATTGGTACACCATGGCTACCTGGTGCTTAGTGCACCAGGATGTACATGTACGCCCTGAGTCTCTTTTGGACTATGAAGCAAGCTCAGAAGCTGCACTGGCATTATAGACCATGGGCTCTGTCCTGCAACTGATGGCAGACATTTACATGCTGATGCTCGCCATTAACTCTTTAGATGCCTTAATAATATTGATCATGGCATCTAAAGTATTTGGGGGCCTTCTGGCAGACCATTCCAGTATATTGCTGATATCACTGAACAGTGCTATGCTTCTTACAGCCTTGTATATAGAAAAATGGGTGAGTTATAGGGGGTCAGGGCAATTTTAAACATACTTATTTTGAAAGCAGTACAATAATAGAAAAGCATGTAACCATGGGTATCATTTTAATTATATTAACCCACAACATAAAAATAACATGTGAGTTTTACCATAAAGTGCACTATGTAAAAACGAAACATTTCAAAAATGACAATATTTTTTCTTTTCAATTTCCCGCTCAATAATAATATATATATCGCAAGTAAAGAGAACAGTCCTTGGCACCACTGTAGTTACACCGTTAGGAGCCCACTGTAGTCTACGGCAGCTGCGTATCCTTGGGCGCTTGACCCTGCATGTGGTCCTCACGTGTATGAAACAAGATCGATGACAATTCTCCAATGTAGAACAAAAAATGAAGCACTCACCAGGTCCTATGAGCAGGTATCTTCAGGCTGTATTGTAGATAATCAGCGGAATACACCCATGGTGATGGGTTCTGGGTGTTAGAAACGCACCACTGATGTAAGCACGTTAGGGGCCTGACAAAGTGTGATGGCGCGCAATATGGTCCTTTGCTCATCCACCCCCCACGCCACCGCTCCTGTCCGCACCCCTACACAAGATGTATCCTGCTGATTATCTACACTAAAGCTTTAAGATACCTGCTCATAGGACCTGGTGAATGTTTCTTTCTTTGTTCTACATTGGAGAATAATATATATATATATATATATATATATATACAGTGGGGATCAAAAGTTTGGGCACCCCAGGTAAAAATTTGCATTAATGTGCATAAAGAAGCCAAGGAAAGATGGAAAAATCAAAAAGGGCATGTAATATGTCAACAAAAGTTAGATTTTATTTCTATCATTTACACTTTCAAAATAACAGAAAACTAAAAAATGGCGTCTGCAAAAGTTTGGGCACCCTGCAGAGTCAATATCTTGTACTGCCCCCTTTGGCAAGTATCCCAGCTTGTAAATGCTTTTTGTAGCCAGCCAAGAGTCTTTCAATTCTTGTTTGAGGTATCTTTGCCCATTCTTCCTTACAAAAGTCTTCCAATTCTTTGAGATTTCTGGGCTGTCTGTCTCTTTTAAGGTCTTCCAATTATTTGAGATTTCTGGGCTGTCTGTATCTTTTAAGGTCTATCCATAGATTTTCAATTATGTTGAGGTCAGGAGATTATGAAGGCCATGGCAAAACCTTCAGTTTATGCCTCTTGATGTAATCCTCTGTGGATTTTGAGGTGTGTTTAGGATCATTATCCATTTGTAGAAGCCTTCCTCTCTTTAAGTTCAGCTTTTTCACAGATGGCATCAAGTTAGCATCCAAAATTTGCTGAAATTTTATTGAATCAATTTTTCCTTCTACTCGTGAGATGTTCCCTGTGCCACTGGCTGCAATACAACCCAAAGCATGATTGAGCACCCCCCATGCTTAACAGTTTTACAGAGGTTCTTTTCATTAAATTCTGTTCCCTTTCTTCTGCAAACGTACCTTTGCTCATTCTGGCCAAAAAGTTCAATTTTAACCTCATCGGTCCACAGAATTTGTTTCCAAAATGCATCAGGCTTGTCTATATGTTCATTTGCAAAGTTCAAACGCTGATTTTTGTGGTGAGGATGTAGAAGAGGTTTTCTTCTGATGACTCTTCCATAAAGACCATATTTGTGCAAGTATCTCTTTATAGTGGAATAGTGTACCACAACTCCAGTGTCTGCCAGATCTTTCTGGAGGGATTGTGCAGTCAAACGTGGGTTTTGAATTGTTTTTCTCACAATCCTGCAAGCTGCTCTGTCTGATATTTTTCTTGGTCTTCCAGATCTTGCTTTAACTTCCACTGTTCCTGATAACTGCCATTTCTTAATTACATTCCGAACAGAGGATATTGACATCTGAAAGTGTTTTGCTATCTTCTTATAGCCTTCTCCAGCTTTGTGAGCATCAACTATTTTCAGTTTCAGATTTCTAGACAACTGCTTAGAAGAACCGATGGTGCTGATTGTTGGGGCAAGGTCAGATGAGTCTGGGCATTTAGAACCTTTGAGATTGACATCACCTGGTGCAGGGTGCCCAAACTTTTGCAGATGCCATATTTTTGTTTTCTGTTATCTTGAAAGTGTTATTTTGAAAGTGTAAATTATGGAAATAAAATCTAACTTTTGTTGACATATTATAAGAATGTCTAATCTGTAATTTGAGGCCTTTTGGAGAGTTTTCCATCTTTCCTTTGCTTCTTTATGCACAATAATACAAATGTTTACCTGGAGTGCCCAAACTTTTGATCCCCACGATATATATATATATATATATATATATATATATATATATATATATATATATATATTACAGGTATTTAGGTGCTCTACTGTGGTGGATGTAAACAATGACATGTGAGTCGGCTTAATGCTGCCACAATTGCCCACTGGCCCCTGGTTTTGCTTATCACACACAGGTAGGTTAGTGTTAGGTCTTGTGCCACTTGAGAAACCTTGACATTGGGCTCAGGTATGTCCTTCATACAAGGATATACTGACTAAGGGTTAGCCAATGTCATTGTTTACATCTACCACAGTAGTGCACCTGAATTCCTGTATTATTCTAATTGTTACACATCCACACCGTCTATCTGCTGTAGGATCCTATTGGGGCACTTGTAGTCTGCTGCAGACATCCCCCATTGTATGCATTTTTATGCTGGTGTTTGCCACTAGCAACAGACCACAATGGCAGGATCTGCTCCCCCAGTATAAATGCACAGCTGCATTTGGGGTTGAGCACCTCCAGCCATTTGAGACCACATCTTTGTTGTTAAAATTTTATACTTGGAGGTGTGTAAACTCCATATTTAAAGTACCTTTAACACTTTCTAGGCACCATTAAGGTCCACCTGTAAGGCCAGCAACTATGTCAGCCAATTGGGTTGGGCTTATAGTCTGCCTCCCTCTTCCAATTGTATGTGTGCCCAGCCACACTGGAAGTTACCTGGGAGGAGACTGTAAGTCAGCCTAATGCTACAGTAACTGCCCACTGGGCCCTGGTTTTGCTTATCACGCACAGGTAGGTTAGTGTTCGGTCCCATGCCACTTGAGAAACCTTGGCGTTGGTGTGCGGGCTCAGGTATGTCTTTCATACAAGGATATACTGGCAAATGTCTCAATTTTAACATCAGTGTTGAGGGTTAACCAATGTCATTGTCTACATTTACCACAGTAGTGCACCTAAATTCCTGTATTATTCTAATTGTTACACATCTATCTGTTGATAGAAAAATAAAACGCAAAAATGAAAACTGCCAGTGTCCTTAAAGGGTTAAACATTTATTATAAAGATAAATCATTTTGGTCCTGTTTAAATAAAACAAAATGACAGGTACTTTACAGAGTGTTATAAACTGTATGAATTATACATATTTCATTAATTGTAAAAACCATTGAAACAAATGCCTTTTCAAATGAATGACCATTTAAGGTGGTTATTTACAAACAAAGCCAAGTTCACCAAGTAATCGTAGAATATAATGGGATTTTGGAAGAATAGCTCTCTCTATTCTATTATATCATTCATGTATTGGATTAACAGAATGCTGTTTCTTAGGAGAGTCACATTAATGTCTTCTATTCAAATACATAAAATAATTTCTAAACTTGATGACAGTGAAAAATGTGATTTCATTATTTGTGTTCATGTTTTACTTCATTAAAAAGCTGCCCCATTGCTGACTTATATGACTGATTGTATTGATACCAATGTATGCCTCTATCAATTCATCACATACAAGGAGCCCAAAGAACAAATTAATACAAATGAACCACTAAAGCCCCTTAAGCTACTTCTAATAGGATGATATATGTTAAGATCAACTTAACAAGTGTGACTCTAAATAGCCTGTTAGCTGGTGCTTAGGCCTTGTACAATCTGGAGAATATTGAGTTAAATGAAGTGGTACAGCAAATTTACAGCAGCAGGTATATCATAGATCCTAATAAATAGCATTATAATTAATTTAAATATTAAGTAGTATCTGCAATCTCTATCTTATTTCTCTATTGCTTTTTTTCGCTAGTACTAAAACAATACAGAGTAAAACATGGTTGGCTGTCATGAACTATTCCAGCTTTGGTTAGGGGCTTATATGTTTTGTGCACATATCGCTGGTATATGTCAGCAACCTGTCAAAAAGAACTGCCTATGTATTTCCAGTGGGTTGTTTGACTAGTAGACCTAATATAGTCTAATAGGGACTACACATATACTTTCTGCCTGATTCAGCACCAAGGTCTCACACAAAGTATCAGAAAATGGACCAAATAATGTCACTATTGAATTATGTTCAATCCATTGGATGTTGTAGTATGCATCCATGAACCTTTTTGACTGATTTCTGTAACGTGTGCAAAAAACATGGTGTGAATGACCCCTTGGTGAAGTACAAATGCTTGATGACTGTATGGCTTATTAATGCTGAGGCTAGTCTAATCTTTTAAGGACCATCTATATGGCCCCCAGTGCTAAAATATGATTGGTTGAGCAGGGCCGTCACTGTTTAAGGACAAGCATACCTCCAAAGGTGGGGCAGGAGCACTTAGGGGAGAAAACAGGATTGGTAAGTTCACTGGGCAGAGTAAGAGCTCTGTTCAGAGACATTCAGAACCACTTAAATCAGACACTTCCTGTATGCTGTGGATAATGGATACATTTTAAAAAAATTGTAGTACCCCTTTAAACCTACCATCCTGTTACGCCGAGCGCTCCGGAGCCCTGCTCCTCCCCGGAGCGCTCGCGGCGTCTCTCTCTCTGCAGTGCCCCGGTCAGACCCGCTGACCGGGAGCGCTACACTGACATTGCCGGCGGGGATGCGATTCGCATAGCGGGACTCGCCCGCTCGCAAATCTCATCCCAAGTCACTTACCCGTCCTGGCCCCCGGCTGTCATGTCCTGGCGCGTGCGGCTCCGCTCCTTAGGGCGCGCGCACGCCAGCTCTCTAAGATTTAAAGGGCCAGTGCACCAATGATTGGTGCCTGGCCCAATCAGCCTAATTAGCTTCCACCTGCTCCCTGGCTATATTACCTCACTTCCCCTGCACTTCCTTGCCGGATCTTGTTGCCTTGTGACAGTGAAAGCGTTTAGTGTTGTCCAAAGCCTGTGTTCCAGATCTCCTGCTATCCTTATTGACTACGAATCTTGCCGCCTGCCCCGACCTTCTGCTACGTCTGACCTTGCCTCTGCCTAGTCCTTCTGTCCCACGCCTTCTCAGCAGTCAGCGAGGTTGAGCCGTTGCCGGTGGATACGACCTGGTTGCTATCGCCGCAGCAAGACCATCCCGCTTTGCGGCGGGCTCTGGTGAAAACCAGTAGCAACCCTAGAACCGGTCCACCGACACGGTCCACGCCAATCCCTCGCTGACACAGAGGATCCACATCCAGCTAGCCGAATCCTAACACATCCCTTGTTAACGTGGTAAGGACGAAGGGCGTATAGGTACAATCTTGCGTCCTGGTACTTAAGGACAAGGGGCGTACCTGTACACCCTAAAGCGGCTTTAAAGAGAGCACAGCAGTAGCCAGTGTCACGATTCGGCTTCCAGGTAGTGGATCCTCTGTGTCAGCGAGGAATTGGCGTGGACCGTGCTAGTGGACCGGTTCTAAGAGGCTACTGGTTTTCACCAGAGCCCGCCGCAAAACGGGATGGTCTTGCTGCGGCAGTAGCAACCAGGTCGTATCCACTAGCAACGGCTCTACCTCGCTGACTGCTGAGAAGGCGTGGGACAGAAGGACTAGGCAGAGGCAAGGTCAGACGTAGCAGAAGGTCGGGGGCAGGCGGCAAGGTTCGTAGTCAGGATGGGTAGCAGAAGTTCAGGTACACAGGCTTTGGACACACTAAACGCTTTCACTGGCACAAGGCAACAAGATCTGGCAAGGGAGTGCATGGGAGGAGATCAGATATAGCCAGGGAGCAGGTGGAAGCCAATTAAGCTAATTGGGCCAGGCACCAATCATTGGTGCACTGGCCCTTTAAGTCTCAGAGAGCTGGCGCGCGCGCGCCCTAGAGAGCGGAGCCGCGCGCGCCAGCACATGACAGCAGGGGACCGGGACGGGTAAGTGACCTGGGATGCGATTCGCGAGCGGGCGCGTCGCGCTGTGCGAATCGCATCCCCAACGGCCAAGACAGTGCCGCGCTCCCGGTCAGCGGGACTGACCGGGGCGCTGCAGGGAGAAAGACGCCGTGAGCGCTCCGGGGAGGAGCGGGGACCCGGAGCGCTAGGCGTAACAGTACCCCCCCCCCTTAGGTCTCCCCTTCTCTTTGTCCGGTAACTGCCTCCCCTGGGATGAGGACACCGGGAAAGAATGGAGGGTTTCCTCAACGGCAGGCAGTACAGCAGGAGTGGGAATGGGGAGGGAGGGCAGAGGGCGAGGCCTGGCACGGGGCAGTGAGACACCAGGACGGGGGCCATGGGGAGGCACAGAGGCTTGCCTGACGGGACTGGGAGGGGGGGAGAGGCACTTCCTGTGGCAGGCAGAGTCCCAGTTCCTGATCTCCCCGGTGGTCCAATCAATGGTGGGGGAATGAAGCCGGAGCCAAGGCAGACCGAGGAGGACCTCAGAGGTACAGTTGGGGAGAATGAAGAACTCAATCCTCTCAAGGTGGGGTCCAATAGACATGAGGAGGGGCTCTGTGCGGTAACGCACGGTGCAGTCCAATCTGGCTCCGTTGACCGCGGAAATGTAGAGCGGCTTGACGAGACGGGTCACCGGGATGCTGAATTTATTAACAAACGACTCCAAAATAAAATTTCCAGAGGCACCGGAGTCCAAGCAGGCCACGGCTGAGAGGGAGGAGTTGGCTGAAGAAGAAATCCGCACGGGTACCGTGAGACGTGGAGGAGCAGACTTGGAACCAAGAGACGCCACACCCACGTGAGCTGGGTGCGTGCGTGCGTTTCCCAGGCGTGGAGGACGGATAGGGCAATCCACCAAGAAATGCTCGGTACTGGCACAGTAAAGACAGAGATTTTCTTCCCTACGGCGATTCCTCTCTTCCTGGGTCAGGCGAGACTTATCCACTTGCATGGCCTCCTCGGCGGGAGGCCCAGGCGTAGATTGCAACGGATACTGTGGGAGAGGTGCCCAGAGATCTAAGTCTTTTTCCTGGCGGAGCTCTTGGTGTCGCTCAGAAAAACGCATGTCAATGCGGGTAGCTAGATGGATGAGTTCTTGCAGATTGGCAGGAATCTCTCGTGCGGCCAGCACATCCTTGATGCGACTGGATAGGCCTTTTTTAAAGGTCGCGCAGAGAGCCTCGTTATTCCATGATAACTCGGAAGCAAGAGTACGAAATTGGATGGCGTACTCGCCCACTGAAGAATTACCCTGGACCAGGTTCAACAGGGCAGTCTCGGCAGAAGAAGCTCGGGCTGGCTCCTCGAAGACACTCCGGAGTTCAGTGAAGAAGGCCTGGACTGTGGCTGTGGCAGGATCATTGCGGTCCCAGAGCGGTGTGGCCCAAGACAAGGCCTTTCCTGAAAGAAGGCTTACTACGAACGCCACCTTAGACCGTTCTGTAGGAAACAAGTCCGACAACATCTCCATATGCAGGGAACACTGAGACAAAAATCCACGGCAGAGTTTAGAGTCCCCATCAAATTTGTCCGGCAGGGACAAGCGGAGGTTAGGAGCGGCCACTCGCTGCGGAGGAGGTGCAGGAGCTGGCGGAGGAGATGGTTGCTGCTGTAGCAGAGGCAGAAGTTGCTGTAACATGGCGGTCAACTGCGACAGCTGCTGTCCTTGTTGGGCAATCTGCTGCGATTGCTGAGCGACCACCGTGGGAAGATCAGCGAGACTTGGCAGCGGCACCTCAGCGGGATCCATGGCCGGATCTACTGTCACGATTCGGCTTCCAGGTAGTGGATCCTCTGTGTCAGCGAGGGATTGGCGTGGACCGTGCTAGTGGACCGGTTCTAAG
This sequence comes from Hyla sarda, assembly GCF_029499605.1. NCBI lineage: Eukaryota > Metazoa > Chordata > Amphibia > Anura > Hylidae > Hyla > Hyla sarda. Next base: position 163,286,262 of record NC_079189.1, read on the forward strand.
AGGCTACTGGTTTTCACCAGAGCCCGCCGCAAAGCGGGATGGTCTTGCTGCGGCAGTAGCAACCAGGTCGTATCCACTAGCTACGGCTCTACCTCGCTGACTGCTGAGAAGGCGTGGGACAGAAGGACTAGGCAGAGGCAAGGTCAGACGTAGCAGAAGGTCAGGGGCAGGCGGCAAGGTTCGTAGTCAGGATGGGTAGCAGAAGTTCAGGTACACAGGCTTTGGACACACTAAACGCTTTCACTGGCACAAGGCAACAAGATCCGGCAAGGGAGTGCATGGGAGGAGATCAGATATAGCCAGGGAGCAGGTGGAAGCCAATTAAGCTAATTGGGCCAGGCACCAATCATTGGTGCACTGGCCCTTTAAGTCTCAGAGAGCTGGCGCGCGCGCGCCCTAGAGAGCGGAGCCGCGCGCGCCAGCACATGACAGCAGGGGACCGGGACGGGTAAGTGACCTGGGATGCGATTCGCGAGCGGGCGCGTCCCGCTGTGCGAATCGCATCCCCAACGGCCAAGACAGTGCAGCGCTCCCGGTCAGCGGGACTGACCGGGGCGCTGCAGGGAGAAAGACGCCGTGAGCGCTCCAGGGAGGAGCGGGGACCCGGAGCGCTAGGCGTAACAGCCAGACACTCAGGCAGTGGTCAGAAGGGCTCACAGAACCCTCATGACAGGATTGTGGGGTTCTGTGAGCTAAAATGGCGGAGAAAGGTCGCCTTACCTGCCTCCTGCTGCCGATCGCTGACTCATCGTTGTAGTCTGGCATAGCCAGGCTAGATTAGTGGATAGCTGATCATACTATATGTATAAAACCCCCTCCCCTAATAAAAAAAATAAATTAGCCTCATTTTCCCAATGTACAAAAAAAAGACAAAAATTTACACATTTGGTATCACCACATGCCTAAATGTCCAAACTATTAAAAAATAATATACGCTAAACAGAAGGTATCCAAGCGGCACTGACACCAACAGCCTCCAAACACAGCTCCTGAAAATGGACAACGGAGCAACACCACAGGTAGTCAGACAAAACGACCAGTGATGGTGCTAGGACAATGTAAAGTAGAAATCAATAATAGCAAAAGTAGATAAAGACAGGTGTCCTGCACTCACCGAGGTAGATCAGGTCACTCGGCTCCTCTCACGGGCTCTCCACAGGGTTGGCTGACAAGTCTGGCGTAGGCTGCCCGACTTGTCAGCCTGCCCGGTGGAGAGTCCGTGAGAGGAGCCGTGTGACCTGATCTACTGCTGTGAGTGCAGGACACCTGTCTTTATCAACTTTTGCTATTATTAAAAAATAATGTTTATGATCCCACACGGTAAATGCATAAACAATATTAAACACCAAAAATATCGATTTTTAATCATAATAAAATATCAGAAAAAATTATAAAATGCGATTAAAAAGTCCCATTAAAGCAAAAATGTAACAGATAAACACCAGAGATCATGGCGCAAAAAATTACCCCTCATACATCTTTGTATACAGAAAAAAAAAAGGACAATTTTATGCATATGAATCTTGTTGAAACAAATTTGCATTATTTTTTTAAAGGGGTATTCCAGGAAAAAACTTTTTAATATATATCAACTGGCTCCAGAAATGTAAACAGATTTTTTAATTACTTCTATTAAAAAATCTTAATCCTTTCAATACTTATGAGTTTCTGAAGTTGAGGTTGATCTTTTCTGTCTAAATCCTCTCTGATGACACCTGTCTAGGGAAATGCCCAGTTTAGAAGAGGTTTGCTATGGGGATGTGCTTCTAAACTGGGCGTTTCCCGAGACAGGTGTCATCAGAGAGGATTTAGACAGAAAAGAACAACCTTAACTTCAGAAGCTCATAAGTACTGAAAGGATTAAGATTTTTTAATAGAAGTAATTTACAAATCTGTTTAACTTTCTGGAGCCAGTTGATATATAAAAAAAAGTTTTTTCCTGGAATACCCCTTTAAGTAGTACAATAATAGAAAAGCTATATAAATTGGGTATCATTTTAATCACATTGATCTGCAGATAAAAGATGATGTTTCATTTTTACCATAAAGTGCACAGCGTAAAATACAAACCCCTCAAAAATGACAAAATTGCAGTTGTCTTATAAATTTTTGCCTGCAAACATACATTTTTTGGTTCCATCTTAAATTGAAAATTTAAATATGTCATTACAAAGTGCAATTGGTCGTGCAAAAAACAAGCCCTCATATGGGTCTGTAGGTGAAAAAATAAAATTTAGGAGAGGAAAGAACAAAAGAGAAGAAAAAAAAAAAATTAACATTCCATAAGCTCCATATGTATAGTCTGCAATCTAACATGCAGAATGTATTTAACCCCTTAATAACCAAGACGTATATTTACGTCCTTGGCCGGCTCCCGTGATATAACGTGGGGTCACACGGTGACCCTGCGTCATATCGGGTCGGTCCCGCGCAGCAGCGATCCCTTAACCATAAAACGAAAGTGAAAGCTGCCCGGCTGCTCAGTGGGGCTGATCGGGACCACCGCAGTGAAAATGCGGTGTCCCGATCAGCTGGGACACGAGCAGAGGTCCTCTTACCCGCCTCCGGCGTTTCCCTTTGGCGATTGCTCTAAGCCTGAGATGCAGGCTTGAGCAATCGACCGCCGATAACACTGATCACTGCAAAGCTATGGCTTTGCAGTGAACAGTGCTGGCAATCAGTGTGTGCAGTGCTATAGGTCCCTATGGGAGCTATAACACTGCACAAAAGTGTAAAAAAAAAAGTTAATAAATGTGATTTAACCCTTTCCTTAATAAAAGTTCAAATCACCCCCCTTTCCCATAAAAAAACACAATGTAAATAAAAATAAATATAAACATATGTGGTATCGCCGCATGCGTAAATGTCCGAACTATAAAAATATATAATTAATTAAACCGCACGGTTTATGGCATACGCGCAAAGAAATTCCAAAGTCCAAAATAACGTATATGGTGTTACGATTCGGCAGGCTGGATGTGGATCCTCTGTGTCAGCGAGGGATTGGCGTGGAACGTGTCGGTGGACCGGTTCTAGGTTGCTACTGGTATTCATCAGAGCCCGCCGCAAAGCGGGATGGTCTTGCTGCGGTGGTAGCAACCAGGTCGTATCCACTGGCAACGGCTCAACCTCGCTGACTGCTGAGAAGGCGTGGGACAGAAGGACTAGACAGAGGCAAGGTCAGACGTAGCAGAAGGTCGGGGCAGGCGGCAAGGTTCGCAGTCAATGGAGATAGCAAGAGGTCAGGAACACAGTAATGGCAAACACAGTAAACGCTTTCTCAAGGCACAATGGCAACAAGATCCGGCAAGGAAGTAAAGGGGAAGTGAGGTTATATAGACAGGTGCACAGGTGGAAGCTAATCAGACAGATTGGGCCAGGCACCAGTCATTGGTGCACTGGCCCTTTAAATCTTAGAGAGCTGGCGCACGCGCGCCCTAAGGAGCGGAGCCAGGACGTGACAGCCTGGGTCCGGGACAGCCGCCGGCAGTGTCAGTGCAGCGCTCCCGGTCAGCGGGTCTGACCGGGGCGCTGCAGAGAGAGGAACGCCGTGAGCGCTCCGGGGAGGAGCAGGGACCCGGAGCACTCGGCGTAACATATGGTAGCTTTTAATATCATGAAAAAATGAATAAAAAGCGATCAAAAAGTCCGATCAATACAAAAATGGTACTTCTAAAAACCTCAGATCATGGCGCAACAAATGAGCCCTCATACTGCCCCATACACAGAAAAATAAAAAAGTTATAGGGGTCAGAAGATGACAATTTTAAACGTATACATTTCTGTGCACGACAAAATCAAACTGATGTAAGTAGGGTATCATTTTAATCGTATGGACCTACAGAATAAAGATCAGGTATCATTTTTACTGAAAAATGTACTGCATAGAAACGGAAGCCCCCAAAAGTTTAAAAAAATTGTGTTTTTTTTTCAATTTTGTCGCACAATGATTTTTTTTCCATTTTTCTGTAGATTTTTGGGTAAAATGACTAATGTCACTGCAAAGTAGAATTGTTGGTGCAAAAAATATGCCATCATATGGATTTTTAGGTGCAAAATTGAAAGGGTTATGATTGAGGTGAGGAGGAAAAAACGAAAGTGCAAAATCTGAAAAACCCTCAGTGATTAAGGGGTTAAAGGGGTATCCCACTCTAAACATCTTATCCTCTATCCAAAGGATAGGGGATAAAATGTTAAATCCCAGGGGTCCCACTGCTGGGGAACCCAGCAATCTCTGGGCCAATAGTGGCGGCGTCTGGAACACGGAAGCTTGCAGTTTCCGCATTCGTGATGTCACACCACGCCTCCTCATTTCTATAGGAAGGGGCGTGATGGCTAGCACATAGCCGTCACGCCTCCCATAGACGTGAATGGAGGGGGCGTGGTGGCTGGCACCGCCAGTCATCGGGCACAGAGTGGAGTTTGCTCCGTGCACCATAAGACAGGGGGTCGCAGCGGAGATTGCTGGGGTCACCAGTGGCAGGACCCCCCTTCATCTAACATCTTATCCCCTATCCTTTGGATAGATGATACAATGTTTAGAGTGGAGTACCCCTTTAATGGTGATTTCACATATAGCATTTAAAAAGATGCTGCAGTGTTTGCTACAGTTTTATTTTTATTTTTTTCTATTCCATCTTGGAGTCAAAAACATAGTTAAAATAAAAAGGAATAAAAAATATAAAGATAGGACACATACTAAACATTTATCAAAAACTGCAGTGACAGTTTCTACAAAATGCTGTGTGTTGACATTAATTAAGTATCCTTAGGATGGATAATAAATGTGTAATCATTAGTTGCCCACTGATCGGACCCCTATCATCAGTAAAAGCCCCTCATTCCTTTTCAATGCACAACCACGGTGAGGAGGAGTTTGAATGAAGTGGAAATTGAGCCTTCAGAGTGCTGCTCAAATTATTGTCTATAGGACTGACAGAAATACTTAAAGGGGTACTCCGCCCCTAGACATCTTATCCCCTATCCAAAGGATAGGGGATAAGATGTCAGATTGCCGCGGTGCCGCTGCTGGGGATCCCCGGGATCCCCGCTGCGGCACCCCGCTATCATTACTGCACAGAGCAAGTTTGCTCTGCACGTAATGACGCGCAATACAGGGGCTGGAGCATCGTTACTTCACGGTTCCGCCCCTCGTGACGTCACGGCCCGCCCCTTTCAATACAAGTCTATGGGAGGGGGCGTGGCGGTCGTCACGCCCCCTGCCATAGACTTGCATTAAGGGGACGGGCCGTGATGTCACAAGGGGCAGAGCCATGACATCACGCGGCTCCGTCCCCTGTATCGCCCGTCATTACGCACAGAGCGAATTCGCTCTGTGCAGTAATGATAGCGGGGTGCCGCAGTGGGATCCCGGGGGTCCCCAGCAGCGGCACCATGGCGATCTAACATCTTATCCCCTATCCTTTGCATAGGGGGATAAGATGTCTAGAGGCGGAGTACCCCTTTAAGCTTTATACTTGACTGTTGCCATCTGCTCCATAGATTTTAACCAGTTTTTATTTTTTCCATTTTAGTTATTTAATCTGTCTTCCAAGAGCCCTATATGAACTTGGACATTTTTTTGTGAGACAGTTTATATTTTTAATGATGCCTCTTTATTACCATATAATGTTATAAAACTTTAAAGGCGTTACCAAGGATTAGAAAAATATCTCATTTCTTCAAAACAACCTTAGCACCGATGTGGTGCTGCTTTAAAGCTGTTTTTTTTATTTAATTTTTTTCTATTTTTGTGTTCCTGGATAACCCATTTAATAAAAATATTAATGGGATTGTAAAGAAAAAAGCTGTGGTCACACTGGAAAGAACTTTACAAGTTCCTTTGGGGCATACATCATGAAGGCTTAAAGGGGTATTATGGGATTTTTTTCTATTTGACTGTGCTACAGAGGCTGTAAAGTTAGTGTAGTTTATAATATAGTGCCTGTACCTGTGTTTGATAGCTGTGTTCACCATTCTTATGTGCTCAGTGCCCCCATGTTAATTTTTAACAGCATACAAAATGAGTTTTGTCTAGCTTTTTCCCAAGTTGCAGTGCAAGCCGAGACATTACATCACTATCCAGGTGTTGAAAGGGAGCATGGTTGAATAAAGCGACCGCAAGGTGCGTGTGAGATCATTCTCTAAAAGGCTGTAGGGAATTGTAGTTAACAGTACAGCATGCAAGGAAGCTGCAATGGGTGGGATGGCTGATGAGAAGGAGAAAGAAAAGTTACCTCCCACTTACAAACAAGGGATCCTGGGACTTGTAGTTAAAGGAAGGGAACTCCAACAGGAAATATCCATTTTACCAAAAGAAAGCAGTAGTGTTGTGGAGGACTCACAACACAGCCATTTAGCCCCGAGGCAAGCTTGGATCCTTCCTAAGCATGTCCATTACTGTCTGGCAGATAATTGCTAAAATCACCTGAGAGTGGATAATCCCTTTAAGATTTTTTCTAGGGCATACAGCGTGAAGGCCTAAGATTTTTTAAATAGAAGTAATATACAAATCTGTATACATTTCTTGCACCAGTTGATTTGAAAATATTTTTCTTCTCTGGAGTACCTTTTAGGTTTTTATAATTATTTTCAATTGTAATGGCAGCACAAAAGTCAAAATGAATTATATCTATAAATATAGTTTACACAAGCTATGAAGCAGCGCATATCTGGGGAAAAACATATAACTAAAGAAATACAGCTAATATTCGCTCTTCTTCACACAGGTTTCTTTCTCTCAACTGAGATGGTCCTAAGTAATATCATTAAGTCTGAATACATCACCCTCTAGCGCAGTAGATGTTCCATTACTCAATCCAATGTTTACAAATTGCACTTGTCTTTAGGCTGCTGGGGGATGTGCCCATTTGATAAAAGCATGAAAAGATTTAAAACACTTTATGGAGGGGAAAACAGAATGAATGAATGAAATGAAAACCACAATAAAAGGAAAACGGATGCTTCATAACAATAACAATTGCATTAAAGTATAATGTTTATTGTACAATGTCCCAGAACAGTTTGTTACATATTTTTTTTCTAAATGCTACTGTTACGCCTAGCGCTCCGGGTCCCCGCTCCTCCCCGGAGCGCTCACGGCGTCTCTCTCCCCGCAGCGCCCCGGTCAGTCCCGCTGACCGGGAGCGCTGCACTGTCATGGCCGTCGGGGATGCGGTTCGCACAGCGGGACGCGCCCGCTCGCGAATCGCATCCCAGGTCACTTACCCGTCCCGGTCCCCTGCTGTCATCTGCTGGCGCGCGCGGCTCCGCTCTCTAGGGCGCGCGCGCGCCAGCTCTCTGCGACTTAAAGGGCCAGCGCACCAATGATTGATGCCTGGCCCAATTAGCTTAATTGGCTCCCATCTGCTCCCTGCCTTTATCTGACCTCCTCCCATGCACTCCCTTGCCGGATCTTGTTGCCTTGTGCCAGTGAAAGCGTTTAGTGTGTCCAAAGCCTGTGTACCTGAACTTCTGCTACCCATCCTGACTACGAACCTTGCCGCCTGCCCCCGACCTTCTGCTACGTCTGACCTTGCTTCTGCCTACTCCCTTGTACCGCGCCTATCTTCAGCAGCCAGAGAGGTGAGCCGTTGCTAGGGGATACGACCTGGTCACTACCGCCGCAGCAAGACCATCCCGCTTTGCGGCGGGCTCTGGTGAAAACCAGTAGTGGCTTAGAACCGGTCCACTAGCACGGTCCACGCCAATCCCTCTCTGGCACAGAGGATCCACTACCTGCAAGCCGAATCGTGACAGTAGATCCGGCCATGGATCCCGCTGAGGTGCCGCTGCCAAGTCTCGCTGATCTTCCCACGGTGGTCGCTCAGCAATCGCAGCAGATTGCCCAACAAGGACAGCAGCTGTCGCAGTTGACCGCCATGTTACAGCAAATTCTGCCTCTGCTACAGCAGCAACCATCTCCTCCGCCAGCTCCTGCACCTCCTCCGCAGCGAGTGGCCGCTCCTAGCCTCCGCTTGTCCCTGCCGGACAAATTTGATGGGGACTCCAGACTCTGCCGTGGATTTTTGTCTCAGTGTTCCCTGCATATGGAGATGTTGTCAGACTTGTTTCCTACAGAACGGTCTAAGGTGGCGTTCGTAGTAAGTCTTCTTTCAGGAAAGGCCTTGTCTTGGGCCACACCGCTCTGGGACCGCAATGATCCTGCCACAGCCACAGTCCAGTCCTTCTTTGCTGAAGTCCGAAGTGTCTTTGAGGAACCTGCCCGAGCCTCTTCTGCTGAGACTGCCTTGCTGAACCTGGTCCAGGGTAATTCTTCCGTTGGCGAGTACGCCATACAATTCCGTACTTTTGCTTCTGAACTATCCTGGAATAATGAGGCTCTCTGCGCGACCTTTAAAAAAGGCCTATCCAGTCGCATCAAGGATGTGCTGGCCGCACGAGAGATTCCTGCCAACCTCCAAGAACTCATCCATTTGGCTACCCGCATTGACATGCGTTTTTCTGAGCGACACCAAGAGCTCCGCCAGGAAAAAGACTTAGATCTCTGGGCACCTCTCCCACAGCATCCTTTGCAGTCTTCGCCTGGGCCTCCCGCCGAGGAGGCCATGCAAGTGGATCGGTCTCGCCTGACCCAGGAAGAGAGGAATCGCCGTAGAGAAGAAAATCTCTGTCTGTACTGTGCCAGTACTGAGCATTTCTTGGTGGATTGCCCTATCCGTCCTCCACGCCTGGGAAACGCACGCACGCACCCAGCTCACGTGGGTGTGGCATCTTTTGCTTCTAAGTCTTCTTCTCCACGTCTCACGGTGCCCGTGCGGATTTCCCCTACAGCCAACTCCTCCATCTCAGCCGTGGCCTGCTTGGACTCTGGTGCCTCCGGGAATTTTATGTTGGAGTCCTTTGTTAATAAATTCAGCATCCCGGTGACCCGTCTCGCCAAACCGCTCTACATTTCCGCGGTCAACGGAGCCAGATTGGACTGCACCGTGCGTTACCGCACAGAACCCCTCCTGATGTCTATCGGACCCCACCACGAAAGGATTGAGTTCTTCATCCTCCCCAGTTGTACCTCTGAGGTCCTCCTCGGTCTGCCATGGCTCCGGCTTCATTCCCCCACCCTTGATTGGACCACCGGGGAGATAAAGAACTGGGACTCTGCCTGCCATAGGAAGTGCCTCTCCCCCCCTCCCAGTCCCGTCAGGCAAACCTCTGTGCCTCCTCATGGCCCCCGTCCTGGTGTCACACTGCCCCGTGCCAGGCTTCGCCCTCTGCCCTCCCTCCCCATTCCCACTCCTGCTGTACTGCCTGCCGTTGAGGAAACCCTCCATTTTTTCCCGGTGTCCTCATCCCAGGGGAGGCAGTTGCCGGTCAAAGAAAAGGGGAGACCTAAGGGGGGGGGTACTGTTACGCCTAGCGCTCCGGGTCCCCGCTCCTCCCCGGAGCGCTCACGGCGTCTCTCTCCCCGCAGCGCCCCGGTCAGTCCCGCTGACCGGGAGCGCTGCACTGTCATGGCCGTCGGGGATGCGGTTCGCACAGCGGGACGCGCCCGCTCGCGAATCGCATCCCAGGTCACTTACCCGTCCCGGTCCCCTGCTGTCATCTGCTGGCGCGCGCGGCTCCGCTCTCTAGGGCGCGCGCGCGCCAGCTCTCTGCGACTTAAAGGGCCAGCGCACCAATGATTGATGCCTGGCCCAATTAGCTTAATTGGCTCCCATCTGCTCCCTGCCTTTATCTGACCTCCTCCCATGCACTCCCTTGCCGGATCTTGTTGCCTTGTGCCAGTGAAAGCGTTTAGTGTGTCCAAAGCCTGTGTACCTGAACTTCTGCTACCCATCCTGACTACGAACCTTGCCGCCTGCCCCCGACCTTCTGCTACGTCTGACCTTGCTTCTGCCTACTCCCTTGTACCGCGCCTATCTTCAGCAGCCAGAGAGGTGAGCCGTTGCTAGGGGATACGACCTGGTCACTACCGCCGCAGCAAGACCATCCCGCTTTGCGGCGGGCTCTGGTGAAAACCAGTAGTGGCTTAGAACCGGTCCACTAGCACGGTCCACGCCAATCCCTCTCTGGCACAGAGGATCCACTACCTGCAAGCCGAATCGTGACAGCTACCATACAATATTGTGTTTTATAGCTAAAGAAGACTTCTAACAGAAACAAATGTATCATCATAGAACCCCTCCCCCATCTCATTGTCTATCAAAGCCTTGACAATTGGGTACATTGCACCAACTTTTGTAATACAGCCTCCTGTCTTCTTCTCTTCAGACACCATCTTGATGTTGTTAAATTTCATAATGCCTTCTCTGTAATATACTAAAATTTATAATACTTATGAAAACAAAGTATTATTAATTCCTCCAAGCAATCAAATATATCCTAAATTAAGAAAGTATTAAACAAAACCTTTTTTTAAATAATATAAAAAATACCAATGACTTGTTTAGAAAAATTAGCAATTACCATATACTTTATAACCCTGGTCACCAAGTGGATGCCATACAAATTATTTAGATTTTTCGTTTATTACTCCTTTCTTATAAAATAAGGATGACGAGTCTGATAATAGTGGACTTAAACTGAACCCTTTCCCAAGTCTGACTTTGCTACATCTGTATGTTCACTATGCATTTGATCTCCCTAGGATAATAGGACTCCTCAGAGAAGACAACAAAGCAGGTTAAAAGTAGTTACTTTCCAGAGTAAGCAGTTGTGTGTGTACAAGAGTAACACTACTTCTGGTCATTATATAACTTGTATAAGACATTGTGAGCAGTTTTCTCCTAGCAGGCTCCATTGTAAATGCTCCATTTTACATTTTCAGTTATCTGTGGGTATTGGATGGAGACTAGCTGCTATGATGTCTCCAATACACTACACACACAAAAGAGGAAATCTTGCTCCTTCTATGTGTTTATAGCACACTCCCAGACACAGAAGCAGCATGGAGGACATTATTGAGCAATAGTGAGCTGTGAATATGAATCCATACTTCAGCTCCTGTCTTTCCCTAGCCACTCCCCCTCCTTCTTCTTTCCCTCTCCATAGACTCTCATGGGTCGCTGCAACCTGATACTTTAGTAATCTCATCCGTCTCAAGATGAATTTGAACTTAGTGAATGATTTGTTTAGAAACTAAGCCTGATAACACATATTACAAAGTTTTACACTTTTTATGCAGGATTTGTAAAGTGTAGTGCCTATTTAAGCTCTGAATTAAAGGGAACACTTAAACAACACAATGCAACTCCAAGTCAATCACACTTCTTTGAAATCACACTGTCCACTCTGGAAGTAACACTGATTGACAATCAATTTCACATGCTGTTGTGCAAATGGAACAGACAACAGGTGGAAATTGTAGGCAATTAGCAAGACACCCCCAATAAAGAAGTGGTTCTGCAGGTGGTGACCAAAGACCACCTCTCAGTTCCTATGCTTCCTGGCTGATGTTTTGGTCCCTTTTGAATGTTGGTGGTGCTTTCACTCTAGTGGTAGCATGATTGGCGCGGGCGGCGATGTCGTGCGGCAGAAGAGGACGGCTCCCTGGATCCGATGGAAGCCGGTAAGTTGCCTAGAAACATCTGGAGGGTTACAGTCTGAGACTGTAGCCCTCCAGATGTTGCAAAACTACAACTCTCAGCATGCCCAGGCAGTTGTTTGCTGTTTGGGCATGCTGAGACTTGCAGTTTTGAGTTTTGCAACAGCTGGAGGTCTACAGTTTAGAGACCACTGCACACTGATCTCTATACTGCCCTCTAGATCTTACAAAACTACAAGTCCTAGCATGCCCACACAGCAGTTTGCTGTCTGTGCATGCTGGGATTTGTAGTTTTGCAACATCTGGAGGTCCACAGTTTGGAGATCACTGTGCACTGGTCTCTAACTGTAGCCCTGCAGATGTTGCAAAACTGCAAGTCCCAGCATCCCCAAATAGCAAACAGCTGTCTTGGCATGCTGGGAGTTATAGTTATGTACCTCCAGCTGTTGCAAACTACATCTTCCAGCATGCCCTTCGGCGATCAGTACATGCTGGGAGTTGTGGTTTTGCAAGAGCTATAGGCACACTGGTTGGAAAATACTGAGTTAGGTAACAGAACCTAACTGAAGGTTGTCAGACCAGTGTGCCTCCAGCTGTTGCAAAACTACAACTCCCAGCATGCACGGTCTGTAAGTACAAGCTGGGAGTTGTAGTTTTGAAACAGCTGGAGGTTTGTCCCCCCCATGTGAACATACAGGGTACATTCACACAGGCAGGTTTACAGTGAGTTTCCTGCTTCCAGTATGAGCTGCGGCAAATTTTTCGCCGCAGCGCAAATTTCTAGCGGGAAGCTCACTGTAAACCTCTGCCAGTGCGAATGTACCCTAAAAATGCTACACTACACTACCACAACATAAAGGGTAAAACACTACATATACACCCCCTTACACTGTCCCCCCAATAAAAATGAAAAACTTATTGTACAGCAGTGTTTCCTAAACGGAGCCTCCAGCTGTTGTAAAACAACAACTCCCAGCTTTTTTGGACAGCCACTGACTGTCCAGGCATGCTGGGAGTTTAGCAACAGCTGGAGGCGCACTGTTTGGGAATCACTGGCGTAGAATACCCCTATGTCCACCACTATGCAACCCCTAATTTAGTCCTCAAATGTGCATGGCGCTCTCTCACTTCGGAGCTCTGTCGCATTTCAAGGAAACAGTTTAGGGTCACATATGGGGTATTTCCGTACTCAGGAGAAATTGCCCTACAAATTTTGGGGGTCTTTTTCTCCTTTTACCCCTATCAAAAAGAAAAGTTGGGGGCTACACCAGCCTGTTAGTGTAAAAAAAATGTAAAAATGTTATTGACATGCTGGTGTTGCCCCATACTTTTTATTTTCACAAGTGTTAAAAGGAAAAAAGACCCCCAAAATTTGTAACACAATTTCTCCTGAGTACGGAAATACCCCAGATGTGGGCGTAAAATGCTTTGCGGCGCACAACATGGCTCAGGAGTGAGAGCGCACCATGTTCATTTGAGGCCTAAATTGGTGATTTGCACAGGGGTGGCTGATTTTACAGCGGTTCTGCCATAAACGCAAAAAAAGAAATACCCACATGTGACCCATTTGGGAAATTTCACCCCTCACGGAACGTAACAAGGGGTATAGTGAGCCTGAACACCCCACAGGTGTTTAATGAAAATTCTTCAAAGTTGGATGGAAAAATGAAAAAAAAAATTCACTAAAATGCTGGTGTTACCCTAAATTTTTCATTTTCACACGGAAAAATAGGAAAAAAGCCCCCCAAAATTTGTAACCCCATTTCTTCTGAGTAAGAACATATCCCATATGCGGATGTAAAGTGCTCTGCTGGCGCACTACAATGCTCAGAAGAGAAGGAGCACCATTGGGATTTTGAAGAGAAAATTTGTCCGGAATTGAAGGCCACGTGTGTTTACAAAGCCCCCATAGTGCCATAACAATGTACCCTTACATGTGACCCATTTTGGAAACTACACCTCTCACGTAATGTAATAAGGGGTACAGTGAGCATTTACGCCCCACAGGTGTCTGACAGATTTTTGGAACGGTGTTCCGTGAAAATGAAAAATGTAATTTTTCATTTGCACAGCCCACTGTTCCAAAGATTTGTCAAACGCCAGTGAGGTGTAAATACTCACTGCACCCCTTATTAAATTCTGTGAGAGTTGTAGTTTCCAAAATGGGGTCACATGTGGGGGGTTCCACTGTTCTTGCACCATGGGGTGCTTTGTAAACGCACATGGCCCCCGACTTCTATTCCAACCAAATTCTGCCTCCAAAAGATCAATGGTGCTCCTCCTCTTATGAGCATTGTAGTGCGCCAGCAGAGCACTTGACATCCACACATTGGTTATTTCCATACTCAAAAGAAATGGGGTTACAAATTTTGGGGGTCATTTTCTCCTATTACCCCTTGTAAAAATGTAAAATTTGGGGGAAAACCAGCATTTTTGTGAACATTTTTTTTTTTCCATTTACACATCTGACTTTAACAAAAAGTCGTCAAACACCTGTGAGGTGTTAAGCCTCACTGTACCCCTTGTTGCGTTCCTTGAGGGGTGTAGTTTCCAAAATAGTATGCCATGTGTTTTTTTTTTTTTTTTTTTTGCTGTCCTAGCACCACAGGGCCTTTCTAAATGTGACATGCCCCACAAAAAAACATTTCAGAAAAACTCACTCTCCAAAATCCCACTGTAGCTCCTTCCCTTCTGAGCCCTCTACTGCGCCCGCCGAACACTTGACATACACATATGAGGTATTTCCTTACTCGAGAGAAGTTGGATTACACATTTTAGGAAGATCTTTACCCCTTGTAAAAATTCAAAAACTGGGTCTACAAGAACATGCGAAGATTCTGAATTTTCTCCTTCAATCTGCTGCTATTCCTGTGAAACACCTAAAGGGTTAACAAACCTTTTGAATGTTATTTTGAATACTTTGAGGGGTGCAGTTTTTATAATGGGTCATTTGTGGGGTATTTCTAATAAGAAGACCCTTCAAATCCCCTTCAAAACAGAACTGGTCCCTGAAAAATTTAGAGTTAGAAAATTTTGTGAAAAATTGGAAAATTGCTGCTATACTTTGAAGCCCTCTGATGTCTTCCAAAAGTAAAAACATGTCAACTTCATGATGCAATAATAAAGTAGACATGTTGTTTATGTGAATCAATATATAATATATTTGGAATATTCTTCTTCCTTGTAAGCAGAGAGCTTCAAAGTTTTAAAAAAAATGCAAAATTTTCAATTTTTTTCATAAAATTTTGGAATTTTTCACCAAGAAACGATGCAAGTATTGACAAAATTTTACCCCTAACATAAAGTAGAATATGTCACGAAAAAACTATCTCGGAATAAAAATGAAAGGTAAAAACATCCCAGAGTTATTAGTGCTTAAAGTGAAATTGGTCAGATGTTCAAAAAATGGCTGGGTCCTACAGTGAAAACTGGCTGGGTCCTTAAGGGGTTAAAAGGTAAGGAAGAAAAAAATGAAAATGCAAAAACGTTAAAATGCTTGGTCCTTAAGGGGTGAAAAAAACATATTTTACAGTGGAGTACTCCTTTAACCCCTTAAGGACCAAGGACGTACCGGTACGTCCTTGGTCCTGCTCTTCTGATATAACGCGGGGTTACACAGTAACCCCGCGTCATATCATGGCGGACCCGGCGTCATAGTGAAGCCGGGACCCGCCTCTAATAGCGCGCAGCGCCGATCGCGGTGCCGCGCGCTATTAACCCTTTAGCCGCGCGCTCAGAGCTGAGCCGCGCGGCTAAAAGTGAAAGTGAAAGTTGACAGGACAGTGGGAGGGCCCCTTCCTGCCTCCTCGCTGTCCGATCGCCGAATGACTGCTCAGTGCCTGAGATCCAGGCATGAGCAGTCATGCGGCAGAATCGTTGATCACTGGTTTCTTATGAGAAACCAGTGATCAACATAGAAGATCAGTGTGTGCAGTGTTATAGGTCCCTATGGGACCTATAACACTGCAAAAAAAAGTGAAAAAAAAAAGTGAATAAAGATCATTTAACTCCTCCCCTATTAAAAGTTTGAATCACCCCCCTTTTCCAATAAAAAAAAAACACAGTGTAAATAAAAATAAGAATAAACATATGTGGTATCACCGCGTGCGGAAATGTCCGAATTATAAAAATATATCATTAATTAAACCGCTCGGTCAATGGCGTGCGCGCAAAAAAATTCCAAAGTCCAAAATAGTGCATTTTTGGTCACTTTTTATATCATTTAAAAATGAATAAAAAGTTATCAATAAGTCCTATCAATGCAAAAATGGTACCGTTAAAGACTTCAGATCACGGCGCAAATAATGAGCCCTCATACCGCCCCATACACGGAAAAATACAAAAGTTATAGGGGTCAGAAGATGACAATTTTAAACGTATAAATTTTCCTGCATGTAGTTATGATTTTTTCCAGAAGTCCGACAAAATCAAACCTATATAAGTAGGGTATCATTTTAATCGTATGGACATACAGAATACATATCAGGTGTCATTTTTACCGAAAAATGTACTACGTAGAAACGGAAGCCCACAAAAGTTACAAAACAGCGTTTTTTTTTCAATTTTGTCGCACAATGATTTTTTTTTTCCGCTTAACCATAGATTTTTGGGCAAAATGACTGATGTCATTACAAAGTAGAATTGGTGGCGCAAAAAATAAGCCATCATATGGATTTTTAGGTGTAAATTTGAAAGAGTTATGATTTTTTAAAGGCAAGGAGCAAAAAACGAAAATGCAAAAACGGAAAAACCTCCGGTCCTTAAGGGGTTAATACCCCACAGATTTTTGAAGAATTTTCGTTAAAGTTAAACTTGAAAATTAAAAATGTGATTTTTTTTTCCACTAAAATGCTGGTGTTACCCCAAATTTTTCCTTTTTAAAAGGGGTAACAAAAGAAACAGCCCCAAAAATGTAAGAAAATACTCCATATGTGGCTGTAAAGTGCTCAGAAGGGAAAGAGCAAAAATAGTTTTTTGGAGAGAGAATTTGGCTGGAATTAAAGGCCATGTGCATTTAGAAAGCCCTCATGCTGCCAGAACAGTGGACCCCCCAACATGTGACCCCATTTTGGAAACTACACCCCACATGGAATGTAATGAGCGGTGCAGGGAGCATTTACACACCACAAGTGTACAACCGATTTTTTGAACAGTGGTCCATGAAAATGAAAAATTTTATTTTTCATTTGCACAGCCCATTGTTCCAAAGATCTGTCAAATGCCAGTTGGGTGTAAATGCTCACTGCACCCCTTAGACATTTCGTGAGGGGTATAGGTTCCGAAATAGGGTCACATTTGGGGAGTTTCCACTGCTTTGGCACCCCGGAGGCTTTGTAAATGCACATGGCCCCTGACTTCAATTCCAACCAAATTCTCTCTCTAAATGGCGCTCCTTCCCTTCTGAGCCTTGTTTTCGTATTCTGCGCTTGTGCTGCGCATATCCGATAACCTGAAATGTACCATACTTCCATATCCATTGGTGGCGCATGCTCTTAGATTGCAAATCATTTGGCTTCATGTTTGTCTCTGTCTTCTTCAATTACGCATGTCAAGGGACTTAAAAGAAATTAAGGTATTTTTAAAGTATGGTATTATTAAAATCTTTGTCCTGCTGGAAGACCCAAGATCTCGGACGCAAACCCAGCTTTCTGACACTGGTCTGTACAGTGCGACCCAAAATCCATTGATAATCCTCAGATTTCATGATGCCTTGCACACATTCAAGGCACCCAGTGCCAGAGGCAGCAAAACAACTGTAGGTACTGTGTTCTTTTCTTTGTAGGCCTCATTCCATTTTCGGTTAAACAGTAGAATGATGTGCTTTACAAAAAAGCTCTATCTTGGTCTCATCTGTCCCCAAGACATTTTCCCAGAAGGATTTTGGCTTACTCAAATTAATTTTGGCAAAATGTAGTCTTGCTTTTTTATGTCTCTGTATAAATAGCAGTGGGGCCCTCCTGGGTCTCCTGCCATAGCATTTTATTTCATTGAAATGTTGACGGATAGTTAGCGCTGACACTGATGCTCCCTGAGCCTGCAGGACAGCTTGAATATCTTTGGAACTTGTTTGGGGCTGCTTATTCACCATTCGGACTATCCTGCATTGACACCTTTCATCAATTTTCCTCTTCCGTCCACGCCCAGGGAGATTAGCCACAGTGCCATGGGTTGCCATGGGTTTATAATGTTGCGCACTGTGGACAAATGCAAATCTAGATCTCTGGAGATGGACTTGTAACCTTGTGATTGTTGATATTTTTCCACAATTTTGATTGTCAAGCCCTCAGACAGTTCTCTTCTTTTCTTTCTGTTGTCCATGCTTAGTGTTGCACACACAGACACACAATGCAAAGACTAAGTGAATTTGTGTGATTTTTATATTGCCCACACATGTTACTTGCCCCAGGTGAGTTTAAAGGAGCATCATATGCTTGAAACTTTGAAAGGGTGCCAAGAATTTTGTCCAGCCCATTGTTGGAGTTTGGTGTGACATTATATCCAAGTTGCTTTTTTATCTTCCTTTTTTGGTTTAGTTCCAATGAACACAAAATAAACATGTGTATAGCAAAACATGTGTTACCTCAATCCTTTTCTGTGAGAAATACTTCATTTTCTTGAAAAAATTCAGGGGTGCCAACATTTACGGCCATAACTGTATATCCATGTATGAGGTATTTCCATACTCAAAAGAAATGGTGCTACAAATTTTGGGGGCTTTTTCACCTATTTTCCTTTGTGAAAAGGAAAAATTTGAGGTAACACCAGCATTTAAGTGAAAACAATGAAATTTTTCATTTTCACGTCCAACTTTAGCAAAAATGTGTTAATCACCTCTGGGGTGTTAAGGCTCACTGTACCCCTTGTTATTTTCCTTGAGGGGTGCAGTTTCCCAAATAGGGTGCCATGTGGGGTTGTTTGCTGTTATGGCCCCATGGGGCCTCCCTAAATGCGAGATGCCCCCCAAAAACCATTTCAGCTAAATTTGCTCTCCCAAAGCCAAATGTCGCTCCTTCCCTTCTGAGCCCTCTAGTGCACCCACAGAGCACTTTATATTCATATATAAGGCATTACTTTACTCAATAGAAATTGAGTTACAAATTTTGGAGGGCATTTTCTCCTATTACCCCTTGTGAAAATGAAAACTTTGGGGTACCACTGGCATTTAAAGGGGTACTCCGCCCCTAGACATCTTATCCCCTATCCAAAGGACAGGGGATAAGACGTCAGATCGCCACGGTGCCGCTGCTGGGGACCCCCGGGATCCCCGCTGCGGCACTGCGCTATCATTACAGCACAGAGCAAGTTCGCTCTGCGCGTAATGACGGGCGATACAGGGGACGGAGCCGCGTGATGTCATGGCTCCGTCCCTCGTGACATCACGGCCCGTCCCCTTAATGCAAGTCTATGGCAGGGGGCGTGACGACTGCCGCGCCCCCTCCCATAGACTTGAATTGAAAGGGGCGGGCAGTGACGTGGGGCGGAGCCGTGACGTAACGATGCTCCGGCCCCTGTATTGCGCGTCATTACGTGCAGAGTGAACTCGCTCTGTGCTGTAATGATAGTGCAGTGCCGCAGCGGGGATCCCGGGGCTCCCCAGCAGCGGCACCGCGGCGATCTGACATCTTATCCCCTAGGCACCATGGGGGCTTCCTATATGTGATATGCCCCCCAAAAACCATTTCAGCAAAATTTGCTTTCCAAAAGCCCAATGTCGCTCCTTCCCTTCTGGACCCTGTAGTGCACTCGCAGAGCACATATGAGGTATTTTCTTACTGGAGAGTAATTGGGTTACAAATTTTGGAGGGCATTTTCTCCTCCACTTTGCTGCTATTCCTGTGAAACACTTAAAGGGTTCTGAATGTCGTTTTGAATACTTTGAGGGGTGCAGTTTTCATAATCTGGGGTCAATTATGGGGGATTTCTAACATAACGACCCTCAAATTCACTTCAAAACTGAACTGGTCCCTGAAAAATTCTGATTTTTAAATTTCCATGAAAAATTGGAAAATTACTGTTAAACTTTGCAGCCCTCTAATGTCTTCAACAAGTTAAAACATGTCAACTTAATGATGCCAACATAAACTACACATATTGTATATAACAAAGCCAGATGTCATGGAAGATTAGGAATTTATCTGCGCTGACCAGGATAGACACAACTCAAGTGCAAGGACTTTAAACAGAACACTTCCATTATCCAAGATGCAACGTGTTTCTTGCAAGTGCAGCTTCCACAGTGAAATGCGTTGCATCTTGGATAATAAAAGTTTTCTGTTTGAAGTCCTTGCACCTGAGTTGTGTCCATCCCGGTTAGCGGCAATGAAATCCTAATCTTCCTTGAAGTCTGGCTTTGTTTTTTCTTACAAGCAGAAAGTAAAAAAATTCTGAAAGTTAGAAAAATTGAAAATTTTCAATAAAGTTTTGAATTTTTCACCAAGTAATGAAAGTATCAACGAAAATTTACCAATAACATAGAATATAGAATATAGAAAGTAGAATATGTCACAAAAAAAACTTTCTCTGACTCAAATTCATAAGTACAAGCATCCCAGAGTTGTTAATGCATGAAGTCAAAAAGGTCAGATTTGCAAAAATGCTCTCATCCTTAAGGTCAAAATAGGCTTCATCCCCAAGGGGTTAAAGGGATACTCCCGCCCTAAGACATCTTATCCCCTATCCAAAGAGGATAGGGGATAAGATGTTTGATCGTGGGGATCCCACGGCTGGGGACCCCGCAATCTCTCATTCCGCACCCACCTTTGTGAGCTCTCCGCATCGCTGGAAGCTCCAAGTGTGAAGCATTATGACCCCGGGGCCAGAGTATCGGGATGCCATGACTCCACATCCATGTGACATCATGCCCACCCCCTCAATGCAAGTCTATGGGAGGGCTTGTCACGCCCCCTCCCATAGACTTGCATTGAGGGGGCGAGGTTTGGCGTCACATGGGGCGGAGTTGTGATCGTCACGCTTCAAATTCGGAGCCTCCAGCGCTGCGGAGAGCTCACAAAGGTAGGTGCGGAATGAGAGATTGCGGGGGTCCCCGACGGCGGGACCCCCACGATCAGACATATTATCCCCTAACTAGAACAGGCATTGAACCAGAGAACAAAGGTGATGTGAACTTAGCCTCACTATGTTATCTTATATTTTATTTATGGGTTGAAATATAAACTATACATACATTTTTTATGATTTTAAGATTTTAGTTTTGTAATTGTTCAATAAAATAAAAAAAAGAGGCCAGAAAGAGGCGCACAAATACCTCCTCGTCCCCATGAATTTAAAGTAGAAAAAAATATTAAGGACAACCAGAGAGGGGTCACAGAAGGCACAGTATTTAAAGGAGTACTCTAGTCCAGAGTATTCCTGCTCCGTCCTGCCCGGGCTGCAAAATAAATGAAAATGAACCATCACTCACCTCCCTGGGTTCCCGCGGAGCGCCACTACAGCTGTTCGGTCCTCCGGTCCATCTCCTTCATACTTCCTGGTGTAACGAAGCGTCACATGGCGCTCAGCCTATCGCCGGCCGAGGCTGAACATCGCGGTGGCCGGCGATAGGCTGAGCGCCATGTGACGCTTCGTTACACCCGGAAGTATGAAGAGGATGGACCGAAGGACCGAACAGCTGTAGCGGCGCTCCGCGGGAACCCAGGGAGGTGAGTGATGGTTCATTTTCATTTATTTTGCAGCTCGGGCAGAACGGAGCAGGAATACTCTGGACTAGAGTACTCCTTTAAGTTTAGACACCACCAACCACACCTTGACCACTGCCCTGAGGGGCATGGCTAAAGAGAAGGTATTTGTACAACAGACTTGTCAAATTTTCATATAAAGCTATAAATGCAGCCGACAGAGCAGTGTTCATATTACTGAGGTCAATATCAAACCACCAACACGCATAAATTATATGTAATGTCAAACAGTAGTTAAGCATGTTCGCGCCAGCTTAACCCTCTTAGTGCTTGGGACCCTGTAATAACACATGACCAGGTCTGGGCGGCTTACCCTGCCAATAAAAGGACTGCACCATCTTACAAGGCAGCCACAGAGGACTTCAGAAAGTCCCTGGCTGCCATGCTTCTAAGCTCACTCCATATTTACCCAGACGAGACATGTCATACACAAATGTCATATATCAGGAAGGTGTTTTTCCCCATTAGTGTTGAGCGGCATAGGCCATATTCGAATTCGCGAATATTCGCGAATATATGGACGAATATTCGTCATATATTCGCGAATATTCGCATATTCTCGTTTTATTTTTGCATAAGCGAAAATTCGCGAATGCGAAAATTAACATATGCGAAAATTACCATATATAAAATTAGCATATGCGAAAATTCGCGTATGCGAAAATTAGTATATGCTAATTTTCGCATATGCGAAAATGCGCACACCAGTCTCACACAGTAGTATTAGAGCCTTCTTTACACCACACAAGCTGGAAGCAGAGAGGGATGATCACTGTGATGTGTACTGTGAAAAAAAATAAATAAACGAATATTCGTCATTACGAATATATAGTGCTATATTCGCGAATATTCGCGAATTCGCGAATATGCGATATTCACGAATAAAATTCGCATTGCGAATATTCGCGAGCAACACTATTCCCCATAACAATAAATGGTGGATGAAAATCCATTATGGGTGTTTTTGAATCAAATGCAATGTAATATGTTGGACGAAAGAACATTTCTGCACAGACCAGTCCCTATAGAAATTGCTAGATGATACCTTTATCTATAGAGGTTAATCTGTGTATAAATTCCCAAGCTGCCAATCATCTTACATGACATTTGTACATGCTCTGAGCTGCTTGTATTATAAAAAGGTAAACAGGATAACAGATGCATTCCTACACAGACCTTTAACCCCTTAAGGACTTATGATTTTTGAACTTTCGTTTTTTCCTCCTTACCTTTTAAAAATCATAACGCTTTAAGTTTTCCACCTACAGACCTATCTGAGGGCTTGTTTTATGTGCTACCAATTTTCTTTGTAATTACATCAGTAATTTCACCACAAAATCTATGGTGAAACCAAAATAAATAAATTATTTTTGGGGGCAAAATTGGGGAAAAAAGCCATTTTGTACGTTTTGCGACTTCCGTTTCTACGCAGTGCACTTTTATTTTATTTTACGACTTTAAAAAATGATAAGAACATGCATCAAAATTTTTATGTTTAAAATTGTCATTTTCTGACCCCTTTTTTATTTTTCGGCATACAGGGCTATAAGAGGGCTCATTTTTTGTACCTGCATTTTTTGTGGTCTGTAGATTTTATCGGTACCATTTTTACTGTGATGGAACTTTTTGATCCCTTTTTATACAATTTTTTAGAGCATACAAAATGACCAAAAATACGCAATTCTGGGCTTTGGAATTTTTTTTACGTATACACCATTGACCGTTCAGTTTACTTAACATTATATTTTTATAGTTTGGACATTTACGTGTGAGGCAATACCACATATGTTGATGTTTATTTTTGTTTACATTTTTTTATGGGAAAAGGAGGGTGATTAAAACTTTTATTAGGGAAGGGGTTAAATCACATTTTTTTTTTTTTTTTTACACTAACTTTTTAGTCCCAATAGGGGACTATTACATGCAATCTTCCGATTGCATACACTGTTAACTGCTATGCAATAGCATTGATCAGTGTTATCTGCGCTCGATTGCGACAGCCTGCTGAGGCTGGCTGGAGTAACCTAGCAACAATCAGATGGCAATGAGGCAGGTAACGGCCCTCCCCCAGTCATCTCAGCTGTTCGGGATGCTGTGATTTCACTGCGGTGGTCCTGAACGAGCTGAATGAGCTGCTGGGAATGGATTTTTTTAATTTTAGATGCTGCGATCAAGGGGTTAATGCCAGGCATCACCACAATCGGTGATGTCTGGCATTAGACATGGGTCCTGGTGGCTTATAGCCACCAGGACCACCCGGTTATGACATGTAGTCAGCCCGTGACTAGAGATGAGCGAATTATTAAAAACTTTGATTCGGTCAATTCGTAGAATTTTCCGAAAAAATTTGGTTCAATCTGAACTTATTTGTGGCAAATTACTATTAAAAACAGCTATTTCTGGGCTACAGAGAGCCTTAATAGGGGTGTAGAACACTTTGCCTTACAGTAACATGCATAGGGAGTTTGCTGGGGTAATGAAATATTACTGTTATTCAGTAGGACATGCAGATTACAGGTGTCGCTATTAGAATCACTGCCGCAGAATGGCACAATGACAGAGCCTGGAGGTGGCGGCAGCCTACATAGGCTGCAGAGCAGAACAATCACAGAGCCTGGAGGTGGCAGCATCCTATGTAGGCTGCAGAGCGGCACAATGACAGAGCCTGGAGGTGGCGGCAGCTTATGTATGCCGCAGACTGGCACAATGACAGAGCCTGGAGGTGGCGACAGCATGAGGAGACCATATAGCAGCAGAATGACAGAGCCTGTAGGTGGCGGTAGCCTATGTAGGCTGCAGAGCAGCACAATGACAGAGCCTTAAGGTGGTGGCAGCCTATGTAGGCTGCAGAGTGGAACAATGACAGAGCCTGGAGTTGGTGGCAGCCTATGTAGGCCGCAAAGCGGCACAATGACAGAGCCTGGAGGTGGCAGCAGCCTATGTAGGCCGCAGAGCGGCACAATGACAGAGCCTGCCGGTGTCATCATCATGAGGAGACTATATGGCAGCAGAATGACACAGCCTGGAGGTGGCGGCAGCATGAGGAGACCATATGGTGGCAGAATGACACAGCCTGGAGGTAGCAGCAGCATGAGGAGACCATATGGCGGCACAATGACAGAGCATGGAGGTGGCAGCAGCATTAGGAGTCCTGAAAGTTACCCGGTGACAGAGTGGGGTGGTGGGTGGCAATACCTGCTGACGAAGGTGGGTGAAAGAAGGAGCACTTGGCATCAGATGTGTGGCATCAGGCGGGTGGCAGGATCAGAATAGTAGCTGAGGCAGGTAGGCAGAAGAAACCTGTCTCTTTTGTCAAAGTGTTGCTGTGCACAAGAGTAAGAATCCATGT
Organism: Hyla sarda; assembly: GCF_029499605.1. Taxonomy (NCBI): domain Eukaryota; kingdom Metazoa; phylum Chordata; class Amphibia; order Anura; family Hylidae; genus Hyla; species Hyla sarda. The sequence continues at coordinate 163,310,809 of NC_079189.1, forward strand.
AATGCATTAGCTAAAACGTAACTTTTAATAATATTCTTAGGATAAATTATATGGGCCCAGTTTTCTTATTTTAAATCAAACAAAAGGAAAGGTGAGCAAAAAACACTATGTGCCACCTGCACCAAGTATTGATGTGATGCAAAAACCTCTAAAAGTTTGAAGGGAACAAAGTATAGCCCATTGTAACAGGTGGGGGTAAAAACTGACCCTGTACGGCCCTACTCTCGGCCTATTAATTCCCTTCTTGGCAAGTGTTACTTGCCCTAAAAAGGGTGGCCCCACACAGGAACATCTCCCTATTTCTATATAAAAACCCTGGGAAAAAGAAAGTTTTTTAGGTGGAAATAGGGAGAGGTTCCTGTGTGTGCCCGCTCTTTTTAGGCCAAGTAACACTTGAAAAGAACAGAATTATTAGGGCGAGAGTAGGGCCTTACAGGGTCAGTTTTTACCCCCACCTGTTACAGTGGACCATATGTTGTTCCCTTCAACCTTTTAGAGGTTTTTGCATCACATCAATACTTTGCACACCTTTCCTTTTGTTTGATTTCAAGAGAATTTTGGGTCCATATATTTTATCCTAAGAATATTATTAAAAGTTAAGTTTTAGCTAATGCATATCCTCAATACTTACTTGTGGTTTGAGGCAGAGGCATTTCTGTAACTGGGGAGCAGCACCTTAAATATTTTTTGCTGTATCCTTATTTGTGAAGGTTTGGTGTGGCACCATGGTTATCAGGCATTGGTGGGTGGAAATCCTGGCTGATACAAGCCTGATTCCTCTTGACAGATTCATCTTCAATTTTTATTTGACAAGCGAGTTCTCCTTGGGGTGACTATGGCCCCCACCGCACTAAAAACCCGCTCTGATGCCACACTACTGGCCGGGCAGGACAGCTTTTCCATGGCAAACTCTGCTTGTTGCGGCCACAAATCTAGTTTAGCTGCAAAGAAATCCAGCGGACCTTCAATGTGGGTTGGCGGGGTTATGTCCAAGTATGCCACCACCTGCTGGTTCAGGTCCTGCTCATGGTCTACCTGTTGAATACTTGCTTCACAATGCGGGTGAAGAAAGCTACTCATCAGCGACTGTAGACTCAGGCTGATGGAGCTGATACTGCTCCTGCCACCCCACCCCTCCCCCAGCAGCCATGGCAGTAGAACATGAGCACAGAGGGCCCCCTAGTCAGACCTGCGAGAGGATGGACAATGGCGCAGATAGGCATTGGCCAACTGACTACGTAGGATGTGTATAAAATCCACCCACTTTGCTTCACATTGCCTGTGCTCCACAGTCCCCCTCCCCCTCCTCTTCCAGTTCAACCCCAACAGGGCTCATTTGGCCGTGAGGTGTAGATGCCACATCTCCAGTGCCCTGACCAGCCATTGTTTCCACCATCTGTTGTAGTAAATAAAGCAGTGGAATGGTGTCATTCATCCTGTAATCCTGGTGTCACGTATGAGCTTCCACTGGTTGACATCGAAGTTACACAGGTGAGTACCCCTATCCTCTTGGATCATCAAGAAATTGTTGATGGCCTTTTTCTGTTTGTATATTTCGTATAGTTCGTATAGTAGAATTCCAACGGGTGGAAACATCGCATATCACACTATGTTGGGGGATACCGTTATGATGCTGCAGCTCAAGGAGGGTGTGTTTTGCGGTGTTTGAGTGGCTGAAGTGCATGTAAAGTTTCCTTCCCATTGTTAGGATATCTTGCAATTGGGTGGAACACTTTAGTAAACAATTGACAACCAGATTGAACATGTGTGCCATGCAGGGCGCATGGCTCAGGCTTCCTTGATGCAGTGCAGACAAGATGTTCTTCCCGTTTTCAGTCACCATGGTTCCCATTTCCAGTTGTTGCGGAGAAAGCCATGATTCAATTTCTTGACAAATCACTTTGAGCAGTTCCTCCCCTGTGTGATTAAGTTCGCCAAGGCAAACCAAGTGAAGAACAGTGTGACACCGCTGTGCACACATGGTATGCTGGAGGGGCACTGTGACTTGTCGGTGCAGTGAAGGCTGAGGACATGGTGGAGGATGAGGAGGCAGAGTAGGACATTGTCGCAGGACCAATGGCATGATAGCATGGAGCGGCATGACATGGCCAAGTTGCTGGTGCCGGAACCACACTCACCCAGTGGGCCATAAAGGATATGTATTCTCCCTGACCATGGTTACAGTCCCACACATCTGCACTGCCGTGCACTATGGTACACACCGACAGGCTGGTACACAAGGACTGCCCCACCTTCTGTTCCACATGTTTGTGCAGGGCTGGTACTGCCTTTTTAGAAAATAAATTACGGCTTGGGACTCTCCACCTTGGCTCGGGACAAGCCATCAGTTCTCTGAAATGTGCAGAGTCCACCACTTGAAAAGGGAGGGACTGCAGTACCAGCAACATTCAGGACAGGAGCACATTCAGCTTTTGTGCCGTTGGATGAGTGGGTGCATACTGCTGTCTCTTGGACATTGCTTCGGTGATGGATTGACTGACGAGGAGTAGGAGGAGCAGGAGCATCTGGACTAACAGAAGATTGGTATGACACACAGCTCCTTTAGGCTGAGGTGGTGGAGCCTTGGCTGTCTGAAACAGGGAGCGGCATGCCACTGGGTGATGCAGCGGTTGCTGCAGCAGGCTGAACCACCACTGGTCACCACTGGTCGCTTGATGGTGACGCAGCATATGTTGACACAGGGCTGTGGTGCCAACATTGGGACCCTGGTCATGCTTAACCTTCTGCCGACACATCTTTCAAGTGGCCATGTTAACATGCTCCGGATGCTTGGTAAAAAACAGTCATACTGCCGAGTAGCTGACTTTCCCCCCAACAGTCCGCACTGACTGACTGCTACTACTACTGTAACTCTGGGAACCCCTGCTCCACTACCTCCCGGGCAGGTAGGCTGCCGCTAAACAGGTGGTCTACCACGGGCACATTTGGCTCCAGACGTTTCACTGCTGCCACCATGCTTACTCCCAACCATGCTACCACCTTGCTGGCTCAGCTGCTAACTCACAGGCAACCTTCCACCCTCTTCTCCTGATGATGATGAAGCCCCTTCTGCACCCAGCTCCCAAGTGCGATTGGCTTCACCACCATCGAGTTGTGTCTGCACATCACTGATGTCTTCCTCAAGTTCCTCAACGGTGTCTGCTTAAGGAGCCTGAACGCATGCAACACCACCTCCCACGCCACTCTCCTCATCACTACTTGCCCGCCTAGCAGAGGAAGCAACGGATGTCTCCTCTACTTCTTGGCTGGGCAGTAGCTGCTGGCTGGCCTCTAGTTGAGCGTGCTAGCTGAACCCACAGTATACGATACCTCTGCCTCTCCCAGGCCATGCCAACTGAGGGCTGAGTCTGAGGAACCCACCAACTGTTGACTGGGGGGTGTCAGGAGTCACTTGGGATGAAGTGAATGACCGAGTTAACCAATCAATTATGGCAGAGGGGTTTCTGGTTGAGACACGACCGCTAGCTGAAACCGGGAGCTCAGGCCTCTCGCTGTGACTCCTGCTGCCATGCGCCCCTACTCTGCAGCAACCTCTGTCTGTGCCTGATGAATTTAGGCCTCTGCCACTCCTCTGTGCACAGCCTGGCACTTCTCTGCCTGACATACTTCTAGAACAGTGGTGTGCGTATATACTGTATTTTACTTTTTCTAGAGCAATACGCCCCTATAAGGCTGCAACAGAAACTTGTGGAACACTCAATGACCCTCATTTACTATTGCAAACCCGACATGTTTTGTCCAGTTGTGCGCCAGATTCTGTCGCATTGCGGCAGAAATTATGTATGTATGCACAGGATTTTGAGCCAGAATTCGCGCCAGAATTCGCACCAGAATTGAAAAAAACTAACTCTCCATGTTGCTAAGAAAACCCGAAAAAGGGGCGTGGCATTTTCACAAAACCCCAACATATTTACTAATGTTTCCTCATAAAATGTGGTTGATTTGAGCTGAGGAAAACCAGACAGATCAGAGCATTTGTAAAAAAAAAAAGCAAAGTGGAGGAAAAGTGGAAAATGTTGGGAAACCTCAGTAAATACCGTGGAAAATAAATTGTAGGGAATTGTAACCCACAAAGAAACCTACACAACACTCTTAGTTAATAAGGGCCAATGTGTGTGTAAATATCCCTGCTTTTTCACTAACAGGCCACTGTACGCCTTAACCACAAAAAGCATAGAACTGCTGAATGCATATATATTTCACTTATTTAAGGATAATACACCCTAGTACGGTTGCACCAGAAATAAGCGTAACAATCTAGTGTGCAAGTCTTTTAGTGCTTTTACACTAACTGCTCCCTATTAGCTTTAACCATAAAAAATGTAGAACTGAGGAGTGTGTATATATTTCACTTATTTTCGGATAATACGCCCCAGTAGGGTTGCACCAGAAATAAGTGTACCCTCTCTCTCTGAACTGTCCCTGCCTGTCTGCCTGCCTGCAGTGATGCAGGCTTTAGGTGAATGGATTCGCCGCTGTAAAGATCTGATTCTGTATTGTCAGTAACACACAGTGTCTGCTCTCTCAGCAAAAAGTCCCAGTTATGCCTGTCTGCAGCAATGGCTGCCAAATATATAGGGCTATGACATCACAGGGCTGTCTGGCTGCTGATACACTGCATGCCACCATGTGATTCAGGCTGATCCTTTCTACCCACCTTCCCAGAATCCCTTGCCCCATGTCCTCACACATGTAGCCTCCATTTCAGCCTCCCGGCCCGCACAAAATGGAGAGAATGAAGCAATTTGTTAAAACGAATCACGGCAGAATTCAGATTCATTCTGAATCAAATTTCCCATGAAATTTGTAACAAATTCGAAAATCCTCCGATTCGATTTGCCCATTTCTCGCCGTGACCCCCCGTCATAGCAGGGGTATGGGTGCAGGGTGTACAGGTACGGCCTGTGTCCTTAAGGAGTTAATAGAAATAAGTCCATGATCTACTCACGCCCCCTCCCATAGACTTGGATTGAAGGTCGGAGCATGACTTCACACGGGGGCAGAGTTGTGTCGTCACACTGCACACTCATAACCTCCAGCGCTGCGGAAAGCTCGCAAAGGTTGGTGCTGAATGACAGATTGCGGTCAAACATCTTAACCTCTTTGGATAGGGGATAAGAGTACTAGGGTTGGAGTTACCCTTTAAATCCTAAAATACTTTGGTCACTAAGAGGTTGCTAGTTGGCATAAAAAACAATAAATAAAAACTAGGATGCTATTATTACTATTTTTGCAACAGAGTTCCTTATTGTCTCAATTAAAGTGAGAATTTCTAACCTCTGATACTAGGCTCTGTGTTAAGATTTTTTTTAAAGATTTTTTTTTTGTCTTATTTCCGTTGCTTACAATGCTTGTTTTGTATATCTGAAAAATGCTGTAGAACAGATTTTGAATCACATGTCCTGTCCTTTTGTGTAAAAATAGGAACAACTGTGTCATGTCTTTGCAATGTTTTATTAATAACAAGCTAAAAAGGGGAGGAAAAACTGAGAGTGGAATCTAAAACTGTACAACTTTCTTTAGTATGTAGGTTTTATTATATACAATATTCACTTGTAAAGCATTAAGACTGCAATACATACATTTTATTGAGTATCTTTGGAGTTAAAAAAAAGTAATATTTAACAATATATGGAGGCTTGCATGGGAAAAACTAAATATTGGTGTTCAATATTTTTCTTCATTTATGCCATTCACTGTGTAATATCAAATAATATTATATTTTTGTATATTGTATATATATTTTATTTGCTATATATTTTAAATGGTTAATTGAAAGGTAATTTTAAAATAAAGTATAGAATGGGATAATTTATATTTGTAAAAAAAGGACTGCATTGTACTTAAATTTTTTATACTTGATAGACAGATCAATGCAGTGTGTCTTGAGAACTGTATTGATTCATCACATCTGTGTTTAATGTAGAGCCTCTGTCAATAGATGATCCCCAGAAGCTGTGGACGGCTAGGTAAGTCCTTGGGCTAATGTGACAACTTGTGGGAGGCTGACCCGAATTACTGCACCGCCATCAGTTGTAATAGACATTTAGATGCCACTGACAACTTTGACAGTAAGCAGCTAAAAAGTTATTAGCTGCCGTTTTAGCTACAGCCTACTAAAATTTGCTGGGGCCTCCAGGTATTGAGTCAGGAACCTGATGCATAAATCGTAAATGTAATATACGTAATGGGGCATTAAGGGGTTGCACCGTAGTTATTATATTTTTCTGTTATTTATCACAAAATGTTACATTTTTTTTTCAATTGTTTTGAATTATTATTTTTTATTACATATTTCTTCTGGCACCCCCTTGTGTTTCTTTGATTTCTTATCAGAACATCCGTTTAATGTGGAGCCAGGGAGATGCTGCCTCTAATGCATTGATTTTTATTGGCTGGTACAACACCTATTAAGTACAAGAGTGTTTGGGCAGTAGGGCAGAGCTATTGAATACATGTAACAGCAGTAAGCACCATAACAAGCATGTAACAGGAATATCTAGAAAATTAACCTGTTGGGGATGAAGGGCATATGCATACGCCCTTGCATCCTGGTACTTAAAGACGAAGGGCGTATCCATACGCCCGTGTGAATTTCGGTCCCTGTGACTGTTTGCTGTCTGGGCATGCTGGGATTTGGAGGGTCAAAGTTTGGAGCAGTGGTCTATAAACTATAGCTCTCCAGATGTTGCAAAACTGCAAATCCCAGCATGCCCAAACAGCAAACAGCTGTCTTGGCATGCTGGGAGTTGTAGTTAAGTACCTCCAGCTGTTGCATAACTACATCTCCCAGCATGCCCTTCGGCGATCAGTACATGCTGGGAGTTGTAGTTTAGCAACAGTTGGAGGCACAATGGTTGGAAAATATTGAGTTAGGTAACAGAACCTAACAGAATGTTTTCTAACCAGTGTGCCTCCAGCTGTTGCAAAAGTACAACTCCGAGCATGCACGGTCTGTCAGTACATGCTGAGTTGTAGTTTTGAAACAGCTGGAGGTTTGCCCCCCCCCCCATGTGAACGTACAGGGTACATTCACACGGGCAGGATTACAGTAAGTTTCCTGCTTCAAGTTTGGGCTGCGGCAAATTTTTCGCAGCAGCGCAAACTCCTAGCGGGAAACTCACCGTAACACGCCAGTGCGAATGTACCCTAAAAACACTACACTACATTACACTAACACATACTAAAGGGTAAAACACTACATATACACCCCCTTACACTGTCCCTCCCAATAAAAATGAAAAACGTATTGTACGGCAGTGTTTCCAAAATGGAGCCTCCAGCTGTTGCAAAACAACAATTCCCAGCATTTCCGGACAGCCACTGACTGTCAAGGCATGCTGGGAGTTTAGCAACAGATGGAGGCACCCTGTCTGGGAATCACTGGTGTAGAATACCCCTATTTCCACTCCTATGCAATCCCTAATTTAGTCCTCAAATGCGCATGGCTTTCTCTCATTTTGGAGCCCTGTCGTATTTCAAGGAAACAGTTTAGGGCCACATATGGGGTATTTCCATACTCGGGAGAAATTGCACTACAAATTTTGGGGGGCTTTTTCTCCTTTTACCCCTTATGAAAAGGAAAAGTTGGGGGTTACACCAGCCTAAAAATGTTTACACTAACATGCTGGTGTTGCCCCATACTTTTTATTTTCACAAGCAGTAAAAAGGAAAAAAAGACCCCCAAAATTTGTAACGCAATTTCTCCTGAGTACGGAAATACCCCATATGTGGGCGTTAAGTGCTCTGCGGACGCACAACAAGGCTCAGGATTGAGAGTGCACCATGTACATTTGAGGCATAAATTGGTGATTTGCATGTAAAGTGCTCTGCTGGCACACTACAATGCTCAGAAGAGAAGGAGCGCCATAGGGATTTTGAAGAGAAAATTTGTCCGGAATTGAAGGCCACGTGTGTTTACAAAGCCCCCATAGTGCCAGAACAATGGACCCCCCCACATGTGACCCCATTTTGGAAACTACACCCTACACGCCTCACATAATGTAATAAGGGGTGCAGTGAGCATTTACGTCCCACAGGTGTCTAACAGATTTTTGGAACAGTGGTCCGTGAAAATGAAAAAATGTATTTTTCATTTGCACAGCCCACTGTTCCAAAGATCTGTCAAACGCCAGTCGGGAGTAAATACTCACTGCACCCCTTATTAAATTCTGTGAGGGGTGTAGTTTCCAAAATGGGGTCACATGTGGGGGGGTCCACTGTTCTGGCACCACGAGGGGCTTTGTGAACGCACATGGCCCCTGACTACCATTCCAAACGAATTCTTTCCTAAAGCTCAATGACGCTCCTTCTCTTCTGAGCATTGTAGTTCACCCGCAGAGCATTTTACGTCCTAACATGGGGTATTTCCATACTTAGAAGAGATGGGGTTACAAATTTTGGGGGGTATTTTCTCCCATTACCCTTTGTAAAAATGGTAAATTTTTTCATTTACACATCCGATTTTAACGAAAAGTTGTCAAACACCTGTGGGGTGTTAAGGCTAACTGGACCCCTTATTACGTGCCTTGAGGGGTGTAGTTTCCAAAATGGTATACCATTGGGGGTTTTCTGCTGTTCTGGCACCATAGGGGCTTTTTAAAAACCAAAAACCATTTCAGTAAAATTCACTTTGCAAAATCACATTGTCGCTCCTTGCCTTCTGAACCCTCTACTGCGCCCGCCGAACACTTGACATACAAATATGAGGTATTCCCTTACTCAAGAGAAATTGGGTTACAAATTTTGGGGGGCTTTTCCTCCTATTACCACTTGAAAAAATTCTAAAACTGAGTCTACAAGAACATGCGAGTGTAAAAAAATGAAGATTTTGAATTTCTCCTTCACTTTGCTGCTATTCCTGTGAAACACCTAAAGGGTTAACACACTTACTGAATGTCATTTTGGATACTTTGAGGGGTGAAGTTTTTATAATTGGGTCATTTATGGGGTATATATATAATATGAAGGCCCTTCAAATCCACTTCAAAACTGAACTGGTCCCTGAAAAATTCCGATTTTGAAAATTTGGTGAAAAATCGGAAAATTGCTGCGGAACTTTGAAGCCCTCTGATGTCTTCCAAAAGTAAAAACATGTCAACTTTATGATGCAAATATAAAGTAGACATATTGTATATGTGAATCAATATATAATTTATTTGTAATGTCTATTTTCCTTACAAGCAGAGAGCTTCAAAGTTAGAAACATGCAAAATGTTAAAATTTTTCATCAAATTTTGAATTTTTCACCAAGAAATGATGCAAGTATCGACAAAAATTTACCACTACCATAAAGTAAAATATGTCACAAAAAAACAGACTCGGGATCAAATTTATAAGTAAAAGCATCCCAGAGTTATTAATGCTTAATGTGACAGTGGTCAGATTTGCAAAATATGCTCCCGTCCTTAGGGTCATAATGGGCTCCATCCCCAAGGGGTAAAAGGGGTACTCTGGTGATCCAGTGTTTTGAACATCTTGTTCAGAATGCTCAGAGCCGGAGTACATGATCATGACGTCACAGCCATGACCCTCGTGACATGACACCATGCCCCTCCATTTATGTCTATGGGAGGGGGCTTGACATCATGAGGGGGCGTGGCCATGATGTCACGACCTCTGCTGCCAGAACTCGGTATTTATTTAGAACGCTGGGTGCTGCAGGGGGTCAAGGGGGACCCTCTTGATCAGACATCTCATCCCCTATCCTTTAGATAGGGGATAAGATTTCTAGCAGCAGAGTACCCCTTTAAACCCCTACAAAGAACCTATGATCAGACCCACAAATAAAGGTGTTTTTTTGTTTTTGTTTTTTAAATAATTTTAATGTCTTAGATGCTCTGATTCCAGTTGTGTTTTTACTTTTTTTCTGCCAGCAAGTATAAAGTGGTTCCAACTCATGTACCGACTTCATATACATACATTGGGTATACACAGATAGAATGATATTTACTCATTGGAGACGTCCTTTCATTTTGGGGTCTTAATCTACATCCTTATTCATAAAAAAAATTCAGTTTGGGTCAGAGAGTTCACTATTGACTGGTACTATCTGATTTTAGGGAACTTCTTGCATCATCTTATGTTTACTTATCGCACATTATTGTATATTGATGATTGTATTAACTAGAGAAATTTACTACGGTAACTATTGTATCTCTTTTTTGTTAAACATCGTGAGAATCAATAGCCTTTCAGTGAATAAGTAGATTATAATCTGTCCATTCAGCTTTCAGGTTAATGATACTCTTCTTTGTCCCATTCTCTTGTTTCTATGGTTCATGTGAACGGGTTATTAGCTAGCGACTAGTCTGTTGTGATCACTGCTGTCCTTATTCCTATGCAGTCCCATGAATAGTCAACTTTAGTAGTTAGAAACACCACTAGACTTAATCTACGGGAGTTATGGCCCGGCCATTGGCAACCTACGTACACTGTGGTTATAAAACAAACGAGAAATGAGTTGGCATTTTAATTACATAACACTGATATCGGGAAAGTAGACACTTGGCGCTGGCGCCAGGTATAATTTGCAGAAGATGATTTGTGTTGAGTTAATATCGCTTCTATTTGCTTCTGTAGATATTTTGTTTATAGTGTGAATGGCAAACTGCACTTGCATCTGTTTCTGCTTAGAAATCTTTCACAATGACAGTGTATTTCATCAGGATAAATGGCAACACTTAGATGTCTAAATAAATATATTCTGAACAGCATTTAATATAGAAACTTGTGAGGATTCCTGTGATGGCAGTTTGCTGACTACAAGCTGAGCACCTGGCAAGTTTCTTCATTGTGAATGCAGGTGTCTTATTCAACGTTCAAGTTTTTATTGAGGCCAAGGACATAGTGAGTGACATTATTAACATACTTTTTACTGAGGCCAAGAATGTACTGAGTGACATTATTAACACTCTGTAAAGGTAACAGACTGACATATTCTGGGCCTAACATAAAAAGCAGTGAAATGAAAGAAAAATACACCATCCATACAAGTGCAATAAATATAATAAATCCACGCAGCTTAGAATGTTGTTTTTATTTAAAATAAGATTACACAGTTATTTGGAGAAAAAAATTGATCGCATCTACGGCACTTTTGTGCTGTGAAGTGTTAGCACTCAGATAGTGTTAAGAGTAAATACAGATTATAGGCAGTACCATTTGATTTTAGAGAATTGATTGTATACATTTGTTCCTACATCTAATACTATATGGATAAATACTATATGTAATATACTTGTATTGAATGTTTACAGATACATTGCACCATAGTCATTGTTTATGTTTTTGTGGTAAAATGTGATTGTTTCTACAATTGGTTGCATGAGTGTAAGCGGTGTTACTCTATGCCACTTTTTGCCTGGAACAATTGAATTTTCTTCTCTCAAAATAATGCACAATACTCTTAAAGACGTTTCACACTATGGAATCTCCGCACATCTGCAATGGGTGCTGCCAAAATCCATTGACACAAGGACGGTGATGACATCTGCCATGCCTATTGATGGCCACAGTAAACTGTCTCTTTCGAAGTATCACTTAAAGGCAATTTGTTGGCTGAAATTGCTGCTAAGAACTGCAGACACCCTTGGATAGCTGTTTGGGTATAAAATTAAACTTTATCTTTTCTGGAGCTGATGATGGTGGCCAAACTTATAAAATTGCTTTAGTTTTTTCTCAGCCAAGTGTTAAGGAGGAGGAGCCAAGCTTCTCAAGTGCAATGGACTGGCACACCTCCTTTCTTGCCCTCACCTTTGTTGATTGATGGACAGAGCCCTGTATGTCAATCATGGAGAGGCTGGGAGGTAAGAGCAATAAACGAGACAAGTCATGTTGCGGCACTAGAGCAGGTAGGCTCCGCCTCTGGCACTTGGTTGAGAAATAAAGGCAATTTGACATGTTTGGCAGTCCTTCTCAGCTCCAGGAAAGGTGCAGTTTGTTTTTCTAGCCTTATAGCTATCCAACTACAGCTCTTAGTAGCAAATATAGCAGTACACAGTTTAACTTGACAGTAATTTGTCATATATATGCTGAGTATGCTGTGTGTGGAGGAATAAGGGATTGTGATGACATGTGAATCACCAATAACATATTTATACAGAGCAGGTGCTACTTGTATAAATATGTTATTGGTGATTCACATGTCATCACAATCCCTTATTCCTCCACACACAGCATACTCCGCCTCAGTCTTCAGTCACTTAGTAGGCTTCATTCTGTCAGTCTAGGGCCCACACCTCTGCTCTCTCAGAGCAGGTCTTAGATCCTCTCATAGCACATTGTACATAGCACAAACTCGCTCTGTGCATAATGACCGGCGATACAGGGGCCGGAGCATTATGACATCATGGCTCTGCCCCCTCGTGACGTCACAGCTCACCCCCTTAATGCAAGTCATTGGAAGGGGGGCGTGATGGCCACCACGCCCCCTTCCATAGGCTTGTATTGAGGGGGCGGACCCTGATGTGATGAGGGAGCGGAGCCGTGACGTAACAATGCTCCGGCCCCTGTATTGCCCGTCATTACGCACAGAGCGAGTTTGCTCTGTGCAGTAATGATAGCGGGGTGCTGCAGCCGAGATCCCGGGGGTCCCCAGTGGCGAGACCCCAGTGATCTGACATCTTATCCCCTAACCCCCTGGATAGGGGATAAGATGCTAGGGGTGGAGTACCCCTTTAAAGTTGATCCACTTTAGAATTTTTCAACACTTTTATCTATCTTCCCTTTGGTTTTTGTTTTCTAATTATTGTGTTGTATTGTCTGCCTGCGTGATATCACTGTTCTTCAAAGGGTATCAGACCAGCGGGAGTGAGCGGTGTGCCCACAGCAGCAGCGGACATGGCCAGCAGGCCGGCTGGAGACAGGTGACAGAGCTATGGAAGAAGTTCTCACCTGCTGCTTCTCCCCTGCTTCTCCCCTGCTCCGGACACCAGGCTGCAGTCATGTCATGCCTGCTGGGGCACGCCCACATCGTCCTGCTAGCAGCTCGAGGACATAGGTAAGATACAGAAATTTTTAAGAGCGGAGGGGGTTGTTAGGTGTAGTTAGGGAACATAGCCTAAGTTAGTTTAGGATAGTTTATTTAGTGAAGGGAACGTGTCATCAATTTCATGCTGTCTAAAACATGGGTCCTTGAGGTCGTCCCCTGTGGCTTCTCCTTGCCCCACACACCTTGATTGTTAGTTCTTCTGTTTGGGTATAGGGACAAATCTATCAATAAAGGTCAGAGGGGCAGGGAGAAGAAACTGTGGACCACTCTGATGACTCCTGGGCCAGGCAGCATAAAATTGAAGACAGCAATAATAAAAGGTATGAATTATAGTGCTATACTGTATATCAGATAACCTACATAGCACTGTAGTTCTACATAGCAGAAAGCCACCATCTTGTTATTTCGTACATAAGGACAGTGCTCTTGAACATGATTGGGCCCATTTAGCTCTTAGCTGCAGAGCAGTTGTCATAACTGCTATAGCTATAGTTATACTTATGTCTTCAACATATTACATTAAGTAAAAATCAGTGGGGGAGATTTATAAAAACCTGTCCAGGGGAAAAGTTGCCCATGGCAACCAATCAGATGACTTCTTTCTTTTTTAACAAGGCCTCTGCAAAATGAAAGAAGCAATCTGATTGGTTGCTATGGGCAACTGGGCAACTTTTCCTTTGCACAGGTTTTGATAAATCTCCCCTAATATGTTTAAAAAAATAATAATCAATGGATATTGATAAAAATGAAAAAGCATAGAACATGATTACATTTTAGGCTGAGTTCGTATTGTATTTTGGCTCCATTTGAATACTAAAAATAAGATATGCTGATGTAACCTGTGGTATATTCTCATGATTCAAGTTTCATGAATCAAAAGTTGTCTACTAGTGACTGCTTTGTGTATTTCCAAAACATATCCACCTACGATCCCCCCGACCTACAATGGCCCGACATATGATCATTTCAACATATGATGGCCTCTCAGAGGCCATCGCATGTTGAAGGCAGCATCAACATACAATGCTTTTGTATGTCGGGGCCATCGAATAAACGGCTATCCGGCAGCGCAGACTGCTTCAGCTGCCGCCGGATAGCCATTTACGGTGCTCCGTGTGGTCCGCTGACGATCACTTACCTGTCCTCGAGGCTCCGGCGTGTCCTCTTCGGGATCCCCTGCATCATCGGCGCTCTCCGTCCTCGTCATGACGTCGCTGCGCACGCCGTCCCGTCATCCAATAGGAGCGGCGTGCATAGCGACGTGATGGCGGCGACGGAGAACGAGGATGGTGGAGAAGCAGAGGCCTTGCCGGAGCGGCGCTGACACCCCGGGGAGACGGCGACAGCGATGGAAGGCGACATCCAGGGCAGCGGTGACAGTCCGGAGCGGTGGGGACACGTAAGTACTGTAGAACCTCCAATACCAGTGGTCTTAAACCTGCAGACCTCCAGATGTTGCAAAACTACAACTCCCAGCATGCCCGGACAGCCGTTGGCTGTCCGGGCATGCTGGGTGTTGTAGTTTTGCAACATCTGGAGGTCCGCAGGTTGTAGACCACTCTCCTATACTTTACATTGCACGGATCCATCAATATACAATGGTTTCAACAAATGATGGTCCATTTGGAACGGATTACCATCGTATGTTGAGGGACCACTGTACCTTTATTGTGCTGGATTCAAAAGTGCAGCAGACCATGCTTCTGCCTGCAATGAAAATATAAATTTGGAAAATGGACTAGTAGACTATGTTCAGTCCATTTAAGTGAAGGTGCATATATCGGTATATCTTGTTGCCTGTATAACAATGTTTACCGGCAAAGTCCTTACTTGGTGTGAACCCAGGTTTATCTGAACTAATGAAACATTTTGGTTTGCTATATTTTTTAATCATACAAAATATTGCATTATGAACCACAGGGCATCAAATATACCTAGGGTTTACAGTAAGTCCAAAATACAAGATATAACAGATATAACATAAACACGATGCATCATAAACAAGATACATTGACTACATCTCCGTGTCGTATATTGTAATTTTCCTTCTCCAGCCCGATACTGTGCTTTAACCATTTTTATTTTTATTTTTATTATTTTTTTATTTTTATTTTTATTTTTTATCTTTATTTCTATTTTTATTTTTATTTATTTTTATTTTTTATTTTATTTTAGGTACCCTATATAATTATTGTATGCATACATTACTCCTGCACACTTTTATATCCATTTATTTCCATATGTGTGCACGACCATGCACATTTATATTTATATATTTTAGATACACTCATCCAATTTATTGTCACCCCCTCATATTCTCATTTTTTTTATCCATTTTTCCATTATCCATACATACTTGTCTGTTCACTTCCATTTTCACAACAACATTTTTATTTTTATTTTTATTTTTCAGCAACATTTATCTAATTCCTATCTTTATTTTTATCAGCCACATGGGACAATCATATTTTATCCCATTTGTTTTGTATTTATGCCATACCTATTTGATTATCTATTTCTAATATTTTCCTTACCCACTTTTCTATATTTCCTCTATTTCTCCACCTCATATGATCCAGTACCTTACTTTACTTTTATCCCGCAAATTCCAGGTTTTCCAAGTTTTCCTCTAATCACTAGCCACACTATATAAAATGTTCCTGACACGTACTGTAAACATATATTTCTACTGAGGAAAAGGCCCGAGGCCTTGAAACGCGTCTAGAAACTTACCATAGACTTGCATCTACTATCATACATATGAATTCATCTTCAATATAGCGATATTCCAACTTACCATTTTGCAACTACTGGAAGTCCTCATTATCGGGACCACTGCTCTACTACGCGCGCACAGCGCTCAGTTCACACGAGGCACGCCGCACCTACTTCCACCGCTGCTACTACACTACCATTGCTGCTAAACTATTGCCATTGTCGCCGTCTCCTTGGACCAACCAGCAATCCACGGCATACCAGAGAGGCCGGTGCCACCCGTGCCAGCCGAGGACCACAGGAGAAGGAGATCTGCGCTGCTACTAAGACACCGGGCACCTCCGGAGACCTGACATCTCCGTGTCAGCCCGTACAACCAGCCCCATAGACGGCTTCAGGAGTGGTGAGTGGTGCCGTGCACCAGACCTCGTATCGTTATTCTTATAAATGTGATACATACTGTACCACCAACGATTGCTACTGTTTATTCCACACAAGGATCGCAAACAATTAAACTGTGTACTTAGCTACTGGAACTCTATCATGAGAACATTGAACTGCTGCTAGCACAATATTTTTTCATATGGATGCAAGTTTTTAATATATTTTTTAATATATATTTTTAATACATCTTATTTTTTTTATGATTATTTGTATTATACTTATGCACTGAATTTCATGCACTGATTTCTATGTCCCTTGCAAGGGCCCTGCAGGGACAGGTTTTAGTGACATATATATACCTGTGACTTATATCATTAAAAATACCATATTTATTATCTGGATCATATTTCTGATACACCTTGAGGACTGGTCCTTAGTTGTTTTTCAACTATACCTATTTATTAATTTCCATAGGCCCTTGGGTGAGGGCAACACCAGTTAACCTCAGGTTCAAGTATCTTCTTTATTACTGAGTGAGCTACACTATCTTTCCTATTTTAATATCAAGATATGAGTAGATTTCAGACCAAGAAAAGTCTTTTAGGCCTGAATAAATCTTTAGCTATTATAAACAAATAAAGTAGCATTTGATAAGTTAACCAGCTAACTGCTTAGGGTAATAAAACTCAATATAAAGACACAGTTCCTATATTATATAACAATAAAACTACATAGCCTATGTTTAAAAAAAATAAAATACTTGTCAGCGAATGCACCTACAAGAACGCAAACTCAAGTGCTGTCTCAGGCATCAGGTTTAATTACCAGTATAGGAAAAAGCTCAAGAAAGATTTAGTAATAAAAGGTTTCTAGGTTGCTGTTGTACATACCTACCCATGTGTGTAATATTTAAATTACATGCTAATACAACATGCATTCAAGATTTTACAGCATAAGTGGCAAAGTGGAAAGGTCTTGTGATACAATGAAAAAGAGTCTCCTTACCAGAAGCTTTTAATATTTAATTAAGTAGTTGGAAACATATGCGAAAAGAGAACTTTATCCCAGCTGACACTTACCGTGCTTCAAACCAATGCAAATGATTAGAGATGAGCGAACTTACAGTAAATTCGATTTGTCACAAACTTCTCGGCTCGGCAGTTGATGCCTTATCCTGCATAAATTAGTTCAGCTTTCAGGTGCTCCGGTGGGCTGGAAAAGGTGGATACAGTCCTAGGAAAGAGTCTCCTAGGACTGTATCCACCTTTTCCAGCCCACGGGAGCACCTGAAAGCTGAACTAATTTATGCAGGATAAGTCATCAACTGCCGAGCCGAGAAGTTCGTGATGAATCGAATTTACTGTAAGTTCGCTCATCTCTACAAATGATGAAGAGGAGAACTTTTGATGTGGTCTTAATGTAGATTGCTTATACAGACTAATGAACCATTTCATATGGCAGTGATTCCCTGCAACCAACTTTCTGTATAACTCCATTATGTGTATGATGCCTTTGAGAAGATGTATCTATCTATCTATCTTTCTAGACAAGGGTTACTGTAGCACACCAGTGTATCTTTTCAAAAAATGTGCAGTTAGGCTAGGTTCACACTGTGGAATTTCTGGGCAGAATTTCTGCCGAAGATCGAGCCGGCGGCACTAGAACCGCACGGACTACATTGCCGTCCCCATAGACGGCAATGCATTTCTTAGCAGATCTCCCACAAGATCCACCCAGAAATGCATTGCAGTCTATGGGGGCAGCAATGCAGTCTGCTCGGTCCTAGCGCCGCCAGCACGATCTCCGGCAGAAATTCTGCAGTGTGAACCTAGCCTTAAAGGCAACATTTCTGCTGGCTGTTTGATTTATAATGGCTGGGTGAGCCTGCAGAAACATTCAGATTGGCGAATATCTGCACAGAAAATCTCTGTGTGAACATTCACCAGACAGCGGAACACTGGGAGAACATGTCGGCGCTAGGTCTTCTCAGAAATGTGTCATAGATGGCAATGCATTTCAGTGCGAACTTTGCAGAAAGACTAGACATGTCTATTCTTTCTACGGACACCGGAATTTCTATTTCCGTGCCAGATTTTTCTGCCGTGTGAACAGTGCAGCAGAATCCCATTGATATAAATGGAACTCTGCTGCTGCAGAATGTCCGTTGCGGAATTCCACACAAAAAATCCATTGTGTGAACATACCCTAAGCCCATGTTCACATGTCGTAATTTCCATGCCAGATTCTGCATTAAAATCCGGCACAGAGATTTTGCTGCAGCAGGGTCCCGTTGAATTCAACAGGATTCTGCTGCTCTGTGCACACGGTGGAATTTCCATGCCAGATGTTTCCGGCACTGAAATTCCATTTTCTGTCTCTGCTCAAAGAATGAACACGTACATTCTTTGTGCGGAGTCCGCACGGAATGAGTGGCCGTCTATGATATGGCGCATTCCTGTGCAGTCTTAGCGCCGGCATATTATTCCGGCGACCGGCAGTGTCCGGAATAAAACCCACTTTTTTTTGCAAAGATATGCTGGTATGTCTATCTATCTATCATCTCTCTGCCCTTTACATGTGTATGAGACCTAATCTTAATATTTGTAAATATAGGTTAATCTTACTGTACTATTTATTTATATGTGGCTTATTTTTTCAGCACTTTATGTGTGCATGAGGTTTATTATTATATTATTACAGGTCTCTAAATGTATGTATGGTTTATATGCATGTGTGATTTCTGACAGAGGGTTTACTTTATTATAGCATTTAAGTCCTTATTCAACTAAAAGATTCTGCGCTTTCTTATAGCAGCTGCAGCTTCTCAGGCTTGACCTTTTAATGATTCTCCCCCATGATTATCACTTCCTGTGGATCACATCCTTGCCCCTGCTATGCGGCTTCTCTTGTATGATTGCCATTAATTTGCCTAGGTTAGTAGAAGGAAGGAATCCCGGGTCTGCATTGTTTCCACTCTTTTCCAGGCAAAGAAGAATTGAGGTGTTGCTCCAGGTGTCAGAAATGAATAATGGCAGTGTGCAGCTCCCAGACTTATGTAGAAAGAAGAATGGTTATTACATAAAATATATACAGGATAAAAAATACAGCAATTTGAATAATAAATATAATCTTCTAATGAAGTTTTTTTTCTGTGTATAAAAGGGCAGCTGCCAACTGACTACACAGATTTGTTTTCCATATAGACCACCAATCTACAATTCTAAAGGGGAAAGTTATCCAGCTGAGAAATTCAAAACTATGAAAGATCCTTTAAAAACCATTAAAAAAAGGCCATTGTGTGAGCACCTATTCTCTAGATCTTTTTGATGACTACTGTATGTTGCTTTATTTGATGTAGCAAGAAGACGTTTCAGACGTTGCTTATGATTAGCTGTTGTGTATTGCCTTATGTACAGAATGACGAGAAGTAATACAGTTCTGCTTTAAAAGTGCACTTTATAGTACTTAAACAAGATATAACAGTTTTTGACATTTGTAAAAAGAGAATAACCACCCTCGTCAAAGAAATGTCAAATCTTGTCAAAAAATATAATCATACAGAATTATAAAGTAGTATATCTGACATCATATTACACCGTGCTGCTGCCATTGTGCTGTGCCTCCCCTATAGGGTACACCTAGGTTATATACAGCTCACTACACAAAAAATTGCTATGAAATGGAAAATCATAGGAATGCAGTGAGTAGCTTTAATTACTCTTTAAAATCACTTCAGTCAAGATAGATGCTTAAAGTTCCTTAAAGAAAAAGTCAAAATGTAGCCCTATTATCCAAGAGTGATTTCACCTCTAGATTTGTGGTCGATTTAGAGAGGAAATACCTCAATGGGATGTTTCCATGCTGATTCTGCCTCACAAACTGAAATGCCAATTCTTCTGGTGGAATTCTAATCAGCATCAGAAATTTACACACTGAAATTACTATGTGTGAACATGGTCGCGGAAATCCCATTGAAATCAATGGAAGTCTGATACTAGAAGAAATATGCGCTGAATTTGACTCAAAATGTGTTTGTTTCAAATTCAGTGTGGATTCTGTGTTAACTAAGAATATCTTTACTCCAGCAATTAGAATGATAGGTGTATAAATGATTTGAGTAGATAGATTTATAGATAGATAGAAAAAAGGGATATCCACAGCACACGTTTTCTCAAAAGCAATCCAAGGTTTTATTCCATGTCAGTAGCAACGTTTCAGCTAGCTCTCCTAGCCATTCTCAAGCTCAGTACAACAGTGCAAATACACTCTATATATAGGGGTACCCAATCAGTAACAATTGTGTTACAAACATGTCAATTAAGTGAAAATAAAACAAAATATAAGTGAAAAATAGACATAATGTGCACATAAATCATAAATACATAGGTAGTGCAGAAAAACATATAAGATCAAAAACCTTGATTGTATACAGCTAATCCCAGATCTTCACACAAGTGTATAAAACATCTTTAGGGGTCACGATTAATTAAATAACCACAACCTGTGCAAGTTAAAAACATATATGCAGTAACTATGGGAGCCACTCACCGGGACTTCACGTGCAGTTCTGTTTGTAAACAGAGGCAGTGCGCATGTGCGCACGTCTCTGTACAGTATCAGTGCGCCTGTGCGCCGAACAAAATACCCAGCGTTCACTACAAGGGCTGAGGTCAGATCCGCAACAGGATGTATGCAAGTAAGGAGCATGGTGGTGACCTAGGCAACCATCTGAGCATGCCCAAAATCGATCTCCACATTGTAGGAGCCATTTTAATGTTACGCCGAGCACTCCGGGTCCCGCATCCATCCCGGAGCGCTCACGGCGTGTATCCTCCTGCAGCGCCCCGGTCTGTCCCTCTGACCGGGAGCGCTGCTATAGTGCAGCCAGCGGGGATGCGATCCGTGTGGCGGCACAAGTCCGCCCGTGGGTCGCATCCCGTTCCACTTACCTCCCTCTGCCTTCTGTGTCCTCCCGGCGCGCGTGGCCCCGCTCTCTAGGGCGCACACGTCGGCTCTCTTAAATTTAAAGGGCCAATGCACCATTAATTGGTGCCTGGTCCAATTACTGTAAAACGTATAAAACACCACTTCCCCTTCCTGTCCTTGACGGATCTTGTTGCCTAGTGCCTAGAGAAAGTGTTTCCTGAGTGTCCATTGACTTTTTTCCCAGAACCTTTGCTGTTGCCTCTGACTACGAACCTTGCCGCCTGAACTGACCTTCTGCTACGTCTGACCTTGCCTTGCCTTGTCCTTTTGTACCGCGCCACCTCAGCTGCCAGAGGGGTTGAGTCGCTAACGGGTGGAACGACCTGGGGGTTACTGCCGCAGCAAGTCCATCCCGCTTTGCGGCAGGCTCTGGTGAATACCGGTAACCTCTTAGACTCCGTTCCCTTGGTACGGCCCACGCCATCACCTCTCTGGCACAGAGAATCCACCTCCAGTGTCCTCAACATCCACCAGCCCGGATCCTGACATGTAAGTAGGGGAATTTGCCCACAACTTTAATAGGTCAACCAGGGAGTAGATGAACCAAAAAAAATGTACATATGAAATAAAAGAAATAATAATAATGAAAAAAACTAAATGTAATAAATAAATTTGAAAAAAAACAAAAAATAAAAATAAAAATATAAAAGAACGGCCATATGTGGTTCCCATGGCAAATGGGTGCAAACACTTCATGGGTCCAGAGCAATTAGCACATTGCACAATTTTAGGTGTGTATGGAGGCTAATACCAAGCTTCATTGGCCAAGAATTAGTCACCCATGCACCGGACCATATCTGGGCTCCATCAGTCAGACAGTTGTCCAGGGAGATCTCAATGCAAACACCATACCTCCTTTTCAGGATATAGTATAGGACACCAGTGTTGAAACCACAGCCACACATAAAAAGAGATGAAAAAAATTAATAAAATAAAAATGAATGAAGATAACATTTTATGAAAATAAAATTAAATTAAAAGTAATGAACAAAGTAAGAAATAAAAAAAAGGTGGAGATACTGCCTATCACCTAACATAACCATGCTCTTGCTTGTAACCTGTTGTCACCGACCACATGAATCAAAATTTTGGTGTTTGCATTGAGTTTGCAACCATCTGACTGATGGAGCCCAGACATGGTCCCGATGCATGGGTGACTAATTCTTGGCCAATGAAGCTTGGTATTAGCCTCCATACACACCTAAAATTGTGCAATGTGCTAATTGCTCTGGACCCATGAAGTGTTTGCACCCATTTGCCATGGGAACCACATATGGCCGTTCTTTTATATTTTTTATTTATTTTTTTATTTTAATTTTTTATATATTTATTTATTTATTACATTTAGTTTTTTCATTATTATTATTTATTTTATTCCATATGTAAATTTTTTTGGTTCATCTACTCCCTGGTTGATCTTTTAAAGTTGTGGGCAAATTCCCCCACTTAAAATGGCTCCTACAATGTGGAGATTGATTCTGGGCATGCTCAGATGGTTGCCTAGGTCACCACCACACTCCTTCCTTGCATACATCCTGTTGCGGATCTGACCTCAGCCCTTGTAGTGAACGCTGGGTATTGCGTTCGGCGCACAGGTGCACTGCCTCTGTTTACAAACGGAACTGCAGGTGAAGTCCCGATGAGTGTTTGGCTCCCATAGTTACTGCATATATGTTTTTAACTTGCACAGGTTGTGGTTATTTAATTAATCATGACCTCTAAAGATGTTTTATACACTTGTGTGAAGATCTGGGATTATCTGTATACAATCAAGGTTTTTAATCTTATATGTTTTTCTGCACTGCCTATGTATTTTTGATTTATATGCACATTATGTCTATTTTTCACTTATATTTTGTTCTATTTTTACTTAATTGACATGTTTGTAACACAATTGGTACTGATTGGGTACCCCTATATATAGAGTGTATTTGCACTAGAGGTGCACCGAAGCTCCCCCCCCCCCCCACAATATCAGGCAGCTCCCCCCCCCCACAATATCAGGCAGCTCCCCCCAACAATATTAGGCAGCTCCCCCCCCCCCCAATATTAGGCAGCTCCCCCCCCACAATATTAGGCAGCTCCCCCCACATTTGTAGGCAGCTCCCCCCACATTAGGTCAGCAGTTCCCCCACCCCACAGACATACAGCTTCCAGCCATATACAGTGTATGGCTGGAGGCTGTATGTCTGTACTGCTGCCCCCACAGTGTTCCGGTCACCGCTCCTCCGGCCCGGGGTCACATCTACTGCTATGGCCTATGGACCATAGCAGTAGGTGCCGGGACCGGAGGAGCGGTGACCGGAACACTGAAGAAGATGACGCGGTCACTTACCAGGCCCCGGCCAGCGTGCGTTCTCCCGCGACGATCCTGCGGTCCTCCTGCGTCTCTATGGTTGTACGCACGGGACGTCAGTGACGTCCCGTGCGTACGACCATAGAGGCGGAGAAGCGAAGGACCGAAGGAGGATTGCGGGAGGATCGCCGGGGAATGGTTACATAGTTACATAGTTAGTACGGTCGAAAAAAGACATATGTCCATCAAGTTCAACCAGGGAATTAAGGGGTAGGGGTGTGGCGCGATATTGGGGAAGGGATGAGATTTTATATTTCTTCATAAGCATTAATCTTATTTTGTTCCAGGAATGTATCTAATCCTGTGAGTGACCGGCGGACATCCTTATGTCCCGAAAAGATTTTTCGGGACACAGGGATGTCCGGGATAGGATTAGGAATACCTATTTTTATGTGCCCGGGCCGACTCCCGTGTGTGGCTGCAGGCGGGGGCCGGCCAGAGCATATAAAAACTAATACTGTATACTAATAACCAGGGGGCCTCCAGCTGTTGTGAAACTACAACTCCCAGCATGCCCGGACAGACTTTGATGGTCCGGGCATGCTGGGAGTTGTAGTTTCACAACAGCTGGAGGCCCCCTGGTTTTTAGTACACAGTATTAGTTTGTATATGCTCTGGCCGGCCCCCGCCTGCAGCCATACACGGGAGCAGGCACATGAAAAGAAGTATTCCTAATCCTATCCCGGAGAGCGCAACCCCCCCCCCGCCCGATGTTGCGGCTGGCCCCGCCTGCACCCCCCACGAGTGCCTCTGCCACTGGCAGTGTTTGTAA
The DNA here is from genome assembly GCF_029499605.1 of Hyla sarda. Taxonomy (NCBI): domain Eukaryota; kingdom Metazoa; phylum Chordata; class Amphibia; order Anura; family Hylidae; genus Hyla; species Hyla sarda. The sequence continues at coordinate 163,335,034 of NC_079189.1, forward strand.
CTTGTGCTGTGGGCGGGCAGGGGAGGTGGTCATTATCGGCACATTTTTTGCTGTTTCGGCATTTTGCCGAAATAGCTATTTTCGGCCGATATGTATCGGCCGCCGATATATCGGTGCATCCCTAATTTGCACTGTTGTACTGAGGTTGAGAATGGCTAGGAGAGCTAGCTGAAACGTTGCTACTGACACATTTTTTTTCATGGAATAAAACCTTGGATTGCTTTTGAGAAAATGTGTGCTGTGGATATCCGTTTTTTCTGCATTTTATATGGACCCCTGACCCAGGTCCGGACTCTGCGTGCACCTCCATTTTTTTCATACTGATGTGCTGCTTTCCTCTTTCTTGATAGATAGATAGATAGATAGATAGATAGATGAAGCAACGGAAGATAGATAAATAGATAGATAAACAAAGAATAAGTTGGCCAGCACTATTGATTCCAAACTATCATACGGACCTGGCTTACAGGTGCAGGCTGCTGGGCTAATAGTGCTGGCCAACTTATTCTTTGTTTGTATTACACATATGAGGGAGTGGCTACCTCCATGTTGGTTCTTGCACCCCACCCACCTCTATCAGGTGCATATAAGGTGATTTGGATGTTCCAGATCTTGCAATGCCTGCTGAGCTGTTCACACAGAGGCCTATTCATAGTGTATGGTCCATCCCAATGAGATCACCTTACCGTGGTGGGACGGTTCAAGCTATTTGGCCCCCAAATTGCAAGCTAAGTATCTCACTATTTCATTACTGCACCATTGCTGAATAGCTTCTCATGTTGTATCCATATACTCATGTTTTATCTATATCTTTGTGCTAGCAGTGTGCTGCTGTATTCTCCTTTTGCTGTATATTTAGCCCAGCTGCCTGCACCTGTAAGTCAGGTCCGTATGATAGTTTGGAATCAATCGTGCTGGCCAACTTATTCTTTGTTTGTATTCCACATATGGGGGAGTGGCTACCTCCATGTTGGTTCTTGCACCCCACCCACCTCTATCAGGTGTATATAAGGTGATTTGGATGTTCCAGATCTTGCAATGCCTGCTGATCTTGTCACACAGAGGCATATTCATAGTGTAGGGTCCGTCCCAATGAGATCACCTTACCGTGGTGGGACGGTTCAAGCTATTTGGCCGCCAAATTGCAAACTAAGTATCTCACTATTTCATTACTGCACCATAGCTGAATAGCTTCTCATGTTGTATCTATATACTCATGTTTTATCTATATCTTTGTGCTAGCAGTGTGCTGCTGTATTCTCCTGTTGCTAGATAGATAGATATGAGATAGATAGATAGATATAAAGCAAATCAAAACGGCTCAACCAAAATCCAGAGTATAGATGAAATTCGGGGTGCCCGCATAGCTGGAACCTGGGTCCGCCGGTTCCTTAATGCAGACAATAGCAAATATAATGCAGCACTCCACAGGTAGCAAATAAAGGTGGTTTTATTCCATCATGTGCATAAACAATGTTTCGCCAGCCTCACACTGGCTTTTTCAAGTGAATCATAGTGATACAGGTGGGTATTTATAGACCGCGCACCAAGTCATGTGACATAGGTAATACATGATTTGCATATGTACACAAAGGAGATCAATGTAAACTGTGCAATTGAGAATGCAGATCATCATGTACATAGTGCTCATTTTGTATAAAGACATCTAATAAACATCCAGTTTCTAAACAAGTGTGTTTTTCATGATACATAAAAATAGTGCAGTGATAGTAATCAATAATTACGTGCATAGCTGTGAAAGCCTTCCGGGGTCCTGCCGCAATGCTTCCTGATTCCGGATGCTGGATGCCGTATGTGTAGTGTGCATTGCGATGGAGGAGAAGTACTTCCGGGTCGGGGTAGAACAGGATACAAGGAGGGTGTCCTCGCATCCATGGTAACCCGACTCCGGATTGTGCCGTGGTTGGCGCATGCTCAGAAGGTTCCTGTGTGTCAGTAAAGAATGCTCATGCGCATAGTAGCGCCGGGATACAGACAATGTCCATATAATTGCATAGTGGACAGACCATGTATCTTGTCCCATAGTGTATAAGCATCCAGGTCACATATATAGGGAAATGATGTAGTAACTCCGTGGGACAGCACATGGATCCAAGTAGGAAATAGTAGGAACAGCATGATGAACGAAAGCAAGTAGTCAGTTGCAGTCACCGATACTCAGAGGTTCTATGCAGATAACAGATGGTCCACTTTGCTATCTCGTGGTTGCCCTTGGAAACCGACAGGTGTAGCAGCAAACTGTAGAGGTAAAAAGTATGAAAGAAGGGTAATGACTGACTCCAGTCGGCGTACATGAGCCGACTCCGCTCTCCAGACACATATCTATGAATTTACCGGTATATATGAACCGGAGCCGTTTTGCCATCAGCGTGCATGGACCTTTTCATCGGTGTATGTGGACCGATATCTGTATCATGATGGTCTGTAGGAGTAACAGCTGGAAAATAGGAAAGTATAAAGTGTTAGAATAATCCAAATAACTCCATCATGCAAGAGCATTCATCTTTGGGCACAGATTACAGAGTCCTAAGCGTATCGGGTCTTGCATTCAGGGAGTGTCTTATGAGTATTGTCCATGAACATGGACTCTCTTTTTACTTTTTACCTCTACAGTTTGCTGCTACACCTGTCGGTTTCTAAGGGCAACCACGAGATACAGTCTTTACAGTCTGCTGCTACACCTGTCGGTTTCCAAGGGCAACCACGAGATAGCAAAGTGGACCATCTGTTATCTGCATAGAACCTCTGAGTATCGGTGAACTGCATCATGCTGTTCCTACTATTTCCTACTTGGATCCAATGTGCTGTCCCCAGGAGTTACTACATCCTTTTCCTATATATGTGACCTGGACGCTTATACACTATGGGACAAGATACATGGTCTGTCTACTATGCGATTATATGGACATTGTCTCTATCCCGGCGCTGCTATGCGCATGAGCATTCTTTACTGACACACAGGAACCTTTTGAGCATGCACCAGCCACGGCACGATCTGGAGTTGGGTTACCATGGATGCGAGGACGGGCTCCTGGTATCCTGTTCTTCCCCGACCTGGAAGTACTTCTCCCCCATCGCGATGCACACTACACATACGGCGTCTGGCATCCGGAATCAGGAAGCATTGCGGCGGGACCCCGGAAGGCATTCACAGCTATGCACGTAATTATTGATTACTATCACTGCACTATTTTTATGTATCATGAAAAACACACTTGTTTAGATACTGGATGTTTATTAGATGTCTGTATACTAAATGAGCACTATGTACATGGTGATCTGCATTCTTGATTGCACAGTTTACATTGATCTCCTTTGTGTTTACATATGCAAATCATGTATTACCTATGTCACATGACTTGGTGGGCTGTCTATAAATACCCACCTGTATCACTATGATTCACTTGAAAAAGCCAGTGTGAGGCTGGCGAAACGTTGTCTATGCACATGATGGAATAAAACCACCTTTATTTGCTACCTGTGGAGTGTTGCATTATATTTGCTATTGTCTAGATAGATAGATAGATAGATAGATAGATAGATAGATAGATAGATAGATAGATAAATCAAGAAACAGAAGATATGTAGATAATAAATAAAAAGATAGATAGACAGATAGATAGCTAGAGCAAGCAATGGAAGATAGATAGATAGATAGATAGATGGATGGATAGAGGATAGATAGATGATAGATAGATATGAGATAGATAGATAGATAGATCATAAATAGATAGATGATTGATAGATGGATAAATAGATAAATTAGATATGTTTGTGCAAGGAGTAACACTAAGATAACACATCATAGATCTGAATGAATGAACTAATTGTATGAAATACTTTCGTCTTTACATGTCCTCCCAGACCTTGGACTAAAGCATCCGCCAACTCCTGGACAGTCTGTGGTGCAACATAGCATTGGTGGATGTAGCGAGACATGATATCCCAGATGTGCTCAATCGGATTCAGGTCTGAGTAACGGGGCGGGCCAGTCCATAGCATCAATGCCTTCCTCTTGCAGGAATTGCGGACACACTCCAGCCACATGAGGTCTAGCATTTGTGGTGTCCCGGTACCGTATTTTATACGTTACCTGTGTAGAGGTCCCCATAGTCAGAGTCCCTAGGATGTCGGGGTCCCTCTTTTCTAGTCTTCCCCTTGTCACCTCTCACTTAGCCACTAGATATATAATAGTTCTGTCTGATACTTATACAGTTATAAGTATAAAAAGTGTATATAGTGAATTGTCTACCTGGTTGTAGCGTAACAGGACCTGAGGGTCATGTGATCGGGTAAACTCTATGGTTTTGCTTTAGGACCTTAGGAGGTCCCAGTGACGTGTTCTCCCACCATGCATTGTAACGGTGAGTGACAGCTGAAACGGACCAATCCAAAACGGCCCTGCCCCTGCCCATATAAGGGAGCGGCGGCCATTAAGCGCTCTCTTTCCTCTTGGGCTGCTGATAGAGGAGGATCTGCGCAGCTATTTTCAGCAGTGACCAGGCCCAAGCCTTGCGGCAACGGCCATCCATACAGAACTGTAAGTTATCTTAATCCCTGTTAACTTCATGGGATCCCCGGACCTAAATAGACCCCCTAAATCCGGACAGATCTCTGCACAACTCCTAATTCTATTAACCTTTGGATAAGTCAACGGTCCGCAGCATCGTCAATCATTGCTGAGCTGTATAGAGACTGTATTACTAAGATTGATGCTTTTAATTGGATGTACCGCAAGTACTTTAGTAAACTTTATGCAAGTTCAAGTTCATCCCTATTGTGGACCTTCATTAATTTAAGCACGCACCTATCGTTTCTGGGAAGGGTGGCGATAGGCCGAAGATTTACCTCAGCGTATTAACCCTCACCCTGGCGTCACGAGTGACAGCGGTTAAATTATCCCCTCATTTACCTAAGCAACACCCCCACTGTATTATATTCCCCCCAAGGGCTACCACAAAGCCTTTTTGGTGTCACGAACAGGATTCGGGTGTGTGCCTACTACAGTTGTCACTAGTGAAAGTGTACTCCCCCCCCAAGCAACAAACTTTATTCATGTGCTGTAAACCGTGTTGTTGTGTACGGGAGCGATGTCCGTGGTGCACCATGCAAGGGGGCCACGAGAAAAGTAAGGGGAGAGGCGAAAATTCATCTGCAACTAAGATGTGTAAACTGCGCAATGAATTCATGCTACGATCCTCTGGTCCGGTCAGCACAGGCGGAGCCGAACTGCTGCCGGAAAAGCGCGCGAAGAAAGCCCGTGCTGTGCCAAGCCCCGCCGCTGAGTGTGGCTGCCAAGTTGCTGTATCAGAGCCGAAAGGGAACTTGGAGATACAGGAGTTGTCTCGGGAAGGACCGGAAGTCGGGGCTGCATCGATGACGTCCTTCCTGCCGGCCGCCATATTGGGGAAGCCCACTATAAAAGACACCACGCACAGCGACCTCTTCAGTCTGCACAGGGAGCCGGAGAGTACAGGCATGGCAGAGAGCAGCGTTCCACGTGGTGAAGATGGCAAAATGGCGCCGGAACAATGGAAAGTTGTGGCAGTCGCAGCCCCGACTTTTTCTAGAACTTGCTGACCGTCTGCAGCGGTTGTCATTAGACAAAGAGGGGGCCTGCAATCTTCCCCCACTGCCTGATGATGATGACGATTGGCCAGAGACACCTCCAAAGGAGAGCGCAGGGACACCTGGAGGTACATTGCCGGTGTTCCCTCACCACAGAACTTGGGGCTCGTGGGCCGAGATCCCATCGGAGGAGTCTTCAGTGAGTACCCCGCCAGAGGCGGACTTCTCTTCCTCCTCCAGCCCTGAGGTCATACCCCGATCAAGCTTGCCAAGTGCACGACCGTGCTCACCGAAATTGCCACAATGGGTGTTTGGAGATGAAACGGAGCTGATCAAATAAACGCACAAGGTACTTCAGCCAATACCTGGGAAGCCACTCCCACAAATTCCAACTGCACAGAGAGAAAGGGCCCATCAAGAAGCCGAGCTGGCCGAATTGATGGAAAAGTTAAAGGCCCGACACAAAGAACTGTATGCCCCTAAGCATTTGCCTCATGAAGAAAAAAATGTGGTATCAAGAAAATACCAAAGAAATGGAGGCATTGTACATACGCAAATGGGACCGAGAAGGGGAGGAGCCATTGGAAAGAAGGAGAGCAACTGTGGCCAAATTCGACAAGGTCAGAGGTCATGGGACACTTCTTGACTGCCACACTGGGCAGACCCTCCGCGTAAACCGACGAGCAGTACGAAGGCCATAACTACACAAGAAGTTCTACACCTTGGAGGTGGGTGAAATTGTGGAGTACACCCCCGTCCAAAGCCTGCGTGGAGAATGGGCTGCTTCGGTCACAAGACCAACTGCCCCAACACAGCTTCCTTTTAAGTATTTCCCGTCGACTGATTGGAGTCCGATCCCTTTAACTTGAGGCCGACATGGTCCGCTCCTAAAGCCTCCATCAACGTACCCAAGGAGGAGGAGCCTCAACAGTAAAGATCATCTTCTGTGTAAAGCAAAGAGCCAAGTTCATGATTTTCTGTGTACAGCAAAGAGCCAAGTTCATCATCTTCTGCGTCCCGCCAAGAGCCAAGTCCTGCACAGGATCAAGAAAGTAGGCCAAAGTTGCGGCCACCACAAACAGTACCTAGGCCCTCTCGGAGCCATGAGAGTTTGCCTGTTCCTGCGGTACTGACGAAAGGGTCATGGGTCCATCCTAGTTTGAAGATGGTGCTCAAGCCCTATTGCCCCACTTACATTCCGGCTAGCAAGCCTATGGCCTCTTTGAATCCTACCATCAACCGCTCCACCCTCACCAATGTGGCGTGGCAGAGCTATGTTAACTCCATACCTGCCCCTGATGTTGGGAGGTACAGAGGAAACAGGAGAGGCACAACAAGAGTGAGGAAGAATATTCTCTAAAGGACTTCAAAGTAATGTTTTGTTGTTTTATTAACCACTTTTGTTTTACAGCAACCAAGTTCAAGAATTGTGCCTAGCAGGACTGTGCTAAGATTGTTCCAGTTCAAAGTTCAGCAACGTAACCACTAAGCTTTGTGCCTGACTATTAAGTCAAGTGACTCCTAGCCAGTAGGAGATTCATAAGGACTGTATCTGGCTGATTTGTGGTACGGTCGTGTTTTTCTTTCCCTTCCATGAACTCTTAGTGTAGGTGGACTGCTGATCCTTACATGCCAATTTGTATATTTCTATGGGCTCTTAGTGTAGGTGGACTGCTGATCCTTACACATCTGCTTTATGTATATACCAGCAGCTTCATAAGAACTCTTATGCTAAATGTTGCACTTATCAGGTGAATGCACCTGAACCCTGTTGGAGTGTTGATAATTGTGTAGGTTTGAGTAATAAATATGTATATGGTTCTTGTACACAGAAAGGTATCCTTGTGTCTGTGTACAGGAAAAACAGGTAAAGGTTGTGCATAGAAAAGAGCCCAACGTCTATGTACGTAAAAAGTAGGTAAGAGTTGTACATGGAAAATGTCAGCATGTTACACGTGTACACTAAACCCTAAAAACGTAAATAATTCTTGTACATACAAATGTATAGAATGCTAGAGGTGTTTAGTAGTTGCTAAATAGGTGACACCTCGGCTCCTCCGGAGGTAGTATTATTGCTGTCGCCAATTGCTAGCACCTGTCTCAACAGAAAGAAATTTGAATTGTCTACCTGGTTGTAGCGTAACAGGACCTGAGGGTCATGTGATCGGGTAAACTCTATGGTTTTGCTTTAGGACCTTAGGAGGTCCCAGTGACGTGTTCTCCCACCATGCATTGTAACGGTGAGTGACAGCTGAAACGGACCAATCCAAAACGGCCCTGCCCCTGCTCATATAAGGGAGCGTCGGCCATTGAGCGCCCTCTTTCCTTGTGGGCTGCTGATAGAGGAAAATCTGTGCAGCTATCTTCAGCAGTGACCAGGCCCAAGCCTTGCGGCAACGGCCATCCATACAGAACTGTGAGTTATCTTAATCCCTGTTAACTTTGCGGGATCACCGGACATAAATAGACACCTAAATCCGGACGGATCTCTGCACAACTCCTAATTCTATTAACCCTTGGATAAGTCAACGGTCCGCAGCATCTGTCAATCATTGCTGAGCTGTATAGAAACTGCATTACTAAGACTGTTGCTGTTAATTGGATGTACCGCAAGTACTTCAGTAAAGTTTATGCAAGTTCAAGTTCATGCCTATTGTGGACCTTCATTCATTTAAGCACGCACCTATTGTTTCTGGGAAGGGTGGCGATAGGCCGAAGATTTACCTCAGCGTATTAACCCTCACCCTGGCGTCACGAGTGACAGGGTTTAAATTAACCCCTCATATACCTGCGCAACACTCCCACTGTATTATATTCCCCCCAAGGGCTACCACACATTGTCATGCATTAGGAGGAACTCAGGGCCAAACGCACCAGCATATGGTCTCACAAGGAGTCTGAGGATCTCATCTCGGTACCTAATAGCAGTCAGGCTACCTCTTGCAAGCACATGGAGGGTTGTGTGGCACCCAAAGAAATGCCAACCCACACCATTACTGACCCACCACCTAACCGGTCATGCTGGAGGATGTTGCAGGCAGACGAGCGCTCTCCACAGCATCTCCAGACTCTGTTACGTTTGTCACATGTGCTCAGTGTGAACCTGCTTTCATCTGTGAAGAGCACAGGGCGCCAGTGCCGAATTTGCCAATTTTTGTGTTTTTTCTGGCAAAGACAAAACATCCTTCACGGTGTTGGGCTGTAAGCCCAACCTCCACCTGTGTAGGTCAGGCCCTCATACCACCCTCATGGAGTCTGTTTCTGACCGTTTGAGTGGACACATGCACATTTGTGGCCTGCTGGAGGTCATTTTGCCGGGCTCAGGCAGTGCTCCTCCTGGCACAAAGGTGGAGGTAGCGGTCCTGCTGCTGTGTTGTTGCCCTCCTACGGCCTGCTCCAGCTCTCCTGATGAACTGACCTGTCTCCTTGTAGCGCCTCCATGCTCTGGACAGTACGCTGACAGACACAGTAAACCTTCTTGCCACAGCTCGCATTGATGTGCCATCCTGGATGACCTGCACTACTTGAGCCACTTGTGTGGGTTGTAGACTCAGTCTCATGCTTCCACTAGAGTGAAAGCATCCCCAGCATTCAAAAGTGACCAAAACATCAGCCAGGAAACATAGGAACTGAGAAGTGGTATGTGGTCACCACCTGCTGAACCAATCCTTTACTAGGGGTGTCTTGCTAATTGCCTATAATTTCCACCTGTTGTCCGTTCCATTTGCACAACAGCATGTGAAATTGATTGTCAATCAGTGTTGCTTCCTGAGTGGACAAGTGTGATTGACTTGGAGTTAAATTGTATTGTTTAAGTGTTCCCTTTATTTTTTTTTTGAGCAGTGTATTTGTGCCTTCTACTGTGAAAGTGAGACACAATAAAAGGAATCCTCTACTAGACTACATAGAACTGGTGTCATGTAAGTATGTATTAACTATGATCCACACTGTATAGGGGGAGATTTATCAAAACCTGTCCAGAGGAAAAGTTGCTGAGTTGCCAATGGCAACCAATCAGATTGCTTCTTTTATTTTTCAGAGGTTATTTAAAAAAATGAAAGAAGTGATCTGATTGGTTGCCCATCAACTATTCCTCTGAACAGGTTTTGATAAATCTCCCAGTGTCTTTCTTTGCAGGTTCAATGGATACTGCAACAATGAGCCAAAATGAGGTTGCCAGAGAAGGACTCCACAGACCATTAGTAAAAAATAAAATAAAAAAGGCACCTTACACAGTGTTGTTCTTCGGCTTCTTTCACACTACAAAATGACTCTGTTTTATAGGTCAGTACGAAGTTCCGTGTAAAAATCAGCTGTAAAACGGCAGTTAAAAAATCTTATACGACCGTTAGAAAATCCCATTACAGTCTATGGGATTTTTCTAATAGCCGTTTTAACCTGTTATAACCCGTTATTAATAACAACCGTTATTTTGTGACGGAAGGTAGTAACGGGAGAAATAGTGCATGCAAGCAAAATGGGTGTGGCTATGTGAAGACGGAGCCAAAAGGGGAGGGACCAAATGTCAATCATAGTTGGTTATAATAGGGTATATAATGAAAAAATGTGTATATATATATATATATATATATATATATATATGCACACACATTAACATAGGTAGGACGATTTCCCATGATAAACACGTGTACCTCTAAATAAATCATACAGTGACTAATTAACACCGGTATGTAAGGAGGAATATTATCACAATACATCTTACCATCATACTGTTACTGACACTAATATTACCAATAATACCAGTATACAAGGAGGAATATTATCACCATACATATTACCATTATACTGTTACTAACCAAATCCTGTATACTGAGACCAATTTTACCAGTACCCCCAGATTAGACCCCCCATCCGTAGACAGGTAGAACCCGAGATTAACCCCAAGTAGGCAGGTAGTAACCCAGATTAGAACCCCCAGTAGGCAGGTAGTACCCCCAGATTAACCCCCTCTCCCCCAGTAGGCATGTTATGTAGTACCCCAGATTAATCCCCCCCAGTAGGCAAGTAGTACCCCCAGATTAACCCCCTCTCCCCAGTAGACAGGTATTACCCTGAGATTAACTCCCTCCTGGGAGAGCTGCTGAACCAGGGTAGCGGCAGGAGGACAAGAAGCTTTGGCTTTGCTCGGGGCACTGGGCCAGCTCGGGGCCCAAGGCAATTGCTTGGTTTTCCTGTCCTGTAGTGACGGGCCTGGCCATAGCATAGCATTGATCAGTGTTATTAGTGCTCGGCTGCTCCAGCCTGCCCTGGCTGACTGGAGCATTGACACACAGATTGGACAGTGATAAGGCAGGTAAGGGCCCTTCCGCCATCCTCTCAGCTCTGTGGGATGCATCGGCGGTCCTGAACAGCCCTGCTGAGATAGCCGGGATGACTTTTCTCCCATTTTAGATGCCGCAATCAACTTTGCGTTAAAGGGTTAATACTAGTGTTGCTCGAGAATTTTTGCGATTCAAATTTTATTCGCGAATATTGCATATTCGGAATATTCGCGAATATAGCACTATATATTCGAAATTAAGAATATTTTCTTTTTTTTTCTTTTTTTTCTTCACAGTGATCATCCCTCTCTGCTTCCAGCTTGTGTGGTCTAAAGAAGGCTCTAATACTACCGTGTGAGACCACCGGGCAAATATTCGCATAGGCGAATATTCGCGAATATTGTCCCTCCCTTCTGCTGCTTATATCAAGTTACACTGGTATACTTGCTATAAAGTTCATAAATTTTCACATATGCAAATTTTCATATATGCAAATTTTCGCATATGCAAAAAATATTACGAATATGCGAATTTAGCGAATATATAACGAGCACGTGCTGTCAAGCAGTAGATGACACACGCTCCTCACTGAAAAAGCCAGGGTCCCATCCCAGCGATTGGACCCTCTGCGGTCAGCTACTTATCCCCCATCCTGTGGATAGGGGATATGTTAATTTTTGCTTGAATTCTCCATTATTAAGTGATGTTTAAACATTTATAGACAAACTACCTGAAATAGAGTCTCAGAAAAATTTGCACATGGCATACCTTTGTGTCTAGGTTGCATTATAAGTACACAGATTTACATTTCCAGTCCTTGGAATTTTATCATGTCCTGATATAAGGAACATACTAATTATTCTGCATGAAATTGTGTGCAAATTGCTTACATTATATTTGCATTAGCTTCGCCAGAATGACAAAGACTAGCTGCAAGATCTGCAAAATTAATGCTTCAGTACATTTACTATGCACTTATAGGTTTAGCATCTGAATCATTTTATATGATCAATCAGTTCTGTTACAAAATGACAGCTGAAACAGACGATAGGATTTTAGGATGACGTTCAAAATACTCATCATCATAGGACTGAGGTCTGAAAGAAGAGACAAGTGGCGCCAGGAAGGATTTACCTGTCAGGGGAGAAGTAGCATCTCTAACAAGATATGAAATAAAAGAGACACTAGAGGAATACTGGCTGAATTGCTTAGTCACCAAAGTTCATCTTATAAATAATATTAAGAAACTGGAACAATAAGGTTAGAAACAAGTCTCTGAAGGAAGAAAAAGTACAATTTCTGCGCTAATCACCAAATGCAGATTAATCATGAACGCTGTGTAAATTTTGGTAATTTTACACATAATGTGATTTCCTAAATTATCAAAGTCTTATGGTTAAAATTATTGCCTTAAAAACTGTTCATTATTAAAGGAATTCACATTTCTTATTTAAAGGGGTACTCCGCCCCTAGACATCTTAGCTGGGGACCCCGGGGATCGCTGCTGCAGCACCCCGCTATCATTACTGCGCAGAGCGAGATCGCTCTGCACGTAATGACGGGCAATACAGGGGCTGGAGCATCGTTACGTCACGGCTCCGCCCCTCGTGACGTCACGGCCTGCCCCTGTCAATACAAGTCTATGGGAGGAGGTCATCACGCCCCCTGCCATAGACTTGCATTAAGGGGACGGGCCGTGATGTCATGAGGGGTGGAGCCATGACGTCACGCTGCTCCGGCCCCTGTATTGCTCGTCATTACGCACAGAGCGAACTCGTAATGATAGCAGGGTGCTGCAGCAGCGATCCCCGGGGTCCCCAGCAGCGGGACCGCGGCAATCTAACAACTTATCCCCTATCCTTTGGATAGGGGATAAGATGCCAGGGGCGGAGTACCCCTTTAAAGGGATTAAACCGTGGTGCCCCAAGTGATCTTGAGAGTAGCGGAATTGGTGTTATATAAATGCTATTTAGCCATGGCTGGCACGGAGGATAGGAAGAGTACACAGCTAAGGAGCTATGGAATGGGGGAAATGTGTGTATTAATAAAATATTGAATTTATTTGTATATTTCTTTGTTTATAACCTTGTAAATGTAGTATGATAAACACTTCCATTCAATGCTTTGGAGGGGGGAATTAAGTACTGCATATGCGTAGGGTGAATGGGGATAGATGAGTATGAATTGTGAAAGCGAAGTCCAAATATTTGTAGAAAAATGGGCAGGACAAGAAGATCCTCTCTTGGCACTCAGGCTGTTAATCAAGCCATCCTTGGAGAATGGAAGAATCAGTGAGCATAACTGAAAGCAGGGATGTCTATTCCCCTTGACTAGATATCAATCATTAGCAAGCGCCACTCAAAGTTGTTGTTTTTTTGGCTTTTTAAGCCCTTAAAGACAATTTTATTTTTACGTTTTCGTCTTTTCCTCCTCGCCTTCAAAAAATCATAACTCTTTTATATTTTTATCCACAGACTAGTATTAGGGCTTGATTTTTGTGCAACCAGTTGTCCATTGTAATGCCATCACTCACTTTACCATAAAATGTATGGTGCAACCAAAAAAAAACGATTTGTGTGTGGAAATTAAAAAGAAAACTGCAATTTTGCTAATTTTGGAAGGTTTCGTTTTCACACAGTACAATTTATGGTAAAAATGACTTGTGTTCTTTATTCTTTGGGTCAATAGGATTAAAATGATACTCATGATAACATACTTTTCTATTACTGTTGCGCTTAAAAAATAAATCGCAAACTGTTTAACTAAATTAGTATGTTTAAAATCCCCCTTTTTCATTCTTCCATATTAGCGGCGGTATGAGGGCTCATTTTTTGCGCCGTGATCTGTACTTTTTATTGATACCATATTTGCTTATATAAAACTTTTAATACATTTTTTTAATAAAACTTTTTAGGAATACAATATTATAAAAAAGCAGCTATTTTGGACTTTTATTTTTTAACGTTCACGCCGTTCAAAGTATGGTATCATTAACATTGTATTTTAAAAGTTTAGATATTTACGCACGTGGCAATACCAAATATGTATATAAAAATGTTTTTACACTTTATGGGGGGTGAAATAGGGAAAATTAGATCATTGACATTTTTATTGGGGGAGGGGGTTTTTTAAAAAAAATTTCAGCTTATTTTTTACTTTTTTTACTTTTATTTTTACACTTTAATAGTCCCCATAGGGGACTATTTATAGCACTCATTCAATAGCTATTACTGTTCAGTGCTCTGCATAGGACATAGCACTGATCAGTATTATCGGTCATCTTCTGCTCTGGTCTGCTCAATCGCAGACCAGAGCAGAAGACCCATGGAAGGCAGCAGAGGCAGGTGTGGGGACCTCCGTCTGCCGTTCTGGATGATCGGATTGCCGCGGCAGCGTTGCCAGGGGAGATCCGTTCATCAATTTTAGTGACCGCAATGCTGCAAATGCCGTGATCGATATTGATCACGGCATCTGAGGGGTTAATGGTGGAGATCCATGCGATCGCGGATGTCCACCATTACCACCGGGTCCATGGCTGCTATCAGCAGCCGTGACCTGCCACGCATGACCCGAGCATCGCTCCGATGCTCGCAGTTATGTATAGGACGTAAATGTTCATCATGGTGCATTAAGTACCACCTCACCAGGATGTATATTTACGTCCGGCGTCGTTAAGGGGTTAAGCATAAGAAGGAAAATAGAGAGCAGTGTCTAGATACAGTTCTTTTCAGCTGTAAGGTCCTTGGGCCAGTGTGTGGGTTACCAGAAACCTGACAAGTTCTCTTCATTTATTCAATATACCAAGACATTTTAGATAATTTTAGATAATTTAGCTTTTTAACCTTGTGGGAACAGTTTGAAGAAGGACTATTTTTTCAGTTTGACTGTGCAGCAGTGCAAAAAACAAGGACCATACAGGCATGGCAGGGGAAGTCTGGTTCAAAAGAAACTTGACTGGTCCACACACAGTCCTGACTTCCATCCTTCTAAACATCTTTGGGATGGACTACAACAGAGATTACAAGCCAGGCCCTGTATGCAGCATCTGTATCTAACCTCACAAATGTTGTTCTGAATGAATGGGCAAAGGTTCATACAGACAAACTCAAAAACCCAGTAGAAAGTCTTTCCAAAAGAGTGGAACATAGTAAAGGGGAGACCAACTCGGTTTTAATGCCTATGAATCTAAAATGGCATGTCAGGAGTCCACGTGTACATGTACTGTGTAGGTGTCCCAAAACTTTTGGCCAAATATTGTATCTTCTTATGAACATCTTCAGATGTATTGGCCATTTTGCCATGTCTGAGCACACTCTAAGGATAGGGCCTTCACTTTTGGTTGCATGGCTTTAACGAGTAGTAAAAAAAAAGATATTTTGGGGCAAATGTTAAAATGAAATGAAAATTCCAGCATTTGAAGGAAGCATGCCATTTCTATGGCCAGTGATTTCACAGTGATTTTTTACTCAAGAAAAAGATATTCTACATGTAGCTGTTGCTCTGGTAGTTAGTCATTTTTCCCATTTTTTATGTTTTGTTTCCAATACATTGATTTCGCTAATTTGTTTATATTGTGGCATTTAAATGATGTTTTGTGTATAAGAGGTATACAAAAAAAATCTACAAGGTGAACTATATCCTATATCTGAAGCATGGAATCACCTCATTTCGCCTCGCTCCATACTAGAGCCTTACGGCCTAACTGTAATTTTAGAGTTGTGTACCGGGGGGTATGTTGCTTTGATATGGAACAAAAACATGACTATTGAACCTAATATAGTGTTCCTGCACACAAGGTAAATTAAAGCAATTTGCTCAGTGTTTTGGAAGAATGCCCAATTTAGTTCAATGTGGGGATTCAATGATCCTTTTGTACAACATTACCAAAGCTGAATAGATTAAAGTAAGAGCTCAGTGACTTGGCAGAATTCCCAGCCTCAAATAAGTGGGGCTAAATAGAATGCAAAGCAACAAATCTTTGGTCTCAATCATTTTCATGCTTTTTATTCAATATTACAGACATAGTCATGTCAGGGTCTTTGAATTAAACTGAGTGTTCTGTCAAATAGTATCAGTCTGTATGGCTCATATGCTTCTTATAACATGTCTCAGTGACAAAATTAGATTACAAAAAAAAACATGGTGGCCTTTGTTGTAGATATCTTAGAAGGAATATTTTATTCAAGTAGAACTGAGCGGCTAATATTAAACAGAAAAGGAAGTTTTAACACTTAATAATTAATTTACAACTAGTTGTACCAAAGTAGTAATAGTTTGTAAGGCTTAAAAAAAAGCACCACCAAAATGTCAACCAATACAAGATTAGGTCACTCGTAGAGATGAGCGAACTTTTCAAAAATTTGATTCGGCCGATTCGCCGAATTTTCCGATAAAGTTGGTTTTGATCCGAATTTTTTCGCGGCAAATCTATATTAAAAAAGGCTATTTCTAGCCTACATACAGCCTCTATAGGGGTATAGAACACTTTGCTGTGTTCTAAAACGCATATGGAGTGTGCTGGGTTAGTGAAATAATACTGTTATTCAGAATAACATGCAGATTACCGGCATCGCTTTTAGAATCACTGCCGCACAGCAGCACAAATACAGAGCCTGGTGGTGGCATCAGTGTCAGGAGACCATATAGTGACTGAATGACACAGGGTGGAGGTGTTGGCAGCATGAGGAGACCATATAGTGGCTGAATGGCACAGCGTGGAGGTGTTGGCAGGATGACACAGCTTGGATGAGGCTGAAGCATGAGGACACCATATAGTGGCTGAATGACAGCGTGGAGGTGTTGGCAGAATGAGGAGACCATACAGTGGCTGAATGGCACAGTGTGGATGTGTTGGCAGCATGAGAACACCATATAATGGCTGAATGGCACAGTGTGGAGGTGTTGGCAGCATGAGGACACCATATAATGCTGAATGACACAGCTTGGATGAAGCTGAAGCATGAGGACACCATATAGTGGCTGAATGACACGGCGTGGAGGTGTTGGCAGCATGAGGTGACCATATAGTGGCTGAATGGCACAGCGTGGAGGTTTTGGCAGCATGACACAGCTCGGATGAGGCTGAAGCATGAGTACACCATATAGTGGCTGAATGACACAGCATGGAGGTGTTGGCAGCATGAGGAGACCATATAGTGGATGAATGAATAAACTGAGTGTTCTGTCAAATAATATCAGTCTGTATGGCTCATATGCTTCTTATAACATGTCTCAGTGACAAAATTAGATTAAAAAAAACATGGTGGCCTTTGTTGTAGATATCTAAGAAGGAATATTTTATTCAAGTAGAACTGAGCGGCTAATATTAAACAGAAAAGGAAGTTTTAACACTTAATAATTAATTTACAACTAGTTGGACCAAAGTAGTAATAGTTTGCAAGGCTTAAAAAAAGCACCACCAAAATGTCAACCAATACAAGATTAGGTCACTGGTAGAGATGAGCGAACTTTTCAAAAATTCGATTCGGCCGATTCGCCGAATTTTCCGATAAAGTTGGTTTTGATCCAATTTTTTTTGCGGCAAATCTATATTAAAAAAGGCTATTTCTAGCCTACATACAGCCTCTATAGGGGTATAGAACACATTGCTGTGTTCTAAAACGCATATGAAGTATGCTGGGTTAGTGAAATAATACTGTTATTCAGAATAACATGCAGATTACCGGCATCGCTTTTAGAATCACTGCCGCACAGCAGCACAAATACAGAGCCTGGTGGTGGCATCAGTGTCAGGAGACCATATAGTGACTGAATGACACAGCGTGGAGGTGTTGGAAGCATGAGGAGACCATATAGTGGCTGAATGGCACAGCGTGGAGGTGTTGGCAGCATGACACAGCTTGGATGAGGCTGAAGCATGAGGACACCATATAGTCGCTAAATGACACAGCGTGGAGGTGTTGGCAGCATGAGGAGACCATATAGTGGCTGAATGGCACAGTGTGGATGTGTTGGCAGCATGAGGACACCATATAATGGCTGAATGGCACAGTGTGGAGGTGTTGGCAGCATGAGGACACCATATAGTGGCTGAATGACACAGCTTGGATGAAGCTGAAGCATGAGGACACCATATAGTGGCTGAATGACACAGCGTGGAGGTGTTGGCAGCATGAGGACACCACATAGTGGCTGAATGACACAGCGTGGAGGTGTTGGCAGCATGAGGAGACCATATAGTGAATGTATGGCACAGCGTGGATGTGTTGGCAGCATGAGGACACCATATAGTGGCTGAATGGCACAGTGTGGAGGTGTTGGCAGCATGAGGACACCATACAGTGGCTGAGTGACACAGCTTGGATAAAGCTGAAGCATGAGGACACCATATAGTGGCTGAATGACACAGCGTGGAGGTGTTGGCAGCATGAGGAGACCATATAGTGGCTGAATGGCACAGTGTGGAGGTGTTGGCAGCATGAGGACACCATACAGTGGCTGAGTGACACAGCTTGGATAAAGCTGAAGCATGAGGACACCATATAGTGGCTGAATGACACAGCGTGGAGGTGTTGGCAGCATGAGGACACCATATAGTGGCTGAATGACACAGCATGGACATATTGTCAGCATGAGGAGACCATATAGTGGCTGAATGACACAGCATGGAGGTGTTGGCAGCATGAGGAAACCATACAGTGGATGAATGTCACAGCCCGGAGTTGCCAGCAGCATGAGTAGGCACTAGGCCTTCAAAATCCCAAAGATTAAAAGATGAATTAAGAAATTTAAACCGAAGATTTTGGATAGCGGGTGCTACCTATGTGAAAATTTGAAATTCCCAGACCCAGGCCCAACAGCGGCATCAGTAACCCATATATTTCCTAAATGACACAGCCTCGAGTTGGCTGATGCACGAGTACACACCAGGGCTTACCAATCCTCCCCAAAAAACACCACAATTTTAGAATTTTTTTTTAAAGATTTTGGATAGCGGGTGCTACCTATGGGAAAATTTTAAATTACCAGACCCAGGCCCCACAGCGGCATCAGTCACCCATATATTGCCTGAATGACACAGCCTGGAGTTGGCTGATGCACGAGAACACACCAGGGCTTCGCAATCCCCCCCAAAAAACACCACAATTTTAGAATTTTTTTTAAAGATTTTGGATAGCGGGTGCTACCTATGAGAAAATTAGAAATTACCAGACCCAGGCCCCACAGCGGCATCAGTTACCCATATATTGCATGAGTGACACAGCCTGGAGTTGGCTGATGCACGAGTACACACCAGGGCTTCACAATCCCTCCCAAAAAACACCACAATTTTAGAAATTTTTGAAAAAGATATTGGATAGCGGGTGCTACCCATGAGGAAATTTGAAATTCCCAAACCCAGGCCCAGCCGCGCCATCATTTTTTGATTTGAAATTTAAAACAACCTTTGCGTGTCCCGAACCCTAGCGTGTGGATACGAAGGACCAAATCCAACAAGCTCCAACAGGGCTCATGTGGCCGTGAGATTTAGGTGCAACGTCTCCATTGCCCTGACCGGCCATTGTTTCCAAGACTTCTCGTCAAGGCAAACCATGTGAAGAACAACGTGACACCGCCGTGACCTGCACACATGGTATGCTGAAGGGCCACTGAGACTTGTCCGGGCAGTGGAGGCTTAAGACACAGTGGAGGATGTGGAGGCGGAGTAGCACACTGTCGCAGGACCAACTGGCTGACAGAGTGTAGCAGGAAGCAGCCAGTACACACCAGGGCTTCGGAATCCCAAAGAAAAAACAACCATTTTTAAAATAATTTTAAGAATATTTAGGACAGCGGGTGCTACCTATATATTGCCTGAATGACACAGCCTGGAGTTGGCTGATGCATGAGTACACACTAGGGCTTCACAATCCCTCAAAAAACACAACAATTGTAGAAATTTAAGAAGAAGACTTTTGGATAGCGGTTGCTACCTATTAGTGTTGCTCGCGAATATTCGCATTGTGAATTTTATTCGCGAATTCGCGAATATTCACGAATATAGCGCTATATATTCGTAATTACGAATATTTTATTTATTTTATTTTATTTTTTCTTTCACAGTACACATCACAGTGATCATCCCTCTCTGCTTCCAGCTTGTGTGGTGTAAAGAAGGCTCTAATACTACTGTGTGAGACTGGTGTGTGAATTTTCGCATATGAGAAAATTAGCATATGCTAATTTTCGCATATGCGAATTGTCGCTTATGTTCATTTTTGTATATGCTAATTTTCGCATACGCGGATTTTCGCATATGCGAAAATAGAACGGGAATATTACGAATATGCGAATATTCGCGAATATATGACGAATATTCATCCATATATTCGCGAATATTCGCGAATTCGAATATGGCCTATGCCGCTCAACACTACTACCTATGAGAAAATTTGAAATTCCCAGACCCAGGCCCAGCAGCGCCATCAGTAAACTATAAATTACTTGAATGACACAGGCTGGAGTTGGCTGATACATGAGTACGCACCAAAGCTTCACAATCCCTAATAAAAAAGAAAAACATTTTTGACGAAAAATGTTAAAGAAAATTTAGGACAGCGAGTGCTCTCTATATATTACCAGAATGACGCAGCCTGGAGTGGGCTGCAGCATGAGGAGACCATTGAAATGTGTGTTTATTTTATTTGAAATTTAAATCAAAATTTGTGTCCCGAACCCCGCCGTGTGGGTACAAAGGACCTAATCTCACAAGCACCCACAGGGCTCATGTGGCCGTAAGATGTAGGCGCAACGTCTCCATAGCCCTGACCGGCCATTTTTGGTTTTTGTACCTTTCTTTAAGAGTCCAGAAGACTCTATAAGGCAGGACGGTGTACCACCAAAAGACATTCTTCTATAAAATAATTTTTTATGAAATAAAGAAGCAGAGTTCATCCCTCTGCATATTTTTTTTGAAAATATTACTTAAAAAATCACACGCAACAATCGTTCAATGGTGTAATGGTTATTATTGTGGACAATTCAAGTTCAAATTACTGTGATAATTATCAGAAAATTTGAAAAAAAACACTACCCAAGAGTGTTTAATAACCCCATACATTGCACCATAAATGTTGACATTTAAATTAAGCCTGTATGTATGTATTTCAAAAATCCTAAAAATAAAGGCCCAAGCCCAGAAGCATCATGAAGTCAAGTACAGTAACCCCCCGACCTACGATGGCCCCAACATATGATAAAATCGACATACGATGGCCTCTCAGAGGCCATCGCATGTCGATGTCAGCATCGACATACGATGCTTTTATATGTCGGGCCATCGCATTAACTGCTATCCGAAAGCGCAAAATGCTTAAGCTGCTGTCGGATAACAGTGTAATGTGCCCCAGCAGGTTCACTTACCTATTCCCGCTGCTCCGGGTCCACTTCGCGATCCTCCGGTGTCTTGAACATCTTCTCCAGGGTCCGGGCCTTGCTTTCCGGCGTCGTTATTACGTTACTACGCACGCCGCACCGGCGCAGCAGCGTAATAACGTCACCGGAAAGCAGGCCCGGACCCTGCAGAAGATGCGCAAGACACCGGAGGATCGCAAAGAAGACACCGGAGCAGCGGGACAGCATCGGGAGCCCCAGGAACAGCAGCGGGAGCGGTGAGGACCTGGTGCGGAGCGGCGGGGACAGGTGAGTATAACTTCCTATACTTTACATTGCACGGATCCCTCAACATACGATGGATTCGACAAACGATGGGTCGTTTGGAACGAATTACCATCGTATGTTGAGGGACCACTGTAGTTCCTGAAAGACACAGGGGCAGTCAGGAGTAGGCATCAGCAGTACCCAAGAAGCTTTAATAACCCCTTACATTGCACGATCACTCGAAAGAACGAGCAATAACAGGTGTGTTATCCCCTCAGATGTCCGGGGATGCACGCACGCTACACTGAACGGACCAGCGTGTGTCTATCTTTCACCGACAGGTGCGGGTAACCCGCTGAACCCCGTTCACGATAGGGATCAGGAATTGCAATTATTTGCCAGGAAAGAAGAATCACAACTAAGCGCGGGTCATAAGCTCAGGTTCATTAAGTCCCTGCCCTTTGTACACACCTCATGTCTCTACTACCGATTGAATGGTTTACTGAAGTCCTCGGATCGGCCCCGGTGGGGTAGGAGAAGGACCTAGCAGAGCGCCGAGATGAATGTTGAAATTTGCATTAAGCATGTATTTAGCTACTGCTAAACATTCAGAAATTGAAGGCCCAAGGCCTGAGGGCAGGAAGGCAAGTAGTTCCTGAAAGACACAGAATGAGTATGGAGCAGGCATTCGCAGTACCCAAGAGGGTTTCATAACCCCTTACATTTAAAGATCAATGTTGACATTTGCATTAAGCATATATTTAGCTACTGCTAAACATCCAAAAATGTAAGGCCCAAGGCCAGAAACATCAGTGAGGCAAGTGGTTCCAGAAAAACACAGGATGAGCCAGGAGCAGGCAATCGCAGTACCCAAGAGGGTTTCATTACCAACCCCTTACATTTAAAGATGAATGTTGAAATTAGCATTAAGCATGTATTTAGCTACTGCTAAACATCCAAAAATTGAAGGCCCAAGGCCTGAGAGCAGGGAGGCAAGTAGTTCCTGAAAGACACAGAATGAGTATGGAGCAGGCATTCGCAGTACCCAAGAGGGTTTCATAACCCCTTACATTTAAAGATCAATGTTGACATTTGCATTAAGAATATATTTAGCTACTGCTAAACATCCAAAAATTAAAGGCCCAAGGCCAGAAGCATCAGTGAGGCAAGTAGTTCCTGAAAGACACAGGATGAGACAGGAGCATGCAATCGTAGTACCAAAGAAGGTTTCATAACCCTAATTGATAACCCAAGAGGGTTTCATAATCAACCATAATTGGGAAATGTTGGTGTAGCAGCATGGTCAATCTACTCTGAGGCATCTGGCATTGGTGGCTGGAAATCCTGGCTGATCCATCCCTGATTCATCTTGACAAACGTCAGTCTCTCCACATTTTTAGTGGACAGACGAGTTCGCCTTGGGGTGACTATGGCCCCGGCCGCACTAAACACCCGCTCTGATGGCACACTACTGGCCCGGGCAGGACAGCTTTTCCAGGGCAAACTCTGCTAGTTGTGGCCATAAATCAAGTTTGGCTGCCCAGAAGTCCAGCGGATCTTCAATGGTTGTTGGCATGGCCATGTCAAGGTATGCCTCCACCTGCTGGTTCAGGTCCGGCTGCATGTCTACCTGCTGCTGATGAGATGCTTCACTATGCGGGTGAAGAAAGCTACTCATCAGCGACTGTAGACTCAGGCTGCTGCTGATTGAGCTGGTACTGCTCCTGCCACCCCTCCCCAGCAGCCATGGCAGTGGAAGGTAAGCGCAGAGGGCCCCCCGAGTCAAACCTGCGAGTGGATGGACCATGTGGCCGATAGGCATCAGCCAACTGACTACGTAGAATCTCTCTGTAGTAGGTCAGTTTGTACTCCATCTCAGTGGGTGTAAAAAAGGCCCCCATTTTGGGACGGTAGCAAGGGTCTAATAAGGTGGAGATCCAGAAGTCCTCTCGCTGACGAATTTTGACAATTCGGGGGTCACTACGCAAACAACTGAGCATGCATCATGCCATTTGCGCTAGTGACTCGGAGGGACTACCTGCCTCCATCTCCACTGCATACTGCCACGGTGTGTCTGGGTACTCTGTCTCAACCTCCTGATAACCCTCCAGCTCCTCTGGCTGCTCCTGCTCCTCCTCTCCTGTCCGAAGACTAGAAACACCGGCCATCTCATCCAACCTAAACTGTGCTCCGCTCTGCCTCTCATCCTTCTCCTCCTCCAGTTCAGCCCCCACAGGGCTCATGTAGCCTTGAGATGTAGGTGCAATTTCTCAATTGCCGTGACCAGCCATAGTTTCAATCATTTGTTGTAGGAAATGTAGGAGTGGAATTACGTTGTTCATGGCATAATCCAGGAGACTCACAAATAATGTGGCTTCCTCAAAGGGCCTCAGCAAACGGCAGTTGTCACATATGAGCTGCCACTGGTTCACATTGAAGTTACACAGGGGAGTACTCCTATCTGCTTGGATCATCAAGAAATCGCTGATGGCTTTTCTTTGTTTGTATAGTCTGTCCAACATATTGAGGGTGGAATTCCAACGTGTGGCAACGTCACAAATAAGATTATGTTGTGGGATACCGTTCTGACACTGCAGCTCAAGGAAGGTGTGCTTGGCGGTGTACACATACTGTTGTCTCTTGGACATGGCTTCGCCAATGGATTGTTGGTGGAATGGCTGACTAAAAGCGGGAGAAGCAGGAGCGATAGAAGGAGAGTTTGACACACAGCTTCCTTTGGCTGAGGTGGTGGAGCCTTGGCTGGATGAAGGAGGGAGCGGATGGCCACTAGGTGATGCAGCAGGCTGGACCACTACATCGGAGCCACGGTTCTCCCAGGCCGCTTTATGGTGGCGAAGCATGTGTTGACGCATGGCCGTGGTGCCGACATTGGGACCCTGGCTACACTTCACCTTCTGCCGACAGATCTTGCATGTGGCTACGTGAACCTCCTCCGGATGCCTTATGAAAAACTTCCACACCGCCGAGTAGCTGATTTTCCCACCCGCAGTTCACACTAATTGACTGCTACTGGCGCCGTCTCCAGGAACCCCTGTTCCACTATCTCCTGGAAAGGTAGGCTGCCGCGAAGCAGGTGGTCTCCCCCGGGCACGTTTGGCTCCTGAATTTCTATTCCTGCCACCACGCTGACTGCCAACCGTGTTACCGCCTTGCGGCCTCAAGGGCAACCTGCAACTCTCTTCTCCTGATGATGATGAAGCCCCTTCTGCACCCGGCTCCCAATTGCGATCGGCTTCATCATCATCAACAGTTGTGTGCACGTCACTGATGTCCTCCTCAGGTTCCCCAACAGTGTCTGCTTCAGGACCCTGAACACTTGCAACACCGCCTCCCACGTCACTCTCCGCATCACTACTTGGCCGCCTAGCGGAGCAAGCCTTGCATGTCTCCTCCCCTTCTTGGCTGTCCAGTAGCTGCTTAGGTCGTCCTCATTAAATAGTGGAGCTGGACCCACAGCATAAGATACTTCTTTAGGAGAGGGAACAGCATAGGACAAAGGCAATGGGAGGACAGGGACTGCTCCCGGGCCATGCCGACCGAGGGTTGTGTCTGAGGAACCCACCGACTGTTGACTGGGGGTGTCAGATGTCACTTGTGATGATGTGGATGAGTGTGTTAACCAAGTGACGACAGCAGATGGGTTGCTGGTGGAGACACAACCGCTGGCTGATAACGGGAGCTCAGGCCTCTCGCTGCCACTCCTGCTGCCACTCGCCCCAAGTCTGCTGCCAACTCTGCCTGAAGTATTTAGGCCTTTGCCACTCCTCTGCGCACGTCCTGGCACTTCTCTGCCTGACATACTTAGTGCGTTTATGAGGGTATTACAATACGCTACACTACTCTTTAAGCAGTATTTGTCTAGAACAGCAGCAGGTGATTACTTACTGCTGTCCTTTCACAGTATGTAGGCCCTTGACAGATTAACAGCTACTAGATGGTACAATACTTGGATGTACCTATGCGGTATGCACTGATGAGGGCAGTAATATGCCTAACTGTACGCAGAAAAAACTCTGTATTTTTGTAAAACACCAGCTGGTGAATACTATTGTTTGGACTTTGACAGTATGGAGCACCTTGACAGCTTAACAGGTACTAAATGGTACAATACTTGGATGTACCTATGCGGTATGCACTGATGAGGGCAGTAATATGCCTAACTATACGCAGAAAAAAATCTGTATTTTTGTAAAACCCCAGCCGGAGGATACTATTGTTTGGACTTTGACGGTATGGAGCACCTTGACAGCTTAACAGGTACTAAATGGTACAATACTTGGATGTACCTATGCGGTATGCACTGATGAGGGCAATTATATATGCGTAACTATACGCAGAAAAAAACTATTAAAAAAAAAAAAAAAAACAGCCGGGGAATACTATTGTTTGGACTTGCACAGTATGTAGCCCCTTGACAGAGTAACAGATACAAAATGGTACAAATGCACTACAGTCCACTGAACAATCACGTATTTCTGAACAGCAGCAGGACCCAACAGTGCAGCACCACAAAAAAAAAATCCAGGGATTAAACCCTAAATTGCACTGTGTCACACAATTCTGAGCAGCAGAAGATTTGTGGAGCAAAAAATAAATGAACTCAATTGGGCTGAACAATGAGGAGATAAGATGCTTCAGAAAGTTCAGGCAGCTTGGAGATCTGTATGAAGCAGCTGACAGCTATCTGCCCCTCTCTGCTGCAATGCTCAATAACGTGAATAGGAGGTTTAGCTATCAATGATCCTTCTCAGTGTAACAGCACAGCACTCTGCACTCCTGCCTTTCCCTAATGCTGATGTGACTAGCAGTTGCAGTGTAACGCTGTGGTATGAGCTATTCACACACACGCAGTCCCGTCCTCTCTATCTGAGTGCATAGATGAAATGAAGAGAGGCAAGATGGCCGCCGATTATATAGGGGCTGTGACATCACAGGGGTCAGTGAACACTGATAGGCTGCATCTCACATGTGATTCAGGGTCAGCCCACCTACGTTCATTCCCGCCGCTGTTTCCCACCATCCCATAATCCCCTGCCCCATGTACTCACATGTGGATCCGCCATCTTAGGTCTCCAATAGCCTGGAAAGCTGTAAAAAGGAGTTTAATGAGGCGATCAATCAAATATATGTTTATTAAGGTCACAAAAAGTAAAAAATAATAATATAATACATTGAAAGAAGATATAAGGTACATGATGCACTTAGAGAAGGAGTATGTAGAGGTATTGAATAATGGGAGACTGGCAAGAAAAGAACAAGGTCAGGTGACCCAGCTCAAGACAATGAAACAGCAGACTATTCAAGTGCTGCAAAGAAAATGTGCAGCAAATGGATCAACAGGACAAAAGTAGCCAGAAAATACATTATAGAGAGATGACATACTGGCCTGTCATTTGCAATACCACAGACCATCTGCATACATACCCCAACGTATGTTTCACTGTCAAGTCACTTCATCAGGGGGCTAAAAAAGGAAACCAGTTCAGCATATGATTTTGCAAAGAGGAAAGCACAAACCCTATGATGCACAAGCCAGTTCTCCTCATATTGGGAAAAAAAATATTTCTTACTCCCACAATATGACCCTAGATCATTCACCCTTCTCACGAATCTAGCAACTAAACCTTGTAATATTATCAGACTTCAGAAATGCATTCAGGCCTCTTTTGAACCCAAATTGTACTTCAATATAAAGTGGTAGAACTATGCTCTGGTCATGTACATCTATTCCCTACCCCCTGTGATCTTATCTGCATTGACAGGAGATGCTTGTCACTAGTTACTACTACAGTACAACTAACATTCTTACGTGGTCATTGTCATTTCAATCAATAGCACAACTGAATATAACATCAGAGGAGAAAAATGCCCTTTTCCCCTAGAGAAAGAAAGGAATACATAGATACAGATCCAATATAGTAAGTGTTACATCTCCAAAATGGACTTAAAAATGTACCATATCCAAAAAATGAACCAAATTGATTTGGGTTTATTTTTAGTCTGCCTTCTTATAGTTTTACAATTTTTTAGCAGTTTTCTTTCTTTTCTTTTTTTTTCAGTTTTCTGAGGCTAAGAAAAATGACTGAAACAAAAGTATTGGAACAAAGCCGTTTAAAGGCCAGAAAAGTCCACACATAGTTGTACTCCTTAATGGGCTACTCCTCTGGAAAACATTTTTTTTTTTAATCGAATAATACCACAAAGGTAAACAGATTTGTAAATCACTTCTATTTAAAAATCTTAACCCTTCCAGTACTTATCAGCTGCTATACTCAGGAAGTTCTTTTCTTTTTGAATTTCCTTTCTGTCTGACCACAGTGCACTCTGCTGACACCTCTGTCCATTGATGTTCAGACAGAAAGGAAATTCAAAAAGAAAATAACTTCCTGTGTATAGCAGCTGATAAGTACTGGAAGGGTTGCAAATTTTAAATAGAAGTGATTTACTAATCTGTTTTCTGGCACCAGTTCATTTATAAAAATGTTTTTCATCAGAGTACCCCCTTAAGTACACATGTTTAGGATATTTTAAAATATAGTTTTTTTAAAGCCATCTTTTGGCTGTTTTCAGGTATAAAAGATTTACAGAAAAAGGCAGTATTTTTCATTTTATAGGCCCAGATTTATCAATCTGCCTGAAATCAAAGCTGACAGCAACCAATCACAGCTCAGATTTCATATATTAACGAGCTCTGGTAAAATGAAATCTGAGCTGTGATTGGTCGTTATGGGTCAAAGCAGATGGCCTTGGTTTCAGGCAGATTGATAAATCTTGGCCATTAGTTCAATGTAACTAATTTGGAAAACAGCTGTCTTTTTAGGGTAATAGGACAGGACCACAAACTGAGTTTGTAAAATCATTGCTATTGGTAGTGGTAAAACCATACTTTTATGTTCCTTGGCAGGAATAAAACCTTCATCAGGTGATCAGATATAATAAAGATGTATCACTGTTGTTTTCTTATATTTTAAAGATGTGCTTTAGATACATATTTACGAATACACAAAAATAATACGTTTTGTGGAATCTCCTTTATTTTAACACAAAAAAAAATACAGAGCATGCAGAATTGTTTTACTGACATTCTAACAAACGTTAATTATTTTATATTAAAGTGTATGGTGACAGAAGTAATATCTTTTAGTTTTTAGTTATTTTTACATCTGATATTACTACTAAGCACGCTCAGTAAAGGAAAAACCAGAGGTGGCCCTTTCAATTTTCGTTGGGTACAACAGCAACAACAAAAAAAACAGGACTGCCAGGTTCGTTACGCAGGTATAGGTAATCCACAAATTCCAGATGTTGTTTAAAAACATTTCTTCTTTTTATTTGGAAGCTGAGAAAGTTTTTTGGGGGTGTGCAGGGACTTGAGCTGCGAACGTCTTCCATTTACCAGCCGTAGCTCAGGTCTCTGTTCGTCGCAAGAAAACCTTTCCAGCTTCCAAATAAAAAATGATTTTGTTTTTAAACATCTGAAATTCATTAAATACCTATCCCTGCATGCCGACTGTGTCATTCCTGTTTTATTTTTATTTATATTTATTATTTTTATAATTTTTTATTATTAATAAAAATTATAAAAAAATTTTAAAAAAAGCAGGAATGCCAAAGGAGAGGGGATAAGATGTCTGATCGCGGGGGTCCGGCTGCTGGGGACCCACACATTCAACCAGGCGGCACCCACTTGTAACGGCTTCCGGAACCGCTGGAGGCCCTCAGGCTAATACCATCCCGACCACGGGGACGTAAGATTGTGACATCACGACTATGCCCCTGTGTGACGTAACACCCGCCGCCTAAATGCAAGTCTATGGGAGGGGGCGTGACAGCTTTCACGCCCCCTCTCATAGAGGGGGCGGGTGTGACATCACACGGGGGCGGAGTTGTGATGTCACGATCTTACATCCCCGTGGTCGGGATGGTATTAGCCTGAGGGCCTCCAGCGGTTCCGGAAGCCGTTACAGGTGGGTGCCACATGGTAGAATGCTGGGGTCTAGAGTGGCGGGACCCCCGCGATCAGACATCTTATCCCCTATCCTTTGGATAGGGGAAAAGATGTCTAGGGGTGGAGTATCCCTTTAATACTTGGAATCCCTACAAAGCTAAAAGTAGTCTACACAAAATGAGGTTCAAAATAAATTTTTTTTAAAATGCAATTCTCACCAAGAATATGCTGGTGAAGCTGTATACATTAGGGCTTCACAAGCATATTCTAAGCATACCTTTAGTGGTATGTTAAGCTGCTTTATGCTTACAGAATCAAGCTTTATATTCCCCTTTGTAGTCAGACAGACAGCTGGGGAGGCGGAGCCCAGGTCCGTTTTACTCGGGGCTGCACCGCCTCTTTCTGTCTACATCGCACAGGCGATTGACAGGCAAGGTGTGCAGGCAGCAGAGCTACACAGGGCCGCTGCAGGCATGCGAGCCCTGCCTGTCAATAAACTGTGTGTCGTAGGCAGAAAGAGGTGGTGCAGCCCGGAGGAGAGCAGGCCCCGAGGAATAGTCTCCTCGACTGTCAGCCTGACTCCAGAAGGGATTATAAAGCTTGCTTCTGTAAGTATAAAGCAGCTTAATATATCACTAAATGTATGCTTAGAATATGCTTGTAAAGCCCTAGTGCACGGTGTGTGCAGCTTGACAAGTATTATGCTGGAGGCAGTTGCGCTTTAAGTATTGCTCAAGTCATTTTCTAGTAACATAGTAACATAGTTCATTAAGTAAAAAAAAGACCAGAGTCAATTAAGTTCAACCTATAACCCTAATGAGTCCCTACTGAGTTAAAGGGGTAGTCCAGTGGTGAAAAACGTATCCCCTATCCTAAGGATAGGGGATAAGTTTGAGATCGCGGGGGGTCCGACCGCTGGGGCCCCCTGCGATCTCTCTGTACGGGGGCCAGGTTCTCCGGCCAGATAGCGGGTGTCGACCCCCGCACGAAGCGGCGGCCGACACGCCCCCTCAATACATCTCTATGGCAGAGCCGTAGATTGCCGAAGGCAGAGCTTCGGCTCTGCCACAGAGTTGTATTGAGTGGGCGTGTCGGCTGCCGCTTCATACGGAGGTCGACACGTCCCCTTCCCGCGGGCTGTCGGGGCTCCGTACAGGAGATCGCAGGGGGCCCCAGCGGTCGGACCCCCCGCGATCTCAAACTTATCCCCTATCCTTAGGATAGGGGATAAGTTGTTCACCACTGGACTACTCCTTTAATCCAGGGGAATGCAAAAAATAAATAAATAAATAAATAAAAAAAACTCATACGCGAGGTAAAAATTAATTCCAGACTCCAAATGTGGAATCAGAATACATCCCTGGTTCAACCTTCTAGCCATATAGATCTAGAATCCATAACCTGTAATGTTATTATTCTTTAAAAATGCATCCAGACGCCTTTTAAAGGGGTTCTCCACTGCTTTAACCTTCTTTGGCCAGTTAGTTAGTACTGTAGCTATATGTCATTAATGCTTTCTTTCCTGCTGCTAACGCTACTATATGTGTTTTTTTTTTAACCTTTTTAACAGATCCGGAAGCTGGTTAATTCCTTAGTTTGCTGGCTTGCCTCGACCCCTTTTTTTTTTCTCCCGCCGCCATCTTGCCATCGATACGTTACCCTGCAGGGTGTTGTGTGGGAGGCCGGCCTGCCCCTCGCTCCATTCGTGCCTGTCTCCCACGCTAATGAATATTCTGCTGTCATAAGCGCACACCTCCTTACTTTCAGCTTCTTCTAAGCTGAATGCTGATTGGGCTGCTTGCGGCGAATCGGCTCCGGTGATTGGCGCATGCGCAGTTCGTCCTCGATCGTGAGGGTCATCTGCGTATGTGCCATTGTGATGTCAGCCTCGGGCCTGACGCGCTGGGGGATTGTTAACAGAGGGGAGTCCCTGAGCGCTGGACAGCTCCCGAAGGTTTGCTATGGGCTCTCTGGCAGATGTTCGCGCCGCATGTGATCCTAATTTTTCATATCTGTTTTACTGCAGGTGTTTTAGGGATTGGACTATTTAAATAGGATATTTCAAAATCTGCCAAAAAACCACCACAAACTTACCCAAAATACCAGGAATAAATGGACTTGCCAAAACACTATAGACAAGGGAAAAATGCAGCATACACACTGACACCATGCCCAGAGAAAAGAGGTTTATTGCAGCACATGTTCCCCTTAAATAGTACCTTATCTCATTGTATTTCACCTGGCATTTCATTTTCCTCGATGAATACAGTTTAGAAGATTTTTTTTAATATATTGGCCCTCATTTACTATTGCAAACCCAACATGTTTTGTCGGGTTGTGTGACAGATTCTGTCGCATTGCGCCAGAAATTCTGTCTGCGCCAGACTGTGTGCCAGAATTTGCGCCAGAATTGAAAAACCCCGACTAACTCTACATTTTGCTGAGAAAACCAGAAAAAGGGGCGTGACCGTTGGGAAAAGGGGCGTGGTCTCAGAAAAGGGCCGTGTTCCCGACATTTTCACAAAAAAACAACATATTTACTAAGGTTTCCACGTAAAATGTGGTGGATTTGAGCTGAGGAAACCCCCACAGATCAGAGCATGTGTAAAAAAAGCAAAGTGTAGGGAAAGTGAAAAATGTAGGGAAACCTTAGTAAATACTGTGGAAAATAAATTGTAGGGAATTAAAACCTACAAAGAAACCTACACTCCACTCTTAGTAAATGAGGGCCATTGGCTTTTTCCTGATCCCTGTTTATAATTTCCTCCTCATAATTTTTTAAAGGGCCAACATTTTCATTTTTAACCTTTTTGCTATTTATATTTAGCTAAAAAACATTTTGGGGTTAATTTTACTCTCTTTGGCAATGTGTCTTCCTGTCTCTATTTTTGCTGCTTTTATCTTATCTTTGTCTTATGTTTTTTTTTAACATGTTTTACATTTTTCTCTATACCTTTTTAATGCTTCTTCGCTGCCATCGTGTTTTAGTAGTTTAAATGCTTTATTTTTGTCATTTATTAACCCCTCAACATTTTTATTCATCCATATTGGTTTTCTTTTATTTCTGACCCTTTTATTCCCATAAGGTATATACATCTTACAGTGAGAATTTAAAATATTCTTATAAGTCTCCCATTTAGTGTCAGTATTCTGGTTTTTGAGGACATTACCGTATATACTCGAGTATAAGCCGAGTTTTTCAGCACGATTTTTCGTGCTGAAAACACCCCCCTCGGCTTATACTGGAGTGAACTCTCCGCCCTCAGTGGTCTTCAACCTGCGGACCTCCAGATGTTTCAAAACTACAACTACCAGCAAGCCCGGGCAGCCATCGGCTGTCCGGGCTTGCTGGGAGTTGTAGTTTTGAAACCTCTGACCCCTAACCCCTGACGCTTCAGGCCCGGAATAGTCACGTTTCCTTGACGACGACTCAGAGGGACGTTCATTACCAACGTCCGTCTCCGTCGTCGTCAAGGCAACGCCTCTATTAAGGGCCCGAAGCGCGGAGAAGAGGCCCCCGTGAAGATGGCAGCCCGGAACAACTATCCCACTGGACGACCTCCCCACCGGACAGTTCTGCAGCACTGGACCAGCGCACCCTAACGTCCTGCCGAGCAGAGGTGTGTACAGAACTAAAGGGGGTGAGAGGGGGGGCTAGATGATGTCGAAGGCCGCAGTGGTCTTCAACCTGCGGACCTCCAGAGGTTTCAAAACTACAACTCCCAGCAAGCCCGGACAGCCGATGGCTGCCCGGGCTTGCTGGGAGTTGTAGTTTTGAAACATCTGGAGGTCCGCAGGTTGAAGACCACTGTATCAGACATTGACAAGCGGTGATGATGAAGGTGGGGGGGGCTGATGACATGTGGTGATGATGACATGTGGTGATGATGAAGGGGGTGTGTGGGATGATGACAAGGGGATGATGAAGGGGGGGGATTATTACAAGGGGATGATGAAGGGGGGTGGGGATGATGACAAGGGGATGATGAAGGGGGGTGGGGATGATGACAAAGGGATGATGACAAGGGGATGATGACAAGGGGATGATGAAGGGGGTGTGTGGGATGATGACAAGGGGATGATGAAGGGGGGGTGATGACAGGCGGTGATGATGAAGGGGGGGATGATGACAGGCGGTGATGATGAAGGGGGATGATGACAGGCGGTGATGATGAAGGGGGGATGATGACAGGCGGTGATGATGAAGGGGGATGATGACAGGCGATGATGATGAAGGGGGGGTGATGACAGGCGATGATGATGAAGGGGGGATGATGACAGGCAGTGAGGATGAAGGGGGGATGATGACAGGCGGTGATGATGAAGGGGGGATGATGACAGGGTGATGATGATGAGGCTGTTAATGACGGGGGTCTGGATGATGAGAGGGGGGATGATGTATTTCCCACCCTAGGCTTATACTCGAGTCAATAACTTTTCCTGGGATTTTGGGGTGAAATTAGGGGCCTCGGCTGATATTCGGGTCGGCTTATACTCGAGTATATACGGTATCTCATTTTATATTGTTAAGGGCTTCTCTGAGTTGATCAAACTTTGCCTTCCTATTGTTTTTGTGGTCCCTCGCAAGGATCCCTTATTGAAGAACAAGCTATGATGTATTATATTATGATCACTATTTCCTAGGTGTCCTTCTGCTTGCACATTAGTTACTCTATCAGGTCTGTTGGTTAATATTAAGTCTAGTAGGGCTCCACCTCTGGTCGGGCCCTGCACCATTTGGGACAGATAATTGTCTTTAGCTATAGCCTGAAACCTGTTTCCTTTATGAGATTCACCGGTCTCAGTTTCACAGTTTATATCAGGATAGTTAAAGTCCTCCATTATTATCACATTATTCTGATTTGCTCTCTTGTTTATTTGCCCCAGTAATTGATCTTCTGGCACTTTCATTATGCTTGGTGGCTTAGAGCAAACCCCTATCAGAATTTCTTTTATTTTCAATATTTTTACCCAGAATGACTCCACATTATCGTTTCCCTCCCATATATCCTCCCGCAGTGAGGCCTTCAGACTCGATTTCACATAAAGACAAACTCCTCTATGACTATAACCCTGTATGTTGACCGCCCAGTCACAGCTATCATCCAACCAAGTCTCTGTTATACCCACTATGTCATAATTTTCTTCAGACATCAACAACTCCAGGTCCTCTGTTTTATTGGACAGACTTCTCGCATTAGCCAACATGCAATTCAAAGGTGTTTGTTTTTTTCTTCCTATGAAGCCTATCCCTATTGACTATTCTAAGCCCTTCCTCCGCTCCACCCCCAGGTATATTAATAAGTCCCCCCTTCCTATCTACACTATCTTGCCCATCTACATTGTAGGTTCCCCCCCCCCAGTCCCTAGTTAAAACACTGCTCCACCCTTCTAGCCATCTTCTCCCCAAGCACAGCTGCACCCTCCCATTGAGGTGCAGCCCGTCCCTACGGTAGAGGTGGTATCCGACAGTGAAGTCAGCCCAGTTCTCCATAAACCCAAACCCCTCCTTCCTACACCAGCTTCTGAGCCACTTGTTTACCTCCCTAATCTCCTGCTGCCTCTCTGTTGTGGCTTGTGGTACAGGTAATATTTCAGGAAATATTACCTTGGAGGTCCTTGCCTTAGGCTTGCAGCCTAAGTCCCTGAAATCATTTTTAAGGACAATCCACCTACCTCTAGAGATGAGGAAACTTTTGAAAAGTTCAATTCGGCCATTTTTCCAAATTTTTTGAAAAAATTAGGTTTGATCTGAATTTATTGGCAGTGGATCTATATTAAAAATGGCTATTTTTATACTACAGAGAGCCTCAATTGGGGGTGTAGAACACTTTTCTTTGTTCTAACACGCATGTGGAGTGTGCTGGAATAGTGAAATAATACTGTTATTAAGTATGACATGCAGATTACAGGCATTGCTTTTAGAATCCCTGCCGCAGAGCGGCACAATGACAGAGCCTGGAGGTGACATCAGTATGAGGAGACCATATAGTGGCTGAATGACACAGCTTGGATGTGGCTGAAGCATGAGGAGACCATATAGTGGCTAAATGACACAGCGTGGAGGTGTTGGCAGCATGAGGAGACCATATAGTTGCTGAATGAAACAGCCTGGAGCTGGCAGCAGCATGAGTAGACATTAGGGCTTCACATTCCCAAGATTAAATTTTTAAATTTAAATTGAAGATTTATGGTAGCTAGTGCTACCATAAAAAATTCTAGGCCCAGGCCCAGGCTCTGCAGCATGGGTGAACCATATATTGGCTGAATGACACAGTCTGGAGGTGGCTAAAGCATGAGGAGACCATATAGTGGCTAAATGACACAGCCTGGAGTTGACTGAAGAATGAGGAGACCATATAGTGTCTGAATGGCACAGCCTTCAGTTGGCAGAAGCATGAGGAGACCATTGAAATGTAAGATTTTTAAATAGAAATTTGAGATTTTGAAATTGAAATTGAGGATTTTGAAATTGAAATTTTAACTCCATATAGTGGCTGAATGACTGCCTGGAGTTTGTGGCAGCATGGGGAGACCAGATAATGTCTGAATGACACAGCCTGGAGTTGGCACCAGCATGAGTAGACACTAGGGCATCACAATCCCTAAGATTAAAAGATGAATTTTGAAATTTAAATTGAAGATTTATGGTTGTTAGTGCAACCACAGAAATTTTTTAGGCCCAGGCCCAGCAGTATCAGTAAACCATATATTGGCTGAATGACACCGCCTGGAGGTGGCTGAAGCATGAGGATACCATATAGTGGCTGAATGACACAGCCTGGAGTTGGCTGAAGCATGAGGAGACCATATAATGTCTGAATGGCACAGCCCGGAGTTGGCAGAAGCATGATGAGACCATTAAAATTTAAGATTTTTTAATAGAAATTTAAGATTTTTTAATTGAAATTGAGGATTTGGACATTGAAATTTTAACTCCCATGTTTTAGTGTCCCTTGCCCCGGTGTGTGGGTACAAAAGACCAAATCTAACAAGGATTCACATGTCACATGGCAGCACAATGACAGAACCTGGAGGTGGCATTAGTATGAGGAGACCATATAGTTGCTGAATGGCACAGCCTGGAGTTGGCAGCAGCATGAGTAGACACTAGGGCTTCACAATCCCTAAGATTAAAAGATGAATTGTGAAATTTAAATTGAAGATTTATGGTAGCTAGTGCTACCATAAAAATATTTTAGACTCAAGCCCACTAGCATCAGAAAACCATATATTGGCTGTATGACACAGCCTGGAGGTGGCTGAAGCATGAGGAGACCATTGAAATTTAAGATTAAAGTTTTTGAAATTGAAATTGAAGAATTTTTAAATAGAAATTTTAACTCCCAAGTTTTAGTGTCCCGGGCCCCGGCATGTGGGTACAAAGGACCAAATCAAACAAGGAGTCACATGTCACATGGCAACACAATGATAGAGCCTGGAGGTGGCATCAGTATGGGGAGACCATATAGTGGCTGAATGAGACAGCCTGGAGGTAGCAGCAGCATCAGGAGTGACCCTAATGCAGAAGAATTTCTGAAACTGGTGACCAGCACCTTAATTAAGTTTTGCAGTATACATGGCAGCACAAGGATAAAGCCTGGAGGTGGTAGCATCAGCATAAGGAGACCATAGAGCAGCACAATTAGAGAGCCTGGAGGTGGCAGCATCAGCATGAAGAGACCATAGAGCAGCACAATTAGAGAGCCTGGAGGTGGCAGAATCAACATGAGACCATATGGAGGCACACTGACAGTGCCTAGAGGTGGTAGCATCAGCATGAGGAGACCATATGGTGGCACAATGAGAGAGCTTGGAGGTGGCAGCATAGGCATGAGGAGACCATGTGTTGGAACAATTACAGAACCTGGAAGTCTTAGCATGAAGAGTATATAAAGCAGCACAATGACAGAGCCTGGAGGGGGTAGCATTAGCATGATGAGACCATAGAGCAGCACAATGACAAAGCCTTGAGGTGGCAACAGCAGCATGAGGGCTGTGCCAACTAAAAGTTAAGTCTGAGGAACCCACCGACTGTTGACTGGGGGTGTCGGATGTCACCAAGGTTGAAGTGGATGACCCAGTGAACAGATCAATCACGGCTGCTGGGTTACTGGTCGAGACATGACTGCTAGCTGACACTGGGAGCCCAGACCTCTAGCTGTGACTCCGGCTGCCACACGCCCCTATTCTGCTGAGACCTCTGCCTGCGCCTGATGAATTTAGGCCTCTTCCACTCTACTGTGCACGTCCTGGCACTCTCTGCCTGACATACTTATTGCGTATATGAGGGGAGTACAATACGTTTCACTACGCTTAAAACAGTATTTGTCTAGAACAGCAGCAGGTGTGTACTATTGGCTGTCCTATATAGAAAAATGACAGATTAACTGGTACAAAATAGGACACTACTTAGATGTAGGTATTAGTGATGAGAGGCATAGGCCATATTCGAATTCGCGATATTTCGCGAATATATGGCCGAAAATTAGCATAATCGTTATATTCCCTTTTTTTGCGCATATGCAAATATATATGTGCATATTCACAAATATTGAGCCCTCCCTTCTTCAATGGTATAGGGAACTATGACTAGTGCATTAACTCTGTGATTTTTTACCCATTGAAACCAATAGGCCCATTGTGGTCTATGGGGATCTCACGGCATGTAAAACAGTAAAATAAGCAGTACCGTCTTGGCAGCACAGTGGAATGGGAAACCATCACTGGTACGAGTCCTGGCGTGGGACAGAGTGTTACAGTTGTGGTTTAACTTTACTTTTCCGGAAAAGCTGCTGAGTTGCCCATAGCAACCAATCAGATCGCTTCCTTCATTTTTCAGAGGCCTTTTCAAAAATGAAAGAAGCAATTTGATTGGTTGCTTTGGGCAGCTTCCTCTACACTGGTTTGATGAATCTCCCCCACAGAGGGAGTTTTATCAAAACCTGTCCTGAGGAAAAGTTTCTGAGTTGCCCATAGCAACCAATCAGATTGCTTCCTTCATTTTTGAAAAGGCCTCTGAAAAATGAAAGAAGCGATCTGATTGGTTGCTATGGGCAACTCAGAAAGTTTTCCTCTGGACAGGTTTTGATAAATCTCCCTCTATGGGGGAGATTCATCAAAACCAGTGTAGAGGAAGAGTTGTGCAGTTGCCCATAGCAACCAATCAGATTGCTTCTTTCATTTTTGAAAAGGCCTCTGAAAAATGAAGGAAGCAATCTGGTTGCTATGGGCAACTCAGAAACTTTTCCAGGAAAAACTGCTGAGTTGCCAATAGCAACCAATCAGATCGCTTCTTTCCTTTTGCAGAGGCCTTGTGAAAAATGAAAGAAGCAATCTAATTGGTTGCTATAGGCAACTCAGCAGCTTTTCCAGGAAAGTAAAGTTAAACCACAACACTGTAACACTCTGTCCCACCCCAGGACTCAAACCAGTGGTGGTTTCCCATTTCACTGTGCTGCTGAGACAGTCCTATGGGCCTATTGGTTTCAATTGGGCAAAAAATCACAGAGTTAATGCACTAGTCATAGTTTCCTAGACCAATAAAGAAGGGAAGGCTCAATATTTCGCGAATATGCGCAAATGCGCATAAATTTTCGCATATGCGGAAAAAAATACGAATATATAGTGCTATATTTGCAATATTCGTGAATATGCGATATTCACCATTAAAATTCGAATTACGAATATTCGCAAGCAACACTAGTAGGTATGTGGTATGCACTTATGAGGGCCGAAAAATGCGCTACAATACACTTAAAAAAGAGTAAAAACACCAGCCGGTGAGTACTTTTGCCTGGACTTTCACAGTATCTAGGCCCTTGGCCGATTGACAGATACAAAATAGTACACTACTTAGATGTAGGTATGTGGTAACACACAGCTATATGCCCCTCTCTTTAATTCAATGCTGTAGAAAGTGACTGGGAGGTTAATGGCTTCAGTAAAAATCCTTTTCAGTGGAAAAAAAACACTGCTCTCTGTCCGCCAGAATGCTGATGTGACTAGGATGTGAAACGCTGCTGGAATGAGCTTTTCTGTACAACACACATACAGCGATGTCCGTCTTATCTCTATGCAATATAATGAATGATATGACGAGCCGCAAAATGGCTGCCGAAAATATAGGGCTGTGACATCACAGGGGTGACTGGCTGCTGCTAGGCTTCATCCTGCATATGATTCAGGGTCAACCCGCCTACTTCTCGCCTTACCTTCCCAGCGTTCCTTGCCCCATGTACTGGAGCCTGGACCGCAGTAAATGGAGTTTAATGAAGCGACTTGAGCTATAGAATCACGGCGATATTCGCATTCATTGCAAATCGAATATTTCATGAAGTTCATAACGAATTATGGTTCCTTAGCTTCGATTCGCTCATCTCTACCTACCTCTTACTTTGCTTTTGGTGCCAATATGTACCATGACTGCTGGGTCCTCTCCAGACCCATCAAACCCAATAATTTAATCAAGTATATAGCACCACCTACAGTAGATCCACCTAAATGCATACAAGAGCACAAGATGTTGTGACCTAGGAAAAAGACAGTAACCATGAATAGTTGTTGGACCACGTTTCTGTGATTAAAAAGAGTAAAATATGTTGCTCGACTATTATGGTCTATTATATTTAATGGGAAAAACATCATCACTTGTATACTATGTTACTCCGCTCCCCAGCATCTAGAACTTAATGTTCCAAATGCTGGGGGCAGGCTTCCTTGTTCATGCCCGCCCCCTCGGGACATCACGCCCCACCCCATGACATCACGCCCCGCTCCCCTCAATGAAAGTCTATGTGAAGGGGACGCGGCAGCCATCACGCCTCCTCCCAAAGACTTTCATTGAGGGGGCAGGGCGTGACATCAGGAGGGCAGGGCGTGACATCACGACGGGGCGGGCGTGAACACAGAAGCCCGCACCCAGTGTTTGGAATGTTGAGTTGCGGCACTGGGGAGCGGAGTAAGCTTTTTAAGGTTTCCATAGCTCACCTCTGTATAGAAACTGCAAATGAGCTCCACACAGAAACTGTATCTTGCATTGGGTGAAGAATCTGCTTCTTTCATAGAAGAATAAAATAAAAGAAGCAATCTGGTCAACTTTTCCTTAACACAGGTCTTGATAAATCTCCCCCATCATATCCTTGGATATGCTGTTACATGTCAGGATAGAATTGAGTTACCATCTAGACATCTGCCATATAATCCATGGAAATCAATTTGGATACCAACTGAACATTTGTAGTGTATAAAAAAAACTTGGATAATATGTCTTTACATAATAAATTTGTGTTCTATTATCGGTTATGAATACCAAGGCTTTAATTTACTGCCATCCTTTTTAAATCATCCTGTATTTGCCAGCCTCTGCATTTCTTCCACTCAACATTCATGAATGTATGGAATTTGATGTATGGCTTTAATATATATATCAGAGTTTATTTATATTTATATATACAGATAAATATATATTTGCCCTTATTAATCTATTAATTTCTTATTTATACAAACTTATTAATGTATTTATTCCTCATGTACTTATTAGACTATCACTGTATTATAGTAACAATTGTATTTGTTACTTATTCTATGAGGTCACCAACCACACTTGAAACTTTCCTATACAATACCACAAAGATGGGTCACCATATTAATGTAGACTAAATAATTCACTACATTGCACAGCCTTCTAGACCGGTGGTAGAGCAGCCTTCTAGATTGTCAGGTGTAGATCAACCGCTATCAGCCGTGCCAGAAGCATGGCTATATAGATTGCCTGTCGGCATAGTGCTGACAGTCGTAATATACTGCACTACAGCACAATGTTTATATAAGGCTTATAAAGAACACTACAGTGCAGTGTATTATATAAGCGATCAAAAGATCTCTGATAATTAAAGTCTCTTAGTGTGACTAGTTGAAAAGTAAAAAAAATTACTTTTAATAAAATAATGTAAAAAAAAATAAATAAATCCTCCCCAAATACAAATGCATAAATTCCCCATATAAAATAATTTTTGGGGAATAAAACATTAAATAATTTAAAAACGTATTTGTTACTGTCATGTCCATAACAACCTAAAATATAAAAACACATAATTATTTATTTAAAAAAAAAATAGAAACAAAAAACACTGCAAAAGTATTTTCCTTTTAGCAACACTTTTTTTTTCTTTTTTGGCAAACACATACATGAATTTATACTGTGTACCCCAAAAGGCTTTCATTGAAATGTACAACTTGTTCTTATGCAGCTATATCAATACGACAATGAAAAAAAAAAAAGTTTTGAACAGCAGGGCCAAAGTTAGCTTGGTCACTAAGGGGTTAATTAGAAGTTAACAAAATTGATTTTAAAAAAAATACGTAAGTATGGCTGTGGAACTAGCTCTATTTCAACTCTAAATATGATTGTTACCAGACATCAGGATTAGGTAATGCCCTTCTGTTCATAATTCACTTTACCCTCTTTCATTTTAAAGATAGGATGAATTACTACATACCAGACTGTGAAGAGGAAGTGCATGCGACTTCCATGAGACTTGGCTACTGTCCTATTTCATTCTAAACTGTGGAACAATTAGACATTGAGTTTCTTCTTTTCATATCCAAGTCATTGCATTGCCCTCAGGGCTTAGTTTAAAGGAAGGTCAATGTTTAATTTAATTAATTTCAAAGATTGTATCCAGGCTAATGTTATAATCCCTGCAAGAAAGTACTTTAAAAACTAAAAGGGAATGGTCAGATGCAGTAACGTCATAAAGTATGATTTCACTAAAATATTTAGATTTATATTTTTCCTTCAATAAAATGTTTTG
The DNA here is from genome assembly GCF_029499605.1 of Hyla sarda. NCBI lineage: Eukaryota > Metazoa > Chordata > Amphibia > Anura > Hylidae > Hyla > Hyla sarda. Next base: position 163,377,288 of record NC_079189.1, read on the forward strand.
TCCTTTAATGTCAAGTTTACTATATATATATATATATATAGCAACAGAAGAATGCAGCAGCACACTGCCAGCACAAGGATATAGGTGAAACATGAACATGCAGATAAAACATGGAGAGCTATACAGCTATGGTGTAATAGATGCAAATGTGAAACTATGAGATAGTGAGGCACTCCCACCTCTATCAGGTGTGTATATAAGGTGTCTTGGATGTTCCAGATATTGCCATGCTTACTGAACTGTTCACACAGAGGCATATTCACATTGTAGGGTCCGTCCCAATGAGGCCACCTTATCGCGGTGGGACGGTCCAAGCTATTTGACCGCCGGCGGAGACAAATTTCAGGGTCCAGAACATTTAGCTCCAAATGGTGGGTAAGGGCTGCGGGGGTTGTGACGTGACGCCACGTCCCCTCAATGCAAGTCTATGGGAGGGGGCGTGAGGTACGTCACGCCCCCTCCCATAGACTTGCATTGAAGGGGTGTGATGTCACAAGGGGCGTGGCCGTGATATCATGACCCCTGCACCCAGCGTTCTGAACTAAACATTCTGGATGCTGGGGCAGTGGAGTACCCCTTTAAATATCCTCAACATGCCAAGTTTTCAAGATTTCCTTAGTCTTTCACCAGTGATATAATTATGGTCAGTGTATGACTTGTGAAAGACTGAGAAAATCCTAAAAACATGAGGTGTTGGAAGCACTTGAGGACCATGCTTGGGAAACACTGCTCTACAGTATATGACCACCACTGAGCACGGTTGCCTCATGTGAGCTTAAAGGTGCCTCTAGCCAGAAAGCAGGATCCCCAAAATCCTGTCAACTCCATTCTCTACCACTAAAGTAAGTAATTTAGGGAATGACTGGAAGTCCCATAGACTTGCATTTTAAAGGGGTATTCCAGGCCAAAACTTTTTTTATATATATCAACTGGCTCCGGAAAGTTAAACAGATTTGTAAATTATGGACAATAGGATGTGTAGCTCACTTAAAGATAAAGGTAAGGAGAGTGTTCGAGGTTAAAGGTGATGCCTTCACCCAATCAGGCCTAGTCAAAAAATGGGAAAATATATGTATATACCAGTCCTCAAGAACACTAGGGATGTGTAGAATAAAGAGGAAAGAAAATAGTGGATCTAATAAGGATTTATTAATATATGCATATGTGTAAGTAAATGCAAATAAATCACCAATCACTCTGCAGGGCCCTTGCAGGAATGAATTGGTAAATAATCAATATATAAATAAAAATGCAAATGAAAATGCAGATAAAAATGCAGATAAAAATAATATAGCAGAAATGCACCAATGTCCACTACGGTGGTTAGCAACGTGTCTCTTTTGGTTAGTAGTCACTCTTGGTCACAGTTAAGTCCAAGCATATCCAATTAAAACAGTCACAGTTCAGTAATCAACTCCTATGATACTGTAGCCAAATATAGCAATATAGCAATGATGTTCACAGGTAGCGATTTCGGCAGACCGCGATGTCCTGTAGGTGATAAAAGCTGTTTGTATTGCCGGCAATACAAACAGCTTTTATCACCTACAGGACATCGCGGTCTGTCGAAATCGCTACTTGTGAACATCATTGCTTGCCGGTATCGCTAACAGCCGAGAAGAAGGGTGAGTGGTGCTGTGCACCGATACTCTACAAACTACTGCCATAATTGCTACAACGGTTGCTATTATCGCCACTATTGCTATATTTGGCTACAGTATCATAGGAGTTGATTACTGAACTGTGACTCTTTTAATTGGATATGCTTGGACTTAACTGTGACCAAGAGTGACTACTAACCAAAAGAGACACGTTGCTAACCACCGTAGTGGACATTGGTGCATTTCTGCTATATTATTTTTATCTGCATTTTTATCTGCATTTTCATTTGCATTTTTATTTATATATTGATTATTTACCAATTCATTCCTGCAAGGGCCCTGCAGAGTGATTGGTGATTTATTTGCATTTACTTACACATATACATGTATTAATAAATCCTTATTAGATCCACTATTTTCTTTCCTCTTTATTCTACACATCCCTAGTGTTCTTGAGGACTGGTATATACATATATTTTCCTAGATTTGTAAATTACTTTGATTAAAAAATCTTAATCCTTGCAATAGTTATTAGCTTCTGAAGTTGAGTTGTTTTTTTCTGTCTAACTGCTTTCTGATGACTCACGTCCTGGGAGCTGTGCAGTTCCTATGGGAATACTCTCCCAGCATGCACAGCTCCCTGGATGTGACATCATCATTGAGCAGTTAGACAGAAAACTTCAGAAGCTAATAACTATTGAAAGGATTAAGATTTTTTAATTGAAGTAATTTACAAATCTGTTTAACTTTCCGGAGCCAGTTGATATATATAAAAAAAAGTTTTTGCCTGGAATACCCCTTTAAGTGAAAGAGAACAGAACTGACAGGATTTTGAGCTTGGATCCTGCTTCCTGGCTTATAAGAGATGTATTATTTAATGGAAAATCCTGCGCAAACCCTATACTGGAGGAAAAGGGAATAGTAGGCCAGTGCCAACCATTTAGCTGTGGACAGAACAGGTTCAAAAGTTGTACCAGCACCAAATTTATCACAGGCCATGTGACCATTTAATAGATTTGAACTACACATTACCACCATATAAATTACAGGTGTAGAAAATGTGTCCTCCTACACCAAATTCTCTCCTATGTCTTTTGAGAAAACTCAGCTTTCCTGAACTTTTCTGTTTCACCAGATTAACAATTTTGGTGAGACATTCTCTCCTCCTTAAAGGGGTTCTGCGGTGCTTATACATCTTTTCCCCTATCCAAGGGATAGGGGATAAGATGCCTGATCACGGGAGTCCCGCCGCTGGGGACCCCCGTGATCTTACACACGGCACCCCGTTTGTAATCAGTCCCCGAAGCGTGTTGGCTCTGGATCTGATTACAGGCGACCACCAGGCCGGCGGCGTGTGACGTCACGCCTCCACCCCCATGTGATGTCATGCTCCGCCCCTCAATGTAAGCCTATGGGAGGGGGCGTGATAGCTGTCACGCCCCCTCCCGTAGGCTTGCCTTGAGGGGCGGAGCATTATGTCACACGGGGGCGGAGGCGTGACGTCACACGCCACCGGCCTGGTGGTCACCTGTAATCAGACCCGGAGCGAACACGTTCCAGGAACAGATTACAAACGGGGTGACGCGTGCAAGATCACGGGGGTCCCCAGTGGCGGGACTCCCGTGATCAGGTATCTTATCCCCTATCCTTTGGATAGGGGAAAAGATGTGTAAGCACCAGAGAACCCCTTTAACTTTGCCTCCTATATAATTATGTCTCATATGTCCTGTCCCAACTTCTGCATAGGTCTATTGCTGGGATCTATAATGCTGTCAGATTTGGGTCATATTGCAGCAGGCATGCCAGGACTTGCTGCTATATTCAGGTGGCAAAACTCTCCGTATTACGCTTGTGCCTACAAGTTGGATTTTCTGCATATCATTTTCATAAACGACTAGCAAAATAATAAGCTACAAGAGAAATCACAGGATTTTGTGAATTAATTAGAATTACTCAGATTACTCATATCCTTATTCTTCCCCCATTTTACCTGCTTGAACATTTAAAGCAGACTGCTTTAATACTGTAAAAATACCCAACTCTTTGACAGATACCACTGCCACAAGATAGTCAATGTTTTCACGTCCCTTGATTTTATTGGGTATGTGTCACTAAGTTGTCATATTTTTAACAATTGTTATTGAATTGTTTTCTAATTTTCCATTTTTATATCTACATTATAAAATAATCCAAAAATCTTACAGTTTTCACTGGTCATTAGGTCTAATAGTAAACTGAGACTTTCTGTTCTGTGTACATCATTTTTCAACATTCTCCTCCTTATCATCACACATATGATTACACTAAAAAACTATACCAATCTATAGATAACCTTGGATCATCAGCTTTCAGAATAGCTGAAGCTCACAGCCTAGCCTTCCTGTCTCCCTTTAGAATGACCTCAGCAGAGGGCACAGAGCAGGCCTAGTAAACTGTCCCATTCAGGTTATTAGGGTCTGGGCCAGTCTATTGTGTCTGTGTCCATGAGGCTGAGTTGCGGTTGGTTATTTACATATCACTATGTATTCTGTTCATCTATTTGCCCATAAACAGAATTGTTTATCAACTGAGGTGCTACGTTATCTTATACCTTTAAGATACAATTAGAATACAACACTGTGTTGATAAAAGGATACTTTTTGAACTCATGCACCCACATGACTTTAGTTCCTTGTATTTGGTTATGTTGTATAGTTTGTACACATTTGGAGTTTTCAATTGTAAGGTTTAGGTAAGGATGTATTTCTTTTCATCACATTTGATAAAGGAAACTATTTAATGCTTTAAGCAAACACTCAAGGAACCTGTCTGTTATGCTGTCAGCTCCCCTCCTGCACTGTGCAACCACTGATCTGTCATACCGCTCTCTGTGGACTCCAGGGTTGGTATCTGGAGTTTGTAGATGTTTTCCCAACTGGAAAGCCCAAGTGCAAACTGCCATTCCTTCCTTGACAGGTTGTGTAGGTGATTACATCAAGAGATTGCATTGTGTTTTACCACTGGGGCCAAGTGTCATTCTTTAGGGAAGAGCGTTAAAGCTTTTGTCAATGCCTATTCCTCTTGTTTCACTTAACATCAACTCACCTTTTGGTATTAAAAAGAAAAATACAAACTGATAAGAATATCCCCAGGCAGAGTTTTCATCCAACCTAAGGCAGCCATTGCGGTTATAAAGATCCTTCAATAACCTGTCAAAAACTAACATCAGTGGTAAAGAATTGCTCATTTCTATATCTCATTCTGGATTGATGTACATGCCACTTTTATATCCTTTAGCTCGATATAACATTTGCCCTTTCATGTTCTCAGTTTAAGCCATTGGGAATTCAAAGCTATTTCAAAGCATAATTATACCAATCTGCATATAAAAGGCGCTATGTCCTAGAGAGGGTTCAATAGAAAAAGAAAACTCTTCTAAGGATGGAAATGAGAAATAAATCCCACAACTAAGATGCGGTAACATTAATACATTTTTCATCTGATGTGAATAGTTGGAAGGTTTGTGAAGTTGCTGGAAATTTGCCAAAACCAGAGGACAATTCTGAAACAATATAAGAAAAAAAAATACTGGATGAAAACATGAAATAGAAACTGTTGCTGCTAACAAAAGTCTCAGGCTTATTTTCTGTCAACATCCCACGGATGATGCATCTATGTATTTAGTTACTAAAATAATGTATCAGAACCAATTATTTAAGAATTATTCATCCACATGTCTTTGATCAGATCTGGGGAAATAAGAAGAACAAGTCAAGAACTTGAACTTTTTGCAAAGTTCCTTAAGCTATCCTATGCCCTATTATTATGGAAAACCATTGCTGTCACCAGGAATCTGAACTGTACCTGTACTGTAACAAATGTTAAGTGAATGCCAGGACTGAAAGCTTCCCAACAGAATATTGCCTAAAGGATTACACTTGCCTGCTTTCCATAGTATATCTCGGTGCCAATTTCTTCCCAGCTTAGCAACACAGACAACTGGTCAACTAGAGACAAAAAAAAAGGAAAAAAGGAATTATGATTTTTTTTTTTAGATCAGGCCACCTTTTTCCTTTGCTACATGGTTCTGATCTGATGCTCACATGCCCATTGTAGGCATTTTGGATGTGGTCAGCAAACATCATGGGCATACTGACGAATATGTGGCTATGCTTACAAAGCTAGATGGGATTTTGTGTTCTGACATAGTTTTATCATACTAGTATAGAAGGAACAAACAGAAGCTGAGCACTGCCCTGTACTCGCATATCCACTGTAGCGATCGCTCGTAAAGAGGTGCTGTGTGACCACAGTCCAACTCAGATCTCTACCTGGTGCTTTTTTTTCTGGCATCAACTGATAGTGAAGAACTGATGCTATTATACTTGACGTGAACAATAAAGAAAACACAAAAAGCTTGGAAAGAATAACAATGACTACATAGAAATATACTGTATATTCCAGTGATACAGAAACCATGGATTTGCAAAGACTACAGCAGGGAGACCAAGAAGATCTACTGGCTCGACCTAAAGAAGGATATGTCACATATATGTCAGTTGAATAGGTAAAGAAGATCCCGGCACACGGTATCCGTGTGCTGGGATCTTCTTTACCTGTTGAAGTGTTCTCCTCATGCATCGGGACTCTGCTGTAGTGCCGACCGTTTCCATATATGTCAGTTGGGGATACGGTAGATTTAGTACAATAAACAAGGTTTAACTGATTAAAAATCTTATCACAAACAGTACGTGTGCTTCAAAACCAAACAGTAACAGCAAAAAGGCTTCATTCACACAGCTGTTCAGCTGAACCCATAATATTTATCTTGTCTGCATTTTTTCCATACTTACGCATTATTTTTGTTAAGGATGTTTTTGTTTATGTGAAAACACATAGAGGACTTGACCTAGATTTTATGATGATGTTGGTAAGTCGGCTTGCAGAGCTTGCATTTTAGTAGACTTCCATTATTTACTATCTAATGGCTGCGCGACCTTACAGCAAGTGATATGTAGGAAAAGCTTTAGAAGCCTTGTTATTATTATTGTATCAGTGGGATTAGGCCAGACCAGGACAGGTTTAGAATATATGGAAGCAGTTAGGTAACAGAAAATGGCGTATATATATTTTACGCCTAACTGTAGCAAGCACAGCTAAAAGCAGCATTAAATTTAATCAACTCACTTTAGAACAAGGAACGACACACACACTTTTCACACCTGTTAAAATAGGTGTACTTTCCACAGTAAAGTTACTATTATAAAAAAAAATTCTAGACACTGTTTATAAAGTCTAAAAGCATAATTTAGAAAGTTTGGATCTATTTCTGTGTATTTAGTCAGAAAGAAAGTTCAGAGAAAGTCAAATTAGTAGGCAAGTATCTGCAGAGCTAGAGAAGTTTTCAAAGAACACAAAGACAGAGCTATGATCTTCCTAAAACAGCACCACCCTATCCTTAGGTTGTGTGTGGTATTACACATTAGCTCCATTCCCTTAAATGGAACTGAGCTTCTAATCCTGGATAACCCCTTTATTTAGGGCATAATATCACTAAAACCTAAGTCTGAAGGTGGTAGCTCCAAATAAACATGATGGTGCAGATTCTGTGATCATAGACCACTAGACAAATGTTAAATAACAAAATTAAAGGTCATATGACTCCAACAAAGACACAATGTGCCAGATGACAGAATGGTAATATGTAGCCATAATAAGATTCAAAATTTTTCACATGTAGAAATACAGAATGTGAGTCCTGGTAACCTTAGGTATGGTTAAGTATTTCATTAGCCTAGTGAAGGACCTCTTGGCAAATGTTAACTATTTATCAACAGTATCAGCAGATTAGAACACTTACTCTAAGTATACCTGTTATGAGATAAAAAAAACAAAACAAAAATGATTCAGTCTTACTGTTTAACTTGTGCTGATCCTGTTGGTGTGCTTAAATCTTTGTTTTTAACATTTTATGGCTTTCAATTCTCTTGTTTATGTTGATCACGCTATATGCAGTTCACTGAGGAGGAAGGAGCCTTTTCTTGGGCAAGAATGATGAATGTCCTTGCATTTCATGTGGGAACTTCCTCCCTCACTTCTCAGATCTGACAAGCTGTTGTGTGTACTGAGGGCCTGTGGCATGCACCAAGCTCACACTCTGTTGCATGACAAGCCAGGAGCCAGTAATCTTCTTGTCCTGCCCACACTTCCTGTATTTTGTCTTGGCATAGCTGCCAGCTAAGGCTGGGTTCACATTACGTTTCCGTTAGACGGGAACCGGATCCGGCTGGGAGGACCCGGCCCCTATCTCATACATTTGAATGAGTCAACCGGACTAAGATAGTGACTCTGGGCCACAAATTTTTGCCCAATATCTGGTTTTGTAGCCGGACCTAAAACTGCGGCATACCACGGTTTTAGGTCCAGTCAGAGGACCGTATACGGGCAAGAAAATTAGCCGACCGGAGTCACTTTATGACTTCGGTCAGCCCATTCAAATGAATGAGATACAGGCCGGGTCCCCGTATAGCGAAAACATAATGTGAACCCAGCCTAAGACACACAGGGAATAGCTACAGGAACAAGACAGTGTTCAGGACATTGGAGAGACATCTTGTGGTAAGAAATATAGAGCATTTTTTTCATCCAAAAATTGACATTTTTTTATCCAATATATGTTACAAATAAACATTTAATGTTTTTTTTTTCTTGCCAAATACAAACATCAAGTAAATAAACAATTACATTCATAATTACTTTAAAAACATCATATTTGTTTTTATACATTCCCCCCCCCCTTATCCCTCTACTGCCTTCAACCCCCCTCCCTTCTATCTTCTAAGTTCCACACCCCCCCCCCTTTTAACCCTATCCCCTCTCTCCCTCTCCCATCGTCAGCCTGGTATCCTTACATATGATACTATTCGTATTTTATATCCATCTTTCTCATTCTTTTGTATTTGCTACCCTTTTCGGAGAAAACCAATTCCTGAGGATAATTATCCTAGCCAATCCTAATGGATACATATAATGGTATTTTATTAACTATATTATATTAAAAAAAATATTTGCAGATGACAGTGCCAATTTAAAGGGGTACTCCACTGGAAAAAAAAAATATTTTTATATCAACTGGTGCCAGAAAGTTAAACAGATTTGTAAATTACTTCTATTAAAATTTTTGTAATCCTTCTAGTAACTATCAGCTGCTGTTTAATCCACAGGAAGTTCTTTTCTTTTTGAATTTACTTTCAGTCTGGCCACAGTACTCCCTGCTTACACCTCTGTCCATTTTAGGAACTGTCCAGAGTAGGAGCAAATCCCCATAGAAAACCTATCCTGATCTGGACAGTTCCTTACATTGACAGAGGTGTCAGCAGAGAGCACTGCGGTCACACAGAAAGGAAATTCAAAAAGAAAAGAAATTCCTGTGGAATAAACAGCAGCTGATAACTTCGGGAAGGATTAAGATTTTTTTAAAGGAGTAATTTACAAATCTGTTAAACTTTCTTGCACCATTTGATAAAAAAAATATATATATTTTCCAGTGGAGTACCCCTTTAGAGCCAGTTCAGCAGTGGTCATATATGACTGCTAATTATATTTTGTTGCATGGTATGTTTTCATGACCAGTTTTTTCTGGCGTTTTTGCATTTGAGTTGAGATAGCATTTTTTGCCCCTTTCACAATTTGTTTTAAAAATGTGTTGGGTACCAAAAAAAAAAAAAGGATGCAGTAGGGATGGGAAAAAAACTTATTTAAGGATTTTTTTTTTTATAATGAACTTTTAATTAATTGTTAATAAAGTGTGTGTGTTTCACTTATTTTTTCATTTATTTTTTTTAGGTGCTACTACTACTCCCAGCATGGAACAGACTGTTCCATGATGGGATTAGTAGTACCTGTACTAATAGACATATCGCCCCAGGTGTCAATCCTGACACCCGATGTGATCGTCCCTAATATAGCAGAGATTGGGAGCGGCTCTATATAGCGCTCACATCTCTGCACTATACTCCGGCTGGCCAGTGATGTGAATAGAAATTCTAATCATTTATTCATATTTTCCGTCCCAGAGTGGTGATTGGCCAGATGGTTGCAGCCAATCCCCGCTTTCAGAAGGAAATATGAATGAGTGATGTTCTATTCATATCACTGGCCGGAGTACAGAGCAGAGATGCGGAGTGCAGGAGAAAGCCGCTCTGCATCTCTGCAATAGATAGGATGATCACAGCAGGTGTCAGGAGTGACACTTGCTGTGATCTGTCCTTAACTGCAGGTACTACTACTCCCAACATGGAGCTGCTGGTACCTGCATTAATAGACAGATAGCAGTGAGTGTAACTTCTGACACCTGTTGTGATCTGTATATTAATGCAGGTACTACAGCTCCCAGCATTGTGCAGAGTGGGTTCCATGTTGGGAACAGTAGTACCTGCAGTTAAGGAAAGATCACAGCGGATGTCATTCCTGACACCCGCTGTGATCCTCCTGTATAATGTATAGATCCGGCCAGCCGCTCTTCTATGATCCCCTGCACTGACATATATATATACATATATATATATATATATATATATATATATATATATATATATATATGTATGTATATAAACCTATTCATATTTCCCACAGAGAGTTGTGATTGGCTGGAACCATCTGGCCAATCACAGCTCTCTGCGGGAAATATGGATAGGTGTATATATATGGCAGTACAGGTGACCATAGAAGAGCGGCCGGCCGCATCTATACATTATACAGGAGGATCGCAATGGATCCGGGGCAATCTGCCATTAGTACAGGTACTACCACTCCCATCATGGAACAGTGTGTTACATGCTTGGAGTAATAGTAGTACCACCTAAAAAAAAAAAAAAAAATGTGAAACACACACACACACGCTACATTTTTATTATTGTCGGCTATATTTTTTGTGCCCTGCCCACACACATAAATTGATCCCTGTCTAAAAATTTATAAAAATGTTGTTATAAAAAAGATAAATTTAGTTTAATACAATTTTTTTCATCACTACTGTATCTTTTTTTATTATTATTTTTAATAATACCCTAAAAAATTTTATTAAAAAAGTTATCTCCATCACTTTTTTTGGATCGCTAAAGTAGAAAAAAGAATAAAGATTACCGGCAAAAAAAGCCAATGTTAAAACCCACATGACATTTTTCCTGGCGTTTTTTTACTCCCATAGACTTCTATGGAAGAAAAACTTCAAGATTTCAAGGGGAAAAACGCCATAGGCTCAACATCCTGTGATTTTGCAAAACCGCCAAGGAGCTGAAAAACGCCAGAAAAAGAGTGAAAAAAACGCCAAACAGAAACATGCCAAGTGGAAAAAGAATTTTGTGATTTCTCATTGATTTACAGCTAACATCTGGCCGCAGCGTTTTTTGGCCGAAAAAAAGCAATGCGGCAGAATTGGCGTTTTTCTTGGCGTTTTCCCCCCCAAAAAAATCAGGTGGAATTCCAGCCTAAATCTGACAGTAGCAGTTAATCTTGCATATTTGTATAAAAAACATAAAGGAGGGATTTATGAAGCCAGTGCACAGGCAGCTGTGGTTGATGTGGCAGATTTATTAAGACGTAATCTACCCAACATAATGCCAGCAACATTTTACTGAAGACCGGCATGTAAGATAGCAGTCTTAGTAAATTCCCTAAAGTATTTTGAAAACAGGAGTATCGAGCTTTTAATATACTGTAGCAGCAGTTTCAAAAAGTACAGTTAGTTTATTTACTCAATAGTCAATTGTTTTGGCTTTTCATGGGGCTGAATTCAAGATGTATTTCTTTGAGTACATTATTAATTGGTTATAAAAAAAAATAGTTCACATTGATATCCACCTAAACAGAAATGTTTTTCTCTTTTTTTTTAGAATCTCGTATGCCTTGTCTGATCATTAGAAACAATTCTCTTCTCTCCTCAAGAACTAGGTGTGATATTATTATAATATCCTAATAAAAGGGGGATGTAGGGGTTTGATGTACAATACAGAAAAGGAAATTCATTATCTGTCTTGGAGTTTAGTGAGAGCTAGGAACATAGCAAAAAATAAACATTGTAGTTCTCTTTTTTCCCTCAGGGAACCAAAAGTGTAGACAAACCAATAAAATCTATGGATCCTTTTCCCTTTGTCTTTGTGACACAATACAGTGATAATTTTGCTGAAGTATGCAATATCATACATTGCTATATGCTTATAGTGATGTCTTATCCTGCTTTATCACAGGCTCTTAAGTCCGGTTATAAATGTATTTTTAGACGTGCCCCTACCATTGGCCAAAGTATCTCGCCCAGTCTTTTTCAAACAAAAATTTCTGCTCAGCCAACGTGGCTCAATATCCCAGGATCATATAAGTGTGGACATAAAAAATGCATTTGCTGTGGAATCATGGACATGGGCACTCAATTTAAGTCTTACTCCACGGGTAAGACTTATAATATGAGACAATATGTGAACTGCAACACTCCTTTTGTTATATATTAAATATCATGTGGAACCTGTCAGACACAATGTCGGGTGCACTACTAACCCATTAAAGGTTAGAGTGTGCAAGCATCTATCTGATGTTGCGCACTTTAACTCAAAGCATATCTCAATGGTCTCACGACATTGTGCTGAACAACATTCTGGCACCATATCCACTCTTAAAGGGTTACTCTGCTACCCAGCGTCCGTGAACATTGAATTCCGAACACTGTGTGCGGGCTTCCGTGTTCACACCCCGCCCCCTCGTAACATCACGCCCCATCATGTGACGTCACGTCTCGCCCCCTCAATGCAAGTCTATAGGAGGGGGCATGTCTGTAGAAGGGGGCATGCACCAACTCGTGGGGATAATCACAAACAGAAGCTCTTAGATAGGAAAGTGTTTAGGATTCTCCAACTAGATACTTGCTTCCCTTGAGGCCTGAACAGGAGACAAGATGTTATTTTGCATTAGTAGGGGGTTAATATTGGTTACATTTTAGCTATTATGTTTTCTCCCCATCCACTTTGTCTCTTGCCTCCTGTTCAGACCTCTATCATTCATCCAGCTCTCTGATCACTTATTTTAAATTTCAACGTATCTGCCCAGTTGTTCCTATTTCATTTATAATGGTAGTACTTACTTTGCGATACCTTTCATCCATGTTGTCATGCTCCTTTTAAATGGGAATATATATTTAAGCTGCTCTGCGCCACAACGTTTGCTCAGATCTAGGCCTTTATACTTACAGACTCATTCACACTATAATATGCTGTGCATTGCAATTTTTTGTTCTAATTTTGATACATATTATATATTTGATATTGGTTGTATAAGACATGTTGCTTTTATTCCCATATTAATGGTTGCATGGTACTGGGATGTTATAAAAAAAACACTTGTGCTTTTTATTGTTTCTTATCTATATCGAGTATTGGTTTTAATCTAAGCGCAGTGGAGATATATTAAGATCTGGATATTAACACTCTATATATGGAGTGTGTTCAACATATCTCAGTCATTACATGTGCAAATTACAATAAGCATGTGCAAATAATATTCAGACAACATTCTCATCTATTTGTTTATTTTTCTGTTCTGATTTTTTATGTGTACATTATACATGATTTTATTTTTACATGTTTTTTCACCTATTCACAATGGTAAATCCCTATATCGGTGGGACGTCTCACCTGTCCAACACTACAGGTGGAATTCCTTTGGGTTAGTTAGACTGGGGTGTGTCCTCCCACATATAAGGGATTGCATGACAGTCTTACAATTATTATTGTTAAGCCAGGTACTACTGGCCAAAAGGCATCACCACCATGCATTCTTGTATTGCGTGCTTTAGGCAATAAATTGCACAAATTGCTCTTAAATACCAAGCTAAACTAAGCTAAACCATAAAAATATAATGCGGTTTATTTACTAACGTGATCCCGACTCTTTTTTGGTTTTGTTCGCACCCAAATTGTGTCACACGTTTCAGGCGACACAATTTGCGACCAGAAAAAACAAAACACTCCATTTTAAATGAAATACCTGAAAAGGGGGTGTGGCCACATGAGAAAGGGATGTGGTTGTGACATAAGGGGCGTGTCCCAACAGTTTTGAAATGTCCCAAAATATTTACTAAGGTTTCCACAGAAAATGTGGTGGATTTGAGCTGAGGAAAACCCGACAGATCAGAGCAGTTGTAAAAAAAAAAGCAAAACGTAGGGAAAAGTGCAAACTGTAGGGAAACCTTAGTAAATACCTTGGGAAAATACATGTCGGAAATCAAAACCCACAAAGAAAACTACAGTACACTCCACTCTTAGTAAATAAAACCCTATGTCTATTAAACTGTTTGGTCAATGGCGTATACGTATAAAAAGTCCAGAATTGGTCAGTATTTTTGGTCACTTTGTATACCCTAAAATTTTTTATAAAAAGCGATCAAAAAGTCCCATCAAAACAAAAAGGGTATGATAAAAACGACATATCACAGTGCAAAAAATGAGCCCTCACACATCCCCATATAGTCGGAAGAGGACATTTTTAAACATGGACATTTTTGTACAAAAAGTTATAATTTTTTAAAAGAAGTAAAACAAAATAAACCTATATAAGATAGGTATCACTGTAATCATATGGACCTACAGAATAAAGATAAGGTGTCATTTTTACCGGAAAGGTGCACTGCATAGAATCGGAAGCCCTTAAAAGTTACAAAATTGAATATATATATATATATATATATATATATATATATATATATATAAGAAAAAGTCTTGTCCACAGCACCAAAATTCATGAAAAAAATGTGTGTTTTATTCCATAAAAGGTGTCAATACAACAGCGACGTTTCAGTCAGCTCAACCTTTCTCAAGGTCAGGTTGAGCTGACTGAAACGTCGCTGTTGTATTGACACCTTTTATGGTATAAAACACACTTTTTTCATGAATTTTGGTGCTGTGGACAAGACTTTTTCTTCTGTTTGAAAGATGATCCCCTAACCAAGGATCCAGGAGCTGCGTGCACCCCCCTACGATATTTTTCTTCCATTGGTTGTGCTGTTCTTCTTCTACTACTATATATATATATATATATATATATATATATATATATATATATATAATATAGATGAAGAAAAAGCAGCACACCGTCAGGATAGATGAAGATGGGTGCAAGTCAATGGGAGACGCAGGTCACGAAACTCCAAATGTCAAGAAGGTAAAAGAACACTGCAGCACTCCAAGATGTGATAAAACAAACTTGTAGAAAAGTGTTTATTCCATCAAAGATGCAGAAGGCAACGTTTCAGCTGCTAACATGCAGCCTTTCTCAAGTTTGTGAAAGGCTGCATGTAAGCAACTGAAACGTTCCCTTCTGCATTTTTGATGGAATAAATACTTTTCTACAAGTTTGTTACCACATCTTGGAGTGCTGCAGTGTTCTTTCACTATATATATATATATATATATATATATATATATATATATATACATATATATATATATATATATATATATATATTATTTATTTTTTATTTTTTGGGTTTTGCCGTAGATTTTGATGTTGAAATGATTGATGTCATTAGAAGGTGAGGTGGAAAAAATGCAAAAATGAAAAAACCCTGAGCTCTTAAGAGGTTAACACTGTTGTATCAGAGAGCAACTGATAAAAACAGCATTCTTCATTATGTTAGATCTAACCCTCCGAGTACAAAGAGAGCTTTACTATATGCTCAGATGGATCATCTTCATCCTTGTAGAACCCGTAAAAGTAAATATTTTTCCAAATACATTTATTTACCTGAGTAGGATCCTTTACCAGATAGCTGCATCTCCCTCCTGTCGTCTGTTCATTGCCACCGGTTACTAACCACCGGACCCCTCCTGAAGCAGGGGTTGGGCTGGTGATGTCACTGTAGAGGTGATGTCACTGCACAGAGCAGTAGAGTACTGGCTGGCCTGGATGATAGGAGTGCACATCAGATGGGCACTGGCTCCCCTGGGTCACCTTATGTGTGGACGGCCACCTGACTTCTTTGGGGGGGGGGTTCTCACATACACAGATTTGTTATGCAGCTTCCATCCACATCATCTTGCTTATAATCATAAGAGCACCTGTGATCGTGTGATCTAAAGCTCCTCAATATTCAGTAAGTTAGTCATGGTTTGAGTCTGAGAGGAATTAGTCAGAGAGAGAGAGAGAGAGTTTGGTCGGTTTCACATGGCAGAATTTCTGCACTGAACTGTGCATGAATTTATAGCCAATACACTACAAAAGGATTCCTGCAGCAGAAATTCTGCAGCAGAAATTCTGCTGTGTGAATGGGACAGCAGAATCCAACTGAAGTGTATTGCTATAAATTCATGAAGAATTTTCATGTAGAATTCAGTGCAGAAATTCTGCTGTATGAATGCGGCCTTTGTGTGTATACACGTATGCAAGAGCCAAATTCTGTGTTATATATTATACATGGTCATCTATACTAGAAACTGATTCTGGGGTATGTATAATATAGGAAGCTGATACTAGAGTCTGATTATAGGGAATTTATTATACAGATGACTGATACTGGAGTCTCATCATGGGGTATATATATGATATGGGGCAGATACTGACT
The DNA here is from genome assembly GCF_029499605.1 of Hyla sarda. Taxonomy (NCBI): domain Eukaryota; kingdom Metazoa; phylum Chordata; class Amphibia; order Anura; family Hylidae; genus Hyla; species Hyla sarda. The sequence goes on from NC_079189.1 coordinate 163,393,473, forward strand.
AGGGTCTGATTATATGGGATATATTTTACAGAGGGCTGTTACTACGATGTGATTATAGGGTATATATTATACAGGGGCACTGATAGTGGGGTCTGACTATGGGGATGTATTTTACTGGAGGGATTTTACTGGGGTGTGATTATAGGGATATATTATACAGGGGGGCAGAGTCTGGGATCTGATTATGGAGTATATATTAAAGAGTGGGCGATACTGGGGTCTGATTATAAGGTATATATTATACAGAGGCTGATACTGGGGTGCAATTATAGGGGAAATATTTTTTACAAGGGCACTGATACTGGGGTCTCATTTTAGGAAATATATTATCCACAGGGGTCATAAAATTAGATATATATATTTTACTGGGACTGATACTGGGGTCTGATTATGGAGGATATATTTGACAGAAGGCTTATACTGGGGTCTGATTATTATAGGGAGGCTGATACTAAGGTCTGTTTATGGGGATGTATTTTACAGGGGGCATATACTGGGGTGTGATTATTATATTATAAAGGCGGGCTATTACTGGAATTGGATAAGGAGGGATATATTTCACATGGGACAGAGACTGGGTCTATTTATAGGGACTATACAGGGGAGATTATACTGGGGTCTGATTATAGGAGATATATAATACAGGAAGACAGATACTTGGTTCTGATTATTGGAGATATGTTTTGCATGGTGGCTGATACTGGGATATATACTTTGCTCAAAAAAAATAAAGGAAACACTAAGATAACACATCCTAGATCTTAATTTTCGTCTTTACATAGTTGAATGTGCTGACAACAAAATCACACAAAAATTATCAATGGAAATCCAATTTATCAACCCATTGAGGTCTGGATATGGAGTCCCACTCAAAATCAAAGTGGAAAATCTTAAAAGTGGAATATTACAGGCTGATCCAACTTTGATGTAATGTCCTTGAGGCTCAGTTGTGTGTGTGGCCTCCACGTGCCCGTATGATCTCCCTACAAAGCCTGGGCATGCTCTGATGAGGTGGAGGATAGTCTCCTAAGGGATGTCCTCCCAGACCTGGACTAAAGCATCCGCCAAATCCTGGACAGTCTGTGGTTCAACGTGGTGTTGGTGGATGCAGCGAGACATGATGTCCCAGATGTGCTCAATCAGATTCAAGTCTGGGGAACAGGCAGGCCAGTCCATAGCATCAATGCCTTCCTCTTGCAGGAACTGCTGACACACTCCAGCCACATGAAGTCTAGCATTGTCTTGCATTAGGAGGAACGCAGGGCCAACCGCACCAGCATATGGTCTCACAAGGGTTCTGAGGATCTCATCTCGGTACCTAGTGGCAGTCAGGCTACCTCTGGCAAGCACATGGAGGGCTGTGCGGCCCCCCAAAGAAATGCCACCCCACACCATTACTGACCCACCGCCAAACCTGTTATGCTGGAGGATGTGGCAGGCAGCAGAATGTTCTCCACGGCGCCTCCAGACTCTGTCACATCTGTTACATGTGCTCAGTGTGAACCTGATTTCATCTGTGAAGAGCACAGGGCACCAGTGGCGAATTTGCCAGTCTTGATGTTCTCTGGCAAATGTCAAACATCCTGCATGGTGTTGGGCTGTAAGCACAACCCCCACCTGTGGACGTCAGGCCCTCATACCACCCTCATAGAGTTTGTTTCTGACCGTTTGAGTGGACACATGCACATTTGTGTCCTGCTGGAGGTCATTTTGCAGGGCCCTGGCAGTGCTCCTCCTTGCACAAAGGCAGAGGTAGCGGTCCTGCTGGTGGGTTGTTGCCCTCCTACGGCCTCCTCCACATCTCCTGATGTACTGGCCTATTTCCTGTTAGCGCCTCCATGCTATGGACAGTATGCTGACAGACACAGCAAACCTTCTTGCCACAGCTCACATTGATGTGCCATCCGGGATGAGCTGCACTACCTGAGCCACCTGTGGGTTGTAGACTCTGTCTCATGCTCCCACTAGAGTGAAAGCACCACCAGCATTCAAAAGTGACCAAAAAATCAGCCAGGAAGTATAGGAACTGAGAAGTGGTCTGTGGTCACCACTTGCAGAACCACTACTTTATTGGGGTGTCTTGCTAATTGCCTCTAATTTCCACCTGTTTTCTGTTCCATTTGCACAACAGCATGTGAAATTGAATGTCAATCAGTGTTGCTTCCTGAGTGGACAGTGTGATTTCACAGAAGTGTGATTGACTTGGAGTTACATTTTGTTGTTTAAGTGTTCCCTTAATTTTTTTGAGCAGTGTATTATACAGGAGGATTGATACTAGGGCTTTATTTATGAGAGCTATTATACAGGTTGGTTGTCTAATACTGTCTTTTTTTACTGAGTTATATATTTTACAGGGGCAGATGTATTTTACTGATACTGTGCCCCTGGAATGGTACATATATATATATATATATATATATATATATATATATATATATATATATATATACTTTTATACTGTAGTATAATTCATGTCTATATTATGTGGGGGGCCTGATATTGAGGTATGTATTATATGATATTGGGGTATGATACTGGTGTAGAATTCTGAGATAAGTATTAGATTGTCAAGACAGAATACATAGATGACAAATCCAGCTTTGCTGCACCAGATTTAGCACTGTTTTTTCCTGTACATACTTCCCTAACTGCTTTCTTTTCCAACATGCACGGTTGTGAATATGATGTAGCAAAGATAGATTTGTCCTGACCGAAGAGTCAGATGACAAATCCAGCTCTGCTGCTGCAGATTTAGGCTAGCCCTACACAGTGAATTTTTTTGTACTACTAATTGATTTAGCTATTCAGCTGGAGTTTACAAGATTGCATAAAACCTAATGTATTGCCTTGGTTAAAGATGTAGCTCAATAAATAGTTAAAATCTATTTTTAAACTACAATATATATATATATATATATATATATATATATATATATATATTGTGAGAAGGTGGAGGGCATTGTGGTTGATGGTCGGTATGTGTCACCAAGGCTCCTGGCCTTGGTGAAGTAGGAGCCGATAATTGTCCTGTGTCCGTCTGTGCTTCGATGCAGACTGACACTGTTGCTGTAGTATGGCTGGAAAGCCAATCCAAGACAGCTCTTACTGGGAATGGTCAAGTGTTGGGTGGGGGCCATTCCCCACAATCCAGGATGCCTTTTGATGGCCTTAAAGAAAGGCTGCTCCACCAGCTGAGGCGGATTTGTATGTTGAAGCTCACACTGCCAGAGAGCTGAGTTTTGAGATCTTCCTTGTGGAGTGTGGAAGCTGTTGAGCAGCCTGCCTGGAGGCTTGGAAAAGACTTGCTTGATGCTACATGGCATGGACTCATGTGTGAACAAACACCTAAGGAACGCAGATGGACTTTTGTTACTTTTTCTTTGATCTGCCTTTAACCTGTTCAGGACATGGGAGTATGCATACGCCCTGCATCCTGAGTCCTTAAGGACGTAGGGCGTATGCATACACCCATGGGAATTCCGGTCCCCGCCAATAGCCGGTTGGGGACCGGACATGTGATTTTCTCCTATTCCAGGCTGATCGGATCTCTGGTGACCCGATCACCCGGAAAATAGGGATGATCAGAGCTGTCAGTGACAGCCCCGATCATCCTGAGGGATAGGAGCGAGGTTGCAGCGCTGCGATCTCCTCCTATCCCCTGCCATTAGTCAGAAATTAGTTTTGACCAATGGCAGTGCACGACAGTTGGTTGCCATGGAAACCCCCCGCTCTTTCCACCCCTGGATGTCGGGCAGAACGGGGGTAGAAGATGGCAGCCGGTATCTGCAAAGAAGATGCCATGGGGACCGCCGATCATTGGTGGAGACAGCGGAGTTCAGCGGTGCAGGTAGGGAAGCGACGGTGAGGGGGGGGGGGGAAGGAAGGTGGCAGTAAAGCAATATTTACTGCTGCCCTTCCAGTGGTTGCCAAACTGCAACTCCCAGCCAAAGGCTGCCTGGGCATGCTGGGAGTTGTAGTTTTGCAACATCTGGAGGGTCACAGTTTGGAGACCACTATTACAGTGGTGCCCAAACGGTAGCCCTCCAGATGTTGCCAAACTACAACTCTCAGTATACCTAGACTGCCCAGGCATGCTGGGAGTTGTAGTTCTGTAACATCTGTCCCTTCAGATTTTGCAATTTTCATGAAAATTTAGAAAATTGCCAGTATACTTTGAAGCCCTCTCATTTTTTCAAAAACTAAAAATATGTCCATTTTATGATGCCAACATAAAGTAGACATGGGGCGGAGCCTAGCCGCGGACCGGAATGGACGTGTGAGCCTGCAGCTCTCTCATCTACCCAGAGAAAAGCACCTATAACTCCAACTATTTTTTGCAAACGATGGTCAAATATGGCAAGCAAGCACCCGGTGACCCGGGATAATCACCTAGATCGCAGAAAGGACAAGCTGAAATGTCCAAATTCTTCAAGAAGAAAGGCGGCTTTTCTCCCGCTCACCAGCCCAAGATGGCGCCGGATGCAGCCTCGCAGAGAGAATCCATGGAGGAGGGTGAGCAAGATAGCGATACTGACATCTCCTCTCCAGCTGCTGTCACACAACAGTTTCTGAAATCCTTTATGAGAAAAGCCATCTCTCAAGCTGTTAAACCAGTCCTCACTGAATTAGCTGACATTAAGACAGAAGTTATGGCCATAGGTCACAGAACGGAGGCACTGGAGTCAGCGTGCTCGGCTCTTTCCACATACTCAGCGGCCCTCACGGACCGAACTGAACGGCTGGAGGCACACCTGAACTCTACGTACACCCTTATAGAGGATCAAGAGAATAGGAGCCGCAGGAAAAACATTAGGTTCAAGGGTCTACCTGAAGTATGGGCAAACAAAGCACTCTGGAAGGTTGCTGCTGAAATCTTTGAATCCCTCGTTGGCCCTGACAGAGCTGCCGGCATAATAATAGAGAGGATACATAGAGCCCTGCGACCTAAACCGAAACCCACCGATCTGTGGCTTGCTTTCTTATGTGGACACTGCTGCTGTTCTTCAAGCTGCCCGAGAGAAACGGTCGGTCACCTATGGGGGAGATGAAATAGCTTTGCACCAGGATATTGCTCCGTCCACATTAGCCAAGAGGCGCCTTATGAAACCTCTACTTGAAAAACTGAGGGAACGGGGCCTACAATATGCCTGGCTGTTCCCATTCGGCCTCTCTATTAATCACAATGGCCGTAGACTAACAGTGCGCACGCCATCTGACCAGGACTCCTGACTGCTGTCTCCTGATGATCGCATTGCTGACGGCTGGAGACGTTCAGGTTTGATGTTCTTGACTTCTTGTTGCCAGCATAGTTACTTGGCCTTGTTGCATTATCCCAGCACCATAAGACCCAGGACTGCCTTAATTTTCCCCACCATCAGGTCTCCCACTATCCCACCCCCTCCCTCCCCTCCCTTTTGGCCTCTCCTGGACATTGGCACATCTGAGAATGACTAGTGATACCTATTTCACCTGATCCGAATATATTCCCCCCCCCTGCCCTCTCTGTGGAAGGAACTATTGAAGTTTTCCCTTCAACATGATGCCTATCCCCCGAACTCTACATGCACACGGACTGAGACCTTATCTATACCTACTTACCAGGACGCAGATGTGGACCTCGATCCGTGCATCAAGTAGCATTCTTCACATTCTTTCTTGTGGTTCCCCCCCCCCCACCCCATCACTCTCCCTATGCTTCACCCAGGATCCCTGATTAAGCAATGTCGGTTTATCTCTCAGGGACAAACCTTGTATATGTTTGCTTATAATTTGTTAGATATCGTTGACCTCAGGGTTTTTAGCTTGGAGCTCCTCTCTGGTTATCCACAGACTAGGATTTTTCTCCGTTTCCCAACCCCTGAGATATTAATATCTCTTGTACTCTAAAGTGCTTACCTTTCCTTTTAACTTTCCCCTTAACTCTCCTTAGCTCTCACTTTACCTCCTCCCGCTTCACTTTCTCCTTCTTTCCCTCTTTCCCCTTATCTCTGCCCTATAACCTATTCCACCACCCTCCCCCTCCCTCCCATCTTGCCTGGCTCCTTGATCCAGAATGACAGACATCAAATTGATGTCTTATAACGTTAGAGGGTTGAATACCCCTGAAAACAGACACCATATTGTTGATCAACTCAGAAGACTTAGGACATCAATAGCATTTTTACAGGAAACCCATCTAAAAAAGGATAAAATCCCCAAGTTTCCCACAAAATATTTTAATCAGTGGTACCACTCCTGCCATGGGACCTCGGCGTCAAAGGGTGTGTCTATAGCTATACACCACTCCCTTCCGGTTAAAATCTCACATCAGTACGAGGTCTCAGAGGGTAGGGTGCTGTTTTTACGCATCCAGCTTCGTCAGTCCAAGTATACTCTCGCTAATATATATGCGCCCAACTTCTATGGTTGCTCCAGGTTTTGTTTAGATTCTTCTTCTGGTACCTCTCACATCTCGCAGAAACTGCTAGCTAGATTGCCCACTAAACTGACTGACTTATCTCTTCTAGACTGTTGGAGACTTCGGAACCCTTCTGTCAAGGATTATACATTCTACTCGGCGACTCACCAAACCTATCAAAGTTTGGATTACCTGCGACTCCTTCTATCTCTTATTCCAACAATTACAGACTCAGGTATAGAAACGATCACGTTATCAGACCATGCTCCTGTTTCTCTCCTTCTCTCTTTTTCTGACACATATACCCCCCCACCTAAATGGAGACTAAACAAAAGAATTCTGGAACACCCTCAGGCATACCCCGACATAGTACAACACCTCCAGTCATATTTTGCAAACAATGTTCCTTCTGGCCCTTCCCTGCCTCTGGTGTGGGAGGCACACAAGGCCTATATTAGAGGAATTTTCATTTCTTGGGGCTCTAGACTTAAGAAGGACTACAGGAGGAAAACTGATCAGCTGCTGCAGGATATAGCCATTTTAGAAAGGGCTCACAAACGTTCGCAACTCGTGGCTACTCTATCCGATCTCAAAGGTCTTAGAGAACAATTACTTAACCATTTACAAGAGCAGTCATCCAGGGCTTACCTCCATCACAGGCACAAACTATATGCCCACGGTGACAAGGGAAGTCGTCTCATGTCCTCCCTCATTAAAAAAGCAAGAGTAAAGCTACAGGGAGGGACGCTCCCGAAACAGACACAGGAAGCCCACATCACCCTAATTGCTAAGGAAGGTAAGGATCCGGCAGACTGTGGGAGCTATAGGCACATATCTCTTCTTAATATAGATCTGAAGATATGGGCTAAGCTTCTCTCCTTACGCATCAAAAAATTCCTCCCACATCTAGTTGTGCCGGAACAGTCTGGTTTTGTGCCTGGGCGGGAGGGTAGATCTAACACATTTAAACTCCTGGCTTCCATACACCATGCTCATTCGAAGTAGCTCCCATTGGTCCTTCTCGGCGTTGATGCCGAGAAGGCCTTCGATAGAGTAAGCTGGTCGTTTATGATGGGGGTCCTTCGAAAGTTTGGCTTTCCGTCTTCATTTATCACTGCTATTTTCTCATTATACGCCAGTCCCTATGCTTCCTTGTTAATTAATGACATAATATCTCCGTCTTTCCACATCACGAATGGCATCAGGCAGGAGTGTCCCCTGTCCCCTACACTTTTTGTGCTAGTCATGGAGTCCCTCCTCCAAAAAATACGGCAACTAGAACAGGTGAGGGGTATACTCACACCTGATGGTGAACTTAAGACATTAGCATTCGCAGACAATCTGCTCTTTCTCCTCTCAAAGCCTGAGGAGGACCTCCCCTGCCTGGTGTCACTGTTCTCTGAGTTTGGACGGCTCTCCAATTTTAAAGTTAATGTATCGAAGTCTGAACTACTAAATATTATGCTCCCATAAGACAGGGTTAACCGTCTCAAATCACTATCTCCATTCCCCTGGGCCTCGTCTTCTCTCAAGTATCTGGGTGTCCATATAACGGCCTCTCTATCTACACTGTTCGATACAAACTACAAACCTCTACTAACAGACATTCAATCCCTTTTGAAGGAATATGCCAACCCCCTAATATCTTGGTTTGGTCGACGTAATGTACTTCAGACATATGTAGTCCCTAAAATAATATATAAATTTCAAATGCTACCAATTGCACTTCCCCCCTCCTTCTTTCTCTCTGTTAGAAGATTATTCTCTACATATCTATGGAAACATAAAAAAACCTAGGATAGCACACTCCCTCTTATCTAGACCCCCCAAATAAGGGAGGAATAGGAACTCCTGATATGCTGATACTCTACCGATCCATACAACTTAGGAGATGGATACCATCCCAACCTCACATTCAAACATCCCCGGATTTACACCTTGTGTCTGAGTGGAGGTGGGCCAAGTGGATAGGCGGGGATGATTTCTTAAAATCCCTATGGTTTCCTAAGAGAAGACGTTACTCCTTGTCAGATGAATCGGTCCTTCTCTCTGGCATCTTCACTGTCTGGCATTCACTAGCTCCTACTCTATCTCCTCCTGTCTCCCCTATCCTCCCAGCTGGTCTGATACCGGTGTTCGTGCAATGTGAGTCCCCGACATATGCTCCTCTTTGGGAGAAACTGAATTGCTACCCCATCAACAAGTTGTTCACTGACGGAAGGGTTCCTACAGAAGCTACATTTCGCTCCCTGCTGCCTCCTTCGAGTCTCTCGTTTTTACACTTAGCACATTTGAAACATTGTTGTTCCCGATTTCTTTTAGAGATCGGTAATATCAGAGATTGCACTGATTTTGAGAAGTCCTTAGTATCCACATCCTCATGACTGCATAAACTGTCCTATGTTAAGAACTTATCTGTGAACACGATTCCCACATCTAAACCAGGATACTTATCATCCTGGGAAAAAGAGCTCAATATCTCCCTATCTGACTCAGAGATGGGGTATATTCTCACTCACTCACAGGGTTTTTCCAGATGTATTAGACTCAGGGAAACACATTATAAGTTACTTTCCCGTTGGCACAGGACACCTGAATTCCTATACACACATGGTCTTTCAACCTCCAGCTCTTGTTGGAGATGTGGAACACAAGTTGGAAATCATTCACACATCTGGTGGACGTGTCCCTCCATCAGACCCTTTTGGTCTAGCATAGAACACAGAATAAACTCCATATTACCGGCACCAGTTGCTCTAGAACCTGACATGGTCCACTTGGAGAAACCCTCTAGCACATACCTCTCCCACAGGGATCATTTGCTAACGCACTTCCTGGAAACAGCCAAGTCTCTTATACCTCTGAAGTGGCTTGACTCACATCCTCCAACTTTAGAGGAGTGGGAGACAAAGGTTCACCAGATCTGCAGATTTGAGGAGCTTTCTTCGAGAGTTGCCCGAGCACATGATAAGTTTAAACACACCTGGTCCCCCTGGTTGAAACATGGGAAACAAGCTGTCTAGTGAACTCCTACTTGAATTCTCAGCCCTGATGTCTGTCATCTCTATTACCCCTGCCCCTTGCCACCCCCCCTACCCTTTCTCCTTTAACTTACTACTTCCTTCCTTTCTATTCCTCTCTCTTTTCTTCCTCCTCTTTATTTTCCGTCTTTCTTTACTTTCTATTTTCTGGACTCTGTCCGTATTAGTAGCCACTGTTTGTCGCGAATGGTGAAATGAACAGTATCGCGCGTTTTACTTATGTTTTGTATGTCACTTACTTAATGTTAATTTGTTCTCATGCAATGTAACTTGCTTCAGCGAAGAAAATAATAAAAAGTTAATTGAGAAAAAACATAAAGTAGACATATTGTATTTGTGAATCAATATAAAATGTATTTGGAATATTAATTTTCCTTACAAGCAGAGAGCTTCAAAGTTAGAAAAATGCTAAATGTTCAAAATTTTCCTGAAATTTGCGGATTTTTCACCAAGAAAGGATGCAAGTAACGATGAAAATTTACCACTAACATAAAGTAGAATATGTCTCGAAAAAACAATCTCAGAATCAGAATAATCGGTAAAAGCATCTCAGAGTTATTAATGCACAAAGTGACAGTGGTCAGAATTGCAAAAAAGGGCTGCATCCTCAAGGTGAAAATGAGCTGGGTCCTTAAGGGGTTAAGACTGTATGCCAAGTGTGAATAAAACACTGAATTTTGATTTGAAAAGTCCTGTTTCCGTGCCTCTATACTGCAACCGCACCTGTCTGCACAAGCGAGTCATCACATTTGGTGGAGAATGCAGGCAACACAGTGAGGTCAGCGATTGAGTTGCAGCATGCTGTTGCTAAGAACCAAGCCTGGGATAACCCATTGGAGTTATTGCTAAGTGCAACGATCCTGTCGACAAGTGACTGTCAGTCTGGCAGGAGTGTTTTCTCCAGTGAGTCAAGGCAAAGCATGTTTCCAGTGACCGCAGTGTTGCCAAAATGGAGGCTGTTACAAAAGCGCTCATGGAGGCCAACTTGCAACAGCGGGAGACCAACAGGCTCCAGCAGGAAACTAACAAGCACCAGCAGGAGTCCAATAAGCAACAGCAGGAGTCCAACAAACACCAGCAGGAAACCAACCAGCTGTTACTACAGCATGTAATGGTGCTACAAGCGGCAGTGACAACCCGGAACACCCCTGACGCCCGGAAAGCTGTAAAGTTGGTGTTCCCCAAGATGACCCCCTTGGATGACGTCGAGACCTACCTGGTGGTCTTCGAGAAAGTGTCCACGAGGGAGAAGCTACCCCGAGAATAGTCGGCCGAGGTCATCGCTCCGTTCCTGACATCTGGACCCCAGCAGGCATACTTTAACTTGCCCGCCGACCAGACTGTTGACTACGAGGTCATCAAGGGTGAGATCTTGGCACGACTGGGGATGAATGTGTTGGTCCGGGCCCAGCGTATTTATCAGTGAGAATAGAAGCTGGCCGAGCCTGCCAGGCCGCAGTATTAAGACCTATTGCACCGCCTGCAAAAAAGTCCCCACGCTATGCTGGACCATCTCCTGGCAAATATATTCTGGAGGGCTTTGCCTCATTCCCTCCAAAGCTGGATTGGCCAGGTAACCCCTGGCAATGTGTTTGGGATGGTGGACCTGGTGGAGAGGTTCGAGGCCACCATGAAACTGTGGGAGGGGGTGGTGAAACCCAGGAGGTCCCCACCCTTGCCCAGTCGGCTAGAAAGCCCTAAAAATCCTCAGGAGGTGTTTCCCAAAGGCCCCACCCTGTTGCTGTGTTGGGGGTGTCAACATGTTAGGGCCAACTGTCCCCAGCGGGAAGAACCCATGGACATGAACTATGCTCTCTGCCCGTCCATGTACGCCCAGAGACTGTGTGCTACCGGTGTTCCCAGGGCAGCGGTCTCTGGTCATCTCTGCCTGGTGAGGGTGAGAGATAGTGTCGTGGTGGCCCTAATAGATTCCGGCAGCATGTTGACACTGGTGAGATCCGACCTGGTACCGCCAACCGAGTATGCAGGCCGAAAAGCGGGGGTGGTGTGCATTCACAGGGACTTGAAAGACTATCCTACTTCCCTGGTAACTTTGTCAATGGCGACCGGCAGGTGGACTCATGAGATGGCCGTTGCCACGAAGTTGCCACATGAGTTGATAATTGGGAGAGACTTTCCAGGGTTCGTGTCTTTGTGGCCTCAGACAGGAGTCCCCCAAACCCGTGAGGCAGGGGTGTCCCCAATAGACTGGCCATACTCAGGGGTGACCCCGCAACCCTGGGAACCTGAGTCAGAAGGGACAGCAGTTGGGGTGACGACCACTATGGTGGAAGAGGAGGTGTCGTCTCCATTGAGTGTAATGGTAGGAGATGTGGAGGAACTGCCCTCAGGGCTAGAGTTTGCAGACCTCAATGTCTCAGGAGAAAATTTTTGTACAGCACAGCACCAGGACCCAACTCTATCTCAGGCCTGGGGAAATGTATTAATTAAAGAAGGTGCACCACAACAACCGGGACCCGAGACTGTATACCCCCGTTTTGTGGTCCACCAAGGGAAGCTATACCGGGTAAACCAGGTATGGGGTGAGAGTGTGGAACAATATCGGAGGCTTGTGTTAGAATTAGCCCACCAACATGTTCTAGGGGGGCACCTGGGCCAAATTTTTCAGCATTTTTACTGGCCCAACTTGTATAAGGAGGTCAAAAGGTATTGTGCATCTTGCCCAACATGCCAAATAACTAGCCCCCAGCCTCATTACCGTAGTCCTATGGTCTTCTTCCTGATTATTGAGGTCCCGTTTGAACTGATCGCTATGGATCTTGTGGGCCCGTTGCAGAAATCCGCTAGGGGGCATTAACACATCCTGGTAGCCCTGGACTATGCGACCCGGTATCCCGAGGTGCTACCTCTGCGACATACCTCGGCCAAACTCATAACTAAGGAGCTAAAGAGGTGTTGACTGACCAGGGCACCCCGTTTATGTCAAAGGTAATGAAAGAGCTCAGTAAGTTACTGCAGGTAAAACAGCTACGGACCTCCGTGTACAACCTGCAGATGGACGGCCTGGAAGAAAGGTTTAATCAAACAGTAAAAAATATGTTAAAGCGGGTGGTGGCTAGAGATGGGAAGAATTGGGATCTTTTGCTGCCCTATCTCATGTTCGCAGTGCTAGAAGTGCCATTTGGTCTACATGGTGCTCCCGCTACGTTTAAAAGGCTAATGGATATTGTACTCTGGTTACCTTCCCAAATTGCAGGCAGTGGTAGACTCCCTTAGGAAGGCCGGATTAACTGCTAACCCCAAAAAATGTGCCATAGGGTTAGAAGAGCCCAAATACCTGGGGCATTTCATTGGGCGTGGAGTTGTCAAACCCCAAGTAAACAAAATAGAGGCGATCTGGAATTGGCCATGACCTGTCACTACCCGACAGGTGAAGTTGTTTTTGGGAATGGTGGGTTACTATATGAGATTCATCCCCCATTTTGCTACGGTGGCTGAGCCCTTAACAGACCTCCTGAAGGGATGCAAGTCCGTAATGGTGCGTTATAATGAAAAGGCAGAGCAGGTGTTTTCCGCCTTGAAGTCAGCCCTATGTGGGTCTCCGGTGTTGGTGACACCCAACTTCAAAATGGAATTTGTAGTACAGACCAATGCCTCTGAGGTAGGTCCCGGTGTTGTACTCTCCCAGGAAGTCAATGGGGAAGAGCATCCTGTTGTTTTTCTCAGCCGCAAACTGACCCCGGCGGAGACCAGGTAGTATAAAGAAGAGAGAGTGCCAGGCCAATTAAGTGGCCACTCAAGTCTCTCCGCTATTATCTGTTAGGGAGGAAGTTTTGTCTCATGATGGATCATTCCCCCCCCTTAACCTCTTAAGGACGCAGGGCGTATGGATACACCCTGCATTTCGAGTCCTTAAGGACGCAGGGCGTATCCATACGCCCGTGGGAATTCCGGTCCCCACCGCTAGCCGGTTGGGGACCGGAGCTGGATGCCTGCTGAAATCATTCAGCAGGCATCCCGGCATATCGCCCAGGGGGGTCATTATGCCCCCCCATGTCGGCGATGGCCGCAGATCGCTGGACAATTCAGTCCAGTGATCTGTGGCGATTCCGGGTCAATCGGGTCTCCAGTGACCCGGTGACCCGGAATTACTGGCTGATCGGGGCCGAGCCAGCAGGGGTGAGGTGGCACTGGTGCCACCTCACAATCGCCCTGATTCGTCAGCCGGTTTACCGGCCGACCAATCAGGACGATGCTGCGGGTGTCACTCCCGCACCCACTCCGCCCTCTTCCGGAGGATGTGAGTGGATGCGGGAAGAAGACCCTGGGTGCTGGGGACCCCGATCCCTGGCGTTCCTGTTGGGATCGGGGCCCCAGGAGCAACGGCCGCGGCGGGACTGTCCTGCGACGGAGCAGCAGCAGGAGGTGAGTGACAGCCTCCTGCTGTTGCTTAGCAACAGCTCCCAGCATGCAAAAAGGGCATGCTGGGAGCTGTAGTTATGCAACAGCAGGAGGCAGACCACCACAACTCCCAGCATTCCCTTATGGGCATGCTGGGACTTATGGTTTTGCAACAGCTGGAGGCACATTTTTTCTATGGAAAAGTGTACCTTCAGCTGTTGTATAACTACAACTCCCAGCTTGCACAAACCGCTAAAGTGCATGCTGGGAGTTGTAGTGGTGCATCTGCTGGTTGCATCACTACAACTCCCAGCATGCCCATTGGCTGTCGGTGACTGCTGAGAGTTGTAGTTTTGCAACAGTTGAAGGCACACTGGTTGTGAAACTCAGTTTTTTTTACCTAACTCAGTGTTTCACGACCGGTGTGCCTCCAGCTGTTGCAAACTACAACTCCCAGCAGTCACCATACACCATGCACCGTACATGCTGGGAGCTTTAGTTTTGCAACAGCTGGAGGCACACTGGTTTAAAAAACACTGAGTAAGGTCACAAACTCAGTGATACATAACCAGTGTGCCTACAGCTGTTGCAAAACTACAACTCTCAGCATGTACAGCCTGTCAGCGCATGCTGGGAGTTGTAGTTTTGCAACAGCTGGATGTCGTCCCCCCCCCCATGTGAATGTACAGGGTACACTCACATGGGCGGAGGTTTACAGTAAGTATCGGGCTGCAAGTTTGAGCTGCGGCAAATTTTCTGCCGCAGCTTAAACTGCCGGCGAGAAACTACTGTGAATCCCCGCACGTGCGACTGTACCCTAAAAACACTACACTACACTAACACACAATAAAATTAAAAGTAAAAAACACTACATATACACATACCCCTACACAGCCCCCCTCCCCTCCCCAATAAAAATGAAAAACGTCTGGTACGCCACGGTTTCCAAAACGGAGCCTCCAGCTGTTGCAAAACAACTACTCCCAGTATTACCAGACAGCCACTGACTGTCCAGGCATGCTGTGAGTTTTACAACAGCTGGAGGCACCCTGTTTGGGAATCACTGGCGTAGAATTCCCCTATGTCCACCCCTATGCAATCCCTAATTTAGGCCTCAAATGCGCATGGCGCTCTCACTTTGGAGCCCTGTCGTATTTCAAGGCAACAGTTTAGGGTCACATATGGGGTATCGCCGTACTCGGGAGAAATTGTGTTACAAATTTTGGGGGGTATTTTCAGCTTTTTCCAAAATAGTATGCCATATGGTTTTTTTTTTTTTTGCTGTTCTGGCACCATAGGGGCTTCCTAAATGCGGCATGCCCCCAGAGCAAAATTTGCTTTCAAAAAGCCAAATGTGACTCCTTCTCTTCTGAGACCTGTAGTGCGCCAGCAGAGCACTTTTCACCAGCATATGGGGTGTTTTCTGAATTGGGAGAAATTGGGCTTCAAATTTTGGGGGGTATTTTCTGCTTTAACCCTTTGTAAAAATGAAATTTTTTGGGGAACCAAGCATTTTAGGTAATTTTTTTTTTTTTTTTTACATATGCAAAAGTTGTGAAACCCCTGTGGGGTATTAAGGTTCACTTTACCCCTTGTTACCCCTTGTTCTACAAGAACATGCGAGTGTAAAAAATGAAGATTGTGAATTTTCTCCTTCACTTTGCTGCTATTCCTGTGAAACCCCTAAAGGGTTAAAACGCTTACTGAATGTCATTTTGAATACTTTGGGGGGTGCAGTTTTTATAATGGGGTAATTTATGGGGTATTTCTAATATGAAGACCCTTCAAATCCACTTCAAACCTGAACTGGTCCCTGAAAAAAAGCGAGTTTCAAAATTTTGTGAAAAATTGCTGCTGAACTTTGAAGCCCTCTGGTGTCTTCCAAAAGTAAAAATTCATCGATTTTATTATGCAAACATAAAGTAGACATATTGCATATGCGAGTAAAAAAAATAATTTGGAATATCCATTTTCCTTACAAGCAGAGAGCTTCAAAGTTAGAAAAATGCTAAATTTTCAAATTTTTCATCAAATTTTGGGATTTTTCACCAAGAAAGGATGCAAGTTATCACAAAATTTCACCACTATGTTAAAGTAGAATATGTCATGAAAAAACAATCTCGGAATCAGAATGATAACTAAAAGCATTCCAGAGTTATTAATGTTTAAAGTGACAGTGGTCAGATTTGCAAAAAATGGCCGAGTCCTTAAGGTGAAAAAGGGCTCAGTCCTTAAGGGGTTAAGTGGATGTGCCAAGCCAAGAACAAAAATGCCAGGGTCACCATGTGGTCTTTGTCCTTGTAGAATTTCAAATTTAGGGTTCAACACAGGGTGGGACGGTTGCTAGGCAACACCAATGCTCTATCACGAGTCCACTGTTGCACAAGTTTTCACCCCCTCAGGGTTGAACAAAGGGGGGGGGGGTATGTGAGAAGGTGGAGGGCATTGTGGTTGATGGTCGGTATGTGTCACCAAAGCTCCTGGCCTTGGTGAAGTAAGAGATGATAATTGTCCAGTGTCTGTGCTGCGATGCAGACTGACACTGTTGCTGTAGTATGGCTGGAAAGCCAATCCAAGACAGCTCTTACTGAGAATGGTCAAGTGTTGAGTGGGGGCTATTCCTCACAATCCAGGCTGCCTTTTGTTGGCCTTCACGAGCTATGGGGAATTTGCATGCTGCAGCTCACACTGCCAGAGAGCTGAGTTTTGCGATCTTCCTTGTAGTGTGGGGAAGCTGGTGTCTGGAGGCTTGGAAAAGACTTGCTTGATGCCACATGGCATGGACTCAGGTGTGAACAAACACCTAAGGAATGCAGGTGGACTTTTGTTCCTTTTTCTTTGATCTGCATTTAAGACTGTTTGCCAAGTGTGAATAAAACACTGAGCTTTGATTTGAAAAGACCTGTTTCTGTGCCTCTATACTGCAACCACACCTGTCTGCAAGAGCGAGTCATCACAATATATATATATATATATGTATAGTATATATAGATTTATATATATATATATATATATATATATATATATATATATATACCAAAGAAGAAAGCAGCACTCCTTTTTAGTGTAAATAGGTGCCTCCAGCCAGGGTCCCGGTCCAGGATCCTTCAAACGTATTCCAAGGAAGATGCAGTGGCACTCAAAAGTGGTGTAAAAATGAAATTATTGATTCATCCCAAATGTGCAATAGCGACGTTTCGACGGACATAAGAAATGTTTGACATGCGGCTACATGGAAATTACATGTAAGTTACAATTCATGGGATGTACGAGTAATTCATTTAAAACACGTTTTAGGAAACATGTAGCCGATGCCAACAACAATGGGGTGAATATCTCGATGCTGTGAAGACACTTCAGGGATGTTCATGCTGGAGATATGAAATCACTCAAGGTGTCCAGAATAGAAAAGGTTAAATTAGGCCCCAGAGGAGGTGATCTTAGGAGCCAATTGTGCAACCGAGAAACATATTGGAAATTTCTCCTTGATACAATATATCCTAAGGGGCTTAATAAAAGACTGGATTTAAAGGAGTAGTCCGGTGCGCACTTTTCTCATTTTATCCCATCCGAGCTGCAAAATAAAAGAAAACAAACTTTCTCTTACCTGCCAATGAGCCCCCGGAGCTCCGGTACAGGTGTTCGGTCCCCGGGCTGTTTGCTTCTTACTTCCTGTTAGCCCGGCACGTCACACGGAGCTTCAGCCTATCACCGGCGGCAGCGATGTCCCGCCTCGTCTGGTGATAGGCTGAAGCTCCGTGTGACGTGCCGGGCTAACAGGAAGTAAGAAGAATACAGCCCGGAGACCGAACACCTGTATCGGAGCTCCGGGGGCTCGTTGGCAGGTAAGAGAAAGTTTGTTTTCTTTTATTTTGCAGCCCGGACGGGATAAAATGAGAAAAGTGCGCGCCGGACATGTCCTCATAACATGCCCTTAAATAAATGAATTGATACAGTGTATATTTCTTATGAGTTTAAATTTGTCAAGGGAATTCTTCAAAAACTGTT